>NC_141338.1:16245804-16901637 GCF_037954235.1 Aulostomus chinensis | reverse complement strand
TATGTATGACTTGAAATGTGTTTGGCCGTGCTTTGCAGTAAAAAGAATAAAAATACCAAAATATCTAGTATCCTGTTTCACACAATGATTAAAAAAAACTAGATCATTTTACCCTCCGTCACTTTATAAACTCAAAATTACAACACAGCATGAAAACAGGGGAAATGACTCGGATTGGTGATGCATGGAAAACACAATGTGACAGCTGATTTAGCTTACATGTGTATCAGTGATAGTAGAGGGGGAGTTAGAGGAGGCTCTGGTGACAAAGCAGAAATTGAAGAAGGGGTTGAATGACACTGACAGTGCAGCCTGCGGCAAGGAGGATGTCAGGCTTTGTCACTGGATGCTGAGGAGACGAGACACGGAGCTCCTGGTATTCACACGTAAGACATTCTGTCTCCGGTAAAGTCTGATTCCTGTTTCCCAATGGAGCGGTTCAGTCTAGTGATGGACCGAGACCCTCTCTCTGTCCACAAGGAGCCACCATATTAGGTGTCACCGATTACGGAGGACTGGCAGTGGACAAATGCTCCAGTACCACTCCTAATATTTACTCTCCCAGGGATGTTCACTTTAATATAATATAATATAATATAATAACATTTAGGCGGCACGGTGGTGCAGTGGTCAGCACTGTCGCCTCACAGCAAGAAGGTTCCGGGTTCGAGTCCTGGCTCCATCACAGGATCTTTTTGTGTGAGTCTTCACGTTCTCCCTGTTCCTGTGTGGGTTCTCTCTGGTACTCCAGCTTCCTCCCACAGTCCAAAGACATCAAGAGGGGACGAGGCTGATTGATACTCTAAATTGACTGTAGGTGTGACTGTGAGTGTGAATGGTTGTCTGTCTCTATGTGTTGGTCCTGTGATGGACTGGTGACCTGTCCAGGGTGAACCCCGCCTCTCGCCCGAAGACGCTGGGATAGGCTCCACCCCCACGACCCTTAATAGAAAGGAATAAGCGGAAGACAATGACTGAATGAATGAATAATAACATTTAAGAAAATATAATATAATATAAAGTGTTGACAGATGTATTAATTTCAACACACCAAAATAAGAAAATAATAATAATAGGGCCTGAGCCTGAAGGTACTTCAGGCTCAGGCCCTAATAAAATTGTTTTGCTCATGTTGTGGATGTTGTAAAGTAGCAGTAGAACACAGCATGTGATTTTCTGGATGATCCCCAATAAAATCTGTAAGTGTCTATACAGTCTATACATTTTCTATGCCACTTATCCATCAAGGGTTGCGGGGCGACTGGAGCTGATCCCAGCTGACATTGAGTGAAAGGTGGGGTTCACCCTGGACGGGTCACCAGTCCATCAGGAGCAATTAGGGGTTCAGTATCTTGCTCAAGGATACATGGACATGGTCACTGAGGGAAGTGAGGATCGAACCAGCAACCCTTCGGTTGCTAGACGGCCACTCTACCTCTGAGCCATGCTGCCCTTCGTTTCTGAGTCTACAGGTGCAATTTAATCCACAGTAAAATCCTTTTAAGTGTCAGATATTTTTTTTAGGTGCACCTTAATGCTCATTTACACTCATCAAGTTGCAGAAGCGATGTGTGATGAGTCCTGCAGGGTGTGTGTGTGTGTGTGTGGGGGGGGGGTTGGTACTGTGGGATGAGAGGGAGTCCTCGTGTCCACTCCCATGTGATGCATAGAGCCAGAAAAAGGACAACTAGGAGCCTGGAGACAGTCTATAACTGGAGCTCAGACCAGCTCCATCCCTACACGAGACTTTAAGTTTGTTTTTTAGATCTGAGCGTGACAGATATTTACGACTAATTTCTTTTCTGATTCTCCATTAATATGGTCGTTGCTGTATTTACACTCCTCCTCCTCCTCCTCCTCCTCCTCCTCCTTCATCCAGAGTCCATTTTGAGAAAAACCCAGAACGTTTCTAGGGACACTCGCTAAAACAGCTGCTGAGACATAAGGCGCTGGACGCCCTTGGGTGCAGGTGGACACTGAAGTCTACTTCTGACAGACAAAGCAGATCCAGCAAAGGCCAGAAATCAAACACACACACACACACACACACACACGTGTGCACGCTGCCAAGTGTAAAGTCATCAGGTGAGGGACATCTGACACACGGACGAAGAGAAGTGAACCAAGAGGAGAAAGATTAACAGGAAGTTGCTGTTGGATGGACAAAGTCTGCAGGGTTTTTCTTCTCGTACATCCTCAGGTTACCTTGTACTTGCATGATCTTGTAGTATAACTTGATCTAGTTGACTTGCTGATTTAGCTTCTGAACACTCCAGGGGTCTATACACCATTTAGAGGAGGGAACAAATCAGTGGTGCAGCCCAGCGTAATATAAACATGCCGCTTGTCCACAAAACAGAAACTACAGAAGTGGCAGACTTTCTTCTTCAGACTGCAAGCTTCTCTTTACAAGCAGATGTGGGTGGAAGAAGAAACTCTGCCTTTCCTTTTTCATGTCCTTATGTGCATTGAAACTGTTGAGAATGGCAACGCTGTGATTCTGGTGATAATGTCCATTTTAATTTTGAGGTATTGTCTCACATTTTGGAAGGACTTTTGTAGCAGAAGTAGTACCAGTAGCAGTATTAGTAGCTATTATGATCTCTCTCTCTCTCTCTCTCTCTCTCTCTCCCTTCATCTCCCTTCCTCCCCTTGGCAGCTGGATATGGTATCTGTGGATAATTAATCAAGACAAGTTCTGGCATGGGCGCAGGAGTCTATGCTGTTAGGGGGGCACTGTGTAGTGACCCGTCCACTAATAAGGTCCCTTGAGGTGAACTGCCTCAGAGCATTGGGGACCTCAGATTTGAAATCTCGCAATCGCCTCCCACCGCCCCCTTGGGGGGGGTGGGTACATAGATCCGAACATTAAAGACTTGAATGACTCTGATTTGAGGGGCATCATTTATTCATTTGATCTAAACTGTACGTCAGTTCATGTGTGTCTGTCTGTCCGTACCGTGTCATGATATCTGATGAACTGGCACTGAAACTGGCAATTAAAAAATCGGAGGTAGATTAGAAACATACGATATCACATGAATGGAGGATTAAACCTCTGCTGACATGCATTCATTATTTCTGGTACTTTGAAACAAGGACAGGTGACTTTTTCTTTTCACCCTTTTGAATACAAAGCCACGCCAACTCCTCGTCTTCTGCGACCTCCGCTGCGTTTTACAGTCGCAAAATATTTCATGACTGTTTCATCATCTACAGATAAAAAACTGATCTTGTCTTTGTTGGTACTAGAAAACAATGCATAAAAAGAGATGGCAACGATACGTGACACCCCCCCCCCCCGACACACACACACACACACACACACACACACACACACACACACACACACACACACGCACACACACGCACAAATGACTTTTCTAAAATTACACAGAAGTGCATGGCCCTGTGACAGACTGGTGACCCATCCAGGGTGAACCCCGCCTCTCGCCCAGTGTCAGCTGGGATAGGCTCCAGCCCCCCCCCACGACCCTTAACGGATAAGAGGTGTAGAAAATGAATGGATGGATGGATGATGGATGGGACGTTGGAGTGCCAAGGTTTTTAGAAGTAATTATGTTTTGTTTTTTTTACTTATCCCAGAAAAACACTGCCATGGAAAAGGTAAACGCTGTTGAAGGTCTAAAGATCCCCTCCACACATGTGCTACGGCACACAAAGATACATCAAAATACTTCAAATTACAGCGAAACCGTGAACCCTCATGCCTGTACTGCTGTCTACTTAGTACTCTGGTAATAAAAAAAATGAGTAAATTGTTTTAAATGTTTGGAAAAATAGAAAAAAAAAATATCATTCAATTCAATTCATTCAAAAAAAGAAGAACAGCTATGTAGAGGCTGCACCTACTCTGGGAGAAGCTCAGTGACTTTGGGTGATTTAAACAACCCTTAAAACGTGGTACAAGTACACACAGATAGAACTGGCTGGGTATTTTGTTCATTTTAAATGGGCAACGGTTGATGAAACGAAAACTATAATTATTTTTCATATTCCTTAGTGTTGCTGTCTTGTTTGGAAGCCATATTGGGGGGGGGGGGGGTTCAGAGATAATTTTACACACTGTGGACTAATAAAGTTCTAACTACTTCCTTTTACCATCACCCTTTTCTTCAGAGGAATTTAACTCGTAATTTTAGAGATGATTTTCTCACCATAATTGGTGAAATGATCTCACTGGTGAAGTAATGCCAGGATAATTTGTGAGTGAATTATTAGCCGACGACGAGGCAACAGATCCTGCTGGTAGACTCGCCTCAGCTTTTCACTGAGCGCAGAGGAAACGATGCACTTTGATCACTCAGAGAGATAACAGGCCTCATAGCGTCAAACGGCACATGCATGGATCTACAAACTGCTGCGACAAGAAGAAAACGTCTTTCTTTACAGGGAAAAGGGGAATTTGAAGAAGCCAAATATCTCAGCATGATGCACGATTGATGGAAAATAGCCGCTCTGCTGAATAATTGGTAGGGATAAACATTTGCGTCTCCTGCATGAAGGTGGAATGTTGACGTGGGACAATTTAATATTCTGTTGTATAACAAACCAAACAAAGACTTCTGTGACATTAATTAGCACCTCATTATCAGTTCCAGGTTTTGGACTGGAAACAGGACTTGTGGCTTGCCTTCAGCTTCATAAATCACAGCCCTTCTGTGTCTGCATCTAAGAGTCAGGCTGATTCGGGAATCCATTTTGATTTCCACTCCAGCAGCAGAAAATAAATCAATTTGTACACCCGACACATTCTCATTCCCAGCTCATCACATGCAGATTCCTGGTCCTACGCTCTGACTCTGCAGGTGTATTCCTCTCAAGCTTCAAGTTCCGACATTTACATTTGCTTCAGAATGACGGAGAAGTTTGGCGTCCGTATGTTGCAACACAAAATATAAATTTGTCTTTAATTACATTTTGATAAAGGTAATGGTTTGATAAAGTTCAATCTTTGAGCGCTTTCACAACACAACATGTAGACGGACTGGTTTGTTTTGGCGAATAGAACTCTGATGCATGCGAAATCTCTTTCCAAGAGAACTCCGGTGTAATTCGATTCCGGTCTGAGTGCAATTCAACCCAAATGCAGGAAGGGAACTTTAACACAGAGGATTAAGGTCCATCAGATGTAAACAAAACGTCAGGGAGAGGTCTGAATAGGACGTCTGCCACACATCGGCCCCGAGAGCTTACAGCTTCCTTCAGCACATTTCTGGCTCTGCTCCTTCATACAGGCCCCTCAGCAAAATATACTTTCTGCGGCTGTGACGGCGACTGCATAATTTCTACATGAACTGACATGCCAAGTTAAAACTGAATAGAAGCTTTAAAATTTGGTCAGATGACTAATAGTACAGAATCTTCATGCTAGGAGAAGATGTATGACGCACAAACTCTGCTTTGAACTGGAGACAGAATGCTAACATGCTAAATAGGTGTTAGGGTTGCAGTTCTTCATCATTTCATGGCATGCTAACGTATGCTAATTGTAGCAGAGGCTGATTCCATTAAAGTAGGAGGTATTTTGGACTTCTGGTTCAGAGCTATCATAGATGAGCATAAGCTGTTGGTTCCACTGGATGCACCAGCTGGTTGCAGGCACTGCTATCACAAATAAAATTGCCAAACCAGAAGAGTTATAGATTGGTTGTTGTTACTAATACCTGGACGATACCGGACGATGAGCTCGAGAGTTTATGAACTGCCATTTTTGGGCAGCTTGGCTTTGTTTTATTGTTGTTGTTAAGTATCAGTCACCATTAGCTTCCGGGGTGGGTCCTCAGCTGCAGCCGTTACGTAACATCTCCCATAATTGCTAACACAATATCTCAGGAATGCCGAGAGGGAATTTCACCAAATTTGGCTTAAATATCCACACAAGACACAAGAATGAACTGAAACAATTTTGGTGCTCAAAGATAAGTGTGAGCAGCGTCAATCACAGCTGCATGCAACCACAAAGTTGTATTTGAAGTCTAAATTAGGTTGAATTTATGCACGGTGTAACCAAAACAGACTAAATCCAAAAGAACCAAAAGTATCAATTTGCTTCACTCTACTCATGCATATAACAATGACAAAAACACCCTCAAAAATACTTGGGTTGCTTGGGAAACAAGTTCTTATTACCACCTTAAATTTACCTGACTTTTATTGTTCTTTTTATACAGAGGACCTGACTAATGAGCTCCGGTATTTGTTAAATTCACCCAAGTCTCCAAACAGAGGGCAACGCTACTGAAAACATATCAGACGTTACCAACAGCAATAAAGTGACCTGACCAGCCATCAGTTAATGAGTTCAGAGCAAGTCATTCTTACTCTTGTCAAGTAAAAACAAAAGGCTTTAGCTGCTTTCTCTTAAATCTGCCAGAAGTTTCCATTAATCCCCCTGCAAATTTCAGGGTAATTTCATGATGAATAAAATAGATCCATCTTCTCCCGAACATGCTTTACCCTTGTGCTGCTGGCGCTTTGATGTGTGAGGAACAGCTGTTTACCAAGCCAATTGTGCAAAAGCACAAATCCCAGCGCAGCATCCATTAACAAGGCAGTCTTTGATTTCATTTTTGCTCCTTTTCTTTCCCTGTCACATGGTTGCCTCTGTCACAGCTCATTTGTGCCTTAAAATAGTTCTCTGAAGATCTGAACTAGAGGGAAATAATCTGATGGATGGAAACAACAGATGATTTATTCATAGTTCTGAGTGTTAATATGGATGACACAGGGTTTCCTTTTTTTTTTTGAAGAAAAAAAATATGCAGCTATTTTACATCTTCCTGTGATTATTGCTGTGTTGGCTTCATTGGTTTAGTTCATTTAACCCCCCCCCCCCCACACACACACACACACACACACACACACAGCCAAAATAGTTTTTAAACCTTCAAATGATAGAAAATATTGCACATGGCAGGCGAAAAAGTTTCAGGGCAGTCATTAAAGCAACACGGTTCCTCAGGAGGATATGGGCAAGGATCCACAGCACAGATTAGATCGTGCCACACTGAGCTGATATGAAGGTTGAAGCACAGACACAAATCTTAGCATATGTTGGCTTGTGGGCACAAGGGAACGGCAAAACTCTTGCGTTCATCCTGGGAGAGGCATGAAGAAGAAGTCACCTTGATTAAATTAGTTGTATATGAAAATGGGGTTATGCCTGCTGGGAGTCTGTGACAAGGGCTTATAAACCTCGCCTTTCACAACCCTGCGAGAATGACTTTTTAATTTCCTCTTTTTTTTGTTGCAAGTTATATTTCTCCCTCCGTCTTTTGTCCCAAAAGGCCTTTGTGTGTCAGGATCAATGTAGAATTCTCATTTGGTTACTGTCCTCTCCACTCATTCATGTTGTAAGATTCTATTAGCGTCCTCCAAACCAGATTCTCCCTGGGTTTTTCATCGGGCCTCTGCGTGAGAGGTAGCCATAGATACACGAAGGAAGACAATTGGCGTTCTTAGCAATTGCACATGTCCATCCTATTAAGATGTCATTTCACGTTCCACCACCTTCATCATTCTCACTTTTCAAACAATAACATCAAATTCGGAAGTGTGACCACACGGTAGCCTGACGGCGTAACCCCGTGTGTGTAACACCTTCAGCCGTAGCGCTTTCTTGCATTCCTACACACGCCACCGGTTCCACAGTCATATCAAAGAGAGGAGGGAGATGCACGCCTCTGACGAACCAAATGTGCTCCCAAGAGAAAATAAAAGGACTCCAGATGGAGTGAGACTTTTAGAGTGCAGGCTCCATTCTTCTGTTGTATCTTCCATTGGAAAAAAAAGTTGTGTATCAAACCTCAGTCGGTGAAAACAAATATTTACAAATGCTTTCTACGTACGTGAAATCTCCGATGCAATTTTCCCAGCAGCAGTCCTTAGTGTACAGTTGCTTAGCATCTTAGAAAAATAAAATCATCAGTTAAATCACTGTATTTAGGATTTTTGTCTTTGAGGCTCCCTACAGGCACTAAACAGTCAAATTGTGTCTCCTTTTGCACCGCTGAACCGAAGAAACGCCTGAAAATTGGATGCTTATGCAATCATGCAATACATATTTCAAGGTGTTCCTATTTAGAGGTGCAAAATATGGGACGAGAGAACACAAATAGCCGCTGCACATGATTTATCACCACAGACTTGCCAGCACGGCAGAGGAAATTGCGCCTGGAATGTAACTTCTTGGGAACGCAGGTGTAAAAACGTGTGGCATTGTTAGCAGAACGAAACAGGGAGAAAGACAGAGTAAAAGAGAGAGAGAGAGAGAGAAATACACTTTAAAAGAGACATTACAGACCAACGTGCTCGGATCTGTGCTCAGCAACAAAACACTAGACAAAAAAGAGCAGGGATGTCTGTTATTCTTCACCTTTCTCCTGCCTTGATTCCTTTCCCACCAGGTTTTAATGGCGCCCCGCAGCTCCAGTTATAGTTATTAGGAACACAGTTATACTTTCTGGTAACCAAAACATTCTTGTGAAAGAAGTTTAAAAGTTGTACCAAAAAAAAAAAAAAAAAAAAAATCTCCCACTGACTTTTCATAAGTCACTGAATCACTGATCTTTTTGTTGAGCTGACAGCAGCAGGATAACAAACACATCCTCAAACATGGGGAAGTTCTCGCAGGCTGAAAACGCTTTTCTCTTCAACCAGTGACAGCAGCGGGCCTGCACACACAGATACATTAGACCAGCACAGGATCTCACTCAGCAGCCCGGGCGATGGAGCGCCAGCGTCAGCGTGGAGGGTCGTCCCGCTCCCTCGTCTCAGCGTCCGACGGATTCTGAACCGGCTTATGATAAAACGCCTGAGACATGTAACTCCCGACTGATTTTTAAGCTCGATGACGATTTGGGAGAAGAAAAAAAAAACTGATTACGAATATGTGCAACTGCTATAGGGATGTAGAAAACAGACCTTTTCTATGTCCTTAATTTTATGTTCTTCTCTTTATGACTATAAATGCATTTAGAAGGCTAAATTCCTAAATAAATCATGTATTTTTTTAAAAGTTATTGAACACTGCCGTGAATGACCTTTTATATAACGGCCAAAATGAACATCGGTACTGTTAATTATTCAGTTTATTCACCGCAGTTGAATCTGTACATTCTAGTGCCGTCTGCTCGTGATGTAGGTCACAAGAACAGGTGTGTACACACACGTTTGAAGAACCTTCCTCCAAAGGTTCATGCGTTACCTCACAAGCACAACGTTGGTCGTCAAGAGCGGTAAGGAGTGCTGCTTTTAACCGACGGAAAGGATACGACGTCTGCTGAAGGGTTTCGTGTGTAACATTCATTCACGAACTGATCATCATTTCTAGGCTCCGCTGAGTTTAAAGGTCTCAGCTTTCAAAAACTGCACGGGGCTTTGGTTGTGTGTACCTGTGAAGTACAGGAGTGCTGTACTACAACACAATAGCTGCACGAGGGAGTGAGTCTCTGCTGCTCCTCCGCTAACAAACTCTGGCTAATGTGGTTCTATAGGCCTTTTCAAATCAGCCGATAGGTGCAGGTATTAACACAAACCGGGAACACAAAGGCCACTGCCCCTCGTATTATCTCCCAGGCACAGAGAGTCGAGTCAGGACATTAATCATAGCACAGTCACATCTCACCTCCCTTACACTCACACTCACACACACACACACACACACACACACACACACACACACAGAACCAGTGCTTTGTAGCGCGAGCTGGCTCCTCCCAACATATAGAACGACTGTCTCGGTCACTTATTAGTATTTGTTGAAGTGATTTGACCTTCACGACTGAATGTTCTAACCGAAGGCTCCGACGACTGCCAGTTAAAAAATACCAAATTAATATTTCAGTGGCTGCATAATTACTAATGAAACAAGTACAAAGGGCGATCGCAAAGTCATCAAGTCCACAGAGGAACGTCTCATGCATGCATTTTCATCTGAAAGCGTTTTCTAATCCATTGATAGCAGGATTGTATCACAGGGACAGGCTTTTCTCAAGATTGGGACAAAGAATATTGGGTGCAGACAGGTGTATAAATGCAAGGATTTGGGCTGCAATGCAGGATTGAAAGCATATTTTACATGGAGGATGTACACCACTTTCATAATTTATTACCATTTTACATAATGACACCATTTCATGTTTAATGCAGTGGAGTTTTTTTTTCTTCCTCGATCTTAATCTCGCCAGTCGTCGCTCCTTTATCACAGATAAAGCGAGTGATTCCTCCCCTCCCAACCACCTATTGTGCAAAATAACTCAACAATGGAGAGCAGGCACCTGAGATGTATTCACTAAAACTGTGTGTAATTATACAGGCAAGACTGCTGACTCCAGGTAAAATGATGAGAAATGAGCTTCTGATGAAGACCTTGCCTGGAGCAGTTTGGTGAATTTATGTCCTCTTCCAGTCCCCCCCTCCCCAGTTGAGATGGAGGAGAGAGAGAGAGAGAGGAGGGGAGTGTAGAGGAGAAACAGGAAGAGAAGGAGAGATTAGGGGAGGGATGGAAAGGACAACCGCGCTAGATTTTAATAAGCAGTTGTCACAGCAGATAGCCTGGCCCTACATCAAGCATGCAGAAGCTTTGGGAGATGTGCCAGTGGGGCCCGAAAGCAGCTCCGCTCCGCCGGGGCTCCCTCCAGAGTCCTAGCGTGCTGTCCCTACAGACAAGGCGAGCACTTAATCTCCGCGCTGACCCTGTCCTCCATCACCGTGGCGGCGCTACGCCACCTTTGCTCCTTGACCCTTACCCTCCCATAAGAACCTCCTCGACCCTCAATCCCAACACGTAAACCTCCATCTTTTATTGTCCGGTGTCAGAAAAAAAACTCAGAAATCTCTAGTATTGCACTCTTTTCTACGGGAATCAGCAACTTTCACTTCCAACGAGGGCACGTCACTCCTCCTAGCTCCCCCTGATATGATTCAGCTGCTGGGTTTGTGCTCACCAACGATCTTCATGCATCTTTTTGTGGCAGGCATGAATGTAATAACTGCTATTCACATATTTTCTTCCGTTGTGCCGGTAAGACCTGAAAACACTCGGGTAGGTTATCAGCTGTTACACCTCCGACGATATTTTCTTTCATCATCCTGATGGTAGCTCGTCTCCCAGAGGCCAATCAACGTGTTTTCTTTCTGCTGTACGACGACCATGTTTACATCAACAATTCTCCTTCCTCTCCCTGCTCAGCGCTCCATCTGCTGCCACCAACCATGTTTGTGAACTCCCACCATGTCAACATGTACACACGTGTACACTGTAAATCCCTGATCCTCAAATAAGAAAACCGTGCTAACAGCAGGATTAAAGTAGCTGGAGAAGATTTTTAGCAAATTAAACACACTATTTGTGTACACACACACGCGCACATTCACACACACACAACCTCACATCCTGTCTCGCCGTCACCCTGGAAATGAGGTTCAACTGTGCGCAGCCGCCATGGTTTTGCCAATCAAATGGTTTCCCTTCCACGACGTATTGTGGATTATCAGGGGAAATCACTGCAGCTGCAGATGCAGATTGATGTGTGCGGGGTGATTTCCAATCCACACATTCTCGGCGCCATCAAAAATTGATGTGCTTGTTGCCGCACATACGAATACATTGTGTTTGACTTTGTCATTTTCTGAGAATCATGCTGTGGAAGACTTTTTTTGAAGCCAAAGGGGGAAAAAAAAACTTTTCTGGTCATCGAGAGAAAAAAAAGAATATGTTTTCGATAAAAGAAGCTTGAGATTTAAATGCAGCAAAGATTGAATCTTTGTGTGTATTCCCCAACACACACCACCGCCTTCAAGAACACAAGGCTTCTGGAACCATGCACTGGATGAGGAAATGGCCTTGAGAGACAGAACACATCGTTGATCACACCGATATTTGTTGCTCTGCTATTTTATACTTTAATAAAGGAATTTTTGTTCAGACATGATGTTATTTCTACAGCTTTTGTACTCAACATCTTCTTTAAAGTTTTTCTTTCTCTTCTAGACAGATTCAGAGGAGGTTCAGTGAGTAAAAGTGGAAGAATGATCAGAAACGCATCACGTAGAAAAGCCCGAGCGTATGTGGTTTATTTAAAGGTACGATTTGTTTTGGATAGCAAACAACAGTGACCTCTCACCTTTAAAACAGTTCCAAAAGTGAATTTGCCATTAATTCTCAACGAAGTTACTGATATAAAGATTTTCAAAGTTGGAATCGAGACACCCAGCGAGCAGCGAGCAGATGGATCCTGACCATGAATTATTTCTTTGTCGTAAAAAGAAAATAGGAAACTGCCAAAAGGGCAAAGATGCTGTTTAATAAAACTGTATTTTCTAACCACTTTGATAGCTAACATGTCACTCATGTCAAAGCACGTATAATATCACAGATTTTCTCCATTTCTCATTATGTTTCTGCACCCATACTTGAGGCCTCCACAGGAGCAGATAACCCCATGTCCCGACCCGCTCACTCCTACGGCGTAAACTCCTTCATGGAGAATACTGAAGTGAGCCTTCACCTCCCAGAAACACAGCGTTGAGCTGCAGGATCAAATAATTTGATCCCATTGCCATAATATTTGATTCAAATATCCTCAGAATGAGCCTGTAAGAGCATCCAGATGTGAAACTCTATGGAGAGGTAAATATTCAAAGCTTTGTGTGACGGGAGGCTCTGGAGCACCAACACGGCTCGGTGCAAGAGTGTATTCAAGTTTAAAATCTGATTGTTGCATATGTACAAATACCGCTGAGGCCATGTTACGTAAGAATAGTCAGACGTAGCCAGGAATTATGAATGGGGACCGACCTCCCGTGTATTTAGACTCCATATGATGAACAACATATATACACACACACACATATATATATAGTTAGACCTGCCTTCACCAGGCTACCAGAATCAGCACAAGAGGAGACAAAGTGTCCACACACGGAGCTCAAGGTTTAACAAACAAGGTTTATTAAAGTACAGTGGTCAAGGTTTCTCTGAGACACAACAAACAAGTGGAATGCTAATAAAACACACGGGGCGCAAAAAAATGAAATTTGGCAAAACACTATAACTAAACGCAGGCAGCACTATAGGCTGAAGGAACGATAACAAAAGGCAACCACCAGACTAACTCTGGGGTGAAATAAGAATTTGGGGAAAAAATAAATGAAGGCTGAGGAATCAGCGAGCCAAATAGAATGGGAACGGAAATCTATGGAAATCAAAAGGTCAGCACTCAGCTGCTATAATCCGACAAATAGCTTTAACAAAAATACCACAGAAATACTGGGTCTTCTGGCACACCTTAGTGGCTCAGGAAAAAGTGGAGCGAAATCACACTTAGAAAAAGTAACAACCAACAAGGAGGTCTCTCTACTCGGACTAGAAAAGTAACAATGAGAAAAAACTAGAAAACAGCGACGAGACAGCAAACTCGAGGAAAAAACTTACAAAATGCACGGAAGGTGAGCTGGTCAAGACAACGGATGCTATTTAATATTCCGGCACACGGAAACAACCAGCTCGGACTTAAATACCCGGGGGGGGGGGGGGGGGGGGTTATCAGGGAATGGATTCAGCTGGTGTTTCCTGTGTGCTGCAGAGTGACTGACAAAGGGAGCAGCCAATCACCAACCAACAGGGGCGGAGCTCGGAACTGGGTGGAGAGAGGCAAATGGCACATGAATGCATGCAGGATCATAACACACATACACATATATATATATATATATATATATATATATATATATATATATATATATATATATGTATATGTACATGTAGCTTCTAAGTTACTGAGCTACTGTTAACAATTCATAGTTAATTTGAACATTATTAGTTCAAGTATTATTAGTAATCGTGGAATGTTTGCTGACCCAACGCTAAACTCCTCCTGCTCACACGTTGGTGTCAAACATAATACACAAGAAGAGGAAGATGAAATAAAAATGCGGTGGAATTTTATTTAGAAAAAGGTCAAACTCAAGCAGCTATTTCAAAGCCACGTCTGGCGCGCTGCTTTTCTTATCCTCTTGTTTATGTGCAAGAACAATGAGGGCAATTTGTGTCAATATATTCTCATGAGACATCCATATAAAAGCTCATTAAAAGTGAGCCACAATTTTCCCCTCTAATCATTCAAATCCCATGCGACTCCTGCAGTCAGGACCTTAAACTAAATGATGCATATTTGTTTTATTAATATTAGAACATTGATCACAAGCGTCCAGGCATCTCGCAAAACACCAGGCTGCAAATGTCCTGTCGTCTCATTAAGAACAACCATTTTTAACATCAGAATAATGGTTTCAAATGTCCCGTCTTGGAAAAATACGCAGGCTTTTTGTCAGCACAAACAAGCCCAGCAAAACGTCTTGAAGTTTCTCCAAAAAATCAGCCATTTTTGTCACCAAAACAATGGCTAAAAATGTCTCGCTGAAAACGTATTTTTTCGCTGTCAGAACAACGTTTCCAAATGTCCCGACGTCTCGTTAAAAAACACCTGTATTTGTGGGCACAACAAACATTGCAACTGTCAAAAAGTCTCATGAACGACGTCGGGTTTTACCGCCAAAGCAGCAGCAGCTGCTGGCTCATAGATACAGAAGTAGGAAGAAAGAAGGAGAACAAGCTGTTCATGTTGGAAGTTCAATATTAGCGGCTTAAATCATCTTTTTTACAATCCATAAATTTACACTAGAAGAGATAAATAGAATAGTCATTATTTGCAGTTTTAAAAAGATTTAAAAATTAGGTCAGATGATTTCAGTTTTACTTATTTGTCTCAGTTGAATAAATCTAATTTGCAATCGCTGCAGCGCTCAGAGAAGACAAGTTTACTTATCTCAGAACGCCGTCATAGATCTCTATTAAATTCCCTGTGAATTTCAAATATTATGTCTTCACAGCAGAGGCCTGGTACTCGATCCTGCTATAAATCAAAAGGCCTTGAAGGCAGTGGTAAAAGTGGAATATTGTTAAAAAATGTAGCTTCATTATTTATGATGTTGAATTCTTCAATGGCACAGTGTTCCTTAATAAACCACAGGGTACGACCATTTCAGCCTCATTTGTTTTCCTCCTCAGAAACCACAGCAAACTACAAGAACCCCTCGTGTGTATATCATCTCTCAAAGCAAACAAATTAAAAATGGAATCTTTACAATTACGCCGCTTGTCTGAGCGTCGTCCCACCCTAACCTGAATGTAAACCCGGCATATGAATAATAATAAAGCATATTTTGTTAATCTGCTTTGATTTACACGCTGAGCTGTCTTGTGATGTGTTGTTGCCTCTTTCAGCTGAAGGTGCTCTTCCGAACCTTGTGCGGAATCCCAAGTGAAGCATTCGTAGCCGTGGCTTCATTGACATAGCAATGATTGCTTTGTGTGGGGCCGCTGAGGCGACTGGGCCGCAACAACGTTACCAAGGTACATTATGAGGCGGGGGATTGGGGGTCAACAAGCTGGAGCACTGGGTTTCACCGTCAGCCGTTAACAACTGCGTCAGATGGGTACAACGGAAAACGATCACAACGGGTTCAGGAGGCATTCATTGGAAAACCTGAGATGAAGGACAGTGAATGTGTCTGAAAAATGGTTATAAACTTTTTAATTTGAGGAACTGTTTTGTCTAACAAGTCAATTAAATCTCCTGAGGATTCCAAGCAACAACAACAACAAAATCATTTTTCAGTCTGTTAGAATCCATCATTTGTCACAGTACGTTAAATATGACATACTGACATCCTCATTATATTCAATGAAAACTCAACATGTTGTAGACAACTTTTATCTGCTAGCAACCTTAGCATTAGCATTATTGGTCATACGCCACTTTGCGTGCGGATGACATCATCTTTAGCACTTTTTTAAGGAGAATTCCCAACTTGAGCCTGTGAAACATTTTGAGAATCATAGCCTGCAACTCTGCGTGACATTGTTGGTAAATGAGCTTCTTAACTAAGAAGTTAATGGGTCAGAAGACAGAGGTGCTGCAGAACACTGAGAAACTGAGTTGAACTAGTTGTGCTGCTACTGTTCAACGCTAAATTAACATCACCCATCATCCATTTTCTATACCGCTTATCCCGTAAGGGTCAAGGTGGGGGTGCTGGAGCCTATCCCAGCTGACACTGGGCGTGAGTTCACCCCGGACGGGTCGCCAGTCCATCACTGGGCCAACACGACATCATTGTTTTCTATTATTAAGACTTTGTTTTTTAATTTTTCAATGTTCCTGCCAAAAAAAAAAAAAAGATGATTGACAAAACTTTTTCTTCATCCTTTTTGATGATGAAACACTGCGCCTTACTCAGACTCTGTTATTAAAACCACAAGAGCCTAGAGAAACCTTGACTCCGCTGTGGTAGACTTTCTTACAAAGAAATTCTTCCTAACTGTGAGCTTCTAGGAATTCTTACCGCTTCATATGTCTTGAGTAATTTAACCTCTCCAGTCCTCTAACCCTAAAACCCTGGCTCTGCTGCGGCAGAAACTCTCCTTTCACGCTGACGCTGGTTATTGCAGCTTCTATGAAGCAGTTTTTTTCCTCTGTTTAATATCAAGCATACCTGATATTGACATTTGCAAAACACATTTCCATCGTTAATACATTGGCCCCGCATGAGTACATTTTATGCCTTTTGTGTCAGCATGTATGTTTGTATTGTCTGCTCCACTTGTGATTTTAGTTGCTCTCTCAAAAACAATTTGTCCACCACATTGGTCATCGGTCTCCACAGACTTGACCACAGAACTGAGTCAACACCTCTCTCTCCCAGTATCAACAAAAAACCTGAATATAATAAGCTGGGTGAAGCTAGGGTTTATTGCAAATGCTGCTGTATTGGATGGAGCTCAGTACATCTAATAAACTAGTGACTGAGCTGACACTATAAGGAAAGGATGTTCAGGAAGCAGATTCTTCTTCCTCCTCCTCATGTCGTATAAAACCTGAAGGTCTACCTGATAGTGGCGGTGTCATGGGTCTGAGCTGTTCGTGGTTTTCTGTTTACAACAGTCCTGTCAATAACTCACTTATACTGTATAAGAGCTGACATTGGAAATAACATCCGCATTGACCTCCTCCACTAGAACTATTCAAACCCTTTTATGCTTTCTTTCAAATATGGTCACACCTCCTCACGACACTCTGCAGTTCATGTCCTCAGGAAAAATCCTCACATCAACAACTTGAATATTATCTTCCTCAGCACCTCAGCTCATATAATTAGTGCTGTTTGTTTGTTCTGTCTGGCTGTCAACAGGGTATAGAAAGGATTAGGAATTAGAAGCCTACAAATACCATGATGCCCCTGTGAAAGATGCCTGTCACAGTGACCTTGACCTTTGAGCTCCAAAATCTTCTCAGTTCAGCCTGGAGTCCCTGTGGGCAGCTGTGGCAATTTTGAAGAAATTCCTGGAGGCATTCTGGAGATATTGTTTTCATGTGAAGTGACAGTGACACTGATAGTGATAGTGACAATGATGGTGACACTGATAGTGATAGTGACAATGATCGTGATAGTGACACTGATAGTGATAATGATAGTGATAGTGACAATGAAGGTGATACTGATAGTGACAATGATGGTGACACTGATAGTGACAATAATAGTGATATTGACACTGATAGTGACAATGATAGTGATAGTGACAATGATGGTGACAGTGATAGTGACAATGATGGTGACAGTGATAGTGACAATGATAGTGATAGTGACAATGAAGGTGATACTGATAGTGACAATGATGGTGACACTTATAGTGATAGTGACAATGATGGTGACAGTGATCGTGATAATGATGGTGACACTGATAGTGATAGTGACAATGATCGTGATAGTGACACTGATAGTGATAATGATAGTGATAGTGACAATGAAGGTGATACTGATAGTGACAATGATGGTGACACTGATAGTGACAATAATAGTGATATTGACACTGATAGTGACAATGATAGTGATAGTGACAATGATGGTGACACTGATAGTGACAATGATGGTGACAGTGATAGTGACAATGATAGTGATAGTGACAATGAAGGTGATACTGATAGTGACAATGATGGTGACACTTATAGTGATAGTGACAATGATGGTGACAGTGATCGTGATAATGATGGTGACACTGATAGTGATAGTGACAATGATCGTGATAGTGACACTGATAGTGATAATGATAGTGATAGTGACAATGAAGGTGATACTGATAGTGACAATGATGGTGACACTGATAGTGATAGTGACAATGATGGTGACAGTGATAGTGATAATGATAGTGACACTGATAGTGATAATGATAGTGATAGTGACAATGAAGGTGATACTGATAGTGACAATGATGGTGACACTGATAGTGATAGTGATAATGATAGTGACAATGATGGTGATAATGATAGTGACACTGATAGTGATAATGACAGTGACAATGGTAGTGATAATGATAGTGACACTGATAGTGATAATGATAGTGACAATGATAGTGATAGTGACAATGAAGGTGATACTGATAGTGACAATGAAGGTGATACTGATAGTGACAATGATAGTGATAGTGACAATGATGGTGACACTTATAGTGATAGTGACAATGATGGTGACACTGACAGTGATAATGATAGTGACACTGATAGTGATAATGATAGTGACAATGATGGTGACACTGATAGTGATAGTGACAATGATGGTGACACTGATAGTGACAATGATAATGACAATGATGGTGACACTGATAGTGACAATGATAATGACAATGATGGTGACACTGATAGTGACAATGATAATGACAATGATGGTGACACTGATAGTGATAGTGACACTGGAAGTGACAGTGATAGTGACAATGATGGTGACACTGGTAGTGACAGTGATAGTGACAATGATGGTGACACTGAAAGTGATAGTGACAATGATAGTGACACTGGTAGTGACAGTGATAGTGACAATGATGGTGACACTGATAGTGATAGTGACAATGATCGTGATAGTGACAATGATGGTGACACTGACAGTGACAATGATAGTGACACTGATGGTGACACTGAAAGTGATAGTGACACTGATAGTGACAATGATGGTGACACTGATAGTGACAATAATAGTGACACTGATAGTGATAATGACAGTGATAGTGACAATGATAGTGATAGTGACTGACAATGATGGTGACACTGATAGTGATAGTGACACTGAAAGTGATGTTGACAATGATGGTGACACTGATAGTGATCGTGACACTGAAAGTGATGTTGACAATGATGGTGACACTGATAGTGATCGTGACAATGATCGTGATAGTGACAATGATAGTGATAGTGACTGACAATGATAGTGATACTAATAATGATAATGACAATGATCGTGATAGTGACAATGATCATGATAGTGATATTGAGAGTGACATGTTAAGGATAGTGACAGTGACAGTGATTGCTAAAGTCACATGCACAGGCATAATGAGGGCCTGGTGCTCAAGCAAAAAAAAAAAAAGGTGTTTCACTTCAATAATTAAAAAACAGTGAAGTTACATACTTGCCCTTACATGTTTAGCTTATTTTAATTCCTGTACACTCATGCAGATATTTACTATCACACCCCTCACCACACTATCACAGATGGTAACTCGTCTGCTACTGTAATTTATCAGTTATTCACTGTTAGGTCTCTAAAGCCTAAAACCTGCGCTGACATTAAGCTCTGTCCTGATGTGACCGATCATAGGTGGTTATCTCTGCTGAGTGTGTCAACACTTGGATTCCAGACGTGTTTCCAGTGATCAGATATCAACTTCCAGCACGGTATGCAATGCTCACATACACACGGTAATTTATGTCTGCAGTATTATTAATCAGCATATTTACCCACAGTGGTTTATAGTGATTATAAACAGCACACACAGATGAAACACGTTGATTTGTTGCTGTAGACTGTGTCCATCATGACTGTCTTGGTTTGGATGTCGGGTATTAATGCAGGGGGTGCAATGGAGTGTGAGAGAGAGAGAGAGAGAGAGAGAGAGAGAGAGAGAGAGAGAGATGTTTGCTCTTAAATAAGAGAACGAGCGTCCCAGCCAACAATACTTTACTTGTGTTTGTAAATTGGGGAATAATCAGAGGAGAGAAATCACTACCATCCAGTGTGTTCCTCAGCATGTTCCTAACAAATCAAACCCCCAAAGAGGTTTGATGCAGCAGAGATAAGCTTTTCAGACAATAAGACATTATAATTCAAAGCCACAGTGGAGCAAAGGGCTTCAGCTGATGAGGCTCAGAATGCACATGTGTACACACGACTGAAAGAATGTGGCCACATGGGCTCAGACCACCTCTGGATGTGGTTTCAGTGAGGGGATCTCAGGATGCATTGAGTGTGCGCACACCTGGTGTTGAAGCTCACCACTTGTGATAGGCTCACTCAGGACAGATCTTAGAGCACGCACAGGGCCTTAGCCGTTGCTAAGACACTTAATGGTGTTTGGTGGCTGTTCCTGGGGTTTGGCTGGCAGGAGGGAGACGTTGAGACGTTTTAACAGCGGTCTAATTTCAAAACTGTGAGAAATGTTGCTGAGGCTCCGGATGAACTCCAGGAGTTACTTGGCTGTCACCGTCTGGAGGACAGGAGACTGGATGCTGAAGCTGCTGCGTCAAAGTGCTGTGTGAGTGAAAGATGAAAGGGTGGGGGAGGGGGGGCTCGTGCACCGGTGACACAGAACTTATTAGACCTCGAAATGCAGTTGTGGGACAAGATTAAAACTATAGGAAACACACACACACTTCCAGAGATATTGCGCTCTTGTAAGGTGAAAGCGACCTTGACCTTTGACCACCAAATTCTTTTCACTTCATCCTCAAATCCAGGGGTTTGGTTGTGGCAACACAAAGTCCCTTCACATGTTGAGCTAAAAGACTGAGATGGATGTTGGTTTTGAGAGAACCTCTCAAGGTGATTCTGAAATTCTTGTTATGTTGCATCGCCGTCTCACTCTCAGCGCAGGCTAGTCAGAGAGGTTTTATGTCACATCACTCTTTCAAATGGCTTTGACATTTGAAACCTAAGTTTGACAACTGCTGCTACTCGGTTGTGTTCTGGACATCAGGTGAGTTAAACACAGGATCGTTTTTTTTTTTTTTTTTTAATTATATGAATTGTATTCTTGTTAAGATAAAAATAATAAATTACAACCTAGAGGAGAAAAAAAAACCAACAAACATTTTAATTACATGGGATCCTTCAAGACCTACCATCAAATTATTCACAAATGCCTAAGGCTCTTTCATAATACCCAACCTCATCAAATAAATCATGAACCTTATTTATATGCAAATCATTTGTTATTTCATCCTGTACATACACACGCTGCTGTACATCACTGCTACACACACACACACACACACACACACACTCGTCCTTGGTGTTGCATTCTCCTGGGTCGCCCTCTGCTTGCTATTATTGGTTTTTGTTTCTTGTTATCCATTCATTTCCTCACAGTTGTTGTTTTTTTGTTTTTTTTGTTTACTGCTGTTGCCTTGTTCAGAATAATGATTGTGCACAAAAAGATGACGAGTCAACGCGAGTGCTGGCGCCAGTGTGGAGGCAGACAGACTCGCCTTCCATTCCCGAGCGTTTCACACCACAACTGTTGAATTCAAATTACTTTAATGGAAATAATAATGAAGAATGTGATTGGATTAAGCCTGCTGTCATCAACAATTTAGGACATTTATACGTTTCTCTTTGCATACATTCACAAGCACTTCAGTGATTTCTTTCTTTTTCCCTTTTTGTCTGCAGCACCTTTCGTTTGTGTTCAGGCTAATTTTTCAAGGATTTTTTTTTTTTTTGTGTAAATTTATGCCAGGCATGTCGAGCATTGTCATCTTGGTTAGATGGGAAAATTCATACGTGGTGGAAGGACTGAACACATTTTTAAGGCATCAATAATAAATGTCAATAGAAGTCTAGTAGATATAAAATGTCCATAACTTGACAGAAGCTGTTTGCTGAGGAGCAGCCAATGAAAAGTATTACAACTCCGAAGGAGAGAGTCAAAGAAAATCAAAGACATTTTCAAAAGCCTCTATTGAACAGAATGAATCTGTTTGAATCTTTGTGCTCCCAAAGCCAGTATGAAGTATTGTTTGTTTAGAACCACCTGGAACCAGTTCTACCACCAGGCTCTTTGATTTCTGCTCGTCAACTGCATGCATGGGGTAGAAAACAAGAGCGAGGTGTTGATTTGACCTCTGGATCTCAATCCTGTGGAGCGTCAGTAGAAAACTGAACTTCGCTAAAAGATTTTGTCCACAGAAAAGATGTTTTGACTCGTTCTACCAGTCGATCACATGGTTGAAGTGATGGACAGATGGCTCGTCCAATCTCCTGCCAGGTTTTTTTATTTTTTTCGACAGCGTATCTGGCGACCCTCCAGACACTCTTCTTTACACGTCATGTTACACGCAAATAGGGACGAGACATAAATGCTGCTGCAGAGGTTGTTCAAAGTGAAACCAAATTCAATTGGATTAGCGTCCTTCTTCTAGGTGTCATTGGGCACTTCTGGTATCAGGGTCAGCCTTCACAAAGTTTCCACTCCGTCTCTCCAGATGGTCACAATGTCAGATTAGTTGATCACAGTCCCGCTGCGACTTGGCCACCAAACATGTCACACTGGTCGCTGAACCCAATAACAATCATAGCTTGTGGTCTTTTGCGTCCTGAACGACGTGTAAATGGATGTGTAAATGTCAGCACGCGTGGTATCCGCAGCATCATTAAACACACTGCTGATGTCAAATTAGGAGAGAGGAGGCGATATATTCTGACACTGGGGTGCTGTAAAGGGGGGAAGAATGGATTGACTCTTTTACTGTGAAATCTTCCAGGAGACATTTTCATGTTTTATCCTGACTTCAGAAAGTCTGCGTGATGAGGGCGATAAAAGTCGCAGACAAAAGCCACGTGTGCAGTATTACAGAATGCATCAGTGTGTGTGGACGTGAGCAAACGCATGCATCTCCAACCTGAATGCAGTGTTGACTCAAGTGAGCCCAGTCACTCCAAACTGAAGTGATGGAGAAGCCATTAAAACCATCAAGGCACATGAATTGGACCCTCGGCGCTGTTCTTAATAAAACTGGCTAGAACACTGAAGGACACATATCTGAGCCAAGAAGAACATTCGTAAGATATTTCCCAAATTGATGAAAGAATGTAAAGGAGCAAATTCCACTGGAACATATTTGACTTTTCTGACAAAGTTTATCTCAGGAAAGCCTAATAATAAGGGGACATTCATCATGATTAGTTAAAGGAACCTGCCAATACTTCTGGAAATATGCTTATTGTCAGTCATTGGTAGGGATGGACAAGCAGATAGATCCCCTTCTTTGCTCATTACAGACCTCCAGACTCCCACCAACACCTCCCACCAACACCTTGAAGTGAACTTTTGTATGGAGGATTTACTATATGCACTTTTCTTTTTAGGCTTTTGAAACAGTAGGTAGCCTCAAAATCTGCAAGACATAAAAAACCACATCCTAACTGTACTGTCTTCATTCTGAAACCGTAACTCAAGAAATACTGAAGACGAACGATGATCACCGCATAAAATGAGACAGAGATTTATGTTAAAGTATGGAAAATATGAAGCGGATGATAAATTTGGGAAATGTCAAAGATAACATCTTGTTGTCTGACATCTGCTCCTCTCCCCCCCCCCCCCCCCCTTCACTCATTACAACCAAAGATGTTTTGCTCTGGTTTTTGCAGCTGGGTTTGGTAACTTACATGGTCACAGGGTGCAGCGGTCATTCATTCTACTGTCAATCAAATCAAGATCTGAGGGGAAATGACACTGAGCTGAGGCTCTTTTGCAAACCTCAAAGATTTGTCTAGTACTGAAACCTGCCCCTTCCCTCTGGGCATGAATCTAAAAGAGAAACTCTAGTGGTGAATGGTATACAGAACACGCTCTGTCCTCCACAGTAAATATATATCTACTCCAACAAACGGGATAAACAATACGGGACAGTTGGTAGTCTGATCCACGAGACGGCTGTCTGCTAATTAGCTTCGCTGCAATGAACACCAGCAATGCTAATCCCACCCCGGTTCCTTTAATGTATGTTAATTGGTTCAGGAAAAGTCTATTTGATGACTTCTGAGAGTGTTTTCCCAACTGCTCCACTGTTAGCATCCGTTGCAGCTAGGCTAACTACCGTAGCAGTCAGGTGGAGGTCTGCAGTTCTGTCAGGCACACAGAGGGGAGGGACGGGTGCCCATCTGCATGTGTGATACTGGAGGTATTTCCCTGAATGTTGGCATGTCAGTAATGCTGCTGATTTATTAAGAGTCTTCATGTTGCAGGTGGAGGGAAACCTGGTTAGGGTGAAGCGCACCTGTTCTGAACTTTACGCTAAAAGTCAAAAAGGGCTTTAATAAATGGTTAGTTGTTCTGGATTTATGCTTATTTGGCTAGTCTGTTACTAAGCATCAGCTTAGTGTTATTAATGCACCCTTAGGGTGAGTGTCATGTAAACGTGCTATTTAATAGCATACACCAAATGTGAAGCGGAAAGATGCATAAAGGAAATGTATTTATTGCTGGTTGTTTTGACGGAGAACAAACAAACAAGAACGACTACATTGTCAGGTGTGTGCAGCGAGCCCGTTTTAAGGATGAAGGATGTAATGTTCAGCCTCAGGCAGCTCAAAGTGGTTGCTGGGCTCGGCACCTGGGACCCTTGTCTCTCTGCAGGAATTGGCGCAGAGCCGGCAGCTTCTCTAAGAGCCAGGTGTTGTTTTTATTTTTCTGAATGCACAAGTGACCTTTTTAGAAGAATGCTGTCGAGAGAGAGAGAGCGAGAGAGAGAGAGACAAAGAGAGAGAGAGCAACCTCCGGAGTCGTCTGCTTCCCCTCTCATTTCCTCTGTCACATAATTCTCAGTGAAGGATGAGATGGAGAGCCATCAGCCAGGCCCATGTCCAGGCTGTCAGAGCAACAGACATGAACTCCTATATTTTGTTCAGCGATGAGGATGTCTGGTTCCTTGTGTCAAGTTAAGTATGAATGTTCCCCCTCCAGATAGAACCACTTGACCCGACTCTAGCAGATACTCCTATTTCTTTTTCCAGCGAGCCGTCTTGGGATGCATCTCAAGGTCACGTCCACCGAGGGATCGGGTGGAGCTTGATATGATTTTACTTTGAAGCAACAATAATCCAGGATATGATACAATGTTTATTCAGCCTGGTGGAAGATAATGATGCTGAGGTCATGTGACATCTCTTGTCCTGTCCTCCCTGTGGCTTCATACCCCAACAGAGAGCTTCTCAGAAGCAGAACATTGTGCCTTTGTTGACTTTGATCTTTAGGCAACACAGTAAGTGTGTGTTTATTGTCTTCTTAAAACTGTGTTCATTGTTATTTGCTATGTTCTTTTTGGTATTGCCGACCGTCCGGGAGCAGCTGGCCTTTGACCTGGTACCACAGCTTGTGACATTATATTGATATTGTGAAGTAAAGCATATTGTTTTATTCTGAAAATTGTCTGGACTCTCTGCTGTTCTTGTATATGACTTCCTGCATTTAATAATCTGCTCTGTGTCATAAAAGTAGACGTCTGCTTCTGAAATGAGTCCACGAGGCGTCCGGTGGGATCCTGAGCACAGTAAGACCAACAACCCCTCTCACTCGAAGGGAGTACACATAACATGCAACCAGTGGCTAAAACGCCTCAAGATTAACATCGTTATCAATCACAGAAAGTCCAGTTTCACAATGTAACCTAATGATTAAGGCGCTTAGCTTTAGAAGTTAAATGGCTGCGCTAATGTGACAGACAGTTTTATACCTCAATTGCAAAGCGCTTTAAAATCTTTTTATTTATTCAGGCATGCAGGGCACAAGTGGCGGCGGAGCTCCCATTAAAATTTTAAAAGTCATTAAAAACTCACAATTCAGGAAACGTTAGCTGTGTGCTAGCAAGCTAACGGTAGCGGCTTGACGTTATGTGTGACGTTTGACTACTTTTAACGATGTTGTTGCACACACTTTCAAATTTGTCCAGCTGATACCTCCCCATTAACACCTGTCACGAGTTTGACCTCAGCTTTTAGACTCTTTCTAGTTCTTAGCTGGCAGACGGTATTAAGACACACTTCCACCCAAATTAAGGAGCTAATGAAAGGGTACATTCTGCAGTTGATGATTATAATTTAGACAGTTTGAAAACCACAGCTAAACAATTAATACACAACTTCCTCTTGAAGTAGGCAGATCAGTCACATAAGCCAAAGATTTCATGTCTTCAGAAGTCTTTGGACTAATTATCTCTCCAGAATTTTGGCACAGGGCTGCACTTAATTGCTTGTTTATTTTATTTCAGAATTCTCAAATGAAATAAATAATGTGAAGTGTAAATGAAGTTGCCGTGTCACTTTAACCTCGGTAGAGAAATTGAATATTCCCAGAAACTCCCTCCTTACATAATGCATGGCTAGCGACCGATCCTGAAATGACAGCGAGCGCTCCGAAGCATCATAAGTCACATTTTGACTGCAGGATCAGTCGATAAACAGTCATCCTTTCACTGTCACAGTCATTGCTGCGTTTGATGAGATCGGTCACAGAATGTCTACAAGGTTAAACCCGACGGCATTCTTTTATGCATGATGTAGTGAGACCAGAACAAAAGCATTCCTGCCAGGCGGAGTCACTCGAGCTCTGATCTGCCTCCTTCTGCATTACGACAAAGAGACGTTACAATGAAACAGGTAGTTACTACAGCAACCTACGCCGACTTGTTTGTGTGTATGGCACTTGGTAGGTGTTCGCCACAGGTGAATATAGAGGAAAGAGGGATTTAATCAATGCAATCACTGGTTTGTCATTTACTGCACCTCTCGTGAAATTGTCAAATCATCTTGCAGTGTTGTTCAATGTAAACAGCACAGCAAAGTATAATAATTGCGCACTTGCAAATATGAATATGAACTTTGTGGCCTTAGTTAAAGTCAGGTTCCACACTGCATGACAAAACAAACAAACCACACATTCAAATAATAACTTTTATAGCAACATGGTGGCTGCTAATTTGCTATAAAAATAGTGAAATGCTGTTACATCAAACGGTACGTCAGAGGGAACCATTAAAACATCGTTATTTGTTCCCTTCTATGTTGAGACGTCTGAGGTTTTTTTTTTTATTATTTTTGATTTACAGTATTTTCACCATAAAATAAACTCACAAACTAAAAAAAGATTAGACTCTACGTCTGCCTCCGTGCTCTCTGTAGAAGAACGCCATGCTCTGTTTCAGATCACAGCTTGACAAAAATCATAATTATGTCTAGAAAACTGTGTAAACATTAAAACCATGTCTGCATGATAACAAACTCAGGATATGCACAAAAAAAAGTTTCAGTCAACATTCAACAAACTTTGAACTACTTCAGAAATTCATACGCTTGCAGTTCGCAGCAACTGGAAATATCCTTGATAACTACTGCATGCACACAATAATACACTTATTCAGAAAATGACAGTTCTGAATTGAATACTGGCCATTTAAACAACATATTGCTGTCGGATTTGCAGAATTTTGCCTTCTTTCTGAATACTTACTTTTTCAGTTAAGAGGATTAGTTCGGTTTCAGAGGTTTACAGATGTTTGCAGCTTTCGAAAAAAAAAACGCTATCGTGCCTGCTTGTGGCCATGCTTATGCTCCCATCGTAATGCTAGCAAGACTGCTAACAAACCGCGTGACGCTCGTCTAACTTCCTGAAGAACCCTTAAGATCCCTTCCTTTTGCTTTCATGAGTACACGCAGGAAACATTCTGATGCAAAGTCGTATAGCGTGGAACATTTTATCCAGGAGGGAAACAACAGCAGCAAACTTTAGTTCCACCCGCAGCCTGTCTGTCAAGCCTTGCCAGTTGGCATATTGGTGGAATATTTATCTCAGATTTTGTAAATAAATACTGGATATTTTGGCAAGTGTGAAAAAGTCAAGAGAGGGAAGCTTCCAGTTTCCACTTGAGGAGCTTTGACCAGTAACACTGCGTCCACATAAACAGTCCGTGTGGAGAGCAAAAGAGATGGCACGCTGGCCAAAATGCAAAGTAGGAAAAATGTCTGCTGGCTGATAAGTAAACAAACTTACAAAATATACAAATTAAACAACTGTGATTTTAAACTGTTAACTGAGAGTAAACTGCCTACTTTTGAGGCTTTCAATTCCGTAGAAACATCTCAAGCTATGAGGACTGTAGGCGGAACAAAACGGAACAAAGAAGTCCTCAATCGTCAGGCAGATGAGGGTTCCCAGATGAGTGGAATAATAATTTTCGTAAACAGTTTAGTCAGAATATTGACATTTTAGGGAAGAAACCCTGACAGCGGATGATTAACTGTATGTAAATGTAGTCGTGAATCAGTGCCGCAGCTCTGAAGGAGAACATTTCTTGCATCATTACAGATTCCGAGAGCGAGGAACCATTAGGTCCTACAAGGTCACAATTAGGTGTGTTACTTCGAGGTCGCGTGCGCCTCAGCATCACACACCCAAGCCGCTGTGGTGGCACTCCACTACATACATAGTCAGAGGCAAATTTTTTTCCCACCTGATCCATTAGCCCTAATGTGGTTAACATGCATTTTTTAGTGTTTTAGCAGTGGCTAAATGTGCACTTCGCACAAAGAGCAAATCAAGTTCACTTAGATTTTATGCTTGAACAGTAACTACCTGGTATTAGCGGGGCACACTCGCATTAGCAGGTGTCGAAATGGCTTCAAGTTAAAAGCAGGCGTTACTTAAAAGTTTACACTTTTCACAAAAGTGTTGTCTTTGCCGTCCACGTCTTTTTTAAACTGTTTTGATTCATCTGCTGTTGAAATAAAGGCTTCACCTCAGAGAATTACTTAGAGCAAGTATGTCCCTCCTGCTGTGCATGAACACACACACACACACACGCACACACTTTGCCTTGGAAAACTTGGTCTTGCTAAAACTAAAAGAAATACCCCTCTGTCACCACTGATGTTTTAAAATCATGCTGTTTGAATATGACAAACATAGGCAAAGTGCAGCATTAGCCAAGATATTATCTGGCGTCTTCGTCTCCGAGGTTGCCGGTTGTGGCATTTTATTTGGTGATATCCAAACACACACACACACATCCGCTTGCTAAATTTGCTTGATGACCTTTTACTTTGTTTAATATCAGTCAATATCAGTTCAGGGATAACAGACCGGAGTGGAAGTGACTTTAACTGTAAATACCAGACAAACAAGGAGCTGAAGAAAACAACAAATTAACGCTGTTGTATTTTAAACGGCAGCATCTTGGGATGCTGGCGGAGCTTTTACACGGTTTGGACGAGACTTTTTCAGAATGACGAGCCAAAATTAATCATGGAAAACATTTTCTGGTAAAATGAAGTTTTTGGATGAAGTAACTTCAATAATTACCAGTATTTTTGAGTTTATTTCACATCAATGTATGACTGAACCACTGGCGTCATGCTGCTGCTGCTCCCCTGTTGTCTGCATCAGTAGTTGAGTTTACAATGATTGCTTCCGTCCAATTGAAATCATTCTGATCAGCAGCTGCTGACATGAACATAACCTGTTTTTAGTTCTCGTTCAACTTAAATGAATTCCTAGCTAGAGGCGAAGAATCTAAGATGTGTGTCCACTTGACCGTCTGCAGAACTCTGTCGTTTATGCGGCAGACGCGCATCAGTAGCATGATCCATGGCGTCTTGATGGCGCTCAAGTTCTAGTTCCAACAGTTCTAACCCTCTTTAATTCCCTCATTCACAGTACTTTTACCTTGAGGGGAAAAAAGGTGGATAGGAGGTAGGAGGGACTTTCAAACACACCAGACTGGGGTCTTCTTTTAATTTTCGATACTTGAGACATATTGCTGCTCACAGCTCTCCATAAGACGAATCCACACATGGCTTCAAGGGTGAAAGGTGTGATTAATTGCATTGCGTCAAAATGAGTCAGTTATTCTAGCAGCCCTGGTTTGACCGGGTGGTTTGACCTTGTTTCATATGGAGCTTCACGCCGTCTCTCAGTAACCACCCAGCCCACCTGCCCGCACCGGTTTGCTGTTCTGGGAGATGAGATCTTTAAATACCTCCCCTATTCCTAACCCCTTAAACCCATGACCCCTAAGCTTTAGACAAAACAGAAAACAGCCCAGCCTACAGTCACAAATAACTCTCACACCAACATTAGTCTTTGGTGAGCGGACAGCAAGCAATTTAGAATTCGGGAAAGTCAGAGCGCGAATGCAAATGTGAGGGAATTTCTAAACTGGAGAGGGGAGAGCAAGTGTCCTGACAGACAGTGAGCCATGTTGAGAACCATTCGCTCTCAAGTTACGAGAGCACTGACCTGACATGTCTGGTGAGTAACTGTTGTCTGCTGAGCTCCATAAATAATGGAGCTGAAGTTGAGCTCCTGTACGAATCGGGGCAGCGAGCCTGCTCAGGCTCTGTCTCTTGTTGCCTTTGTGGAACCATCAGGATCTTGTAACTTATCTTTTCTTTTTCTGTCATATTGCATTAAATATTTTGTTTCTGTAACGTTGCATCATCATCGCAACAGTTTTTTTTTTTTTGTAATGGTGAATCTTCTCAACATTTTTAACTCAATGACCGATGTGAGAATTAGAATTCAATACAACAGTTTAATTGGATTGTAAAAACTGGTGGGGGAGGGGGGGGGGTGATAAAGGACAATATTAAAAATAACTTTAAAAAATAGCTGCGGGTCTGTTCTGCTACGACAGCGGTTGCCCATTCATCTTCAATTCCTCCGAGAGAGTAAATTCAGCATTGTGCGGACTCGCTGCTCCACATAATGCATATTATTGGAGTCCGGTTCTTAAGGAAACAAATGGTCCTCTGAATCCTTCTGCTTTGTTTGGACAAAGACAATCTGGGTGTGTCTGTGCGGGGTGATGCTGGCTAGATAAACCGGCTAGCCTAGCAGCAGCAGCAGCGCACTCGGTCCAGGGTGCATCATTCATCAGTTCACCACATGAATACTCTGAGCAAAGAGGTTGTCGTAAGTCTCTAAATTAATCACGGGTGTGTTATGGTGTGTAACGTGACTTAAGATCAATTTGCATTAATATTAAATCCCACAGCATTTGCTTAATTAGGGCTTAGTGCACAAGTGAAGGCTATGACAACAACATTTCAGTTCAAAATGTTCCAAAGAAATAACCTTAAAGCTCCTAACAAGCCAGTCGTGTCTGAGGTTTAATCGTCAGTGAATACATTGTTCTTCCTCTTGCATAAATGCTCATGTTTCATTTAATCCCACTGGTAACAAGGGTGACCTCTGAAATATGTTATGGTTCATTTTTCCTTCCAAAAACTCCTCATACGAATGACGAACCTCAGAAAAATGTAACTGTTTCCGTTCTTAACAAGACACAAATGTCCATGTTCAGTTTGAAACTAGCTTCCATCCGGCCGCCGATGGCTGCCATCTCCTCTTGACTGCTCACGTGTGTCGCCTAATGGATGCCAGTGAGCCTTAATGCCATCTGCCGTGGCAGCACCACTGGAATCACTGCCGTTTAAACCAGCGACCACTGTCAGAGCAGGTGGGTCCCAGCGGAGCATTGCAGTCCATGTAGCTGCCATCTCCCCGTGTGCTGCCCCGGCCACGCGGCCCCCTCCTGGACAGCTCCATGCGGCTTGGATGGTTTTACCCACAGTTAAGAAAATATACATTGATTAGGTTCACTTCCATGAATCAAGAATGTGATTTGCCAGTGCAGGCACTTCTACAGCATCTGAAATAACAGTGGCAAGGTCAAAGGTCACGAACACAGTTCTTTATCAAGTTTATGCACCCCAAGCGTATCTGTGCTGTGGTCACCCTGCTGGAGCTGCAACTGTTAAGCAGTCAGCCTTGAAAAAAGTTCAAGACAGAAACTGGGGTCAATCCATACTTTATTGTAAATAGAAGGCAGCACTGAGTCAATTTATACATACCACTGATCAAATGACCCAAATTAAAGTAAATCTTGCCACCAGAGTATAAGGTATTGATGTGTTTAAAAAGCTGGAGACGTTTGAGACTTGTTCATTTTCGGGTAATTAAGGAATTAAAAAGGATTTGTGGCATTCTCAAACTAATTTAATTTGACTTTGGATTGCTGTGGCTGTGCACATTGAACTTTAAACTGATATTGACTGGCGCATTTATATTTTAAATATCAGTTTTCACTGCAGTGCTCTGTTTGCCATAATTGTTCATGTTTCTCGAATGAGTGCATGTGTGAAAATAGACAGTAGTTCTTTGTGGCAGGTAACTTTGAAACAAACCGATGTGAATTCTATGTGAAATTATTCTGTAATTTCTTCACTCCTGTGGAAAATATCTGTCAAAAACAACAAGCAATGTTAAATTAGGCTGCGTGTTCGTATGCCTGGAATTAATTAATCATACATGAAAAGCTCACTTGATGTCTTATAACGTCCTACAGAGGAAATGAACAGCATTTTACCTCTGTGTGACATGGTATCAGCGCGGTTAACTTCTTTTTTTATTTTTGTTGTTGCTTTGTGACACTTTGAATAATCATCTCATCGAGTTTGGGAGCCATATGCGCTTTCCAAGTGGCCTCTTTTCATCAACATATTTGAAAATTGTTATGTGTGCTAACTGCCATCAGGCTTGGAAATTACAATCAACTGGAATGAGCATTTGTCTCGACATCATAAAACACAGCTGGCTATAGTTGCGCCCACCAATAAAATAACCATACAGTCAAGCATCTCATTTGGTGGGCTAAATGTTTACAGGGGGACATGACAAAAGCACTGCAGCTAACGCGCGTGTATGTTCCGACCGCGCTGCAAGTTGATGCCGCCTGTTTCATTTGACCAACATTAATGAGACACAGTAGTTTTTTCAAAAGGATATGCATTATTTATTTTTATGGGCACCAGAGGGCATAACTGCCAGACGTATCACACTATTATTGCTAGTTAGCGATAATGACAGTGTTGTAATTAGGCCGAGTTAATTACAAATGCAGCAGGTGCAACATTAGCTTCACCAGGGGCTGGACAGCATCTCTGGTAGGGGTCTGTTGATCCAGTGAGGGATGTAGTTTGTGGACATTGTGAAGAATCGGAAGGTTATTGGTTTGATCCAAGGCTCCTACGGGCACCATGTCCTTCAGCAATACCCCGTAATACCTCCCAGTGAGTGGGGTTTGACTGTGGGTATGAATGAGTGAAAAATTACCTCTCTAAAAGGCTTTGATTACCTCTATGTTAGCGATTATGTGCTGAAACTGTGTACTAGTAAGGCACATCCCATAATATTATTCATACATGTCACTGAAGCTACATAGCTGCAGCTTGCATTAGCTAGTACTGAACTCGCTAACGTTATGCTGCCATTTCCATCCATCCATCCATTTTCTTCTGCTTATCCTGTTAAGGGTCGCAAGGGAGTGGAGCCTATCACAGCAACTTTTGGGTGAGAGGCGGCGAGGTGGGGTTCACAGGACCAACACATAGAGACAGACAACCATTCACACTCACAGTCACACCTACAGTCAATTTACAGTATCAATCAGCCTCGTCCTCTCTTGATGTCTTTGGACTGTGGGAGGAAGCTGGAGTACCAGAGAGAACCCAGACAGGAACAGGGAGAACATGGAGACTCACACAGAAAGATCCTGTGATGGAGCCAGGACTTGAACCTGGAACCTTCTTGCTGTGAGGCCACAGTGCTGACCACTGCACCGCCATGCCGCTGCTGCCTGCTCCCACACAGCTAATGCAGGTTACATGTGTAATTCAATCACGGGATAGCGTGGCGCTGTTCTTAGTGTAGCAAACAATCCCAGCAAGGTGACGAAAAAATTTGCCTCTCAACATTTTTATGGAAACCACAGAAATGACACTAAACTGTAGCTCCTTCCCCAGTAAGCCAGCACTGTATGTTTGGTCAACTGATTTTTTTGAGATTCATAGAATATTACTGACTTCGATAAAAGGATTAAAAAGAGACATATTTTCAGTTTTTTGGTGAATTTACACTACATTTGCAAAAAGTTTGAAGTGCGACCACACGTGTTACCTCGGGTAACATTAGCCGACATTTGCTAGCTTTGACCTGTTTGGTCATTTAATCACACAACTCTCCAGAAAAAAATATGATACAAGGTCAGGTAAAATAAAATAATAAAAGAGATTGTGTTATCCCTCATCTGCCTGTCAACCCTACTCACAATTTAAATCCATCATTGGCTCCAGGTTAAACCTGCTACCCTTTGATTTCAAGTTTGACCCTTTTTTTGCCTTACATTCGTGACAAAAATTATCTTATCTAGCCAATAATCCCGTTTTATCCCTCAGTCCGGCGTCCTTCTCCCCTCTGTAACCGTCCCCTCCTCTGTCCTTTAGCACATCATCTACATTTTTTTTTCTTCCTTTGGCAGCCGTTTCTTTTCATTGTTAACTTACAGTAATTGTCTCCGGCAGTCAGGCTCAGCACTTTTAGGGAGCTATCTGACGAAGACTAGAGATGCAAGAGAGACCAGGGGCTACAGTATATGCACTTCACTTTGAGTTGGGGGGGTTGTGGTGGTGGTGGGGGGGGTGTGGTGGTGGTGGGGGGGGGGGGGGGGCTGGAACTAAGCGATCGTCTGTGTTCCATCACTGATTGTACCCACTGGCGAACAAAAGAGCATATTCTTATATTAACAGTGGTTGTGAGTCACTGACTCAGGGGGAAAGAAAAGAGGGGGAAAAAAGTACTCAGTGTCAAGAACAGAGTTACCTTGAGGCAATCAGGATGCTTACTTAGGTTTACAGCCAAAATATACACAATATAGAATTATGCAAATCATCTGTAAAACTATATCATATTGCCGGGATTCAATAAAATCATGTTTGTGACTAAACATCCCTTGTTTTTTTATGTTTTGAACAACCTTGAAGCAAGACTTTCTTGTCATTGCCAGCTGAGGCAGTGTTCCACTTGGATAGAGACAATAGAAGCATAATGAAACCGACAAATACTAAAATAAAGTCGCATAAAACAAGCAGCTTGTTATTGGTTTTAATCTGTTAAATAAAATCATCACCGTTGTTCTGATCACACGATTTCCCTATGACCAAAACTCTCTTGACAGCTGAACAACAAAACCATGCGCCCCCTGCAGGTGAAACGTAAGCGCTGCTTGTGAGGGTATAATTGAGACAGATTGATAGAACCTGTTTTAGAGAGAGAGAGAGGATTTGTTCATGCTTAAGTTAGATCGCTTTGACCTGAAATAATCACCAAACAAGGTCGTATTGGACTCCGGTTGAATTTTAAGTCTGCCGCTTCCGCGTCTGCTGCTCTGCCTTTGCACGCCGGCTTTCCTTCCTTCTCCCTCCACAAAACCCACCTCTGCTGTCAGCTGTGAGCTTGCATTGATATTTGCCTCGTCCTTGTCCCTCAGCACTTCAGCCTCCTTGAACCCGTGAAGTGTTTACAGGAACCAATGACCCGCTGACACGTTCACGTCAAACCAGCCCACCGGAGCTGTCGACAGGGACAGCCTTCAGGTATCTAAGCGGTGCATCCAAGCGATCACGGTCACACATCAGTATTATTTTTGTATGTTTTGGTGCTTATCTGTGTATAAACTGTAGTGAGCTGCACGCACTCACATCATGGAGTCTCTGAACTTTCTCCTTCTCTAGTACATTTTTTTGGCAGGCTTCTTCAAAATTTTTGCTACAGAAACCATTTAAATATCAAACGGTTTCCGCTCCTTTGAGGACAGTATGTCTTTTCATATTTTTACCATGTGTACTTTAAAACATTACATTAAAATGTTCTGCTTTTTTTAATGATTTTTTTCCCCTAATTAATAGGGGTTGATGTAGAGGAATTTTTTTTTCCTGATCTTTAACCTTCTGTTATAACTCCAACACCAGGGGACGACCCCAGATATTTAACAAACCCCCCCCCCCCCCTTATTCATATTAAATGTAGAGAAACGTGTTTTATTTTCCGCCAGCTCGTGTGTGACAGCTGGAGCTCCACTGACTGCCTCGATACACTGAACTCGTCTTCTACCTCTTCTTTGAGTTTCCACGTCTTCATTTATTTCAGCTGTTTGTAACTTCACGTAGTATATTTTTTACAGAAATACAATTATTTGCTATTAGTATATATTAAAAAAAATCAATTGCTTTAAGACTTAAAAGATCCTTTAAGGTTTATTTTGCCTGGAGACTTTTGTGAATAAGAAGAGTAAATTTAATTTTGATTCTTGAAGTCACTTTTTTCTTTTTTGGGGGGGGGGGGGGGGGGGGCATTCAGCAGCTGCACGAGTGTACCGGGGTTCTCTTCCACCTCAATCAATCAATCCTGTTTTTATATGCTTCAGATTTACAGGATTAATTTGATTATCGATTGTGAGAACTTCACTTTGCCAGCCGCTCAGTCAGAACCACAAATTGACAGTATTGTGAGTCAGTGTTTTGTTTTTTTGTTGTTTTTTTTCTTCTCTTTTCGAACTTTCAGCCAACTCTGCAACAGTCAGTCTTTCTAAGCCTTTAATGCAAAGCTCTGTTAGGTGTTTGATCATCCGGTGACAAAACATAAAGCTGCAAGGAGGCTTTATTTACTGCACAGTATAAGAAGCACAGTGGCTTTGTCAGGTTGCAGCTGCTGGAACGCGAAGCTGCAACGCTGGAGGAGAAATAAAGGATGAGCTGTTATCATGAGAACACCGAGGGGACCTGGCGACCATAATCAAGTTGGCCATCTGAGGTGATAATTGCATTTGACAGTGTTCAAGACAGCACAAAGTTTTGGCAGAGTACAGCCCCCCCCTCCCTCCCCCCCTCGTCCCAGGCTGGTTCTTTTACTTTTCATCCTTTCAGCCGATGCAGGTTAAGGAGCTGATGAAGATTGCAGGGACTCACCTCCTAAAGCGGGAATAAATCCACACGATAAAAGGAGATTGCCGCCTTTACTGCAGTCCCTCTGAGGTGTCTTAAGAGACCAGGCTGACCTGTTTAATGCAACATACAGTAAATTTTGCCCCCCCCCCCCCCCCCCCCACACACACACACACATACACGCATTAGCCTCGTGTAACAGATGGAGCTTCTCCTCTCTGCTGACTGCTGTGGCTGAGCTGCTGGACCCTCCACAGGTTGAATCCAGTAGCCAGTCAATTAAATATGCTCCATTTTGGCCTTTACAGGTGACACAGATAAAAACAGAGTTCTGAGCGTGAGTTCTAAAGGGAGTATATATTGCTTTAAAATCATTATTGGTGGAGGTGAGTAGGAGGTTTTTGTTGAAATGGAAATATCCAAGGGGAAAAACAAAGGGGAGATCCAGGTGTGATTTAACAAATGCATGTATTGGCCTGTGTGGATGAAAGCTTGCAAGGAATGATGCCTTTTTGCCTCTTGGCATATTCTTGTAAGTTGAAAATATTCAATTTTGAGCAAAACTTAGCTTGAAGCTGTGTCAGGAAGATTCTCCTGACGTCTCTTGAGTCAGACAGCGGAGGACAAGCAGAATGTTGGCTGCTGCCACGCTTCAGTCTTCAGGCTGATATTTTTAGCCGCTACGGGGACGCGCTTGCTAGCAGGAGACATCAGGAGGATTGAGTGATGTGAGGCTAGCCTCCATAGCACTGCAGCTCGTCCCAACTAGCGTGCCAAAGTATGCTAGCTAGCGTGTCTGCTCATCGCTGTTGCTCTGCTGTTTAACAACATAAAGTGGATCAAGTTAAATGTGCTGGTTAAACATGAAGTATCAGTGCTGCAAGCAGGGGCGGCTAATTTAGCGTACGTGTGCAGTCGTGAGCAGCTTAGGTTGGCTTCATCTGACTCAAACACAGATTACGTTTATACTTCAGCAATTTTGCCTGAGAGATGCGAAAAAACACACATTAAACTGCAGTTGGACAACTACAGAACAACCTCTTTCTTGGAGGAGGTTCTCAAGTTACAGACACACAAACAACAAAAACTCCCACAAGTTTGGTTGCCACAAGGGAGGTCCCTTGAACACAACTTCAGGATTTATTCTTGAAGAGCATAGACGTTAACATTTAAACCACGCGGTGTCTCACTGCTTTCCACTGCTGCTTCACAACAAAAGGTTCAAGTCCCAGCTGTCCCGGGTCCTTTGTACAGGGAGCGTTCATGGTCTCCTCCTGTCTGCGTGGGTGTCCTCCAGGCGCTCCGCTCCCCTCCACCATCAAAGACATACATGTTAGGTTAATATTCCAGACCGAGACCCTGGCAGAGGATCTGGAGCTGATCCCTGAGTGCCTCACATGGCCGCCATGCAGAGGACTAATTTTGTTGTATGTACGTACAGTGACTACAAAGACCTCCGCCTCTTTCTTGGGTAACTGAGATTCGTGGTGTTTTTATGTTTCACTTGAAAATGATATGCGCATAATTTTACTAATTCTTTGTTCATATCTTATGTTATAAAGAGACCTAATTCCATTTCCGCTTCTCCACTACCTATTACTACACCTTTTGCCCTCATTTCCGAGTGCTGCTCACTCTCCTTGAGGGCTTAATGAAGATTTCTCTGCCTCTTTAAATCCTTCTTCCAGGGGTTCACTCTCCCCTCTGTCTCATAATTAAGTCAGTATATGAGCCGTAAAGACTGAACTCTCCTGAAATAAACCCTGAGAATTCCACACCATCTGCTCCTCTCCACTCCTTTTCCACTGTGGCCTCCCACCATCACAGCTCCTGCCACCCTTGCTACTCTCCCTCCCACATGTTTGAAGGAAGGAGAAACGGCGTCACAGTCAGAAAAATTCGCCGTGCAGCATTTAATTATCAAAAACAACACTTACTTTCTACATCTGTCCCGACCGACATATCTTTTCTCATGCATCCTGATATCTGTTTCCTTTAACGTCAGTCCCCAAGGAAGAAAGAAAGCAGAGCTGAGAAGATTGCTGTCCACATTTTAGTGGGTAGACATTAATTAATCATCACTTATTCATGCCATAAAACACAGACTGTGTCCCAGGGACTGGCCTAAAATGGACTATTTTACATAAAAAAAACATCTTATCTTAAAGTCAAATCAACTTACGAAAACACATTTGTTGTTGGCAGTGTTTTGATCCATGTCCTAAATTAAATATCTGGTGGTGCCCTTGCAAAATAACGTTGGGGGGAAAACCTCAGTAGGCCACGCTTCGTTATTCAGCTTGAACTTCCCTGTTTGACAGCAAACGGAGATTCAGGACTGGACATCGGCCCCCACAGGCGGGACAGCAGCTCAAGCGCGACATGGAGAAGACCAAACAATTGATACTTGAAACAGCTGATCAAGAGGCAACTGCTTGGCTTGGGGATGTTGCTAAATACATGTGAAAAGGATGTGAGCGTTACAAACCAGAAGGTCTCGATAACAGCTGAAGTCAGAGCTGGAAGGAAGGCGAAGGTTTTACAATGAGGAGAAGCCTCCTATATGAATACATGGTGGTTTTCGCCGACGATATCGTTGCATAACTCGAAAAAGGTGACTGTGAGTGGACCCGCCGTTACTCTGAGAATCACTAAAACCTCTCTTGCTCTTGGGGCTTATCCTCAAATGACTGGAACTGCTAGAGTGACTTGACACGACGCATAAATGCAAGAAGGCGAGTTAAATAATAGACGTAAAAAGAATTACTTTGAAGATGACAATCTATTTTTTATTATTTATGATTGGAATCAGTTGAAAGATTATTTCAGTCCGCTGACATCCATCGCTTCCCTCGTTCAGCTCTCTGATAGCTTGATTCAGTGAGGGAGGAGGACTGCTGGTGAAAGTTCGGGCCGTTTTATATGACTGTCGTTTATCCAAAAAATAAAAATGTGTCAGGTTAAACTGTGTCCTGTGTCCAGGAATCATTATTGCAGCAAACACTTCAATTGCATTTATTAAATAAATGACATTTTGGAGTCATCCCGCGTCCTAAGAAGGCCAATCTGATCTTTGAGGACCTCGTACATCGTGTTAATCTTCTTGGACCTTTAGTGTTGCGGTCCGTAGAGCCACAGTGACATACTACTGCTATGGGCCTCCCTTGGGTGCAGCTCTCAGTGATGCATCTCACATCAGCTGCGGCCAGGTGAAATATATCAATATCTGTGGGCTGATAACCGTTTAAGCCAGTTCGATCTCACGGCGTCAGAGAACCAATCCCTCACCTTTATTCATCTGGCTGGCCTTCGTCTGCTCCTGTCTGACTCCAGCCATTAATTACCCTCCAGCTGGATCCAAACACTGGTGACAACGCGCGGCAAACACGCCACGGTAATAGAAACTGATGAGGACTCGCTGGCTGTGCCTCTTCGCCGGGCTCTCCCAGACGAGGCTGTCACGATTTTTATTTTTTGTCATACATCTGAGGTGATGCCTCCCGAGCATCCGTGCTCAGCTCGGGCCTAGCTTGTGTATATTTTGTCAGTACCAATAGGTTCATACTTCCCTGACGCTGTAGCGGCGGATGCGCTGTGGCATATTGTGTGTGTGAATGTAGCACAAACAATGACAAAGCCTTTATCTCTCTTGCTGGAGGAATCCAAGAGAAAAGCTCCTTTCTTTGGTATCTGCTGCAATTTCTTCAAAGCCACTTTCGTAAAAGATTGAAATGACGCTTTGGTACAAGTGCTTTGATGGTAACTGTGTATAAAATGAAATTGGAAAAACTTTTAAAGAGCAGGCTCTTTGACTGGAAAGTCTGTCATTTTGTTCTCCCCAGTGGAAACACATTTTCTTTGCTACAGACTATAAACAATAGAGCCTGCTGTGAAGAGAGATTTTTGGGAGATAGCATGAAAAATGTAGGATGCGGGGTAATTCGGTGGCTGGTCATCACATCCTCAGCACCCAGTCTCTGAATAATATCGCAGTACACACTGTCTAACATTACCAATGAGACCAGGACTGAATCAATTCAATATGAAGTTGAAGAGGTGAGCCAAAGAAAACACGTGAGCTGCATGGAACGTCACATTTTCTTCAAATTATAATTCATATAATTGTTATGCTGCCACAGGGCCCGTTGTGAAAGCGCTTGTCCGAGTAATTGAAGGGATTGATACAATTAATGGAAAGTCAGAGGTAAATATAATTTTGTACCTCATTTACAGCACTGTGATAATTCCTTAAAGCATCATTCTGGATGATTTACCTCAATTGTGACTTGATCTTTAATAAGTTAAAGGACTCACATCGAGCAGTATAGTTGAATTTCTCACTGACTTGGTGATCCGGTTCTTTATGGTTCATTTTACTCAAGTGGCTGTACACAGTCCATCCATCCATCCCTTGTCTTCTGCTTATCCCTGTTAAGGGTCGTGGGGGGTGGAGCCTATCCCAGCAGCCTTCAGGTGAGAGGCGGGGTTCAACCTGGACAGGTCACCAGTCCATCACAGGACCAACACATAGAGACAGACAACCATTCACACTCACAGTCACACCTACAGTCAATTTAGAGTATCAATCAGCCTCGTCCTCTCTTGATGTCTTTGGACTGTGGGAGGAAGCTGGAGTACCAGAGAGAACCCACACAGGAACAGGGAGAACATGGAGTCTCACACAGAAAGATCCTGTGCTGGAGCCGGGACTAGAACCTGGAACCTTCTGGCTGTGAGGCCACAGTGCTGACCACTGCACCACCGTACCACCGCTGTACACAGGGCTTTATTGGGTATATAAGAGGCTTGCGCTTTATTATCATTGTAAGTGCTTAATCTATGTTATTCTGAATAGTAAGCGTTGCCACAGTGGATCAGACTAATAGCTGAGGATGCTGATGCTGAAGATGTGTTGATATGAACATGGCTACTTCCGGTTATAGCGTGGCTCTGCTAGACGTTCCAGATCTGTGACCAGTCCTTTCACGAGGGTTGCTAGGCGCATAAAACTGTTTAGTAGCAGGCTTGGTGACCTGTGACGTCAGCAGCGGAGTCTCGTAACTGTCACTCCACGAAAATGGAGACAAACGTTGTGCACTGAAGCTTTAAACTGATACGTGATTCCATTGCCAATAATCATATTATTGTTTTGAACACTTGCAAAATGAGTTTCTTGTCTCGCAGGCGTCGTTCTGGTGCAGTTTGTGAAGGCGCATGACGGGATTCAGGTCCTGAACAAGATTACACAAAAACCATTGAACCTTTTAATTTTTTTGGGGGGGCGGGGGGGGCATGAAAGGAAGGAAGAGGAATCTTTTAGTTTGTGGAGGTCATTTCAAAAAAACATTTTTTAAATTTTTTATGACAATTTTAACATTGCATAATATTGTAAATTTAAAGTACCAGATGTATCGTGGAAAATAAAAATGTGTGTGTTTTAAAAACAAAGAAAATCTCTCATCTGCGCCAAATCTGGATATAATAGCAGATTTTGCGGCTCAGGATTTCATTTACTTTTTTTTTCTTTCGAAGAAGGTTTAGGAGTTATGAATTATATTTTGGAATCTATCTAGATCTGATAAAATCATATCGTCTTGGTAGAGGTACCTGCTAGTTGTCGGTACGATTATTACCTCTCAACTTTAATATTCACGCAACGCACTTCATGAGAGCAATTCTGTTCCAACACCGAAGACCCAGATACTCCAAACTGATGAGACGATTTACATCTGGTTCTGAAAGTGAGAAAAACACCGTCAGCTGAAGTCTGAACTTGTTGTAGCTGATGACACAGCTTAATAATACTTTTAGAATCCTTGTTTTTGTACTGGCATTGATACCCCCCACACATTTGATCCATGGTGCTTTCATAAACCCTGTTGGACTGCACCTGTGGAAGCCTCAGCTTCCATCTGGCGCCGTCCGCAAAGCTGGCTGCTACCTGAGAGCTGTGGGGAGGCAGGAGAACAAGAAGACAGGTGGCTGCTTACTCACCTTTATGAATATGTATACGTGTGTGTGTGTGTGTGTGTGAGTGTGTGTGTGTGTGTGTGTGTGTGTGTGTTTCCATTTCTGTGTCTTTCTCAGAGCGTCCGCATGATGATACAAGAACTCATTCTGAGGGGAAAAAAAGTACTGAACTTAAATCTTGGAAAGACACTCGGAAAGGGTCGAACCAGTTCAGACAGCCAGGCGAGTGCTCATGTGGCGAATGTTAAATTTCATTGCATGACCTTATTTATTGTACACATTGTCTGCAACACGTTCTGTTTAAACCGCGGCTGAAACGCTACAGATGAAAACGCAGCACAGTTCAACTAGGCCGTGTCTGGAAAGTGTAGATAACTTTAAGTCCATGAGCGGTATCACAAATACACAGCTCACATATGTATTGACAGCAGCAAAATAAAAAAAAAAAACTGTGATTTGTGAATCCTGGGGTTATCGTTGGAGTGCCGTATCCATATTTATGGGCAGCTGTCAGCACTCATTCCCTTCAGTATTTTCCGCCTAACCCTAAATCAAATCCCGTCAACTCGGAGCTCTTTGACAAACTGCTAACTAAGTGAAAGACTTCGCTGAACTCTTCTTCACTTATTGCGGATCAGTAAATGTGAAATGTGGTTAGAAGTTTTTCACTTTTATTGTCAACTGTTATCCCTTTATGTTCAAAAGAATAATTGTAATTTCACTCCAAAAAGTACAGATTTGGAAAATGCGGCAGCAACAGTGACAATTAGTAAAATGAAGGCAGCAGAGAACAACACATTTGTTTGTGTGTTAGAGTGGAAAATGAGCCAAAGAGGGACACGTTATTAAAGTTTGGGTGGAAACAGGAAATGACATGTTTTATTTCAACTTTAATGTACTCCTCCTTGTGCGTCCACCAGATCCACCTCTCATTCGACCAGAAACACCTGAAGAACTCGGTGGTGAGGGTCAGGTCTTTTCTGAACTTCAGATGTCTGGTGGGAGTCCCTGCTGGAAGGAAGTCGAGAATCTATATGTCTGCTGTGGCCGTCTGACACCACTGAATTACGAGATGGCGTTGGGGCGTCCATGTTGCGATGTTGGATTTTTTACTGTGAGCTTCACAGCAGCAGCTAAAAAAAGAGCAAATAGTTTTGGGAGTTTGAGCTAATGATTGTTCAACAAAAGTCGTATTCACTGAAGTACATATAATGCCAGGAACATCTTGGGTCAGGAAAGAGGTGGATTGGCCACGACTGTTGCTGGGCGAAGGCGTGGTGCAGCAACACACCCCCCGAGTCACAGGTCACCCTGTTGATCTGACCTAGAATTACAAGTCCTCGTCATTCCTACGACATCCTGGAGGAAGCAAGCCTGATGAAGCAGAGATCATGTCATTCACATCAAAATCACACCGTTCTGTCTTTGTTCCACAGCACAGTAATTGTGTTCTGCAGCGCCATGCCGCTGGGGATATTTGCTCCAGAGTGCAGCATTGGCGCAGTGACAGACTGACAGACATGATGAGTACGTTTTTTATAATCTTTTAATTCAATGTTATAGACTCAATTGACCTCAACAATGATATGCGTCCTTGAAGTTTTGGTTGAGGAGGGTGAAGTTAAATCGGATTTCAATACTCCATGGCAACCAGATAATGATACAATTCTTTGTTAATCTATATATAAAAAAAATCCTGAAAGGGATGCTCTGCTGCAAGAGAAGAGAAGAAGGATTTTCAAAAAGGCATCAACAGCCATGGCCGCCGTGCTGTTGTTGAGGTTCCTGCTCTGCCTGTAGCCCTGAGGTTGAAACCCAATCCCGTCTCAGTGGCTCCGGTTGGAATGATTTCATGCATGATGTAATTTTTAAGCAATACTTTTCAACTTTAAACCCACGCATCTGTCACAGGGTGTCAAACATCCTTTATACCTACTCATGCATTCTGTATCACTTTAGCAACTTGTAGCGGCCTCATTTGTGTCCATCATGATGTACTGGGATGTCACTGGATGACAGTTGAGCTTAGATGTGAGGGTATATCATAAACATCTCAGGCGGGGAACAAAACCATGTTTTTATAAAGGCAAAAATTGCTCGGCGCGCTGCATGGACTTTATTTTTCATATTTTCTATCTTGACGTGCTGCCAGAGTAAAAGAACACGACAGATGTTACGCTACATTGTTGTCAACACATGAAAAAGGTGCATGCAGACTCTGTCCAGCCTGTTGGTTGGACAGAGCTGGAGTGGCACAGCTGGAGAAGCACAGCTGGAATTAAACATGAACACACATTACTGCACATGAACACATGTTACTGCAAATGAACACACATTACTGCACATGAACACATGTTACTGCAAATGAACACACATTACTGTACATGAACACGTGTTACTGCACATGAACACATATTACTGTACATGAACACATATTACTGTACATGAACACATATTACTGTACATGAAAACACAGTACTGTACATAAACACATATTACTGTACATGAACACATTACTGCACATGAACACAACTGTACATGAACACACATTACTTTACATGAACACATACTACTGTACATGAACACACATTACTTTACATGAACACATACTACTGTACATGAATACACATTACTTTACATAAACACATAACTGTACATGAACACATATTACTGCACATGAACACATAACTGTACATGAAGAAATATTACTGTATATGAACACATATTACTGTACATGAACACATTACTGTACATGAACACACATTACTTTACATGAACACATATTACTGTACATGAACACACATTACTTTACATGAACACATAACTGTATATAAACACATTACTGTACATGAACACATTACTGTACATAAACACACATTACTGTACATAAACACACATTACTGTACATGAACACATTACTTTACATGAACACATTACTGTACATAAACACACATTACTGTACATGAACACATTACTGTACATGAACACACATTACTGTACATAAATACACATTACTGTACATAAACACATATTACTGTACATAAAAACACATTACTGTACATGAACACACATTACTTTACAAGAACACATATTACTGTACATGAACACACATTACTTTACATAAACACATATTACTGTCTGTGAACACATATTACTGTACATAAATACACATTACAGTACATAAACACATATTACTGTACATAAACACATATTACTGTACATGAATACACATTACAGTACATAAACACATATTACTGTACATAAATACACATTACTGTACATAAACACATATTACCGTACATGAACACACATTACTGTACATAAATACATATTACTGTACATAAACACATATTACTGTACATGAACACATATTACTGTACATAAACACACATTACTGTATATGAATACATATTACTGTACATAAACACATATTACTGTACATGAACACATATTACTGTACATAAACACACATTACTGTATGTGAACACATATTACTGTACATAAACACATATTACTGTACATGAACACATTACAGTACATAAACACATATGACTGTACATGAACACATATTACTGTACATAAACACACATTACTGTATATGAACACACATTACTGTACATAAACACACATTACTGTATGTGAACACATATTACTGTACATAAACACATATTACTGTACATGAATACACATTACAGTACATAAACATATTACTGTACATAAATACACATTACTGTACATAAACACATATTACTGTACATAAACACACATTACTGTACATAAACACATATTACTGTACATGAACACATATTACTGTACATAAACACACATTACTGTATATGAACACATATTACTGTACATAAACACATATTATTGTACATGAACACATATTACTGTACATGAACACATATTACTGTACATAAACACACATTACTGTATGTGAACACATATTACTGTACATAAACACATATTACTGTACATGAATACACATTACAGTACATAAACATATTACTGTACATAAATACACATTACTGTACATAAACACATATTACCGTACATAAACACACATTACTGTACATAAACACATATTACTGTACATGAACACATATTACTGTACATAAACACACATTACTGTATATGAACACATATTACTGTACATAAACACACATTACTGTATATGAACACATATTACTGTACATAAACACACATTACCGTACATGAACACACATTACTGTACATGAACACATATTACTGTACATGAACACATATTACTGTACATAAACACACATTACTGTATATGAACACATATTACTGTACATAAACACACATTACTGTATATGAACACATATTACTGTACATAAACACACATTACCGTACATGAACACATATTACTGCCTCATCCTGTTTGTTCCTGTTGTAAATTACCAGCCAGGAAAATAATGTAGCATATTTAATATCCTATATACTTTGTTGGGAATGAATCAAAATCAGCAATAATGAGTATTGTTAAACAAAACCATGATATTTTCTCAGTCTTCACTGCACAGCTTTGAATCCAGCAGTAACTAATCCTGCAAAAACAAGCCAGCATTGAAATAAATTACATTTCGAATGCTGGCGTCCGAATGCTGTGGTCCCTTTAAAGCAGCAGACTGATCTCATCTCACACCTTCCCTTAGTCTCCAGAAAATGTCTGCAAAAGGACAAGTGAAATGATAATGATAAGACGGAGCTGCCGACTACTGGGGGGGGGGGGGGGGGTGTGGGGGGGTAACAGTTTCACATCCAGTCTTTCCTGCAGTTGCAGCTCTACTTCCCGGGATGGTGACAGCTGTAGCTGTTGGAGCTGACAAGGCAGATCTGACTCATAGCTGCACTGCAGTCTACCCACCTTGCTTTCCACAGCCACATCGCTATGATGCAGGGAGTCAAGTCTCCTCCACAGATCCGTCGATGAAATGACGACCAGGGGTGTCACACACGTGAACACGGTGGGATCTGATGGTCCCATGCCCTCCCTGTTTTCTGTCTCCACATTTTCATTTACAACATCGGCTCTTATTTTTTTTCTGCAACAGAAACAGGAAATGCACTTAAAAAAACAAATTATAAGTGCAAATATTAAAAGTTAAAATTAGAACTAGTTCACACAGGGAATGGAATGCTGCTCAGTCTGACCTACCATGGGACATGGGCACTACCATGTGTGATTTTAAACTACTTTATGTAACCAAAGGTCCGCAAAACATTCCTGAGCCCTCATAAAAAATCATCCTTGTTCCTTCGTCAGCTAGTTTCCCTCTCCAGGCTAATCTCAGGCCAGACAGTGAGGAAGAGTCAGGAGGAGGGGTTTGTTTCCTGTCTCCGTAACCGTACTCAGTCACGTTCATGCAAATTTTCACCATGTCATAAATATGTGTCGCAAATTCATCAAGACTATAAAGTTTCAAACCGCCTCAGTCCCTCTTTTCAACAGTTTAGAACCTGAGGTGCTGCAAAGCAATCTCAGGAAATGCGTGATTTCAACTGTCGGTCCTCGTGCTGCTTCCTTTCATTACCTCCATCCTCCTTCAGTCTCAGACTGTCTATCCTTGCAAACTCGTGTGAACTCGCAAAACTGAAGTAAATGTACTTCAAAGACCAGTGTAACATTTAATGCAGAAACTGTATGGTGACTTCACATCAAATAGAACAATAACGAGCACTTGTCTGAGCACAGGCCCCTCACCCTTGTTTCAGCCAGATACAGCTGCAAGCCCAGGTGCTGTTTGGTCCTGCACACAGCTGCTGTTCCACCAGCACAGTTCAGATACGCTGACCCACCTCTTGTCAGTGTGTTCAGGTTCTGCAGATTTGGTTGTTGTCCCCTGGTTTATGTGTTCATGTCATGTGTATGTAGAGTGCGTGGTTGAATGTGTCCTATTTGCCTCTATCTGATCGGTGCAGATTAACAAGCCCGCCATCAAAAAGTTCTTGAAGGAGCGGAGCACCCAGCCCTGGGTCAGGGCGCGTCTGAAATCCACTGTGATGCGTCTGGTGGAAACTCAAGAATCGCATGGAATGGCCGCCGTTAGTTCCAGCTGCCACAGCACAGCTGGAACCTGTCTATTGCTAATAAGGGTTTAGTAGCTAGTAGCTGTAATTACAACAAACAGGTTGACTAGGAAGCTCAGCCATGGGGAAAGTCAAGGGTCATTCATGCTTGACGCTGAGTATAGCAACATGTCAGTTCCTCCACCAATACTGGAGTTTAACCGGGCTGCAGGAACACACACACACACACACACACACATACACACACACACTCACTGGACCTGTGCAGAGCATCATATAATTATGCTGCTTTGTCAATTTTTTTTTTAATCTTTCAAGAAACAGGAGTCCATAGATAAAAGGTGAAGTATCAGATCGAAAGTGGGACCTGTATCAGTCGTTACATGAGAAACACTCATGGACTTGCACTGGCGGGGTTGAGGCGGGACGTGGTGTTGCGGATGGAGGCTGAGTAGTTGGGTTGTAGACAGAGAGGCTGTCAGGCGAACACAGACAGGTCATTTCCCAACCATGTAGGGGGCCAAAGCTGCAGATTCAGCAGTCCTGAAATCAGATGATGATGACAGCTATGGATGCACCCGGTTGGTTCCTCCACAAGGCCATTCCTCCTCATCAGCCTCTCTGAGGGAGAGTTCAGCCGACTCAGCACAACACAAATAAAAATGTCGCTATGTGGCCTCCTCTCTGTGCTCTGCTCCTTTCATTCTCCTCTGTGAAGCAAAGGCGAGTGCATGTTCGGGGAAAAGTCGCACGCGGGAATAAGAGATGAAGACACAAGAAAAAAAATAGAACAGGGGGATGATTCTTGTTGGGGTGCATGCTGTCTCTCTCCCTCTCCCTCTCCCTCTCTCCATCTAGGAGCTCCTGTCGCGCATCAACATGGAGGAGCACATCTGTAAATCGGGGTCTTGACATTAAATTGCATTTCCAATTTTCTTTGACAAGCAATGCTGGCCACAGCATGTTGCACTAACGGAATTTAAATGACAGCGAACCTCATATTTTGTGTGAATACACTCGAGGATTGGAAGGTCTCAAACGCGAGCAACACATCTTGTTTTGTGACAATCTACTTATTTTCTTTTTCTTTTTTTCTCTCACCAAACAGGTCTGGAACACTTCAAACAGGGTGAGTGTAAGTCATGAGAAATAAGAGAAAGCAAATGAACTCTTGAATGTTTTGTTTTGTTTTTTTTTTGCTGTATTAACCGCCACCCCGCTGATGCTTGCTTGGAACCCCTCAATCGTCTGTTTAAGACGAGCAGGGCGACAGGAAATGATGACGATGATGATGATGGTGACGATGATGATGAGGATGTCTATATACAGGTAGAAAATCCAGGACGGCACTGACGTAACAGATGGGAGCAGGAGGCAGCTGTTTGTGACCCATTTGCAGCTACGAGAGTCATATTTGCCCCAGATTTACATATTTTTAACAACACCAAACTTTATAGCGCTTATCCTTCTCCCCCCCCCAATCTAAACCACTTCCTTCCAAAAGTCACAGTAAACTCACAGTAAAAAGTCAAAACTAGCACAAATGTCGACGCTATTGTTGTCCATTTTCTTGTCAAACTATCCCCTAACATAAGAGAAAATTACTCGACAAGTAGCATAAAGAAGCTTGTTTTTTTTTTCTATAAATATGAAGTAGCGTTACTTATTTTAGTAACAGACAACAAGCACACAAAAAAACCACCATCTTTTTTCACGCGATAGGTTCATTAATTACAAAATGACGACCGCATCTACATGGCTCAGAGCCCAGCGATGACCCAAGAGGTAGAGTTCAAAAAGATGCGATAAATCTTGTCATTATTACAGCTAATGTATAAATGATGTATTATTCATGAATCGAATCCTTCTTAGTTATCAACCAATAACCCCCCAACAAAAGGAAGGATGGATAATTGAGGTATTATCAATAATAGATGAAGTTTTAATGACTCAAACTGCATCAGACGTGTGTCACCACATGAAATAATTACGACAAAAGTTTGTCTCATTTAAAAAAAAAAAAAAAAGCAGCCACAAAAATAATGAAATGAACCACATTAAATAAGACCCAAGTAATCCAGTTTAACACGGAGGAAGGAGAAACAACACGTGAATTTATCACCAGAGCACACCCCCCCCCCCCCCCGCCGCCCTCCAGCTCCAGTGTTTATTCAGTCCTGATGGAGAGAGCAGCATCACAAAAGAGAGCCCCACCACTTTGAGGTGAATGATGTCAGCTGTGTATTGACTGAGTCTGTCACGTAGTCTAATGACTCATGTTGGAGAGCTTTTTGACTAAAGGGATTTGTAAAAGATGTGCCACTCACGCGAGCATTTCCAGTCCTCCAATCTCAGTGGTTGGCCTCCTTTGATGAGAACAGTTCAACCATTATCTTTTCACTCTTGACTTATTGATGGGAGGCTGGAACTGGAACAGAGGTTAGCCAATCACAGCTATTAAGGTCAAGCACATAAATATACACTGCACCCTGACACGATGATAGGCAGCCGGAGAGCCGGGCTTTATTCCCGATTGTAATCACAGAAAGATCAAAGCGGCTCATACGCTGACTGATCTTGTCGTAAGTCAGAACTGCTGCCTTTTGATACCAGGAGAGCTCAGGAAGAACTGTTGGAAGCGTACGAAGGAGAGTGGAAAAGTCCATTTAGACGGCTAGACAGCCGATCTCTGAACAGAGGTCCACGATGAGCCAGGTTCCCTGCAGGGTGTCCTGCTTTGCATGATAAAATAGCAGAATTTTGTCAGCAGTTTTCACTTTTAGTATTAACCTCAGTTTGGAGTTCAAACGTCCACATTTTTGTCACATTCATCCATCACGGACCTGTTTTGTTTTTTAAGCCCTCAGGGCGGGACTGCTTGGCTTTCATTGAGGAAACTTTAAGGGAACTAATTTATTTATTATTATTGAATGGCAGGTTGTGCTGATGTGTTTTTGTTGAGCCAGGAAGTTGTTTTTTGATAGATGCTACGTCAGCCTAAAGAAAGTTCAATATGATCACCGAAGGTTTGACACACTACAGCTGGGGTTTGATGGGCGTTCTGGTCATGTTGTAACATCCTCCATCGCTACGAGCAACCATCCTGCTGGAAGCCATCAGTTAACATTTCCACTTGTGTTGAACCGGTGCTCAAAATCTAGGTAGGACTACCAAGACTTAGTAACCAGCCCTGTTTCTGCTTGTAAATGAAGATATTCACGGTCGCGAAATCTCCAGTGGAATTAATGGTAATGCGGGGCTATAAACTGTAAGGGTTAATGGGGATGAATTGGAAGTTTTATACTAAATGTATCTTCTTTGTCCTATACTTACATAAATAAAGTCATCAAGCATAAATATTTGCGTATTCATTTGAACAGATGGATTTCTAATACTCATTATTTTAATTTTCATATCCTTATACTCTCTCAAACTCCAGAGGTTGAATGGATTTTTTCCGAGCGTGTAGAGGGTCAAAAGCTCCGCCACAGGGTGCAAGATGCTAATCATCGGTGCACGTGATGGAAGAACGGAAAGTACATGTTTAAATATAGGCAATGCTACTGCAACAGAAACTTTTTAAACCTTTGTTCCGCTTGTTAAGATGTAACAACAAATGCAGAGTGACTGGTTGATACCTTGATTTTGCAGAGATGGAGAACGCATCATTCCCCAGGTACCGTCACACTGGCGCGTGCTGCACTTAGACAAATACACACGACAAATGAGGCAAACACAATTGTTTTGGCATGAAAGTAGACCTTGTGTTTTTGCCCTGGCCTTTGATTAAGATAAGCAGAGAGACCCCCGTGTTAGGCAGAGTTAAGAAAAAATAATATAAAAGCAGCAGAGCAGGGCGCCAAGGCCACAGCGGCCAGTGAGCATGTCATTTTCAAAACAGCATCAGGCCCTGAAAAGAGACAGAAGAGGAGGAGGTGTAGCTGCATTCTGATCGGATATGTTTTTATTCAGAAAAAAACCCTTTGGTGATTGCGCTTCTTTCAAACATTTGAACTGAGATGCACAACTCCTGTCTCACAATGTACCAACCGCCAATAACAAAAAACAACCGGCTTGAATTCCATTTTGAAAAGCTCAAACAGACTCCTTCTCCATACAAACACAGGCATTCCTGCCACCAAATAAAATACCTCAGAATGGGGCAGTGAGGTCACAGCGGCTTCAGTCACTTATCGCCATCATCTCACAGATAACAAGTCTCTCCATTGACCACATCAGCACAGTTTGTCCAGTGTGACCAGTTGTTACGTACAGTAGATTAATGCAGGCAAGAAAAAAAAAAACAGGAAAGATCAACTAGAAGTTCCCAACGGATATTTGTACTATATTTGAAAAAAAAAAAAAAATCAATGCGTTCCTGACACATTGTCTGCACATGAAGGAACAGTGACATCTTGCCAGTTCATCCTTGAGTCCCAGTGGATGTTGGAGCCAGATTTAAAGAGATTCCATGAAGGACTCATATGAAGAGACAGTGACCTTGACCTTAGACCACCAAATATTCTAAGGTCATCCTCGACTCCCAGTGGATATTTTAACAACTCTGAGGACATTCCCTCGAGGCATTCCTGAAATATATCATATTGACTAGAATGGGAGAAAATCAACCGCACGTGAGGTGAAAGCGACCTTTGGCCATCAAAATAGTTTCAGGTTATCGAGCGGGAATTGAGTCCCAGTGGGAATTTCAGCTAAATTCGAAGATCCCGTCAACAAGAATAGAAAAGACAACCTGTAAACATGACATCTCGGGCCCTGCGGCTGTTGCCAGCTCGGGGGCATAAAAATGACCTCTCCCAAGCAGATGTTGTGTTTTGTGAATCTATGTCACTGATGAAAGTTACATTACAGGCAGATGGCAGCAGGAGAAGCTCCATCATGCAGAAAATGATACAAGGTATCTCGCATCGTCCTAACAAACAGATGTTTTGCTCTCTTGTCACCAGCAATGACCTCCTCAGACACATTATCATTAGACGCCAGCTCCTCTGACTGTAGCTGCCATCTTGAGTTAGTGACGGCCTAGTGTGCAGAGGGCCTTCCTGTCTGCCTGTCATCTCTATGGAGACGGAGGAAGTGGATCTCGCCCACAGCTTGTGCCCACATTTCACATTTACTCAGCTTCACGCCACACCATTCCTGTAGGCTGCTGCACAGCGTAGTTCTGTGTATTAAGCCAAGCAGACTTAATAAACATGAACAACTCTCTCATCCCTCTCCATTTAGGGCTTTTAAAGTCTTCAGATGGTGGAGGTACAACAGCGGGCAGCAGTTTGGCTGAAAATGACATTATGAATTGAGTTTCAAGTGCAATCAAGCATATTTGTGATTCAAATTTCAGTGTACTGCACCAAACGTAGATGAAGCTAATACCCGGCATGCAGCTCTCGATGAGTTACAGGAAACTCCGAAGCTGATTTGTTCCAGCTTTCACGACATGCCCGCTGTCCAAACACTGATAGCAAAGGTCAACACGGTAATGGACGAGGTAGAAAGCTGAATTCAAGTTCAGATAAAAAGAAAGGCAGCATTTAAAAAAAAAAATCAAGTGGAAAAAATCTCTTTTGTAAATGCAGGACACCGTGATGAAGTGATACAAAAAAAAAGCGATGTATGTAAAAATGTGTGTCGGGAAGAAAGCTGTCATTGATAAATGGTTGTCACAGTCCTGGACTTATTTTCATAATATTTATTTAGATTTTAAACTTATTAGACAAAAGAAATCCTGGTACAAGCTCCACATGAGGAAAAATGTGAGGTCATATTGTTTTGACAAGTGTTGCTTTATGCAGGTCAAAACGAAAGGAGATTGATGGAGTCAGTCTTGGTGTTTTTATTAGATTCAGGCTGACTTTTAGTTCACCTCAGTTTCAGAAAGTTTTCTTGACAGTACCTGTTTCTCAGTGTGTTGCAGCACAAACACTTGTATACTTTGTTCAGAACATTAATGAGTTCTAAAAAAGGAAATAAAGCCTATTATTATAAGACAGTGTATTGAGATGACATGCGCTGCCGGTCTCGCTCTTGGTGCCAAACAAATCTACTTCCATAAGAGAACTACAGGGCAATCAAAACACCTCTTCCCTTGCTGGTTCTTGGACCTTGAATTTTCTAAATCTCGATCTGAACTTCAGATCAAAACATGTCACTTGTTCATCACTCAGGTGCACCATCATGTTAAGATGAAGAGGCGGGAGAGAGGGGAGGAGAGGCCAAGAGATGTCCTGGTTATGAACCCGGTTCTGGGGTTCGGAAGAGATTAATTGTTGATGAGAATGCTCAGAAAGGTTAAAAATAAGGTTCTCAACTGGGCACCAAGGGTGTTCCCTGTCAGTGGTTACATACCTCGCCAAAGGGAAGCCAAGCCAAATCCACTGTTAGAAAATGCCTTTTCCTCTACTCTGTGTTAAATGTAATGGGTATGGGTTAGGGCCAAGTTATCCTTCCACACCCTCCCTCCAAGGTAGGAGATTCATCCTCATAACTGTAGCTTTATCCTGCTAACGGACAAATGTTAGCTCCTTAGCAGGTCACGTGTACCTTTACCTGCTCATCAAACGATAGCAAAGTATATAAAATGGATTGAGAAGCTTTCACCGTAACAATACCCTGAACATCTGGCTTTTCCCAATGTATTTATTATTACTAACAAGATTCAAAACCTCATTTTTTTTTTTTTATTTATGCAGAGCAGACAAGTTTGGAACAAAAGAATTCTTTTTTTCTAATTTATTACTGCTTTGTTCATTGTCGGATTGGCCGGCGGTGGCTTCAAGTTTTTTTTAAGAATGAGGCCTGAGACGCAAGTAAAATGGCAAACACCAAGGTGCCATTTATTTTCCTCTGCATGAGACACCAACACTCAACTCCCATTAAAAACCCCTGGCTGCCTTTTATACCCTCCTGGCTGCAGGAAATTAGACAGACCAGCCCACCATGTGTAGGTGAGACCACAACCATATTCCTCCATAAATATTTACATCAAACCCACCATCTCAATAGAATAACTTGAATAAATATTTACATAAATATAAATTACTGTACCATGTTGACTCAAAAATACATCCACATGCATAACCTTCTACATGAACATTGCCTGTGCTTGTACCAACCCCCCCCCCCCAGGAGTAATAGTTTGCTCCTAGAGCTCTTAAGGAGCTTCCTTGGGCCAGTCCCACCCTTTTGCCTCCGCCCCCTGCTGATGAGACAACCAGGAAAAGGTGACTACTGCCATTGCTTACTGAAATTGCTACACATAAATTAAACGACTTGATACACACAGATGAAACAAACACAAAATACTGTACCATGCCTTGCACAGTGACTACCACTGACTGACACTGGGTTTTATTTTTACACAGGCAGGATGGCCAGTCCCCCTGTCCTTCCCAGGCCCCCCATCTGGAACTTCCACATGGCACAGAGAATGTTCGAAATGTTTGTTACTTCAATAAACGTCATCACCAAAATGTTTGCCTATCATTCAATGTACTGTTTGTATCAACACAAATACAACATTCAGTTACTCATTTAGGTAATGGAACCCCTGGTCTCCATTACATTCATCAATAAATATCAAAGGGGGAACACACACACACACACACACACACACACACACACACACTTAGGACAGCTTGCGTTTTTTAACTGACACTCACAGACACCCCCAAAATCACAAAAGACCTTCCAGTCTAAGATGAGATTTGCTTGAAATGGCTGTAAAAATCTAAACATCTTCAAATACCAATGACAGAATTGTTCATTTCCCTGGGAATCTTATGACATAGGATTGTTGGCTGAAGTGGAAATGTTTCAACCGCAGTCTGTTTGTGGCTGCTCCTGAAACCATGACAACGAAGCCACAGTTTTTACCCAAATGTTGCCAGGGAGTCGGCAAGACACAGACAGACAGACAGATTACTTTATTAATCCCTTTTGGACGTTCCGCCAGTGAAATTGCAAGCTGCGGGGGGTAGCACAAAGAGCTAGCAGCGGTCCCCGTTTAGCCAGTCTCATGGTTCGTTTAAAACCCTCACAGGATCCAAATGGCCAAAGTGGTGTCACAGACCGTTACTAACCCTCACGAAAACAAGTTGCAGGTCTGCTCACCATATGTTTAGGTGAAATGACACAATTTCAAAATGGGAACATACATCAGTCTTCTGTTCCTGACTCTGAGTTCCATCACAGCATGGGCTTGTGAGTTTTTGAAACTGATAATTCCATAAAACAAGGCAACTTATTGACCTCACTAATCATTAAAACAGCCAAAACATTATATAACAAAATAAATTGCTTGACATGGATTAATAATCACATCCCACAGAATTTCCACAACAGTTGAAGTGGAAGAAGATTGATGAGTTTAGCAGGTAATCATTCTTATTTGGTGTATTATTGTGTGTTCTACATGTAACCTCATCATATTTTTTACTGTGACTCTCAGATGCTTGTGGTGTTGCCACAGTAACTCACAGTCCTCCCACACGCATCACATGCAGTGTTACTGCAGTTCTGACAACTTGAATAGCTCCACACAGGACTATTTACGGTCCGCCACCATCAGTATCAACACTGGTCTCAGTGGCTGGCACGGTCATCAAGTCAAGCTTCGCAAATGGCGGCGACAGGTGGAAGTGGAGATGCGGTTCTGGTTCTGGTTAGACCAGATTATTGTGATGAAGTGGAATTAGTCTGTAAGTGCTGTGGTTTAAAATACTAAATTAACCCAGCAGGGTGGATCATTTTGGTCCACCCCTTTTTAAGAATAAAGGTAACTGCTACAAGTACAAAGCTAACGTTATGCTATGAACTAACTAAGCTGTGGATGCATGACTTTGTCACCACATTTTTTTTTAATGAAATATTCATCGAAATGCAAAAATGCTATAGCTAAGTGGAACATTTTCTGCTGGTTGATAACCTGAGAAATAATGTTATTGAAAATGTGAAGCATAATGACATGACACAAGAACTCTATGGAGTTTTAAGTATCGAAAAATTAACACGAGTCATTTTTTGTTTCTTAATGTAAAGCGTTTGTTTAAACAGGAGAGATAGAGTAGGATCAGAGGTGCTGCATTTACATTTCACTTGATAGCCTTTACTCCCCTACCATTAGAACACTGGAACAGCTGATATTTTCTTGAGCAAAAGCTCCTTTTTGTGCAGCATACAACACACTAAAGCTCCGTCACTGAATCACCAAAGTTATGATTCAAATGGTCAAATAATCACCACAATTAGCTTCATACGTTTGTCGTCAGTGGCATAAATGGTTCATAATTCAGAAGCGCGAAACATTGAAATATCTTGAGTTAACCAGACACCTTCATTCCATCCATTTTCTGTACCACCTATCCGTTAAGGGCCGCAGGGGGTGGAGCCTATCCCAGCTTACAATGGGTGAGAGGTGGGCTTCACCCTGGACGGGTCTCCAGTCCGTCGCAGGGCCATCAGGAGCCATTAGGGGCTCAAGGATACTTGGACATGGTCACCGGGGAAAATGAGGATTGAACCAGCGACCCTTTGGTTGCTAGACAGCCATCCTACCTCTGAGCCATGCTGCCCCCCCAAACCACAAACCTTATTTCAGGGATTTAACAGAAAACCATTTTGCTACTAGATGGGCGACCCTGATGTGCAACAATGCTAACTTACCTGATGGTGTGAAGACTAATTTGCACCAGTCTATTGGGGGGGATCGTCACGGCAATTAATGGGTGCCCCTCACACAATGTGGCGGGTGTCCATTCCAGCAGAAATCCATGGGCTGGTGTCATTAGCAGAAATTCCTTCAACAGAGGGTTCCCTTACAGGTTCCACAATGGTATGCAAGCATTCAAAAGATTTTTTTTTTTTCTAAGTCTTCGTGCGGTTGATGAATGAAAATTCAGTCTTGATGTGAAATGGTCATAATGTTCACCCTTTGCACATCTTTGCCAAAGCACATTTATATTTTTTCAGTGTGATTCTCCAAGGAAAAAGTCACATTTTGCTCAATTACTCTCCGAATGACACCAATAATCTGCCTCACAGACTCTGCTGTTCTAAGTGAGATCAGGATTTTCAGGTGGAAAACTTAAAAGAAGAAAAACTGCTGTTTCGCACATCTTTACACTCCAAACAAATAATTTATATCACTAGCGTTCAGCAGAGCTTCCGGCTTCTCTTCTAGGATGTGAAATTTGAAGTGACAGAAATTACAGCTTTTGAGTAATAAGCCGGAGCTGGAGATGTGTCTCTCAGTGAATCCTTGTGTCTCAGTCAGAAGAAATTAAGCAGTTAGCGTCAGCGGGGGAACAGAACTCCATGATTCCCAAACTGGGGTAGGTATACCCCTGGATTATGTCAGGAGATGCCAAAAAAAAGTCTGTAATGTCTTCTCAAAGTCCTCTGTCAAAGGTAAACCACCTATATCTTTTAAACTTGCTGTTAGTCTTCCTCTGATTGGCTCTGTCTCGATCCACATGACTCCACACACCTGAAGTATCCTCCAAGTCCCCTTTGCCCTCTTTAGCTTCGATCACCTGAATCCCGTCCATCCTGTGGCTTTATTTAACCAAACTGAGGCTCGTTTTACTTTTTTAAAGCCTTTCACATTTAAAACACTTATTGTACCCATGACAACAAACGTCAGTTCACCATATACCAAATCAAATAATGACTACATTTACATGCACATCATATTAAGGTCCACGTTCTAGTTTAGGTAAAAATTCCAAATTAGGTGTTTATATTTGCCGCAGTTGTGGGAATTCTCCCGTTTAGTTGCCGTCTTCTGAATGAATCAGTCTGGCAGGATATAGTGCTCAAAATGAACCCGCTCCAAGTCCAGGTCCAGTTCAAGGGAACCCCATTACACTTCCGGTTGGTCGCGAGGCAACTCTGCTAAACCTACACTTTGTCGCTAGGCAACCTCACTCAACTTCTGGTTCATGGGAGTTTTATTAAACTCATTGCATGAAGTCAAATACAAAGACAACACAGTAAAGACTAACAAATGATCTCAAAGGCGGTAAGGAACTGTAACATTGTTGCATAAACACTACTTGACGATCGCATTAGAATTGCTCGCCTCAACCTCTGGGTTGTCATGGCAACATGTAGACATACCGTTCCTTTAATTCCCATCTACTGTCTATGTGGCTCAAATGCAGTTGGAATATTGTCCTATCCCGATAAATACGGGAATGGGGTGTACATGTAAACATAGTCAATGTTTTTCTAAGCCGGACTTTGTATTCCTGAGCCTGAACTCAACCAAACATTTAGCGGGGTTCATGTTTTGGAGTATTTCTGGCACGTACATAGTATAACGTTGTTATCAATCACAGTAAAATACATCATAATACATAATACACATTCCCACGACAAGTGATAAACTGAAGCTGCGCCTGCTGTGTCACCAGGATAACTTATATCCCAAATGTAAATGTCGCACTGAGGGTTTCTTTGAAATGCCGTGAAAGGGCTTTTGCCACGCTGAGCTCTTGAAAGTGACACAAAAACTCAATGATCTCCTTCATACAAAGAGATGACCTTGGTGGGACCTCCTCCCCCTAATACACTCCCTCGCCCTGACAAACAAGCAACCAAACACGTTTTGCCAAGCCACTGACATTTCTGTGAATGTAAATTATTCATCGTCGAATCATGTGCTATCTTCATCATCTAATCACCCTCAGCCCCTGTGAACCGTTTCCTCTCAGCGCAGGAGGGGGCGGATATCTCAAACTTGCCTTGTTCAACAAAAACATGGCAGGGAATCCTCAGAAAAGGCTGAAGCTCAGGGACGCTGGCTTTGTTCAGCAAACACTGGTGTTAAAAATTCATGTTTGTCGACAAGAGTGTCACACACAAATCGTGGGCCTGATTCTCCAGCAGCCCCTGTGGGCCCCCTCAGTCTGTCTCTAATGCGTCTTCTTATTGAAGCTGAAACTGTACAGATTCAGTGATGGAGTATGGATCTTGCGGTTTAGTGACGCACGGTTTGAAGTTACAACTGCAGGCGGGTTTGGTGGATCAGGTCGGCTTAGTGATTAACAGCAGACGGCTCACAAATGGAGAAATAATAAATCATAATCGGGAAAATATTAATAAGACTGCATTTCTAATGAGAATGGGAAGAAGTGGACCTGAACTAAAGGCCGCTTCCTGTTTGGTTGCCTGTGTGTTTGTGTGGATATACGTGTGTGCGTGCGCGTGTGTTTGCATCTCATCAGGTGTCACAGATGTAGCATGTGCTTTTCAGCCTTCTGAGTTTGCATGGATGATGGCCGTCAATTGCAAACTGCTTCTCTTTCATTTCACAATAAACTACAGATCAAAAGAGTAGAGTTGTAACCACAACACTCAGGTGGTTTTTATTGACTCTTGTTCGGAACGAGAGAGAGAGAGAGAGCGAGTGACAGAGCGAGCGTGAACAGTCTTTCACCTTAAAAAAAAAGTCCCATTAAGCAGATATCATCTTCATTTAAAAGGCAGGTGGTGTGACAGGTCCATGCATGTGCAGCTTATATGTTTGGGAGGAATTAATGTGGCTGGTGGAGGCTGCTTCAGATTCAGACAGCGTCAAAGGGACCAGAACACGATTGAGCCCCAAGCTGCAGATGCTTTTCTTAAATTTGCTTTCTTCTTACATTTTTACTTCATTTTCTCTCAAAGAGTCTCTCTTTCTCTATTTTTTTTCAAGAAAGGAAGACGTGAATCGACCCCCGGTGTTTGATGAGCTGCAATACAGCCATTCAGGTGGTGAGTGAGGCCTCAGAGAGCCCCCAGTACTTTTTGATATAATTTTAAGTATCTAAATCCCTTAATTATTTAAAAAACCAAAGTAAAGTTTGATATTTCATTATTTATTTATTTTTGGGGGCCGGATGGGGTCGTGGAGTCTCCCCCCCCCCACCTCCCAGGGTGCAGAGAGGAATAGAGGAGACTAAGCAAGACAGGGAAGGGGTACATGTAGGAAAGATGCAGCGCAGTGCAGAATGGAAAATGGGTTTGGCTTGGATTAGTGTAATATATTCATAGGATTACATGATATGGTCACTATTCAAGTGCTCTAAGTCAGGGGATGGGGTTGCTTGGCAACTGAAAACAAAAATGGACATTGGTTCACCTCCTGTAAAAAAAAGATATAGAAAAAGAATGCGCTACATTTAGAACAAGGGGAAAATAATTGCCAACTAAGCAATCATTAAGAATAGACACAACTCTTGAACTCTCCCTCTCTGAATGTTTTCAGTTGCATCAGTGGCTTGTTCAGTTGGACACTTCAAGTAAACAGGAACCCATTTGCATGCATCAGTTGGTAGGAGGATTACATTATTGGCAGCTGAAACTGGGACACGCTTAAGTGTGGTCCACCAGTCCTCATTGCCTTTAAATGCGCTGGGTCGCAGTGAAATTACATTAGCATTACAGCTGAGAGTGACCAACTCTGGCACGGAAACTTTAAGCCTGATCTTTTGAGGTTTTAAAAGTTATCGTACAAATTAAACAACACTGTATTTGTATGATTGTCTGGGCTGTGCAAAACGCTGCATCAGCATTCCTGAAAGGTTAGGGACGAGCATATCTTAAGATCCTCTTGCAGCTCATTATCGTCAGGGTCAGATGAGGAAACGAGTTATGGAGTGACAAAGTTTGCAGACAGAAAGAGAGAGAGACAGAGACAGAGGAGGTTGGGGTGGATGAAGGGTCAAACAAATGTAAGACGAATGCAGCACATTATGCACAAGCTCGGTTTGCGATTAGTGCCTTTGTGCCGTGATTTTCTTGCGACAACAGGATTGTGTCCTCTCATAACAGCAAGCTCTTTATTTTGTTATGAAGCAATAATAACTCGCAAAAACACGACTGATCTTGACGTAACACGACAACTAACTCACGACCGTCATTTTTGTCTTTGACGTCAAAAGGCAGCGGCTTGAAACGTGTAAAACAAATAATAGTTTGTTTAAAAAAAGTTGTTTTCCAATTCATAAGAGCAGTAAACATTGATTTATTTTAAGTATGAAACAAAGCACAGACTTTTCTAAAAGTTTTCCAAGTTGTTTATGTGCCAAAACTAAACAACTTTAATTTATATATATATATATATATAATTTTATCTACATAACTTTATTTGAGTATCTGTTCACTCATCAAATATAATTTTTCTTTGAAATAGTGATGTCCTTGAGATTATTGTGTCAGGTGAGGAAACACAACAGAGAATGCAATGTCAAAACTACAAAAACAATCTTTTTCCTTTTTTTTTTGTTCCTCTGATTTGGTTTCAGTCCCAAGGGTCCAGCAACAATTTAAAGGTACGGCTCACATTTGAAAGCCTTTCTTACTTCGGTTCCTCTCTCATTTCTATTCACATGTATATCTGTGCCCACACACGGAGAAGAATACGAGGACCAGACAGCAGCGTGGTAATCATCCGTAGGAGAGCGAAGATGAGATAGCAGTGAAGCATGATGAGTGGGAGGTGTATGATGCTGGCGTGCCACATCCATTCTCCTGGTTCTGAAGATGACATCGGCCCTGAAGGCAAAGTCTTGACACTAGACGTCGATGAGTCATGGGGCAGAGGGCCACGCTGAGATGAGATCCCTACTCACACACACAAACGCGTGTGCGCAAACACACACACACGCACACGCACGCACGCTATGAGCCACCCGTCATGGGAAAAGGGGAAAGCAGAAGAAATATTGGAGTTGTAGATGGAATAATGTGGTTTACTTCTGTATAAACCTCAGTTACATGAGCAGCGCAGTGAAATGTCACATTTTTTTTATTTTTACAAAACATGTTTTACTTAATCCAAAATTAATTTAAATATGTTAAAACCGAGCCCTGCCGTGACCTTTTGAGGAGAGGATATAGATTGTGATATAATTTGTTCCCAAACTGGGACTAATTTGCGGTCAGGAGATGTAACTTGTTAATACTCTGTCTGTCAGGGAACAAGAGATATGTCTGACAGCTTTAAATGAATCTAATTTAGGTAGCACGTTACATCTCTCCATTTATCACTGGATCAACATCAATGTAAATATGCCCCAATTAGCGCAGTGGCTAAATTTCCTCTGTAGTCAAAAGGCAACCTCCATAGATCAGTTATATTATTATATAACAAGACACGTCTCCCAGGCAGTGCACTATAAATGGACACTTTACAGTAAAGATAATATAACTACCTCCAGTAAACTGTGTATTTAAGGCTAAAGGCCCCGCAGGATGGGCATCAGGGACAACAAACCTGCAAAGTATTTACATTAAATACACCTCAGTGTTTTCAGCCGCTATTTAAATTTTAAAAAGTAAAATAAAGTTAAGAAAAACATGGTTACTGTATTCTTTTATTATCTGATCGAGGTCATGAAGACCTTTAAGATCCATCCATCCATTTTCTACCTCTTATCCTGTTAAGGGTTGGGGGGGGGGGGTGGAGCCTATCCCGGCAGCCTTCAGGCGAGAGGCGGGGTTCACCCTGGACAGGTCACCAGTCCATCACAGGGCCAACATAGAGACAGACAACCATTCACACTCACAGTCACACCTACAGTCAATTTAGAGTATCAATCAGCCTCGTCCCCTCTTGATGTCTTTGGACTGTGGGAGGAAGCTGGAGTACCAGAGAGAACCCACACAGGAACAGGGAGAACATGGAGACTCCACACAGAAAGATGATGGAGCCGGGGCTCAAACCTGGAACCTTCTTGCTGTGAGGCCACAGTGCTGACCACTGCACCACCGTGCCGCGACCTTTAAGATAAGAAATAGAACACATTTACTGCCAAGCTGCCACCTACGATAATTCTTCTATCAGCTGTACATGATGTGAAATTTCAGTCATGAAATGCAAAAATAAATTAGCAGCTAACAGTGGCGCCGATGATGATGACCTCTGTCAGAATCAGACCTACGCCATCGCTGGAAAAAGTTTATGTTACACGTTCTTATGATGCAGCGGTGAAATGAAACACTTTTTCGTTCAAACTTTTAACTTCTCTCCTGCAGCTCTTGACTCGTCTGACAGAGTTGCGTCGTGAGCGAGAAAATATCATCGCACGCGTAAAAGCTTTTGGGTGAGAAAAGGGAGGATTTGGGTGACGTGAGAAACATCTGATGTGACACCGATCTGGCAACTTTAACTTGACAATTTGGGTACCAGTTAATGCAGTTGTGGGGAAAGGAAGCAAAGTTGTTGATTTTTCTCTACATGAACGCTGCAGGCCTCCATGTTAAAAGACGGTTTTTTTTTTTTTTAAAGGTTTAAAGGTTTAACCCTTTCATGAGTTATTCTGTATTTCTGTATCATAAACCAATTTTGTGTTTTTCCCTTTTTTTAATTTAGACTACATATATCTGCCTGCTGTGTTGCGTAATTGCTGCAAAACTGAGCTGACCACCAGGATTTTCACTGAATAAGAGCCCACATTCTTCTAGTCATAGAAGATGAAAATAAACATGGAGGCTGAATGCAAATGAGCTGTGTGTTATGTAGCAGGCTCAGTCTGTGTATGATGAAAACACACCATTTTAGAGAGTTAAAAAAAAATGTTTTATTCAAATTGAAGCCCTTTCTGGTAAATTAAGAAAATAAGCAAATATTGTTTGACGAAATACATTTACATTCACCTTTTTCTTTGAGGAGCGTGTAAAGCAAAAGAGGACTCTCTGAGAAGTCGTGTTTCAGAAATCCATTAAAGAGCAACAAAACAAGGACAATTCTGTGTGTGTGTGTGTGTGTAGGTGTGTGTGTGTCTGTGTTCTGTGTATGTTTACCCTCATGCTTCACTTCAAGGATGTGCCTTTTGTGATGTATGTTTGTGATTTCCAAGTTTCACATTGTATGATTGATTCGCTCTTGCAACAAGGGGAATGAGAGTTTGAAGATTATCTGTTCGGGGTTTTCTCTCTCTCTGTCTCTCTGTCTCTCTCTGTCTCTCTGTCTCTCTCTCTCTCTGTCTCTCTCTCTTTCTCTCTCTCTCTCTCTCTTCTCTGTAGGTAATTTTCATGTTGTAAATGGAGGTATTGATTCACGCTGGGTTCTGTTTGTTCTCAGCTCAGTTTATCTTTTGAAGAGCAGGAACAGAAACCTGCACACATTTGACATCCGAGCATGTGGGAATGTGATCAATGGCTGCAGCTTAGGAATGCTTGTTCAACATTTGATTTGATTCTAATTGACTCGCAGCCATTCAGTCCCTCTAAACACACACATTTTAACGTTTATGCTGCAGTGAAATGAATGACTGGGAAACAAAAGTTCACATGCTGCTTTTAAAAAAAAGTGTGAGCAAAAGCTTCCAAGATGTGTTGGTAAAATATTCACCAAGACTCTCGTCAGTCTCACCCTTGATTGGTCAGTAATGATGTTGAATAGTTTCTCCTTTCTTTGTTATTTATCTTGACCAATAATGGAAAGTTGGATCTTTTTTTCCCCTCCACATCTTTGCCCACTCTTGACACAGATGAGCATTGACAACCTGGACAAAACCTGAGTTGCCGACCCTCCCTTGAAAAATGGAATTGTCCCGTACTTCGAAACAAAAGTACGTGTCCTGTATTGAGCTGAAAAGATACATTTGTTTGTTTGATTTTGCTCTGATTGTCATATTCCAAAGAATATTTTGTCATTGCTTGTTGTTTCGCGTGACTGAAAAACATGTTGCATGTTCCATATCCATCCATTTCCTTCTGCTTATCCTGTCTTCAGGTGAGAGGTGGGGTTCACCCTGGACAGGTCACCAGTCCATCACAGGACCAACACATAGAGACAGACAACTATTCACACTCACAGTCACACCTACGGTCAATTTAGAGTATCAATCAGCCTCGTCCCCTCTTGATGTCTTTGGACTGTGGGAGGAAGCTGGAGTACCAGAGAGAACCCACACAGGAACATGGAGAACATGGAGACTCACACAGAAAGATCCTGTGATGGAGCCGGGACTGGAACCTGGAACCTTCTTGCTGTGAGGCCACAGTGCTGACCACTGCACCACCGTGCCACCCCATGTTCTATGTGTTTACTTCTATTTATGTTTTATTCAAATTTTATTCAGATTTGTGTTTATTTGTTTGTATTCTAAGGAACGGTACACTGGTGAAAGTACTTTGCACTTTGTTCATACAGAATAAAATGGAACGGATCAAATTCAGTGTGTATTTGTCACAATGCAGGGGTCATGAAATGTCCCCCTCGGCTCTGCCCCTTATTTCCATGTCATGGATTTTGCAACCTGGATGAAATGCACAATTAGTCAAGACAGTGATAACCTAAGGGACCACAGCTACTTTTTTTTTTGGCGTGTGTGTGTGTGTGTGTGTGTGTGTGTGTGTGTGTGTGTGTGTGTGTGTGTATGGGGGGGGGGGGGTTATACTTACTGTCCGTCCTCCAGATCCAGACACTAAGATGAATACTCTGCTCAAGTTAGCTTAGCATCATGAATGTTAGTGCATGGGCCCTTTTGCAACTTTGGCCAAGAAAAGACATATTGAGTTTTTTTTTAAAGCTCAGTTTTTTTTTTAAATATTTGCATATTTAGTGAAGAATGACATAAAATCACAAAAATCAAGATTCATGACAAACAATGACCATAGAAAAGCAACTGCAGCTACTAAACATGGCCGACTTTGTAAAAGAAGGATTACTTCTGGACAAACCAAGAACTCCAACCCTGTAGATAACGTCAGACTGTGGTATGCTAACACTTCCCGCCCACCACTGTTCATTGAGCTAAGCTAACTAGCGGTCAGCGGTGGGTCTGAGCTCTCTGAGGCGCCCACAGAGCGTAGGAGGTCCTTCTTTTCTGACTCTGGGCAGGATGGACAGAGTATAATTCTCAAATGGTTTGCCTGTTCTTTAAGTTAAACTTTTGAGTTCAGTATCCAAAACGTGTCATGACAAGTGGAGCTGGAGAAAAGAAATGAGTTCATATGGGGATATGTTATTTTACAGTGAGAGGATGGGATCACTGTCTCGGGCTTCTTGCCTTCAGGGCCCTGCAGAGATGCTCCATCAGACATTATGATGTGAACTCTTGGATAAAAGGCAACTAGGTCCGATTCACCAAAATGAATCGTAAATAACTTTATTTGTTACACACCCACGTAATCAATTGGCTCTTCTGAGTAGCGTTCACTTTCTATTAAATCTATATTTTCATCTGTGTTACATGGATTAGTTTTGGCCTGATGTCAGTTCTTAAACTGGGCTGAGACGCGGTGAAGGCTGCAGCACGTGGTTTCCCTCTCATTGAATCATTCGGTGGCCCCTCTTGTTCTAAATACAAGTATCTGCATCTATTATGTTACACTGTTTCCACACCAGCCTTTGTTTTGTTACGTTTCCATCCAGCGCCTGCATTTTAAAACAGAACTGACTGATCTACTTGCATTCCAGAATATTCACTTTCTGACTATTTAATCAGGAAATATATCAAGAGGAAAAAGAACAAAGCCCCTAGTTTAACACACGTTTCTCGCTGAATCTTTTTTTTTCCTTTTTCAACAAGCTCTGAGCATTAAAAGGAAAACCATTCACAGATAAACAGCTGAGAAAACTGTTTTTAGCCATTTGACCATATCAAAGCCGAATATGAACTTTATCTTTTGGTTTAATTTTCATTTCTCTCACTGGCTCGGCTAATATCATCATGGCTGCAGCAGATGTGTGCCCTGGCCAAAGCAGCGTGATAGTGAAGAATCGACTGGTTCTCAAGTGAGGGGACTATGGGAGAGAGTCGCAGCAGCACAACCAGTAACTTGAGACAAAGGCAAAGGTCCCGATCTACCCGTCAGTCTTTGTGCCCACTCACCCAGCGGTCATGAAATATGGCTCGTGGCTGAAAGTGTCAGATTCTAAAAACAAGCAACTGAAGAGGGTTTCCTCAGGAGGGTGGCAGGAGTCCTCCTGAGGGACCCGAGGAGCCAGTTGAGGTGGTTCAGGTAGCTAGTCAGGATGCTGCCCAGGCACCATGTGTTCCAGGCATGTCCAGCTGGGAGGGGCAGGCTGAGGAGCAGGTGGAGGGATTATACCTCCATGCTGATCTGGGAACAGCTCAGGATCCCCCAGATGGAGCTGGCACATGTGGCAAAGGAAGGAGTTTGGGGTTCCCTGCTAGACCTGCTGCCCCCGTGACCCAGGTTAGGGTAAGCAGCTGAGGATGGATGGATGGGGGGATGGATTACAAAGCTAGTCAAGTCTTGGCAGGACGTTTTGCCCTGAAGAAGCTGTGGCCCCGGTCATTTGCGAGTTATATAAATCCACATAAACCACCAACAGGCAATAACTTAGAGATGTGTGTCACTACTTCTGTAAGGTGCTGCTGCAGGTTTAAACAGACTGTGACGTCAGACGAAGCTAATTGCAGTGGGACGCTGATGAAGCCGTGCACGGTCCTGTCACTTCTCAACACAAATACCACCGGGACTACTTTCCCATCACGACTAGGTTTGTAATAGCAGGCAGGGGGGTTATATTGTGTTCAGTATGATTATATGAGCAATATCATTGTGCTGTTATGTTTAATGGTATGTTGTTGGTCTTCCATGTAACACATATTTCAGATTCACATGTTCGACACCCTTTGTTATTGTTATTGTTTGTAATATGTCTTCATTTTTATTTGGAGAAATGTGGCAATAGAACTTCCTTTGGGATTAATAAGGGTTTATTCATTTTATTTTGTCTTCTCTGGTCAAAGGTTGATGTCATTGTTATTTAAACAAAACAAAAAAAAGAAGCACCTTCTTGGATTAGCAGGCCAGAGCATCTTTGAGTTTACATAAACATGCAGAGAATATATCACTGGGTTACATAATCTACTGTTAATAATATTCCTGGGAACCTCATTTTTATACTTCAGTTGAATATATGGAGTCAAAAAAATCTCACCTGCCTACTTGTATGTGTGTGTGTGAGCGTCTGTGTGCGCACACGTGTGTGTGTGTGTGTGTGTGTGTGTATCTAAATGTGGTCTGTTCAAAGAGCAGTGACAAACATCCACGCTGGTGTGAATGTGTGTTTGTGTGTGTGTGTGTGTGTGTGTGTGTGTGTGTGTGTGTGTGTGTGTGTGTGTGTGTGTGGGGCTGTCACCAACAGACTGTACTGTCATGCTTCAGTAAAGCTGCTGTGGTCAGAGCAGCAGAGGACAAGAGGAGAAAAGCAGCTCTGGTGACATTATTGCCTGAATCATCGCTATCTGCAGCAGTCGGAGAAATCTTCCTCCTGACGAATGTACGTTGGTCTTGAAAATATCTGACGGTGTTTTAAGGTGATAGTTCCTCTGTAGGAAAATGAAATGGTGTAGCTCTCATGTTCACTTCCCAAAAACAACAAAGAACATACATACACACAGCGGCTACCATCACTAATATTGACGTCTGGTAGTTATAAAGTCCTTTGATTCCACGGTCCTCCTCAGTAACCCAGGTGTTTACATCCATTTATATTGTCGAAACCTAAAGTGGTACACCCATCCATCCATCCATCCTTCCATCCATCCATCCATTTTCTTCCTCTTATCCTGTTAAGGGTCAGGGGGTGGAGCCTATCCCTGCAGCCTTCAGGCGAGAGGCAGGGTTCACCCTGGACGGGTCACCAGTCCATCTCAGGACCAACACATAGAGACAGACAACCATTCACACTCACAGTCACACCTACAGTCAATTTAGAGTATCAATCAGCCTCGTCCCCTCTTGATGTCTTTGGACTGTGGGAGGAAGCTGGAGTACCAGAGAGAACCCACACAGGAACAGGGAGAACATGGAGACTCACACAGAAAGATCCCGTGATGGAGCCGGGGCTCGAACCCGGAACCTTCTTGCTGTGAGGCGACAGTACTGACCACTGCACCAGCATGCCGCTCAAAAAAATTATTATAATTGTAAAAAACTATTTTGCACATGGCAGACCGAATTAAACCATGTAGCGTGTTTATTTCCACTTTGGTCAGCGCTGATTTAAAGCCATGTAGAATTCTGACTCTTGATAGGTGCTGCTCACTTCTGTTCTATTGGATTCACCCAGTTAATTTGAGGTACTGTGGGAACAAAAAATCCAGTGATGCAACACCCTTTTCAAGCAATTAGATTTGGTTTTGGTACCTTTTTCTCACTTTTATTGTATATTTCACAAATGCACTGTAGAGTATAATAGGCTTTTCACCCAGGCCGCGCACTGTATAATCTTTATTACTGCTGCTACAGTGCGTGATGCAGCATGAACAAATATTCCAAAACAGAAGAGAGAAATTGTTTCTGGTGATTTTTCATCCATTTAACATATATACTGACTTTTATAAATATCAAATGCTTGACAACTGCATAGAATATTGATTATATCTAGTCTGAGATGCTGCGCGTGGTTAAGGACTGATCCCAAAGTGAATTATATATCCATAAGTGTGTTTGGGGTGTTATTTCATTACAGAAAAATATAAACAATGCATTTTCCATCCTTGAACCTGGATATTATTACCCCAAAGTACATGCAGTAAATATTTGCAGCTGAACATGTGGTCCATCACAGCTGCATTGAACAGATAAGGCACTTAAGGAAGGAACCTGATGGCAGCATTGAGACCAAAGACCAGTAAAATAGATTGACTGTATAAATCCCATGTGCTTTCCATATCTTAATAGACCAGCGAGAGGCCAATGATTTACAATACAACTCTGTGTGTGTGTGCGTGCGTGTGTGTGTGTGTGTGTGTGTGTGTGTGTGTCTGTGCCCATGTGTGTGGCAAGCTCCAGTTCTTCCTGTGCAGGATATTACTTCGCTTTTCCCTGAATTAGCAAACACGTCAACTGCGGGGCACATCTGCTCAGAGCTACAGAAGGAGCCACCAAATGAACTACAGTTGGCAGGTTGGATTATTGGCTGGATTTATCTATGTAGGCACACACACACACACACACACACACACACACACACACACACACACACACACACACAAGAGGTTTATCCATTTTGCAACACTGCAGTTGCAGTGTCGACTAATTTTGGTTAAAAAAAACAACTTGATGCTATTTGAAATGTTTGTTGTGCTGGTCATGAGTTAATCTGCGTAGTCAGACATTTACAGTATATTTTATACAGACAGCACTTTTCAATTTTGCCATACCAGTCAACTAGTTCACTGCTTCTAAGACTTTCTGGTCCCAACAACAATTTGCCGAAATCAACAGAAATCCATCGCTCCTTGAAGATCATTTATTGAGATTGATATTTATGGGGACGAGAGGAATTCTGGAATGTCCCATGGCTTTTTCCTCTAACACTAACGTCATCTATGGTGACCTTTTCAAGGACTAAATAAGGAATGACTTCCACATTACTTTGTGTGAAGTACTAATATAGATTCCTGGGATGCTAATTTGCTAAGCTAAGACAGACACACAAACAGTGGATAAATGGTTCTGAGCGTCGTGCAATCCCTGAAAAATGGGGAGTTTCACTTTCAGAACAGTTGGAAAATATGGTAAAACTTCTCAACTACATAATATATACACAGTCAAGTTAATAGAGGGCTAACTTGGAGGAGCCATCTCAGCAGGAATGTCACCACACACACACACACACACACACACACACACTGTGAAATGCAGCTGTTATAAGCTTAATAAACGTTGAGGGGAATCATTTGGTGAGGACTTGAACATAAGAGACATTCATTGTATGTAAAAGTGCTGCAGTATGTAGCTCTAACCCTTTTGTTAGCATTGAGCTCAGGTTACAGCCATGGCTAACTAGACTTGGTTCCTCATCAACACATAAAGAAGAATCTGTCCAATCAAGATCCAAATCATTTAACTCTATTTTGATCAATTTAAAGCATGAGAATGAAATTATTAGAATTCAACAGTATCACACGTACAGGGTTAGCAGAGCTAACCTGCAAGAGCCAGATAAAAACATGGTGCTTGATGTGGATGATACCCAGGAGAATCTGTCCAGATTTTTTACAGACCTTTGATCTGGGATTACATGAGGTCTGCTGAGGAGAGAAATGCTTGGCCTGTGAGAGCCCGTGATGCAGCCTGATGGTCCGGGCCTCCTGAAGTCATTGCTGCGGCTGCTGAGGCTACCAAAAACACTGAAAAATGTTAAACTGAAGTGACTTTTTTTTTTTTAAGAAAAACATCATGCTGGCACTAAGGATGACCATTTTTGGGGAGAGTAATTTGAATCTTAGTTATTCTTTATCAAGCAAGCATGATTTATTGAGATTGAGGGAATATTTTGGGCACGTTTGTGAAAGATGACAAAAAACAGCTCAAATTGCTTCCAGAGAGCATTTCTTTAGTTGTACAAGACAAACAAGAAGGGCAAAATTTCTTCAGAGGAGTATTTAGTCTTGAGACTAACTCCATCCCACTCTGACCTGTCCTACCTCTCTTCTGAGGGCCAAAAACCCACCAACATATCTCCCCCTGCACCATTCACCCCTTCACTGTACACTCACGGGAGAGGGGAGGGAAATCACTTGAGACTACATCAGACCGAAGCTCGGTGGCACTCCTGCTACAGAAATGCTCCCCGTCATGCACGCACCCTCAAACACATTCGCTAACGCTGCAGCGCACCAGTGCTGGAGGTCTTTATTTCCACAAATCTGTTCCCGTTCGGAATCACAGGCGCCTTGTACCCCTGAAACAATCAACTCCCTGCTGCCATGCTAGAGCACCGCTAACATTAATGCCAGCGCTGTCAGACATGCTACATATAGCCTTGACTGTCGTACTGCGCCCATTTGCAATTTCTGCTGCTCCTGTGGGCGAGATTGTTAGAAACATTCATCCATAATGGCGAAGTTAGGCAACACACTGTGTGCTGAAGGGCATTAAAGGAGGAAATGGACGTTGGTGTACTGGGAGTGAATCCACGGAAGAACTGGCTGCGGCTCTACGCTGCCTCTGATTGGCTGGTTCTTGTTACCTGTAGGCGCGTGGGTGAGATGGACCAGGGTCAGAGCCAATCAGAGCAAGAGAAGGAGGCGGTCTTTGCGGAACGGGAAAGAAAAACATAAAACTTGTGATGGAAAACTTTGAGAAGATACTTAGGTTTTTTTGGCGTTCCAGGGGCAGTTTCGCCGCTCGGGTTACGCACAGTTGGGAATTCTACTGTATGATAGCGGTACCATAGAAGAAGAAGAAGCATCTCATTAAAAGAGTTTTGGCATCAATTTGGTATGAAAGTATCGGTCTTCATGTCAACTCAACCCAACTTTGAGGGAGGAATAAACGAAGATACTCATGTCTGTCTCATCTGTGGATGTAAAGGCGTTAAATGCAGGATAAGGGCTCGCCTGGAAGCTTCGGAGGTGAGACCCCTGCTGGGATCACCCGACATCGCTGCACCCACCGACTTCTTGAGCCGAGTCTTCAAGAAAAAAACCCAATCCTTTCTTGTGTATATACAGAGTTAGACGTGTTCATTTATATCTTTTCCGTCCTCTTTTCAATTAGCCTAAAATGAACTTACAGTTCATTGGGTTTTACCTACATGTTTCTTTCCTCTTCCTTTCCTCTCTTTTCCCCATCAAAAAGCTTTGAATCAATTTCATGCCCTACAAATGCTGTTTACCCTCTCGGGTGTGAAGCATCTGCTGCTCGCTCCCACTGGCTTCTTGTGCTTTCCTTACACACACTCCTTCTCACTCCCTGTCCTCTCTCTCTCTCTCTCTCTCTCTCTCTCGCTCTCTCTCTCTCTCTCTCTCTCTCTCTCTCCCTATTTGGCTTTTTAAAAAATAATTTAGAATGGAGCTTGTCACAGTTCACTGCCAGTGTGGAAATGATTGATTGATTCATGATGTGCATTCAAGAATGGGCGGACGCGGTACATTAATTTCCAGTATTCACCGATGACAATAAAGTTCAAAGATCCTTTACAGTCAATAAAAATCTGCATCATTCAAAAATATTTTACGAGACGCTTTAAAAATCTAGTTTATTAGAGATGTGTTGCGTTTACGAACCTCCAATAAATATTATAAGAATAATTATCTGTGTCAGACTCTGGAGGCTGTCAGAACTGGAGTGCTTTTGAACAGCCTTTAATTACCAATACATCCCAGCTTTTCAATGAAGTTACACACACACACGCAGACATACACAACACACGCAGGGAAACACACGCAGACACAACTGAAATGTTTATTCTGACGAGAGTTACACATCTAGCAGATGATATTGAAGTCTGAGACAGGAAGACGTGTTATTGAATTAGATTCATCTCCTGCTGTCATTTAGAAAACATACATATATTATTTTCACTGTCACCGAAGGTTCGCGGGGAATAGCATGCGCAATATGATACAATAATTGAAAGACACAAACACCGAAATTACAGTCTGTGGCCTTTCCACTACTTCTTTATTATTTTCATTGGAGTTAATCTTTTGAAATCATAACACGACTGTGGAGGAAGACGTCTTTACGATGTCTTATGGATCAAGCATGAGTTTCCACTCCAAGTACCTGTTTTCCTTTTTTTCCCCTGTTTCTTTACAAGACTGTGACTGAGAAATGCCACTCTCTTCACACCGAGACCTGACCTTTTCTGCTCCTGTAGCCAGTCTCTCCTCTGAGTTTTCTATTACCTTTGCTGGAGATTACCAGGGCTTCAAATCCACAAGATAAATATTTCCACAGTCGTCACAGCCACTCCCCTCTGAGCGGTAGCAGCCGGGTTTACAGGATTACAGGTTTGGTTCTAATAGACGGTGTTACATAAAAGTTATGGTGCATTATCACGTTAGAAGAAACCGCTGCGGGTGAAGCTGTTTCAAGCAGCTGTGTAGATACTTAGGAGAGAAAATATGAGATCATGACCTCATAGCACTGCGTTATGTGGCGGTTCCACGGAATCGCTGCTGATCTTGTCTTCACGGCACACGCATGAATCTTGCAACGATGTTAAAACTGTGGTTCAGCTCCATTTTTCATGTCCGATACCTCGACTTTGAAGATCTACTGAGCCCAACAGTCTCCTCTCTCTGCTAGACGACACTGATGCATTTACTGATACATTTGTATCACTGCACTTTGCGTCAACTGCCATCTGAATAAAAGCAACAACAACCAAAAAAACGTACATAAAACTGACACCAACGCTTCTTTATATTCCATGTTTTCATAAAGAGGGAAATGCTTGAGAGCAAACTCAGTCCTGCAGCGCTGTCACATGACACCGACTGTGTCCATCCTGGCTCTTCTTGTTTACACCACGTTGCTCAAAGTTCATTCGAGGCAATTCAGGCTAATGAATTGGATCAGATTATATTTAAATGTATTTCCAATACTGGCACCAAGAATCAGATCAGCCGGTCCCTAGTAAGAAAACAAGTGCCGCGGTGGTGTGGTGTCAGCTTGAAGGAGGGACTGGAGGCTGTTTGACCCGTAGACCAGGACGGGACTTACCGCTGATGGGGGCAACAGTTCTCTTTCACCATGGAAACCAGTCCATATTTTGCTTTTGGTTCTTTCATTGAATCCACACATGCACACCAGTTTAGGACTAGCTTCTTTTTCAGCTGGTGGTTTTCTAAACTTGACCTGGCAGCATGGTGGCACAGCAGTTAGCGCTGTTACCTCCTAGCAATACGGTCCCAGGTTTGAGTCCTGGCCTGGATCCAGGGTTTTCTTCCTCCCAAAAAGAACAAGAACAGGATCCATGTCTTGTCCTTGACTTTCCGTTGAAGTTGTTTCCATGGTGCTGACATGTACTTTTAACAAAAGTTAAGAAACCACAACATCATGTGATGCTACAGGTTAAACCCTCAATGCACATAAACACACACACACACACACACACAAACACACACATACAAACACACACATACATTTAATCTTGAAAGATGTATTTGATCATAAATAATCTCACTGTGATCACGGCTTTGGTGTGAAATCCAGGCGATAAAGATTAAGGTCAGACTATAAGCCTCACATGCTAAATATGCTAACGAGGAAACTCCAAAAATGACACTTTCATCCAACGCAGTCAGAAAACGGTAACTCTAAACAACCCTCCGTAAGTCAGAGTCAAATCTCTGTGTCGTGTCATGTCTTCAAACAATTTTCATAGATTGTACTTCATCTTTTTTTTTTGTTTTCTTCCACGAAAGGTCTCATTACAGACCTGCTTACTGCGGCGCGTGTCATGAGTTGTGTGTTGTTACATGGAAGGTGGGCTGTTTCTGTTAACCCTTACCTGTGCCATAAGCAGGTCACCACTATTGGGAGGTGATTAGTCTCTAGTCTGGTTAATGGTCCTTACTGACAGCACTTAATGAAAATTAATGACCAGCTTTAGGACGGCGTGCACAGTAATAGGGCAGCATCTGCATTTCCGCCAGCTGTAAGATCCCACGTTCAGACTCCGACCGCAGACTGAATCCCGTTCAAGAGAGATGAGAGGTGTTAGGAATGCACAAAATATTATCTGTGTGTTTTTAGTCTGTGCCAAGGTGTCCTTGCTCGGAGAATAAATCAAAGCAATCCAAATTTACCTGATGAGATGACCTCTGGGGTGTATTTCTGTCTAATAATAACAAATTTCAAATCCTAGCCAAGCCTCTGATGAACTGCCTTGGCAGTGTTCTTGCTTCATCATTCGCTCATTGGTCAGCCCAGATGGCTGCAGAGAGAAAGCAACACCCACCAGAAGAGATCGGCCTCACACTAAAGCTCCACAAAATCCCATTAATGGATGTCTCGGAATGCTGCGATCCCCACAACATGCTCCAGATCGACAGCCTTAATCTGACTCTCAAAGATGAGGTGTGACTGGATTTACACATAGATTTTTGCTCACTCTCTTTGATATTTGACTTTTAGGCACATTTTTCGAGAGAGAGAGAGAGAGAGAAGAGAAGAGAAGTCAGCGCGTGTCTTTTTTGGGCGATGAAAGTCAATGTCATACAGCGGGTGGCATTTATAGATACTGAGTCGTTCCCCGCTGATCTCAGGAAGATTAATTCACAGATATTTGATTTTCGTTACTGGAATCAGAAATGCAGACGTCCAAGAGATAAGAGGGAGAGATCATTGCCTTTTTTTTCTTTTTTGAAATGGCAGGAAATAGAACATTTAATGACAATTTCAAGATGCATTTAAAGTTCCAGTGGAGCAGGCAGGATGTTCCACGGAATGATTTACAGAACAGTCGGGAACCAGATACAATGATGATCAAAGGGCAACAAAAAAAGAAACCTGAATTTGACAAATTTGACTCCGGGCTCCATTGATTTTTTTTTTTTTTATATATTCATTTATTTAAGTGCGTATTTATTTGAAAAAAAATATAATCTGCATTTTCTAGTAAAATCTTTGAATCTTAACGCAATCATAATATCGACAAAATCCCCGCCACGCTGTTTAAATGATCATTTCTGTTTGTTGTTATGATAATCATTGCAAAGTCATCATAACTTTGATATCTTATGTGATCAGGATCTCGGCGTGATTTCATGACTAAATCAATAACGAAAAGTGTTGAAAAAGCAAAAATTATTTGTATTCACATTCAAATTAAAAGCGGAAGCAGGTGTAATCATCCCTTTTTACAATGACTTGACAAGCACAAACAAATGATTTAAAATGAATTCATGATTTGTGATCTTCCATACACTGTTATAGGAACTATTTCATGTAACACTGGGGTGTTGTTTTCGTTGATCTAACTTTCAAAAATACTGCATTATGATCACCTGAGATGTGTTCACCTTGTTGCTTCACCTTTTAATGCTACAGGAGGCAATCGGTCTCCTCAGCTTCTGCTCTGTTGAAAAAGAAATTCTGACATCATCATTTGTCCTTGGACTGTCGCTGTGTTTACTACATCGTTCGTGATGAAACTAAAACCACCAGGCTGTGGCTCGCCTATGCTGACGCTCCATTTCTGCGAGGAAAATCCTCTTTTTCATTAAATCAAATATGAGTCCGATAAACATGGTCGATATTTGTTGAAATCAAGTAAATAATATTTTTATTCCATTAAAAAAAGAACTATAAAATATTGTTTCTCTAAAATCCATCTTCAGTTTGAGAGGAACAAATGATGAAAATGTTTCTGAGTTGAATAAACAACAACAGTGTGCTATTTCATTTTTGCAGGTAGATGCAATCTGGATCACTTTAAATATGTTTTAGTCCTAAAAGTGACGACACCAACCCCACAGTCCGGCGTCGGTGTGTAGCATCACACACTCGTGTCTCAGCACGGTGCAAGCTGGCGCTCGGTCAAGCTCAAGCATCATCGCTACTTTGCTTTGGTGGTTTCCTGCTGCTCTCTTGTATAAATACAAGCGTGCGCATGCACCCTCACTTGGTATCTTGAGACGGGAAATTTTTGCTTTTCTGATTCTGAAATGCGTGCGCTAGAAGGTTCTGGGTTCGAGTCCTGGGATCTCTCTGCATGGAGATTGCATGTTCTCCCTGTTCCTGCATGGGTTCTCTCTGGTACTCCAGCTTCCTCCCACAGTCCAAAGACATCAAGAGGGGACGAGGCTGATTGATACTCTAAATTGACTGAAGGTGTGACTGTGAGTGTGAATGGTTGTCTGTCTCTATGTGTTGGCCCTGAGATGGACTGGTGACCCGTCCAGGGTGAACCCCACCTCTCATCTGAAGGCTGCTGGGATAGGCTCCACCCCACCCCCCCACCCCCCACGACCCTTAACAGGATAAGCAGAAGAAAATGGATGGATGGACATGAGGAGCTCTGACTGGTTTGAGTGATGTCACACCTATGAATAATTAGGTGTGTAATGGCCGTTTGTGCTCTGATTATGTTGTCTAAATCCCAAATTGAAGCTGAAAGCAGCGAAAAGCACGGCACAAACATCGCGCCATCCACCAACCACCTGGTGCCATAGATCACTTCAACAGGACCCTCGATCCACCAAAATGACGCAGCACAGCTAATCCAGTCGTCTCTTGTTGGATTAATGGACTTCAACGAGTAGACTGAGAGGAAGGATTTTTTTAAATGGACCTTGGCTGGCTGATTAAAGTACAGTCAATCAAGAGTAGTAAATAAGCACAGTCTTCAAGAGCTCCGCCAAGTATTAAAGGGGTCTGGGTTTGTCAGTGCAGGGTATCATAAATGTTTAGGGCGGTGGGTGGTGGAGGCGTCTAAGTTTAGATTAGCAGCTAAGGGAGGTTTGTAGCTTCCACAAATCTGTAGGTCTGCCAGCTTGATTAGCTTCTGAGAATGAAAAAAAAAGGGAGTTTATTATCCCAAGAGGAGCAAGACATCACTAGTTTGTCTATATTTCACTTTAAATACACAATTGATCACATGTTAATGACTTGTTGGTGAAACTAAACTTGTCCCAGATCAGCCTCGGGGCCACACATCATGTTTATCATTACCCATGATTCCCTCTGATTCTGTTTTCCAGATGGTCGGGCTTTAAAATAACACGCACGTAGATTAGTAGGTAGACGAATTGCTGAATATTTAGTAAAGTATATTAAAAAACTGAAGTGTGTGTCCAAGTATGGCTGGAGCAAGTTCAAGCGTATATTTGTGTAAGGACCTGCTGCAGTATAAATACTGCAGGGATGAAAACATGAAGTATTTATGGGTGAGGGTACGTGTGTGCATTCAAATGTATGTATGCAGATGTTGTTTGTTGTGTTCACACATATGTTTTCCGGTGGAATTACAGTGTGTGTCTGTGTTGACAGACATTTCCTCCTCTGTGTGTGTGTGTGTGTGTGTGTGTGTGTGTGTGTGTGTGTGTGGGGTTTTTTTTCTGGTGCTATTCCACAGCCTCAGCTAAGATATTAGCAGTCAATACTTGCAGCCGCCATCTGAAACCATTGCAATTTATAGGCCTTGTTTCTGCTGATACAGCCTGGCTGTCAAAATCATCAGTGTGCACACAAACACTGGTCCTTCTGGAGGCACGCAAAGGCATATAGAGCAGATACACACCACACACTCCGAGCCTGAGAAGAGGGACAAATTCAATCTCTCTCTCCTTTTCGACTCTTCTCCCTTTCTCCTTTTCTCCAGCTGTTTATCTTCCCTTGCCTGTGCCACCCCTCAATACTTCACGCCATTCAGAGATTATCTTGTTTTCCTCCTCTTTCACGGCACCAAACCCCATCAAGCTGGGATTTGTGTGGAAAGCTGTCATTCAAAACCTTTTACAAATAATCTATAGCGTTAGAGGAAAACGGCTGTGCTGGTGCAGGATGCTTGTACAGTACAAACATTGTTTTCTTTCAGGATAAACAGTGGCACCACGTGAGTGTGTTATTCAGAAATATGGCATCGGAAGCAGTTCTTTGAATTGATATATTTCATTTTTTGTCTTTGTTGTCTTTAGCGTCGGACTGATAGATCATTCTGGATAATAATCATGTCTGATTGTACTATCCTATCACAGACATAGCAAAAAAAAAGTGTGTATTTTGTCCGACATGACATAAAAACTTTTTGTTGTGTATCAGGAATATGTTTCCTTTTTTTTTTGGAGGTTTGAATACTCATTCTAAGTTTGCCTTCTATTGGAAAGTGCTTCACTAGCTGGTCAGACCATTCTAATTATCCCCTTGTTGTCCAGCGGAGGGAGCTATGAACGGCACCTGTTGCACGCCCTTTGACCCGTCATCAAACTACGCTGAAGTTGTTTATTTACAAAAATGCAGGGCGACAGCGGGCAGAGCCGCTCTGAGCTCACAATCACGGCAGCAAAGCATTTGGCCGAGCATCACGTTGGAGTGTTTTGTGTGTTTGTTTGCCCTAACAAGCCGTCCGCTGACAAGTTTACATTTGTACACCTTTGGTGCAATTTAATGCGATCAAATACACAGCAGGTCATTTTAAACCCTAATGTTGGTAGCAGCATCAGCCCTAAATGTCCAGTGCTGTTCCAGCTCAACTTACTACAGTAAATGCAGTGATGTCACTGCTCATTTTGGAGGATAAAGTTCATTGTTAAACCTTGAATTATCTTTCCAATCTTTGTCACGATGGATCACAAGGGATCATTGAAGAGAAAACAAAAACTTCAGGATTCTCAACTCCGAGAATCCGAAATCTGTCAGGCCCTGATCACAATGAATTTGTTGTGCTTATGGTATTGACATGTCTAATCACCCTAATTTTAGTTTTGTGGTTTGTCCATTAATACAAAAAATTAGGATCAGATGTTTTTCCACCATTGTTGAGACTTTGAATAATTTAATTTGCTGTGCTTGATATTTCAACCCCCTGCAGATGCAGATATTCAAGCTATCAAGGACTGATCCGTCAAGCTGATGAAGTACCCCACCACCACGCCCCCCCGCCCGACCCCCCCGGTGGTCTCCAATCCACCTCACCTGTTTGTATCAAGCTCCACTGTCAATAGCATGCAGTGATTTGATCTCTGCCTCCGGGTCCTGTGATAATTACACTGCTTGAGCATCAATGAGGATTTATTGGTCTTTGCTCCGCAGTGCACAAAAGAGCCGGCCTTTAATCTTTGTGGGGTGAGAGCCTTCGACTTGTTAGCGACGTGTGAAAAGCTCCATCGTTTCTTTATCCTTGACTAATCATGAATGAAAATTGGCGTGAACTCTGGATGGAGTGAGCGGGGATGGCGTTTGAAGGAAGAAAACAGCACTCACAAACTTGACGGAGCTTCTTCTTGACCAACGAGCCGCTCAGGAGCACGAGAGGCCAATGACCAAGCAGGGGGCTGCGCGCGCGTGCGTGCGTGCGTGTGTGTGTGTGGGGAGGGGCCTTCCGCTGATGCTGAATCGACAAACTCATCAGCCGAAATTAGAAAATGATCTTTATTATGTTTCTGTTCTCTTTGTCCAGTGAAACACCCTCTGGGTTTCATATCAGTCAATTATAGGACTCTGCACACATGATTTTGTATTGATTTATGGAAATTGTGAATATAAACGCTTGTGATTTTTTTTGCACAATGTGTCACAATTCATTCCCATGATTGATTGATTGTTGTAGTATTGTATCGTTTTTATAAGAAAATGAAGAACAATTATACATTGTGTGTGTGTACTGTACAAATTATATTCTTCTTTCCCTTTTTACAGGCTTTACAGACAAAGTCTTGATCATCTACAGTCCCTCAGTCCCAGATGGGTCACCAGATGTAAAAATTACAAAAAAACAAAACAAAACCAAAAAAAAACCCCAAAACCAACCAATAACTAACTGGCATAGTTAAACAAAAACTATAAAAATCACCAATAATATATACAGCAAATACCTGAATAATTTTCCATTTTTGGACCCCTAATTATGTAATAAGATCATGTGATCAGGTGCAGGATATTATATTTTTGTATTTTATATACCTGAAAATGTATCTTTTATCCAATAGAAGCATGTTGTATGATAGCAGATAAAAGCTTAAATCATATTTACTTAAAAATTGGTATGTGTTGGCCCTGTGATGGACTGGCGACCCGTCCAGGGTGAACCGCGCCTCTCGCCTGAAGGCTGCTGGATAGGCTCCACCCCCCTGTGAACGTATTAAAATGTACTTCTTTCAAGCAAATGATAGCACATCCAACTCGCTCCATCCTCCTCTAAAGGTCATTTCAGGGTCTAGGGTTGATGCTCATTAACTTAATGAAGACGATATCTGTTTTTCCCACCGCATTGTTCATCGGTTGAAAATGATGATGTCCTACTTTTTTCACTTGTACCAATTCTGATTCTGTATAGCAGGTGTACCAGACAAATCCAATGTGACAAAAACAAAAAAAATAGATTTAACCAATGAATCACTTGTAAACAACTTGCTCTGCTTGGCCTGAAGCAAGAGAAGCCCCTTCTCACAGCGGCCATGTTGCTCTGTCATCGCAGGGTAAACACAGGTGTAGCTGATAATATTAATTACGGTCCCTTCCGATTTAGTGTCACAGTCGTTCCAGCGAACCAGCACGCACATTACCAGGGCTCTGGCCCACCTGAATGGAACAGGGCCGTAATTAATGCGATTAATTACACCTGTGTTTGCCCTGCTATGACAGGTCAACATGGCCACTGTGAAATCTCTCCTCTGCCTCGCTCTCTCCTTCTACCTTCCTTCTCAGGGAGGAGTGGAGCATCTGTAGGTAATTAGTCATCAGAGAGTGGAGGAGAGATCAGAGGAGCCAGTTGACCTTCTCCCAGACTCTCAGCCTTTTTTTTTTTTACCCATCGTGTCCTCACTAGTTTCGTTTTTTTTTTTTTTTTTTTAATCCCCAGCAGGAGTTAGGCTGCGTTCAGACCTGGCATTGAGGGTGTTGTCACATATGGTCCTCTGTAAGAGAACCAAATGCAGTCCCCTCAGAGTGGACCAGCAGAAAAGAGGCCGGACTTTGTTCTCTTTCTGGCCCACCTCAGCTCCTATGTGGCCTCAATCTTCGTTCTGTCCACAGTATCTGGAGCTCAGACCTTGACTGCTTTGGCTTATGGGTAATTTTCACTCTCAACAAGATGGTGGCTGCCATAGTTGCTTTTTATCCTGGAGAGCGTCGGGTTTGCAATGTACAACTTTAACGGACTACATCAACGACTGGGATGTGATCCGTCGGACGTAGATCGGGCCACTTCAGACGGATCGCAGCTTGTTTGGCGTACTCACTGAGATGCCAATGAATAACTGCTTTATTTTGATTCTCATTTCAGTGATTTTATTTCATCTTACTGAAATGGAACAAACAGGCAAAAAAGAGCATTCTGTCATTTGACCTCTGCCCCTTCACTGCAGCGACAGCCTTGAAGGGTAACATGTAAATGCCTCGTTACAAATTTGAATTTATTGAAGGATCCCATTTATTTGCCTGTAGTGGAGCAACTTGAAAGCGGATCACAAGTGGCAAATATCTCAACATTTATTGTTTACACGCCATTAAAATTCCATTTAACTTCGTGAGAATAAGCTGATTTGTATTGGAACCGCACCTCCAGACGTATGACTCCATACGCGTACCTGTGCTGTTTTGTTGCCGTACCTTGTAACCGAGTTCACAGAAGCCAGAGCGCTGTGCCCTTGGCCTAAGCACGTGAACTCGGGGGTCTGAGGAAGGTGACTCCCACAGTGTGTAATTAAACAGCAAACTGCCTCACTAAACATGGATGCTGCCCTACTGAGCGCCTCCTTGCTCTGGCATCTGTGCCTGACACCAGACCAGCTTCCTTGGCCAATTTTCATGGCGCTCCTCACACTGTCGGAGGTAAACCTCAAAAAAAGAAAAAAAAAAACCACACCAGAGGTAAAGACCCGTACCCAACCTTCAGCCTGACAGGTCATAAGTCAGGCGCTCTGAAAAACACACACACAAAAAGTTGGTTTCACCCGAAGCAACACATGTCAAAGTACCTCATTATACTCGGGAACACGATGCCAGTTATTCGACACGAGGAAGGAGTGCACTTTGGAGATGAGGTTTACATATTCTTAGGGAAAAATGTCAAGAAATGTCAAAGACAACAGCATATGAAAGAGGAACTGGTATTCATGGAGTTCTTTCAGCTCATTTCCCATAAAGTACCCGAGCTACAGTAAATGCCACCATGCAGTTAATATCACATAATGGAAATCAGCGTCGTTTTTTTTACATAAATTTCAGTGTATTTCAGTTCATATTGTAAATGCTTTTCCTTTTCCCTCTGTTTACCGTCTTTGAGCAGAAAGCAAGGAAAATTACAATCTCTGTTCAGGTGCTATTTTTTTTTTAATTTTCTTTTTTTTACCTTGAAGGCAAGAAGACAATATCAAAGTCACCAAGACAAACTGAAAATATTCCGTATTCATCAATGGTTAAATAACCTCTGCGGGACTTTTCTTTGAAACACAGCCAGAAATCCTACGAGCTGCATATGCCGCATGCTACAAACTCACAGTGCACAATAGAATACAACAGAAAGGCCATATCTCCTGCGTTCAAATGAAATACTCTCCAACTGAGGTACAAGTAATGAAACCTTATTTTTGTGTGGGTTTGAAAATGATTCTGTGCATTGGTGTTTAACCACGGTCACCCGTATGAAATAGCCTGAGACCATCTGCGATTTATGATTCGCTCCCAGCCTCTGGCAAGCCAGGCTGAATAATTTACATTGTGCTGAGGCCTACGTGCCCAGAATGTCTGAGGCCAAAAATAGAGGAATGATAGAGCGGGATGAAGGAACAGAGTCAAACTAGTTAGCACTACTGTTGGAAAGTGTATGCATTGAAAGAGGGGGGGGGGGGGGGAGAGAGAGAGAGAGGGAGAGAGAGAGAGTGGGTTGCATGCTGAGTAATTGGCCAAACATGCTGAGTCACATGTAGGTGCTCTTCAGTGCCTCGCTAATCTGTGCGCCTCCTGTGTGTCACCATGACACTATAAACACTGTGTGCAAGAATCTATTTCCCCTTCCTTTTTGGCTCCAGTAAGAGATGCTGACATTTAGTATGCGTTCCACCAGTCAACAATAAAGTGGAGGGAAAGAATGACAAGCTTTTCTGGTTTCATTCAGCAAATACAGTTCATTCTGCTCCGATGAAAGTCAGAAAAGGTGAGCATCAAACAAACAAATGAGTCTACGGCACAGAAGCCTCAGAATAGCAAACACAGAGGAAACAGACAAATGTATGTTGGACGTTAGACGATAGCTGAGGGGGTTTGCTTTGTGTGTGTGAGTGTGTGTGTGGGGGGTAGTGTGGGGTCTCCCAATAGAGATGACTCTTCTCAGGTTCAGGTTCTTGGTACTAGGATGAGGATTATTTAGCAGGGATTAAAGTTATGTCTCTGTCTGGGTCCGTATTGGTTGTTGTGATGTTGATCACCTGCCCACATCCCCAAAGGTTTATGAAGTCCATCCGTGTGACTGAACACAAAGACAGCATGCCAGTGGAAGGCCACATCTGGACATGGACGCGCTGTGATACGTGCTCTTGCACCAGCGGGTGCTGTATGAGCTCTAGGTGGTCTCCAAGAAGAGGAGGGTAATGGATGCCTCTCATCTCCTGCACCAGCGTACCTTAATCCCAGTGTCGAGCGGTTGCACATAATACTTCTGCTTCCTCTTGCTTTTGAGAGGTCTCCATCTTTTTTTCTAAATGAGCTCACGTTGGCCTCTTCATGATTTCTGAAGTGTTTGATGAACGCTGAATGAACGCTTGATGAAGCCCTAGCTGGAACTGGTCGTAGAACAGGTTGAAGGGGCCTAGAACGGCAGACCAAAATGGCCGCTCAGAGCTATATGAACCAACTTCAAGTGCAAAGAGGGACCAGGACAAGACGACTGCCCCTGGATGAGCACCGTGGTTAGAAATGTTGATCAGTGATCGCTGTCACACTGTGTACTCCAGCATGAGTATGATGAGAAGAGGTCGAGAGAGAGAAAAACCAAAGGCTCCTTGTGAATGCAGGTGAAAGTTAGTTGGCTCATGAAACTTTCTGATAAAGTTATTGGGAAAAGACCTGGAAGTGCAAGTGCAACCCCCCCCCCCCGACCGCCCAAGTGATTGAGCTGTGTTGATTATTTAATTAAAAACTGAAGTGAAGAAAAGCGGTGGAAAGTCAAAATTAGTGGACAAATAACATCGACACTGTACAAATATCCTACCAGTCTGACAGACTGAAGTGCCAAGCCTGCACGTCATGGACAGGTGGTTGAGTCTGGGAGCCCAAGCATGCTAATGTTAGCATCAGAGCTATGAAAACGTGTACACCCACCACAGCTCTGAAACCTCAACGAATGAGGGAGAACGCACCCCCCCCTCCCCCAAGGGGGGTGCTCTACTATAAAATGCTTTATGTCAATGACACTATTCTCACGCTCTGTGTGTGTGTGTGTGTGTGTGTGTGTGTGTATGTGTGTGTGTGTGTGTGTGTGTGTGTGTGCTTTAAGTTTCTTTCAGAGACACAGACCCAAGACCAGTCAATTAGGGACAAAAGCCGTGTCTCCAGGAAATGAATGTAAGTCTTTGTGAAAAAAAAGGAAAAAAACAAAACAAAGTGACTTGAATGTGTGTACGTGTATATGTGTGTGTGTGTCTGTGTGTGTATATGTATGTGTGTGTGTGTGTGTGGATATGTGTGTTTCTAAAAAAAAAAGAAAGAAGTTTGTTTTCCTCCTGCATGCCTCCTGGTTCTGACCTTGGATTGCTTGACTCTCTCACAGGCGAATGCTCTTTAACAAAGGTGCAGGCCTCCCAAAGGCCTTGAACACTGCAAGATGGGAGGGGACACACACACAAAAAATGAAATAATTACCCTGTTTTTCACTCTGAGAGCATATGTTCATTTAACAAGGGTCAAAAGTAAAAGAGTCATTAACATTGTTTTAAATATAGAAAATAATGATAACAAAAAGTGGCTGCTAAATGTTATTGCCAGCACTCCAAACTACCCGTTTAACATGTGTCCTTGAGGATGCTTTTTTTGGTTTTGTTTTTTTTTTCTGGTGTCTTTGAACACAACAGTAAGCAGGAAAATAGCGATTGTGCTCTGTGATAATCTTCAACCTGTGTCAATCAGGCTGCCTAATCACATTTGGGATTTAATGAAAGTGGAGGACCACAGGCAGCACAAAGTTAAACTGAAGCAGATAAGAAACTCCAGTGGCCTGTAATTGGACCTCATTGATCTGCCAGGTTTATAGACCTTTATCATCTCACATTATGTAAATTCTTGCGTCTCGATCGAGCACTTGTGTCTTTACTATTGCCCCTACATGCTGGAGAAGGTTGTCAGAGGAAATAATGCGAATAAAGTACATGATGCCAGACGACGTCAGATATTGTTTCGGTATTCTTTGACATTCGTGTCAAGAAAACAGCCTTTGGGAGTATCGTGTTTTTTTAAAGTCACCGGTTCAGCCTCCTTTCCTAATTTATAGGAAAGACAAGAATAATTTGTGTTGAATATCCTCTGAGCTAAACCGGAGACGATCTGCAACCCATGTTCTACCCATGTGAGCTTATGTCCACAGAGACCCCATGGGCAGTTGACAGATGGCAAGGCACTGCCATACACAGATGCCCACCTCTTATCTCTCACATCTTTGCCAAGACAAAACACATGAAGCAAGCATGGAATCGAGCAATCAGAGGAGTAAAATCTGGGGAGAAACACACAGAGGGAAGAAAGACACACTTGTTCCACAACTGAAACGCAGTGAGTCTAAACAGCGAAAATTTGTGCCTTCAGTACTTTTTTTTTTTTTTCATGTCAGGAAAAACCAACAACAAATAAAACAAAAGAAAAAACAAAAACATACCACACCGCACGAGGCTCACAATTATTTTTCTCTGTTCAGGAATGTGCTGTTAATGCAGATGCATTCACAACACTTTGAATTCAATATAGTTGTGATTTCAGCCTTTAGCATTTTAGCTCCCTGGTTAGAGAAACTTGACACATATATTTGGGTTGAAATTATAGATCCAAAAATTGCTCATTGGGCGATTCTTGGGCAAAAAAAAAAAAAGAGTTTCTTTCTTTGGGTTCTTGACCATGTAGTTGAGCAGCATATTTATTGATCTTATTGAAAGTTAAACCTAGCGCAGAACCCTGTGAATGTCCTGCAATGTGAACGATCAGTGCGCCTGTGCATCAGTAGCCAGCAGGTAAGCAACCTGCCAACTTTTGGGATATGTACTTATTGTCTCTCTGTCTAGATTCGGAGCTCCGGCTCCCAAAGGAGGGCTAACTGCTAGTTAGCTTAGCTGCAGTAAATGCTAGCAAAGGGGGATATTCTGGATTAGTTTAGGTGAGGTTCCTTCACGACCAGGCGCTAACACAAGTCTGATTCTGTCAATGACGCCTCAAATGTGGATTTAATTTGAAAGGCTGCAGCCTCCTAGCTTACTGTGCTTGGTTTGTTTGTAGCCTGGTTGCTACTGCTAGCTGGAATAGATCAAATGTTCACATCTAGATATGCTAAAAAACCAGAGACTTGATTTGGAATAATATGCTATCCAGAAGTCTGTGTTGACAACCCAGCAGATGATAATCTGATGCCCTCAAAGCATTAGCATTTCAACTTAGGGGGTTTTTACATTATGACGTTTGCTGGTTTTTCAGCAAAAACTACAGTTATAAACTTCAAAATATCAACCCAAGCTGATATCAGTTTGTTAACTTGACATTTGTATCACATTGAATTTCAGATACTTGACATCAAATCCTATTCAACCAAATACAAATGTGATGTCTTATCTACATTGGCTAGCACTTTGTTACACAGTAAACTTCAATATATGATTTCTCCATAAGTGATGGTCTGGTTTAGGTCCAAGACACAAATCAGATCATCCAGCAAAGGAGGAACATTGCAGAGCTCTCCGATGGGCTGGTTTCGGTCTCCTTTACAGTAAAAACTATAAATATGTGCTTTGGCGTTTGGCTATTTTCTTTATTAGGTTTGATTCTGCTTGCTTACCTCATTTCTATCTTCTACATTTTTTCTGTTTCATCTGTAATCTGGGTTGACTTTGCTATGAAATATGCTTTTAAACTTTGTCTTGCTTTACTGGAGCAACGCAGGACACGAATCTGGTGAAAGGAAACGCCATTATCCCTCTGACAATGAGACAGACGGGGCAAAGTCAAAACCATGATAAAGTTAATGACAGGTGGGCGTGTTAGAAGCCGCAACAATGGGGGCCAATCACATTTGTTTCTTTCATCCTTTACAAATAGAGATGAGCTTTCTCTCATTGTGGCGCACTGACAGTTTAGAAGTTGTCTGGTGTTTTTCTTTCCATTGCAACTGTGTTCAGTTATAGTGGCAGATGATGTCTTCCTATTCGGACATATGGATGATCCAGTCATCACCATGATTTCCATGCATACAGCTGCACGACTTGTGTGTCATACCAATCACATATGAAGTTTTGGCCTTCGTTGGTACAATAACAGGCTGAAAACACAAACTTTTGGAAACTAAATTCTCCTCGTCGTCGTTGTGGTCGTCCTTTGCTTATCCGGTTGGTCCGGGTCGCGGAAACTAAATTCTGCATGCTGCAGTACATTCAGCCCCTTGTTTGGGTCAGTGCGGAAGGGGACCATTGTCACAGTGTTATAGTGTATTTTTCCTTTTTTTTAAGAAACGCTGTTGTCATGTAAACAGGATCTAACTCCAAACGCTAATAATCTCATTTAGCTGATCACAGCCACGTCCGTCTGTGTTCTAATAAAAAAAGCAGTACTTCTGGCCACACGTTGAGAAGATCCTGACTCAGCACTCTGGTGCACAGATTTAAACAGTGACTATGTGGAGGACATGGCTGCTAGCTGTTGTGCAGAGACAGATGCTGGGAAGAATCCCTTGTCTGTCTGCTCCGTCTCGTGGGCATTAACGCCATACAACCAGATGACGACTAGAAATGCGGTGCAAAAGGACAAAGAAAGCGCGAACAAAGTGTTTTGTTTGTAATTTCGTGGAGGTTCATGAATGTGGTGCATGAGGAGCGCCGCTCTCGTCCTCTGTGGCCACGCTGTCCCTCTGAGATACAGAACCACGAGAGTCCTAAATAAGCAGGCAGAAATGACCTACACTGGCATTTAAGTAACAGATGACCACTGACATCATGACATCAGCTGCATAGTTAGATTATCCATTAGGAGGCAGGACCCATGATGCGGACTGCGGGGCGGAGATGCCATTTGCGAGTTCAAGTTCTTGTTTTGATGGACGTTGCGGCAGGACAACACAGTGCAACTCCTGTAATTATTTATGTGATTATTTGGGCTTTGGGGTGGAGCTTCTGTCTGTGAGGCAAAGCAAAGCACTTAAACTGGTGCCCCTTAATGTGCCTGAGGGAAATAGGAGTGTATTTTTCGGTAAAACTATTGTTCTGGTTCATTGTAATTGCAGATAATTTCAGCTCGACTTTTTCTCAAAGGGAAAAAAAGATTTTATTATATATATATATATACACACACACACCTTTATTTACACCTTTGCTATATAATGTCTTAAAAGGCAATGTCAGTACATGTTGTTAGAAAAGGTCCATCAATCATGTTAAACTGGACTTTTCAAGTGCATGTTTCCACGTCAGTCTGGTGGAAATCCGATGCCACAAACTGCCCTCGGTGTCCTGCGTGCTCTCTGGATATTTAACCTGGAAGTTAAGCCAAGCAGCAGCCAAGAGGGGCACCATCATGGCTCAGGTTAGGAGTTTTCAGTTTTTCTTTTTTATTCTTTGAGTTGCTGTTCTAGCCGACACTTTAACGCCAAAGGTGGGCCTACGAGCCCCCTGCCATTACGGCGGCACACATACTTCTTACAATAAATGCTTTGTGTACACTGGTGACAATCGCAATCGAATGACTGGCTTAGGACTGCAGCTGTGCGTGTCAACCCACTCAGTGTGTTGTGTTCATGACTGTTTCTGTTGTCTCTTTGGGACTTCAGAGAATAAACTGATTTGAGCCTTGACTAAATCACTACATACAGTCATGTTTCTATCAGAGAAAATAGCAGTGCTCATACATACAAAAGCACTGAGGCAGTCCTTCAGCAGCGTCGTATTCCTTCCCTCTGCAATCGATACACACACAAGTGTTTTGTTCTGCTTGTTTAACATGTTTGAGACACTCTACAACACTGAGCCCCGATGCCTCAGCCCCAGCAAAGCCGCAGCCTTCCAGATTGGAACCCAGCTTGGGGTAAAGGTTAATGGAAGCGACCTGCAAAACACAGATTTATAACGACTGCATCTGCTGTTGCTCCATCATAATATTCTTTGTACCAAAATATCATTTTAAAGAAGAAGAAGAAGAAAAAAAAAAAGCCTGAACTAAAGTTTTATTTTGACATAGCAGGGCGTACAGTGTATAAGCTCTCCCTGGATACTCGCTCAATGATTCACATTCATAGGTGAAACTCAGTGTCAGCTTGAAAATGGCCTTAAGGCTGGTTAAGATTATTCTGCCAGGCTTAAGATCAGAGGAAATAGAAAATGAAAAGAACACTAGAGAGAACAAGTCCTAGTCTAAAGTGAACATGGGAAGGACAGAACTGAGCTGTCTTTTACCCTGGAGATAACCTGAAAATACCTTCTGCTGTTGTCAGAACCACTTAGACGCCTTCGCCAGAAATCCGCAGCTGGAACGGTTGTATTACGTTCGTGGTCTTTACTTAATCTAACTCTATTATTCTCTTAAAATTCCAAGAAAAGCTTTGAAACTTTTAATATCCTGGCTTTATGAATCAGATCTTTATTAGTGATAAATTCAGGGCAGATGAGTCAATACGCTTACTTCAGTAACAGCTTCACTTGCGCGCTCATGCTTTGCAGAAGTAATAAAAACGTCTATTGTCCAGTCACTGAGGCGTGCATTCAGATATTTGTCAGATTATTTAAACAAAGAAGCCGTTTATGTACTCTCAAAACTGAATACCGCAAATCCTACTTAGAATAAATACTCATATTAAAAAAAAATCAGCAGATCTAATGTGTCTCAGCATGTGCAGAATGTGTTTTGTTCACCAGCTGATCCATCAGCAGTGTCTGAGGGTACCAAAACAGTGCTGTTGAAATCACCAAAAGGCCGAAATATTTCTGACCTGAAAGATCGTTCAACATGGTGAATGTTGCCCGGCAACAAACACATTTCCAACCAGATTCGGTAAATATTACCTTTAAAACTATATTTTGTTCCGAGGGGGACACAATTACTCATACTGGTGTCCAGCTAAAACCATCTGTCAAAACAAACGGAGGTTTTACCCCAAAAGGATTCTGTTCAAGGCTGTAAATGTTCTGTGCCACCACATAAAAAACGGTTAAACCGGAGAACGGAGGCGAGTCGTTCGTGGAGTGAAAGGAGGGTAAACTATACAGTTATATTTCTTGAGAGAAGGCAAATCAAGCTGCAGCCTGCAGCCTGGCAATGTCTGTTATCTCCATAACTTCACAGTGTATTAATTGTTTCAGCACCGTCAGCAGAATGGCTTCTGCTTGTTGAACCGCGTCCAGAAGTAAAGTCATCAGCCAAATTGCATGGGAGCGGATTCCCAGGCTGGACCACGGTGCTACACGGTGTTGGACAGGGTTCAGCTCCATTTTGAAATGCACTCTGAGCACCAGGTACCTGACGCTGAGCTGGTGAATCGCTGGTAAACTCAGTAATCTGAGCGCGCTATCACACGGCAGTTTCACCGGGAGGGTATCGCACATGGTGCCCCGACCAACCAGAGGAGGCGCCGGTGCATAGACCAGGTCACGTTCCCTCACCTGGCAGCTTGTGTCTGTGAGGGATCCCAATCAAGGTGGAGGAAACAACAGGAACTGGACCGGCAGCCACCATGTGGGTAGGCAACCCAATAGACCCCTATGGTACCCTGGGTCCCTACCAGGACGAGGTAATTTTACAAGTCTTTATAATGTTGCCTCACACACACACACACACACACACACACACACACACACACACACACACACACACACACACACACACATGGAGCGGGCTGCCAGGATAGCGATCACATTTGGGTAACACTAGAGCCACACTTGGGCCAGACACGGATTGTTATTTGGGCGCTCATCAGGAGGAAGAGGGGATCAAACCAGCAACCTTTCCATTACCAGCCGTTCACTCGATGTCACATAGAAAAAATAGCCGCAGCCTCTTAAATCTGCACTGAATGGTGGTCGAGCGACATTTGTTCATATAACATGCAAGCACCGAGGAGACAACGTCAGCAGAAAGTTAATCAGAACGACGTTCTTTCACACAAGGAATCTGTGGTTCAACAAGTCTTCGTGCTCTTTCGTTGTGTAGAAACCTGAATTTTTGTGTTATTCGCTGATGACAACTTCTTAGAATAGATTTCACTCAAAACAGCTGAGATCTGGAACCAGACTTGAAAATCTGGGATGTCCGGTGTTGGTCGATGTAACCCCACCCCCCCCCCCCCCCCCACACACACACACACACTCCACCCTGTCCCCCGATTTGTATCCATTGCTGCCAGGGTAGAAAGAGAGCAGCACATACACATCTAGAAAAATGCCCTCTTCACCCCTAAATTGAATAATAATCCACCAAAAAAATAAACCCAAAAAATTCCCAACCTTCCTACGAGCACTCACTCACTATACAGCAAGTCTGAGTTGACATGGAGACATGGAGACATGCTAATGCAACCTGATCTGTGACTGTCAGGTAGTCCCTACACACACATTTAACAGTCCGTGAAAAAAAAAAAAGTCACATTTGTATGCAAAGGCATCTTTCCAATATATAACCGGATCTGTAAGGCTGAAGATAAGAAATATTCATATTTATTAAAATAGTAATGTGAGCATTTGGCCACATGGATTTGTCTTACATTTGGTCAAACTACTTTATATTTGAGCGTGGAATGGAACCCATGACCTCTCCAATTTTATCCACAAATTCTATTATTTTTTAAATAATATATGATTTTACTTGAAGAAGTAAGATACGTGTTATCTTGTATAATATCAGTAGGATTACACATGCAGTACCCACTGTATGCACATAGCATTCAGTCACACACACACACACACACACACACTCTCTCTCTCTCTCTCTCTCTCTCCTTCTCCTCTTGCTCCGTGTGCCCTCCCCAGTGATGAGCCCAGATCCCTGTACGGGTCTCTGCGCGGCCCTGCTGCAGAGATTAACACAGATAGCAGGGACGCATTTTGCAGAAAATACAGTTACAAAAATCCAGGCTATAAAAACTCCCTCTGTCCCCACCGGCTGCAAATGAATTTGTTGTGTTGTGGTGTTACATTTCTTCAAAAAATGGCACAATTTCCTCCGGTCAAGTAAATAAAGAAGGGGTTTAAATGAAAGTTTGGCTTCGGTTTGACTGTGCTGAGGGGATTCGTTCCGTTTATTTATCACAGCAGCCTCCTTCCCTTTTAAATTCCACTTTGCACTCGTGTAGTAGGACAGGCTCGTGGGTCGCAGTCTCGCCAGAAGAGGGCATTCCGATTCTGCCTGACAAAGTTGCTTTGACATGCAGACGTGATTAACAACGGCGTCATGCTGCGTTTCAAAGCGCTCAACAACGACAATGAGACGGACACGCGGATGAAAAGATGGATGTTTGGATGCTGGACTATTGTGCGGGGCTCCTTTTCCAAGGACTTGAGGATAACCCGGTGTCACTTTCCTGTGTGCTCCGTGCGCGGATCAGACTGAGCATCTCCTAGATAGACATCAGGCTTGACTTGGGAGAGGAACCTAAAGGCTGCTTGGAAGAAATCTTCTTTTTCTTGCGTCACATCACCGTTAAGTTTTCTGACGGGATTTATGCGGAATCTCCCGGCGCATGTACGACTGCCACTTGGATGTGATCTTGTCTGCTGCAGTGGTGGTGGGTTTTTCTTGCCTTTTTTTTTTTTTTTTTTTTTTTGCTTTTTGTTTTTTTGGCTGTAACTTGAATCCGTGAAAACATGGATAGGGAAGCCGGATTTTCTCTCTATTAATCAGAGGTGGCGGCAGGTAAACGAGATTCTCCTCGCCGCAACGGTTCTACATGCAGGAGTGCTCATAACACACCCAGCAGCAGGTCCGGGAGAGTAAAAAAGGGCAGGTGCGCTTCGGAGTCGGCGGCTGCGCGGAGAGAGAGAGCGGGCTATAGTGGATCAGGACGGTACCTGTCTGTGGGAGCGCGTCATGCGGGACTCGGATGTCGCGCATTAGAAGCCATTAAAACCTGTAGGCTGGAGCTGACAGATACGCGGATATGGGTAAGTTTATTCTCAATCTTATCTCCTCTTTATGGCTAAGATTGCTGCTAAATTATCCTCCGTTCCCCCTCATAATACGCCGCAGAATTCAGGCTGGAGCTATAAATCAGATACTAGTCGTGCTTTTCACCGTCGCAATATCCATTCTGCTTTTGGTGTCTTCTATTAAGTCCCTCGATGAGCTTGAGGAATGAAGCCCGTTATAGTCGCAGAGCTGCAATGTGGGTTTCCACCATTTCCAGGCGGTGTGCTTTATTAGACACTAAAGGACACTTATTTGCTTCTTCCTAAGTGTGCGCACTCAAGGATTTGCTCCAAAACAATCAAGAACACAACAAATAACTATTCATTTTGACTGGCCGGCTGGTTGACATGGACGGGAATGCTAATCATGTTGGAAGCCAGTCAACTTTATAAAGCGTGGCCATGCATTTTCATTCGCTTGTCCTTACGCACGGATTCCTACTGTCCAGTTGCAGCCCACCGTCCAAAAAAACTTCTGAAGGCACCGTGGAGGTTTTTGTTTTTTTTAGATAAAAAAAATATTTATTTCATTTCATTTTTAGCTCAGCTGAATGACGCTCACTCAAGAAAACAGGCAACCATTATCTAAACCTAAAACTGTGCACCCAGTCTGGGTAATGCATAATTGCATTTTAGGCTCTCAGTTTCCAAGGGACATGATATCATTTTACCCTCATGTGCATTATACTTATTCACTTGCTCTCATTCTCTTCCATTCTGTGTAGTCTATTTCATGATAATAATACAATAAATATGTCCCCAGATAAATAATCAGTGCATGACATCCGTCTTTTGGATACTGACAGCCTGATATTACAGCTCAGCCATTCCTAACTAGTAGCCTGTACAGATGGCCAAGTTCACTGGTGGTTTTGTGCCATTAATTGTGGGGCCGCATGATATATCGACCCACAGTGGGTTACTGCACCACATCAATATAAGCAACGACAGCACACAAAGCCATACTGTACAGGCAGGAGAGGCTCAGATGCAATTTATGTGTACAGAGACGCAACCGTATATGGTTAATCATAGACGTCTGCTGCTGTTTTTAGTGTCATATACCTGCGGTGGAGTGGGCTTACCAGCAGCAGGTGCACACATTTGCATCCAGGGGCCTCATTACCTGAACAAATCCTAACTGCTTGTCCTGTCTTAAGTTTCAAAGATAGAAAAAAAACAACCCATACCTTTCTATTACAGAGGCGAATCCCAAACGTGTGGCTGTGTTTTAGCCGCTATCAGACCTGAGAAATCCTCACTACAACTGTAAACTTGATTCTTCAATCGGTACTCGTCTTGTCATGCCTGTATCTGTGTCTAGAACGCACATAAGACCGCCTGGATGATTGACAGCTGTTATTAAGTTGTTCCACTGTCGTCTCCGACCTGAAATGTTACTTTTTAGATCCCCGGTATTTGATCAGTTGATCCATGGGTGGTTACTGACTGGTTAATGTTAGCTAGCTAGCTAGCCATCGAAAACACAAGATTGGTGGGACATTAATACTTAGCAGTTACTTGCATAGCCTTTCAACCATAATATTCTCAATTGTCATTGTTGTATGCTACCAAAATAACAAGAATGCTGCTGCTGATGAGAGCTGAAATTTGAATTTTGAATGCTAGCATGGAATTCTTCAGTTAGGATGGTTCTCCAAGGGCTAAATTCATATTCTAAGATAAGACTGAGGTTTTTGCTGCTAGGATACATGTTCAGTCCTAAAAATTATCTTAAATTTAGATAAGCTTGGATTTCAGATTCAGGAAGCTTCAGTAACGCGGCACCTGGTGCACGAACCTGCCCCAGAATCCCAATTTTTTGTTTTTTTTATCAGTAGCTTCATTCAGTCGCCCACAATTATTTGATGATTACATGGAACTGGAGTGTCACTTAGTCACCAGTGGAGCTGACTGTGATGCTGTTCATTAACAGCATGCAATGTACTCATGTTTCATGGGCCATATCATTAGAGATCTGCTTTGTTGAAAGAGAACGGCAGGGAAGGAGTTGTAAAAAAAAAAAAAAAAGAACTTACAACCAGGTACCCAAATTACATTTCACACATATTTCACTTTCATCAAATGATTTTGCTGTAAAGTAAAATGCATGGGCAGCAGCCAGAAATAAAATAGATGCAGTCGTTATCATGATGATTGTCATTCTGATCCTGTTCCCATTTGCTGTATGCAAGTTCATAGACCAGTAAGAGGCAACAGATGACCTTCTGCTGCCCCTACGGCATCCAACATTCTTGAAATGCCAAGTGAAGAGACAAGATCAAATGTGAGGGCATATCTGGGCATTTATTATTTACATTTGCACATTTCGAAAGCAGAGAATGGATGGGGTGCAGGGAGCTGGATGCACTGAGTACGATGGAGCGTATGGCTGAGTTTGTGGCCCTCGGATGTACAAAGAGTCAACACAAAAATGGCTTTTGATGGTAGAGTACCACGCTGCAATGCCCAGTTCTTGTTTGTATGCATCTGTATTGATGGAGTAAATACATATCTGTTGTTCAGTCTTGGGGGAGGGGGGGGGGCAGGGATGTTGGTTTGCTACTTCTCTGAACAAGTGCACCCGACAAAAATATCAAAACGAGCCCACAGTAGAACCGAATCGTTGGTTCATTTGAACCCTTCTGTGATTGTTTGTCACAGGATGCTACAGGAATTGGATTATTTTCAAAGCTTAGTAACAGGCGGCTAATCTGCCATCATGGAATGAATAAAACATGTTATCGACTCGTGTTGTGAACCTGGTTGACTCCAGCCAAACTTCCAATGAGGTAAAATTAGGACTGCAGTGTTGCTGAAATGTCAAACCGGTTTGCGAGTGAACGCCCTCGGTTGCATTCAGACCAAATCAGGCAGACTCTTGAAAGTGGATTGTGCATTTTAGCTGCAGGGTTTCAGGCAGCAGCTGCAGCCTAGAATAGTTGAACCAGATTCAACTTTCAGAGAAACGCAAGCTGACGTCAGGTTGCAGCGGTCAAATGTATAAGCGCGAAGCATTGTAGCGATCTGCTGTTTCCCGAACAACCGTGAAGGTGGAAAAGCGACTGACCGCTTCTGTGATAGCTTTTCCTGAGCTGCACAAGCGGGACTTGTGGTTGGGGGGGGGGGGCTACAGCTAACAATATACCTCACACATTAGCATGCTGATCAGAAGGATTCAGACATTTGCAAGTGTGTTGCGTGGCTATTAATGCTCAGCCTCTTAAGTCCTAACAAATTCCCTCTATGTGACTAGGAAGGTGATTTTACTACGGGCCTTTCTGTTGGCTTCATTTAAGTATTATGCTGACATTACAGATGCAATACTTCCTGAAACCAAAGACCTGAAGAGACCTTTAATTTTTTAACAGGGCTTTTATTGTGGAATGTCCGGGAACCTGTTGATAATTGATTATATATTTGACTTGTTTTGGCTAAATTTGGCCTGGTGCACTGAAACCTACAGCAACTTTAGATACCCTGTTCTCAAAGCATTCTTAGTTCTATGCAAGTAGTGTTAAGTGGAACTCGACCAGAGCAGGTAGCTCTTCCTTGACCTAACCCTCGAGGTAGGAATCATAAATTTGATTTAAAGTGTAAGAGTTCATTCACAAAACTGGAGCAGTACAACCACCCTATCTAAAAGAAAAAAAAATGGCCTTGAGAGCTAAAGAAGTACAAGATAACTCTCTTGACACAGTACTTTAAGAAGTATTGGTGCATTTGGTGCAGCCTTTCTTCAGGGGCCATGTTACCGACCAACCCAGTCATCAATATGGATCCAGTGAGCCATTTGGACATGGATTGCTAGTCTCTGTTGCTGCTCTAGGATGACATGTAGAAGAATTGAAGCGGAGCCTCAGCGTGTGGTTACAAGGTATTAGAGGTAGATCGTGGATGGATGACAGTCATTGAGGCCTTTGCTATCATCTTAAAAGTCTGTTCCTTGTTTTTTTTTCTTTTTTAAAAAAAATATGTTCACCCCGGTTGTCAGTGGCTGCCTCCTCTCTGTGCAGGGAAAAAAAAAAACAGATTTGAATAAAAACCACTTCATTGTAGGTGGAGAATACTATCAAGGCTCTAAAACACATGCATTAACCAACTAAAAGCTGCAATTGATGACAAGCTATGAATAAATTTGAATCAGTTGGGTGGAGAGCTACGTGTGATGGAGGCTGCGGAGGGCAGTTCCCAGGGATCGGGGCTCCTGACCAGAGATTTCACCTGGTGAGGCAGGGACTTGAATCTAGGACCTTGTTGCTGCGAGACAACAGGGCTAAATACTGATCCTCCTTGGCACCACTGAGATTATTTGCAGTGCATCTATGTGTGTGTGTGTGTGTGTGTGTGTGTGTGTGTGTGTGTGTGTGTGTGTGTGTGTGTGTTTAAGAAAGGGTGAGGAGAAAAAGGAGTGGAAAGTGGACTGTCTATAGCTCAAAGCCCATTGCATGCAGTGTTTCTGTGATGGGTTTCCTCCACCAGCCCTCGTGGCCATGCTAAGTCAAACCCTGCTGATTTGCCTTCCCATTGCCAGTTTCAACGCACTGAGCTGTGAGGAATTGCGCCGGAGTCTTAGTCAGGCCACTCGACCCGCCTCCGAGGGAGACGTAGTGACGTCTCACTGACTGTGACCACCACCTCCCATCTGCCCCTTCAAGAAGTGTGTGTTGGGAGATTCACAAAAGAAAAAAAATGTGTATGTGTGTGTGTGTGTGTGTGTATGTGTGTGCGTGTGTGTTTCGCTCTCTTCTCCAGTCGGACTGAATCTGTCGTTTCATGTGTAGTTCCCTCATTTTCTTCCGAGTTCTGAGGGATGCCTGTTTGTCCCGTTCCTTCCTGAAATGATAATGTTCAGTCTTTATTGAGACTGTTTGAGAAAGGCGTTGATTCATCATATATTTTGTCAAGCCAAATTCAAATAATGAATAGGGATGGACGATATTAAAAACTCCTCTTGGTAGAGGCCAGTAGCAGCAGCACAAATTATACAGCCTCCACAATGACATTAAAATAAATCAACATTCTCTCAAACAGATTCCATAAAAAAATAGAACATTATAATCCTCACCAAGGAGGATTTATTGCAGGTCTGTCATATTATAGTGCATTCATTTTATCAAGGTGCACCTAATAAATAACAGTCAACCTGAATCATTCACTCCCTCACTCTCTCACTCACTCACTCGCCCGTCATCGGGACACATTCACTCACTTTGTGCGAAACTTTGTTCCATTACTTCACTATTTTATGGTGACTCCGATTTCAAGGAATCAGAAAGAGTCTTTTGCACGCCTGAATAATCTCTGTCCAAGTTGTAGGAGGGTTGAAGCGCATGCAAAGTATCACTCACACATGACCATACTTTGAAACTGAAATATCAAATTCTGACAACAACAGTGGGACGGGGAGGAAGAGAGACATAAAGGAACGTGAGCTGAGAAGACTTCTAACTTCCACTGTAACGTCCTTCATGCTCATCATCGGTCTTGTTACTAGCCTGCTAGCTCGATAGGCGTGTGTTAGCCGTTAGCCGTTGGCCCACATCCTCGCCCTTCCACAGTGGTTCTGATGATGCACTCATTCAACTACATTTCACGGTGCCAAATCATAACATGAGACACCATTGGCCTTATATTCATTAGCCTTGCAGTCAGTATCAGGTCGATATTGAGTCGGTGCTGCTCTACCTGACACCAGCGCTACAGCCTAGCAGGAGTTTAGTGTGTGGTTAGCTTACATTACATAACATTGCAGGAGCAGGCATGCAGAGTGCAGAGGAGGAATGAAAGAGGCTCCGTCACTAAAAATCAAGTGTGTATGAGAGTTAAAAATTGATACGGGCATGAAACTTAGTCTTAAGGTGAAGATTGATGGTTTATTTTCTGACACTTCACCTGGATGGAGTCGTTGCCACGGAGGGAAATCAGGAATTAGATGAGACGCAAGAACAACCAAATATATACTCTGTGTCTGTGTGTGTGTTTTTGTGTGTGTGTGTGTGTGTGTCTGTGTGTGTGTGTGTGTGTGTGTGTGTGTGTGTGGGCAGTGTTAGTCCCTGCAGTCTTTCCTCTACATAATCAGTGCTACAATTACAGCATACCAGGCCACAATGTTTTTCCAACATCTGTGGAGACGCCTCTAACTTGGCCGGCCCTGCTATCATCTCAGAGATAATTGGAGACTAATAGAAAGTCTTCGCCTGGGCTCTCCATGTGTTGTCCAGCATCTACAGGATGTGCAGTCCTTTCTGAAGCTGCTGGCCGTTTTTTTCTTCAGTGACAAAACTGCAAAGAACAATGAGCCACTTTTGTGCACTCACTAGTTAGTGAGTCCATTTGCCAAGTTGATGAGCCAAATTTGGTTTTATTTCATGTCAACAGTTAAGTGCCCTCACTTTCACCATTTGTTAAAGTTAAGAGGTAGAAATGGCTGTCTTGTGCTGGGGACTGCAGGCATTGCGGCTATATAGCTTGTACATTAAACACATTTTAGCTTTGGCTAAGCTATTAGTATTATACTTAGATGATAGATGCAGAGGATGACAAGGAAAAATGAGGCGTACAGGTGCATACTGAACACCGCAATGTGAGTAAGACAAATTTTAAAAGCTGCGTCCGAAGGGAAATGAGTAAATATATGGAAAATAACAAGGACAGGGCTGAGGAGATGGATGTTTAAAAGAATCAATGTCATAAACAATTCCAGAGGGCTGTGGAGGTCAAGGACATGCAGGACACTTTAAGTAGGCTGAAGAAGGAAACAAAGAAGATATTGCTCTTACAAGTAGCTACAGCGGAAGAACAGTAATGGTGAGAGGTACATCAAGTAAGTGGTAATAGAGACACAAACCCCCATGAGTGACATCTCAGAGGGTGACTTGTGCTCCTTTGTGAATAACATTAAAGGAACAGTGCGGAAGGCGATGGCTTCCAGAGGCATTAACGCGGCGAGCGCTCATTAAACCACATACACTACAGTGTCAGTGAGCGGAGAGAGGTGTCTTGTGAGGCAGGCTCAAACTGAAAGAGATGGCAGAGTCACATCTAATAAAGCAAGCTTATTATGCACATGGGAAATAAAAGCAATGGAGACGTCCCCTTGGGATAGGAGTCAAACACAAAATTTAGAAAACATGCTTTCAAGTTCAACAGCCCACACCCTTTGTTCCTCATTAAAACGTGCTTATTAGAATTTCTTTAAGTACTCATGCAACATTACTCTTGGGTGTTTTGGTACTTCACAGTTGTTTCTCTTTATCATTGCTAGACTTTGATGCACAGACTTTTGGGGAAAATAAGTTAAAAATTGAATTCAGAAACCTGTCAAAAACAAATAGGCCGCGCTCAGAAATGCTGCGTCTTTTGATTACCATCTTTGTCTCTGCAATATTAACGTGAAAATACCACAAAAGATGAAGAAACAAGACTGATGTATCTGCTGGTATAATCAATAGCCAGTGCAAATTATCTGTGCAGTTCCATGGTTCCCTCCATCTGCAACAAATGATGAAAGATTCTTCTGAAAACTAACAGTAAGCTTGTGTGCGTGTCTCTCTATCACACTCTTTGACACACACACACACACACGCACACACACACACACACACGCACACACACACACACACACACACACACACAATACCCATATGGGATCAGCAGATGCTTGGCAAGTAACGGAATAGCTATGTTAGTTAGCATATGCTGCATGATGCCTTTCAGCCATTCTGTGTCAGGGAATTATTTCTGACAAATCCTGCAAAGATTGCACAGAAAGAAAACAATATCATACTTCTTGCAAGCGTCCAGAAAATGTACCGATTCAATGTTACGGCTGAAGTTCAACACACACGCGTCTACGCGACGCAGCCTTTTAATTAACACATCTGCCAATCTGTCGCAAATTTTGTCAACTAATGAAAATGTATCACCTGACATACTAGTAATATTTCAGTGAGATAATGGTATTAAGTCTATACTTGAGGATATTGCCCTGAGAAAAACACATAAGTAATGAATACCCCCACCACCACCTTCTCAAGGGGAAATCAATATATTTTAATGACAGATCATTAGTGGCTCTGTAAAGGGGAACGATTTTAATGGAAACGACTCTGTCTCACCAGCGAACAAGGAGTGATAACGGCAAACCGCTGACCACTTTTCTGCACATGTTTGAATGCATTTCCAACAGATTTAAAACCCCCATTTTTAACCTGCCAGTGACACTGGTGCAGCGGTAGCTAATGAGATTTATCAGTTATAAGTGAGTGAGTAGCTGTAATGTCTGTGTTCCATCATTGTAGATATACGGGGCAAGTTAAATCAGCTCGAACAGTCCTCAGTAAAATCTTCTTTTTCTTTTGTTTCAACTTGGAGAAAAATTAATGAATGAATTTGAAAACAGAATTTGAAGCATATTACATATGTTATTCTTGTATGAGGGGATAACAGTTCCCAGCAGGATGAATAAAATATAACCTTCAGTTTTCTGTCAGCGCAAGTTGAATTTCTCTCAATATCTAATATAATCGAAATTTGTTATGTCAACGGTGTTGTATATTTATGAGTTACATTCACCACGCCTTTGTTCCTCTTGAATGAATTTAAATCAACATGTGTTATACCTCTCGACAAGTTTATCTGATTTTTGACTTCAAGTTAGATCAGAATCCCCAAAAAGCTTTTGGTTGTTTGAAAGAACTCAAAGCGGTGAGAGAGAAAGGTGGGCCAAGTGTTGTTTGTACTTGCGGAACTTTGACAATTTACCATTCGGATAGTGTTGATAGAACCCTGGAGTAGTTCACCACAGTGCTTGTGATAGCCGTATCCACCTCTCCTCGAGAGGTCTCGGCCTTTTTTCCCAGCAAACCCTCGTCTGATGGAATTGCAGTGACAACATAATGTAAGCCTGACCCAACTTAATTGCAGGAGGTGAACTAAAATGCAGAGCACTATGGTCTGTCTTGACCCAGAGTGTTTTCACATCTAAACAGGATAGCAGGGTAACGTGAAAGGCAGAGGACTGAAATGACTGAAAAGACCAAAATCATCGGTCTCACGGTTGTGGAAAAAGTACGACTTTGCGGTAAAAAAAACATGAGTCACGCAGAATTAGGAATGGGTCGTGCTAATTGCTAATGCTAAGTTGCTAATGCTCAGAGTTGTCTGTGTAGGTTCTCATTCATCCAGGTCATCGTAGATCGAAGCGAAGTAAAATCTGGTCAACTGGACGTAAGTTTATCTTGAATGTTCAAGATAAACTTACGTCCAGTTGACCAGATTTTACTTCGCTTCAATGCTCAGAGTTGTAGAATTATGATGCTGGAAAAGAACTAAAAAAAAAAAAAAGACAGGATGATCAATCGCAATCAATATGCCAATTGCTATATTGATTAACATTTCAAATCTGCACCATGACAGAAGAGGTTTCAAGTCAAATTCCAGAGGGAAACTGATGTAGAATGTAGGGATGTATGTCTTCACCTGCTAGACTGGATCTGTAGCACATAAACAAGAATACTGATAGAGTATTCTGTAAGAAATGCCTTAATGGAAATATTGTCTTAATTAGAATAAGATCAATAGTTGTATTATTGCTGTCTAAGACAGCGTATCCACCGACACCTCTCACAAACTCCTGTCTCCGTCTGGTGAGGCAGTTCCTCATTCCATGAACCCTTGCAGAGCAGCACTCGCTGCCAATATTCATGAGAATGACTTTGAATGTGTGCTGCAGCTCATTTCAGTAGTAATTGCATATATCAGTGCATAGCAGACCCATTAGCATTGCTACCACATGTGAGTAGTCCTCCTCAATGCCATACAGAATAAACGAATCCTCCAGGACTATGGAGACATCAAGAAGACACTCTCCTTCTTTTATCAGAGGGAGGCTGACATTAATTTCCCTGGCCATGCTGCCTGCAGCATCCGTAGCCTTCAGAAAGATTTTTAATTTTGTAACTGTCTGCAGGAGAAAAAGACCATGTTTCCCCACATAGTGTATGACACTGACAGGAAAGTTATGGGATTAGTGTCCCTGTGGTGCTCCAGGAAACCTTAAAAGGTAACCAACATTGATAGGGTAAATAAAATGGGAACAAGGTTTTCCACAAGCACTAGCTGCCGGCCATACAGCTGTGTTACACACACAGGCAACAAGGTAGTAATGGCAAAAGGATTTGTTGCAGCAAAGGCTGCAATAAATTGTGGTGGGAATTGTGGTGATGAGGTCGAGGTGGCGATCGCTGAAGCAGACGCTTGTGTGGCAGGCGAGGGTGAAGCTGGCTGAGCAGGGCAGGCAGCTAACTGAAGCGGGGTGGACATGGAGACACAAGGGAGCGAGGATGCTTGGATTCCTGGGAGCGGAGAGGAGTGTTCGTCACAGGAAGCGAGCACACTTGAATAGCCTGGACGACTTACTACCACAAAGGTTAGCTAACAATTAGCAATTAGGAGATAAAGAGCTGGGGTTCTCACTCTGAAGGATGATGAGCTGATTGATGACAAGTGCAGAAGGCTGGAGAGCATGAGCATCAACACACACACACACACACACACACACACACACACACACACACACACACATAAACACGTACACTTACTCACTGAAACACAGGCAGGGATGGAGGAGTTGAGGGAGGAGGGAGGCACAAAAAAACAGGGCAAAACAAGTCAAGACGAGCTTGCTGGCTTATTTTCTTAATATTCTTGGCTATAGTACAACCATGTCACATTGCATGAATTGCCCATTTTACCAGAGTGAAATGTGTATTGAAGTGTATTGATGTATTGGAGTACTTGCTGCGTTGTTTGCTTGTCACTGAGAGGCAACATTAAATGACTGCGTGTTGACTTTTTCCTCTGATATTCTGTCATATTTCTTCTGCATAATGTATACATCACAAGCAAAGGTCATTTAAAATAACAATTACACATTGGCACATATGTCGTCCGACCCTCAAAATCAGTGTGCCGACTAAATCCATCCACAGTTGGGCCCCCCAGAGGGTCCTGTGTGGGTCTGTAAATAATTCGCTGGAAAGCTGCCAGTCTTGGCCCAGTAGAGGTGCAGTAAAGCAGGCAAATGCTGGTCCAGCCCAGGAAAAAAAAGACCCTCTCAGGTCAGCTTAAGTGATTTGAGTGAAGCTTCAATCTGCAGGAAATAAAAGAGAGAACAGACGTCACGATGGTTTTATTGGCTCAGTCGGAGCTGAAGTGTGAGCAGCCCTGTTACTGAAGGAAATAATGGTGTTCGTCATGGTCAGACTGTAGTTCTGATGCCAGACAGCAGATGGCGATACATTTCTGTTGGTAGTTCCTTGATTGATTTTTTCACTTTGGTGCCGACTCAATTTGTAATGCAGTTAATGTATCTTAATGCTGCAGAATTTGTTTAAGAGACATCAGAAGCCTGTCTGTCTGCTCTGGGCTGCGCTGTCCGATACTGAGGGCTTAGTCCATCGCCTCTTGTTTTTGAAGCCAATTTTTTTCTTCTATTTTTGGCCTTTTTATTGGCCAATATAATGGTCCTCCTGCTCCAATTTTCAACTCCAACCCGTCTTTCACAAATTGGAACTTACGGACATAAAGTTCTCAGCAGCTGGAGCACCTTCTGCTCCATTAATGTTCCAAGTCCAGACCTACATCCAAACAGGTGGATCGGCGTGTATTCCCTTTACTCCATCATGCTCGTTGTGTATATTTTATCCCGGAGTGGCGGCGCCATTCATCTGATGCCATTGGATAGCAGCTGCATCACTTTAGGTGTAGTGTGCTCAGCAGGATGATTTACCCTCAAATGCACATGCATCAGTGGTGTGGAGACAATAGTGACGTTTGCAAAAATGGCAAAAGCTTCATTTAAGTCTTTCTTTAAATCCAGATTCATCTCAACCAGGTGATTTCTTCTTTTTTTTCTACCATTTTCAAAATTGAAGGGGGGGACTGCTCCCACTGCACATGCTGGTGCATATACACCGCTGATGAAGGCTGATTGTATTATGTAACATCTGTCCCAGCCCTTCTTGGCATTTTCACACACTCAGAACTGTTGAATAACATGAAAATAGACTCCAAATTGAGCAAAAATTCATATTGTCAGTTTCAATTCTTAAGATTTATCTTTCAGCACCCCCCCTCCCCCCAAAGCTGTTTAAAAACAAGGAAAATAAACTGCAACTTTGCTCTTCAGTTATTGAAACGTAGCACTGAATGATGTGGCATTTTCTGACTTTACTCAAGAATTTTGAAGCAAGGTCAATGCCAAAATATTTGTTACACAGCTCTGGAATGCAATGTTGTTCCGTTGTTCCACATCAAATGAGCTGGTATTTAATTAGTAGCAAATTAAAAATGTCCAAAAGGTAAAAATGATAAAAAAAAGCTATATCCCTAGGTATCAGATATCTCGTAAGATTGACTGTGACACGAAGCAGTACGGTTTAATAATCCATAATCAAATTTTCCCATTCACCAGAATTCCTGTCATATCGATTGAATGGTAAAGGTATGGACCCTTGCTCAAGGTTTTCAGGAATAGAATTGAAATAAACTTAGAAAGAAATCTCACTCGTTGTTGGATGGATATAAGATATCATAGATATTGTAGACATAAGTTGAGTGAAAGAAGGGGATATGTGCATCACGAAGGGCGTATTACTTCTGGGCATTAGGAAAGACCTGGAATCTAGAAGAATCTGATCTGAAAAATGTCTGATACTGCTTGTAAAGGGGGTGAAAGGGAGTATTATCCATTTTTGGAGGTTTAAAGAAGTCCGGAAGGAAGTGCTTGAGAGGACCCCTGCTTTTATGTTTTTATTCCCACATCAATAAGGAAGGTGGAACCGTTCTCTTTTGCTATGATCTAACAACGGCTATTTATAGTCATCCTGACTTTCACTGCTCAATGTTATGTTATCTGGTGACATTGCTTTTATATTTCATGACAAGGAAGTTGGTTTCTTTCCAATTTGGATGCTCACACATTCATCAGTATGCTGAATATGAACTGAAACACAGAAATGTCAACTTTTTGAATCGTACTGCGGTAATTATAATGCCTATCATATCCTCTCATTTTATTCCAATAAATAATTCTTTAGGGCATATACATGGTTCATGACATTTCCGATCCTGAATACCAGGAAAAGTGCAGCAATTGTTTTCCTTGGGGAAATTATTAATTATCCATTGGTTCTTTTTGATTTCATTTCTCATATTTCTTTCCTCTCTCCATGTCCCTGTAGGCTCTGCTCTGCGGCGTCGCTGGCTAGTGGTCCAACTCCTGATGCAGGTGTGGCTGGCAGCAAATCCATCCCTAAGTGAGCGCCCATGCCCAAAGAGCTGTCGCTGTGATGGAAAAATTGTCTACTGTGAGTCAAGCGCCTTTCGCGATGTACCCAAGAACCTGTCCGGAGGGTGTGAAGGCCTGTCTCTACGGTACAACAGCCTTATGAGTCTTAGGGCAGGCCAGTTTGTTGGCCTTAACCATCTTATCTGGCTCTACTTGGACCACAACTACATTGCATCTGTGGATGGAATGGCCTTCCAAGGGGTTCGCAGACTCAAAGAACTGATCCTGAGCTCCAACAAGATCACATCACTCCACAATACCACATTCCACCCTGTACCTAATTTGCGTAATCTGGACCTGTCATACAACAAACTTGAGGCATTGCAGCCAGGGCAGTTCCAGGGCCTACGGAAGCTTCTCAGCCTTCATATACGCTCAAACTCTCTAAAGACCCTCCCAGTCCGTCTGTTCCAAGATTGCAGAAATCTTGAGTTCCTTGATCTGGGTTACAACCGCATGCGCAGCATCACCCGGAATGCTTTTTCAGGCCTTGTCAAGCTCACAGAGCTGCATCTGGAGCATAACCAGCTCTCAAAGATCAATTTCTCTCACTTTCCACGCCTCTACAATTTGCGGGCACTTTACCTGCAGTGGAATCGAATTCGCTCAATGAGCCAGGGCCTAACCTCGGCCTGGGCCTCCATCCAGAAACTTGATTTGTCTGGGAATGATCTGGCAGAATTAGAGGCTGTAGTTTACCAATGTCTGCCCAACCTGCAGACCCTCAATCTGGACTCCAACAAGCTGACCAATGTCTCCCAGGAGGTGGTAGATGCCTGGATCTCTCTGACTACCATTAGTTTAGCTGGGAATGTATGGGACTGTGGACCTGCCATCTGTCCTCTGGTGGCCTGGCTGAGAAACTTCAGAGGGGCAAAGGAGACCACCATGATCTGTGCCTCCCCAAAGAAGGCCCAGGGTGAGAAAGTGATGGATGCCGTCGACGCCTTTGGCGTTTGTCAATCAAACTTGGTGACAATGCTCACCGTGAGCATTCCTCCAACCCCAACCACTGTCTCCATGCATTCTGAGCATCATCCAGCCATTGTGGCTTCGCCAACTGGTTCTGGAAAGAGAGAGGGATCTATCAGAAGCCCCACATCATCAGCTGTTACCCAACCAGTGGCACTTCCGCCTGATCAAGACCTGGAGCCGGTGTCCTTCCATAAGATTGTCGCAGGAAGCGTGGCCCTTTTTCTTTCTGTTGCAATGATCCTGTTGGTAATCTATGTGTCGTGGAAGCGCTATCCTAGCAGTGTAAAGCAGCTGCAGGAGCATTCGGCTGCGGCCCGCAAACGCCGCAAGAAATCTAGGGAGACGGAGCGCACCCTGAGCTCTCCCCTGCAGGAGTACTATGTGGACTACAAACCCACCAATTCTGAGGCCATGGATGTTCTTGTCAATGGAACCGGACCCTGCACCTATACCATCTCAGGCTCCCGAGAATGCGAGGTATGACCCACACCACCGCCACTCCTCCTAAACAAAACTCTGTCCACAGCGAGACGGCCGGAGGTAATTATTTATACTGCTTTGATAGATGTAGATCACTTAGCCTCACTTAGCAGGTTAGGATAACATTGTGTTCTATTGATAATTATTGAATCAAGCTTAGGTGCTTTTAGTGTCACTTTGTGTATAATAAGATACTTTGAAATGGATTATGTATTCACTTAATCTCTGCTGAGGTGAAAATATTTGTTCTGCCTCAGAATTGTACAGAAATAAGCATGAATGGGACTATTACATTTCCTGTTCCGCATAATCTAGAGCTCAGGCTATGTTGTGTGTGTGTGATAAGATAGTTGTGCTTTTTCAGTACCCCTTAGCTTTTTTTTCTTTCTTTTTTTAGCTTGCATATAACAGGCTTTGTGTTTTGTGTTTGCTCTACTGCTATTCAGTTTTTGATGAACAGTATTGTGTAAGGAGAATTGCTGAATGGTGGGAAGATTCACTCCTGGACACTCAATGTGAATGCTAATAGAGACTGTTGTCACTGAATAGAGCTTCCCCTGAGCTGATGACTTCACACTTTTCTTGACACAGCTATAACTCATGATAGCTGTTGAAAAATACTTAAATGCTCATCGACTCCCAGCAGATTTCTGATTTTTTTCCCTTCCTCTCCAGCACAATGACTTGCTAAACTTGCTTACTTCCTGGCTCAAACTTTTAAAAGGAAGAACATACTTTTACTAGTGACCTGTACTTTTACTAATATACATACAAACACACACACAAACACATACACACACACGCACACATAGCGTTTGACAGTCCCAAAAGGAGTAGGGATCCTTTGAAATGTGTTGTACAAAGACAACTGAATTTCTTCAAAGCAGTATTTACAGAGTACAGCAATGTGCCCACTCTTGTTTTTTTTACTGACTACGCACTGATATACTGCAATATTCTAAGAGAAAAAAAACCCTTTTCACTCTATTGAGGATTTTTTTTTTGTAGGTTTTTCAAGTTACACCCAAGCAGAGCTCGAAATATATTCTGCAGCATTATTTCTGTAAACACGGACGGGCTACCTGGTTGACCAGGTCTCCCTATTCCCTGTGAAGCTGTAACCCAACAGGCATTAGACATAGCATGGTTGAGCTCTGTGTATTTTCACATCACCTTCCCACTCATACTGCGTCTACTTTCGAGATGTTCTTATCATTTCTATGGCATGGATCTGGCAGTTTCTCTCTGGAGGGAGGACTATAAATGCATTGGTTTAAACAGCAAGAGGGGGAGGCGAGCTCAATCCTACACATTATTTTTCATTTCTGTTACTGACCGTCTGGCTTTCCTGGAGGCAGTTCCCCCTCAATATGTAATATTCACAGTATTTCGTTTGGGTTTCGTGTTTTGTAGACGAATCCCAGCAGCCATTTTGTTTTCCTCATCTTCCTGTATATAAGGCCCCTCATTTGTTTGCTGAGACTGTTTTAAATGAAATGCACAATTGGAATGAAGTTCTGATGAGGGACAAAACTGTGAGATGCACAAAACATTCAGACACTGTGTACGATGATGAGTGACGACCTTGTTTTGACACGTCTTTTATGGCTTCAAACCAATGTGTCAGACTGTCTTCTCATCAAAACACCCCCCCCCCCAAAATAACTTGTTCAAATCCATATTTAAGGGTTAAAGAAAATGTTCACACTGTCGTTGCGCACATGGTAACTGGAACTCCTGATTAACAGAGTATTAACCACAAGATATGGATCAAAACACATGAGAGACTTATTGACCTTTTTATGTATCAACAAAATTGATGTTGCAGGAGCATGTTTGAATTAATTATCAGGTGTTTTGATGTCCACCATCTACAATACAAATGAGAAGTAAACTTTCCCAGCAGGAGAGAACTGCCCACGGGAATATCAATATCATAATAATACCAGGCATGACAATAATAGCGATGAAGATAAAGTTGAAGACAGAAAACATATGAGCCTTTGGATCAGTGGGAAATGAATCACTGTGTTCACTTTAGGGTCCTCGTGGAAACCGTCACGTCTCAAGGCTTAGAAGTAGCTTTGTGTTGGAATCTACAGATTTATATATTTAACTGCACTTGTTAAGCAAGGACAAAGTGTTAAATAATGACATAAAGGTATAGAACAGTAATTTCTGACCCACTTTGTTTGGCTCTGACTACCAGGTTTTACCTCAGGATGGCGTCTTAAGGTGTAGATTTCATTAACTGCTATTTTGAGTTTCACACTTTCCCACAATTGTTTGAAGACAACTGTGCTCCAGAACCAGGATTTCCCTTTTTGACAGAAACTATTGGATATTTTGATATCGGTATGTAGACTGACATCAGTTACAAGTTAGTTGTGTCAAGGCCTGAATGAGGAAGCCTATGATGAAGTTGTGGACATTGAGTTTTGTTGCTCTCGTCTTTTGTCTTCTTTTCCTCAAGGTGTTTGTGTTTTCTCCTTGTGTTTTTGTTGAGGTGACTTAGTTCCTGTTTTATTTTGAAACAACTTTGCTCCCTTGTCTTTGTGTGCTGCACACTTCCTTTCTTTGTCTGCTTCACTTTCGCTGCATCTGAATTGCCAAGTAGGTCGGATCGTAGGTCTCAGAGTAGGTCGTAGGCTGTCCGAAACCACAACTGGCGTGAGTAGTTCGCCACCTAAATTCCAGCCTAAACATGCCCACATTGTAGGTTGGTTCAGGTGCGTCCTACGGAGCAACCATTGGCCCACAATGCACCGCGGACTTCTTTTTCGTCCCCTAAAAACTTGGGGACCCGCAAGTCAAGTTTGTGCCACCAACAGTCTCCCATTCTTATGCAACACCAACATTTATAGTCATTTTTGATGACTAAAGGTGTGTTCACACCAAACGCAACGTGTGTGAGCACACCTTTACAGGTGCGTTAATGTGCTTAATAATAGAGAATGAGTGAAAGGTGCGTTCAGAGTGGAGTGCAGTACGACAGTCAGGCCAGCAGGTGGGGCTTTCGTTGGTGCTGTCTGCCTAATTGCGGTATCTGTGCTCTGCCAGCAGAGGTCGTGCTTCACCACCAATCTTCTAGGGTGTCCGAATGGTGCCGCCGTATTTATGTCGTAGGAGTAGGCTGTAGCGGTGGGTGGTAGCAGTAGGACGTAGGTTGCCACTTGGCAATTCGGACGCAACCCTGGAACTTATCAGTTCATTTGTCTTGGTCAATAGTCACCTGCTTCCTGTTGTTTTTGTTTTTTTCTACAACATTAAGTCACTCACAATTTTCTCACTGACTTATGAGGTGAGTAGATCCCACACACTGATTTCATTGTCAGGATCCTTCTGTTTGGTATGGTTTTGGCTTAAAACTCTGAATCCAAAGATGCTCTGAATGTGACAGCCGTGGCTACAATGCCAGCTAGCATAGCTCTTTAGCATTGTGGTCTTGGGGGAGCATGGGTGGTGCCCTGTGGTCCTTAGGTTTAACCCAGGTTGAGTGTACCCTCTGCCTTTGCTATAGAGAAGGGGAATTGTTTGCTAAGAGACCAGCATGTGTGTGTGTCCACGCCGTATGAAGGACCCTCAGGTCAGGTTGACCCCTGTGTGAGGGGTAAGGTGTGGGCACACGTCCCAAATAGATGGAGCCCAGTCACTACCGTTGAATATTTGCTCAAGCTGCCATGCCAGCCAGGCTTGGTACCCTGTGGATGAAAGTTCAAGACCAGGAGGGGGCTACTTCTCTATACAGACTAAACTTCTTCGCATGTTTGGAGGAGATGAATTGCTGGTGTGCATAATCGACCATGATATATACATATTACATAAAAAACTGGAAATTAGCATAATCGCACCTCTTTAACAGACTCTCGTTGCTCTGTCTAGAAAAACTCGACAGAAGATGAAAGATACCATCTCCACATTTAGGGACCCACACACTATAGCCAACAGTCACTCCATCAGATAGCTTGAAGCAGCTCGGCTGTTTACCTTTAAAAGCGCCGTATCTATTATTAGGCCTTTTTATCTTGACTTGATTGAACTTGGCAATTAGGTGCTCTTTTATTTGCTAAATTCAGTAGAAATAGACCCGTACTGAGAGTTGTAAGAGCCAATTCAGCACGATGGAGCAAGCGGAGTGTCACATTTTAAAAAATGGACTTGAATATTTGTCATGAAGAAGACGAAGAAGAAGAAGACAGAGACAAAAGAATCATCAGAAAAATGTCTCTTGTCCGATCTAATAGATCAAGTTATATACTGATGAACAAGGTTGATGAATGACTTGCATAATTCAGAATTAAGACCGGAAAGTTTAAAGTTACTTTTCTAAAAAACCGCACTCAAGTGATTCTGCTTTGTCTTCTGTAGCTTTAATGGAACTTTTTAGATTCAGATCAGTGGCTCTTTTTTTTCCCCTTTTAGTATTGAACATAACAGCTACTCAGAAAAGTCTTATTTTAATGCATATTAAAGTTTAAGAAACATAATCCTTGAAATTGCAATATGAGTGTAAAAGGAGAACTGCAGATGTAGCAGGACGCTGCAGGCTGCCAGCTGCTGTTATACAGTCTGATCCATCCGTCTGCTGCTTCACGCATCCCGATGATTACATCAATATTCCTGTAGGGGATCGAACAGCTCATATCGACATATTGTGGAGGCATTTTCTGTCTCAAAATATGTATGTTAACATGAAGGCCCAGCTCTCTGCTACATCTGGACACAGAAAGAGTTCTATTTCCATCAGCCTCTTTTTCATCCCTGTACTCTCTTCCATTTTGTTTTTTAAGATGCCCTTGAGAGTTCTCTCAACCCTTATCTGTCCCTCCGTCTCATCTTAAAACATGGTAGACTAGAGGCAGGAACTATCAGTCAGCAGTCCGCCAAGTCCCGAGTTCATCTCAGAATGTGCTCCGATCTTGTTTCTACATTCTGTTGCTCTCGCGTAGACATAAATCACCCGGCGGAACGCTGCTGCACCCTCCCCACCTTGCTGCCCCCGTGCCCCTCCTCGGTCTCCAGGCTATCGTGGCTCAGATGTGTTCATCTCTCCCGAGTGGGAATTGCTTATTCCTCCTGTGTCACTCTCACAATTTCTCTCATTTGGATTTGGTGCCATGCTATAACTCACCCCATAACTCAGCTCGGGCCTCTTCACTTGATTGTCGTTTATCAGTCGGCACTTGACACCGATGTGTGTTTGGCAGCCTTTTTAGTGAGTGGCTTGGAGATAGCACAGGCCTCATTTTCTTGTGTCACTTCAATCTTTCCAAAGAGCGAGTTCTTTCTATCATTTCATTTTTATCCACAGTTTCGTTCTCGCTACTGTTGTAGGCAGTTGATTTGGCCTAATCCTGAGTTTGTGCTGCTTCAGGCCTCCCACACCTTTTCTTGTGTGGAGCATCATTTGGCATCTTTTAACTTTTTTTTTTTGACCTGCCTTGTTACTGAGCCACCCTACACAGCGAAGTGATCTACTCCATTCTAATAATGCCTATCATGTACGCTGGGGCTGCAGCTAAGGATTATTTTCATTATCAATTAATCTACAGGGGCGGCACGGTGGTGCAGTGGTCAGCACTGTGGCCTCACAGCAAGAAGGTTCCGGGTTTGAGTCCTGGCTCCATCACAGGATCTTTCTGTGTGAGTCTCCATGTTCTCCCTGTTCCTGTGTGGGTTCTCTCTGGTACTCCAGCTTCCTCCCACAGTCCAAAGACATCAAGAGGGGACGAGGCTGATTGATACTCTAAATTGACCGTAGGTGTGACTGTGAGTGTGAATGGTTGTCTGTCTCTATGTGTTGGTCCTGTGATGGACTGGTGACCTGTCCAGGGTGAACCCCGCCTCTCAACTGAAGGCTGCTGGGATAGGCAGCACACAGAAAGATCCCGTGATGGAGCCGGGACTCAAACCCAGATCCTCCTTGCTGTGAGGCGACAGTACAGACCACTGCACCACCGTGCTGCCTTATGTTTTGGCTGTTCATTTGAAACACTGTCGACCATTTAACAAACATTGCCAAAGATCTTGATGATACTCCAGTTCTGTTCTGCTAGATACCCAGAAATGCTCCTCTAATCCCTCAACTAACATTTCATTTTACTCAGTTCACAGTCCTCTGGAACGTACACACACAGTAGTTGTTCCTATTTTTAAGATGCCCCAGCTCTGATGCTAAAAACTGGACTGATACAGTACCTACTTCTCCTGCGTGTACGGCCCTTTAGCAACGTTTATTAATAGGTTTTTTGCTGCAGCCTACTGAGGTCATTCTATTTTCTCTCTGTAACAAACTCGCTAGGCTGTTGAGGAAAATTATTAAAATCATTTGCACCTCTCTTCTAACTGCATTTCAGAAAAGTTCCTTTCTAGCTGACTTTGTTCTTTCAGAATTATCTCTCAAAAAGCTTTTCACAGTGCTAATCCATTGTGCTAAAAGATAGTTGAGTAATCAATAGGTTGACTGACAGAAGATTTTCAACCATTGATTAGTCATTTAGGCCATTTATCAAGGCCCCAGTCAAGACAGTATCATTCTAAAAACAGCTCCAGCTTTTCCCATGTCAGGTCTTGCTGCCCTTCATGAGTTAGTGTATGTCACGGTACATGTGAGTGTTGGAGCTGTTGCTCAGAAACATGCAATAGTTGGATCTCTGCCACCAATAACCAAAACTAAACCTTGAATTTAAAAAGATATATCCAGGAATGGGGTGTCTTGTACTCAGCACGCAGAAAGAGCCAGCCACGTGCGCTAGCTTTTGCTAGAAGCTAACACTGATGGCTAACAAAAGCAAAGGGTCCCAAAAATGTCCATTTCTTAAATCTCAAGCACATCGTCAGGTATAATCTAATTAGCACCTCGCATGCGGTGCTTTGAATGATTGCGGATGGGACAGGTTTTTTTTGTTGTTGTTGCTGTTGGTTTTTTTAGCCGTTAGCCACTATTAGTGATTTTTTTTTTTTTAATTAGCTTCAAGCCAAATATGTATGTGGCTAGCTTGCATTGCAGGGGGAGTTCAGGAAAACAATTTTCTAAATGTAAATGATAAATAAGTGTTAATGTAGGTCATTTTAAGCAGCTGCTCAAGGACAAAAATAACTTTTTTGCAGAGAAAATCAAGGCAAGCACCTACTGAGGCCGTTTTAATAAAGAACATGTTTGCAGTTTTGCTAATTGAGAAAAGAAGGGTTTTTTTTGCGAAGGGGTGCAGATTAAATCCTTTGAAATGAAATTGAGTCATGTAAACGGTCAGGATCGGTAGATCAGTTGTGTTACTCATACAGCGTGCACCCGTTTACTCTTCCTGCTATTTTTGAGGTATGAGTCGCCCTCCCCGCTCATGACAGTCCAAGGTCATGATGTCAGATTGTTAATTGCTCAGAAAAAAATCAACAAACACTTGGAGGCCAGCCAAGGGCAAGTAAGCTATCTGTAATTCAGTGGGGAGGCTGAACCTCTCAATGTTAGTGTCTTCACTCGACAATTAGCCACGTGGGAGACTTCAAACATGCTTTGTGCTTGAGAGAACATCTCTCTCAACCCGCTAATCCTGTCTGTTTCACACTTTGGTTCCATGCCGCTGTTTTCTGCTCCTCTGTTTGATCCGGGCTTAATGAGGGTGTTAGATCTCCAATATAGCAATTACATCACCTGCAAAAAAAAAAAAAAAAAAGCAAGTATTTTTCTTTCTTGTTTTTCACAATGCAACCCAAGTGCATCATTCATACTTAACTTGCTGAGGCACCACCTCTGTTATCCCCCATTGCCCCCCCCCCCCCCCCCCAAAAAAAAACACACACACACACAAGTTGAAAATAATCCTTTCACAATTTGCAGTTTGGACTTACTTTTTACCCACTCAGCAGTTATCATGAATATCACTCATCTGGGTCTGTTGACTTGCAGAGCTGCACATCATTTGGTCTCTTGCCAGTTCTAATGGATAGAAACATTGCTGCTCCACACACACGGTTCTGTCTCATCATCCATATGGACACACAACATGCCTGCTTCTACAAACTGGGTTCAACCACACAAGACAAAACCCAGAAACGTGTGTGTATCGTGCGTTGGAGTTTACACCATCGATGACTTTGAGTATGAGAAACGTAAACGGAAGGAAAACTGTTTAACTTCATGGCTTTTATCCCCCCAGTCCATCTCCAGTGATGGATGAACCAGTACGGTCCAGCTGAAATCTGCTCTCGCTTCTCTTTATAGATGATGATATAAAACAAGATAATGACCAGTACCAGTAGCATCTTGGTCAAAAGTTAAGCTCTTCTATTTTATGTGGAGCTCGTACCTCTGTGAGAGGGCGGAGCACTTGCTCTGACAGGCAGTCTCCTTCAGCCAATCAGCATAAGAGGTGATGCCACGACATGACGAATCTAGTCGGAAGAATGGCAAAAACATCTCTTCTGCCAAGAACCTCCACCGGTGCGTCCTCCTGTTCTTGTATTATTGCTGTTGAGCACATCCAGCTGTGTGTTTTCTGCTAAAGTTATGCTTGCTGCTTTGAGAGATGCCATTTCTTTATACGATTCAGCTCGCGGTGTCAACTACCAGAACCAATCAGGAGCCGCATCGCTGTCTGGCAGAGAAAGAGCAGTTAGCATGCAGTCCTGGATCGATAACTGTCTGTAATCTCTTAGTGGGTTCAGACAGGAGGGGGTCTGGACGCAGCTGCAGGGCTCAAGTCCTGAGCTTGCAAGATTCGGATGGTCTCAGCAGGCCATCGCAGCGTAATGTAAAACTGCATCAAGAAGCACAGCAAGTATTTCGCCAGAATCAGTGTGCACCGAGGGGTGTCCAGGATGGACCCCTGATACGTGATTGGCCAACCTGTGTTCCCCCAAATTGAATTCGCTATCACTGATGTACTTTGGATTCGTTTTTAATCGAGCAGCTCATTGATTGGCGCTTTTTTTTTCCGAATCCACTCCTGCCAGCGCTGCCAGGTGGCTACTTTTGATCACATCGGTCTTAAATAACACTACTGGGCTGGTACATAATGTTTGGAGGGTCACTCCAGGTCACCCCGTATATAAAACTACACTTTTACCACTGCAGTACAGTACATTTTCATGTTTTTCTCCCCCAGTAGGATTTATTTCCTTTTAACGATTTTCAATATTCCTTCCTGCTTTAACTGTACAGAGAGAAGTTTCCACAGGCTGAGTCAGAACTCTGAGTTCTTCTGAGGAAATAAGTGAGAGGGTAAAAAAAACCCTCAGTGACAGACACAAAAAAGACTGCTCATGTAATGTTTTACTCACGCTATTGTATATGATAGAAAATGTCAAGCTTTGTAGCATCTGAACGTATTTCCTGAGAAAGAAATCCCAGCATAAAGGTGTTGGCGTTCCGCTGTTACATGCGTGGCAAGTGTGTGAACTAAAATAAGGTTAGGAGATTTTGCTGTGGATCATGTCCCTCCCCACCCGCAAACTATACGACAATTTCAAGCGGGGTTGAACACCCTCGCTATCACCTCGCCCATTAGTCACAGAATTCAAATGCTTGTAAATCAGTATGTATGAGCAAAGATGGAGATTAGTCATCATGCGCCCACATCTAAGTGCATCTCTAAGTACCTGCGACAGTACATCTGTTCAGGTAAAAAGAAAAAGTAGCAGGCATGGCTATGACAGGCATTTTAATCACTTCTTGTAATCCCAGGAACACTTGCTTTTGAAGGAAACACTTCTGCTGAAGTTGAGCAGACTTACTCTTCCCAGAAAATCTTGTACTATTTAATGAATTGACAATGACTCAAGTGGAATCACTGTGTCAATCTTGCATAACGCTGCTGGCAAATGAAAAAATATTTTAGCTTTAAAAAAAGTTATATCTCTTAAATCTATTTCATGTGGCGCGGTGTCAAGAATCTAAGACTGCCTCTTTCAAGGAACGCTTGCAGAGAGAGTTTTTTCGATGGTGCCTCCTAATTGACAAAAGTGCTAATTGACAGAGACGCTCTCTACGTGAAGGAGGAGCCCGGCGCCTCGTCTTTCAAACTTCCTGTTGATGGATAGGTGATGAATTCAAGCTGTCCGTCAGCTGTGGATGTTGCTCTCATGTGCCCCTCACTCTTGTACAAATGAGCTGTTTTTGTTCCATCCCCATGAGCATTTGTATCTCTTCCACATTTATAACGCAAAATATTAGCGAAGGAAGGTTTTTGCAGTACTGTATAAACGAGTCTTCCGTACATTTGGGCTTTTCGTCCCCAGCTGGCCAGACGACCTCTTGCATGTTTACATGTGGGTACGCTAGCTTAATGCTAGCCCTGCTAACTTCTGAATTCCTCTTAATGATAAAAGGGTTGATCACCGAGTGTGGAAAGAGTAGAATAACGCCTAAGGTCACGTTTCTGTCCTGAACGCACATTAAGAGAAGTCAAGTCTCATTGTGTAACTGGACAGAGGAGAAACAACGCGAGCGGACATTTAATTCTGTACCCAGTCGATATGCAAGCCCAGCCAGTCAGAATTTGTGCGGCTGAATGGAAACAGGATTTTTAGAGGAAAACAGTTAAGTGATTTTCAGATTAAGAGTCAAGGCTGGAGTAATAGTGGAGTACTGAGGGCATGTAAATGTACTCAGTGTTTCTATGTTGCTGTTAGTTGATGATGCAAGTTGAAATCTGAATGCAGGTGAACTTTGACCCGCGTTCATCTGTCACTGAATGCTGCAGTGTTGAACTGCAGCAAAACATTTGTGAAGTGAGTGAACCTGTGGAGGGGTGTTATCAGTCCGACCAGTGGGTGCTGAGGCTTCAAGGAGCAGATGTACACACACACACACACACACACACACACACACACACACACACACACACACACACACACACACACACACACAGGTGCAATAGATGCAGTTTCAGTGTGACTTTCATCAGGATCTGAACTCCTATGATGTGAATTAAAAACCCACAGGTCTTCTCAGCAGTCATGGAAATAAAACATAACCTCGGAATCATCGCATTTTCTCCATCTGGTCTCGTGTCAGTTGTCTGTAGTGTTTTTAAATTGCTAACTGGATTAACAAGTACTGATTCTAAATGCCTCGGGATCCTTCAGTGTGGTCTCAGCTGGAACCTCATCATTGCTGGCCACTTTAGTTAACTTCCTGTGGCAGCCATATTGGATTTCACTGAGTGACCGGTAAACAGGAAGAGTAGTTGCATGAGGATGAGCATGCTACATTTGCCACATACGCCTTTTTTTTTCTTCTTTTTCTCAAGTTGCTGCATCTAGCATGTTGATGGCTTATGTCACATGTTCCCATTAATGTGGGAATGTGTTTGGGACAAAATGGTGAGTTTCTTTTGGGCTGCTTCAAATTTTTCTCCATCTCCTTAAAAAAAAAAAAAAAAAAAAAAGGCTAATTGGACACACCACAACCTGGTTCACTGATACAGCACACACACGCCAGCAAAAATTCATCTGATTGACACAATCCTTCATCTCATATTTATGTTTTTAATTGTGACAATTTGCCAAAGTGTAATAAAACAGACCAAAAAAACAGGGAATAAATTGTGAACCCAAGTTAACAACTGTTGGGGTTTCCAAAGTTGGTTACTAGAGTTAACTGGTTAGTGCTGTGTGCTGCTGCACTGCTTCAAATTGGTGATCAATTATTAAGCACTTTAAGAATGTACAGCTATTAAAAAATAAAGTCCAATCCCAGAGCGAAGGAGATGTTTGTTGGAGCTGACAGCGTTCACTTAGGGCCCCTGTTCCTTGAATTCAACAGGCAGAAATGATGGACTGGCGCTCGGGCTTGAAGTGGCGTGAGACAGGTATGCATGCGAATCTGGCAGAGGCCCGATCAACAGGATGAAACAGTCGACAGGTGGACAGGAGGAGCCGCTAGAAAGCCAGAGAAATCAGGCACTCATCCAGACTCGACAGCTCGATTGGCAGGCGCCCGTTCACAAAGACATACAGGCCTTTGTCTGTGGACGGCTGTCCGTCCTCTGATCGCTGAAGACTCCGAGCTTTATTTGAAGTCAGGTAAAAAAAGTCAGAGGGAAGCGAGAGCAGATTGGCACGTTTCCCTCAGTGGTCAGATCACAAATACTCCGGTGTGTGTCCTCAGAATAAAAGGGCTCTTATCAAAGCTGCGGGAAATATGTTTGGTTAATTAAACAACACACAGTGTAAATAACTATGAAGCTGCTTTAGTTAATATAGCCGACTCTCGAGGAGCCGGAGAAACAAGCTGCCCCTTTTCAGTAATTAACACAAGTCATTTTAGTGCATTAGTGCAGAAACATTTTGACTAATAATTAAATAGCGTACATTGAAAGTAAATCCATTCATTTCAAGCCTTGTAATTGAAAAAACTCTTACAATTGTACAATTTTTGACACGAAAAAGTCACATTAATTGATAGAGTAAGAATTAGCTGGAGTGGCAATTTTCGTGCGCAGCAATTAAAAATGTTGGAGTCTTCAAGTATTTTGATGATCGCTCTGCTGCACCGTGGTAGGATCCAAGACCTGAAAACAGATGTCGGAATATTTATTCAGTCCAAATATTCCAGGATTAATCATAGTTAGGGATGCATTAATTTACCAATACTGTGATATACAGTATCCTGATACGTCCTCATGTGATACCGACACGGTGGCAATACACGGCAGTATTTACTGAACTATTATAGAAACGGATCCCCCGTTGCCTTGTAAACAAGTTGTTTATTGAAGGAGTGTTGATGTAGAACGCTTGGTTGTACTCGGTTTCATCTCGTCCGTCAGTTTGGTGGAGAAATCCTGAGTTTTGTCTTTCAGGGGATACTTTCCTTAAGAGCCACATATCATGATGTCTGAGGTGATGCTGTCCTGCCGCGTGTTGATAGTTGCTGAATCACTGTGTCAAGTCGGCTCCGACTCACACGGATGTGAAACCATCAGTCACAGAGAGAAAAGGACAAAAGCAAGATGAATGGGGATTAGAAGACTGTTACTGTGTCCTGAAGTATTCTGACTTGCTGGGTTTACATGAAACCTAATGGTGCTATAATAACCTGAATAAAAGTCGAATCATGCGGACACCGTAATCGGAACAGACGCGGTAGGAATGAATGTGTAAATCAGGATGAGAGGGCTGATGTAACGCCGCTGCTCCCAAAGACTGTCGCGCGTGTGGCCACTTCTAGTGTGACTGAATTCCCACACGCGGTTTTGCTCGTCTCTGTTAAAGACTCCATTCACCCGAACCGTGTTATTGTCTTTATTTAAATCCGAGGGCACGCACACGCTGTGAGGATGCTTCTTCCTAACGCTTCGGCGACCGTTTCAACAAGAGTCATGGCAAGAGCAATCAGACATCAAATTTCTGATGCTCTTGTGATGTGCTGCCAGGCTTTTTATGCAGCATATATAAAGACGTCAGATGAAGTGGTGTGGGTGAGTGAAATATATTGATGTTGTAAATGTAATGAAATTTCCCATGCCTTTCAAGTTTGATCTTTCCTCCGGCGTAGGTGTTGATGCAGGCTGGCTTGCATGTGCTGCATCCACTCGTGGCGGCGCACAAAGTAACCTTCATCTCCCTCAGCTCGCTTAGTCTCAGAGGTTTCATTTCATTGTCTCCTGTTCCCTTTTAGGCCCCCCCCCCCTTTTTTTGTCTCCCTCTGCTGTGTCGAGCACATATTATTTTTAGTTAATTACCTGTCTCCGTCAACCTCCAGCATCCCACTCTACGGCCTCGCTGCATCAGCCTGCTTGGCTGTCTTCCACTGCAGGAAAATGTACACCTCCCGTGATTGATGACTTCTGTTCTCTCACTGGCTTGGCTTTAGTATTCCAGCCTCACATGTCTAAGCTGCCAGCGACATATATAAACACATGCTCTTCGATTCCCAAGCTGTTCTTCACTTCTTTGGGGGGGGGGGGGGGGGGGGGGGCATAAACACAATGGCATCGCAAGACATTTTTGAAAAGAAAAAAGAGGAGGAGAAGAGGACAAGTGGCTATTATAGCTCTCCAGCACACGTCCTATGATGCTCCTTGTAACGTATATGATATATGGAGGCTACCTCTCACTGTAAAATATAACGGCCGCTTATCGATTGGATTAGCAAGGTAATGAAAGTTTTCTATTGACAATCTGGACAAGGAATACAGGGGATTGATCGCACCATGAAACTGAGGCTACTTACAGACCACGACCCCTCTCTATATTCATTGACTCCCTTTCTAAAGAAAAAGAAACTCATGAGAGGACGATGCTAAAATGAGGAGTGCAAAACCCACGAGAGCGTGTGTGTGTGTGTGTGTGTGTGTGTGTGTGTGAGACATCACACGTCTTGCTTTATGTTGGATGTCACTTTAGTGTCCTTAAGGGTTTATCTAGCAATTAAATATGCAACTGGAGGGCACGTAACCTCCACCAAGACCGACTCAGCCAAACTCAATGTAAATACATGCAATTTTTCAGGGTGTAAAATAGATACCCAAACGTAATGAGCTCTCCCTTGACCCATGCTTGACCCCTCCACCAAAGTTTGGCAAAATACGGCATCGTAACTTTTGCATAATCCTGCTAACAGACAGACCAAACAAGAAAAAGTCCCCCCCCCGGGCTGATAAAGACTTCTTTTAAAAAGGAAGTCATTTATCGTATTTCCTTATTAGGTAGTTCACTCAACATAAAACAAATTCCTGAATACAATGAAACAAATTTCAAGATAGATCTCCTCTTACTCGTGCTACTTGTAGTGACCGGTACTGCGTCAACAGCGAGATCTAAAACTCCCCTTTATGGGCTTCATTGATGTTCACAGCACAGGAAAAAAAGCCAAGCACGCTTTCTGATATTGCACTCTAATATTTGTCGTTCCAGCTCCGTGTATATGTCGATTTGCTGCTTTTATACTTTTTGCGAATGGAATATATATGGGTTTTTAGTCGATAAAAATAACCCGGCCCCACTTGAAAGAAATTTTACATTTTCCAAACATCAATTTAACCGCAACCAGAGCTGTCTCTAGGGATGTTTCTGTGTGTGTGTGTGTGTGTGTGTGTGTGTGTGTGTGTGTGTGTGTGTGTGTGTGTGTGTGTGTGTGTGTGCTCACACAGTTAATTAATGGCAGGTATTATAGTTACATGTGTTTTCAGTGCCAACTGCTGTACCGTCCGAGTTGGATAGGCAGCCGAAGCGTCACTCCTAGACGTTTCTGCTTTTATCATTCCAATCAGGCAAGAACCACTCAAAGTGCTCTTAAAAAATATATCTTTACTGATTTACTTAGAGAGGCTGTATTCAGCGTGGAACTGCTGCTTGCATTAATGGCCCCTAAATAGGCTATTGGGACTCGTTGGATTTATGCAGCAAGACAGTAACTTGCAAGAATAAATTGGACAGGAAGCTGTCTCACCTTCTTCATACGTGTAAAGTGGATTGTGCAGGTGGAAGCAGCAGATGTGACATTTAATCTATGTATCTCACCTGACATGGAGCCTTTGAGATTCTGTCCCAACTGCTTTTTTTTTATCCCTGATTGTAACTATTAATAAGCAGCGTGTGTGAGAACGGCCTGGGTCACCACACCCTCAGCTTTAGAACGTTCATTAGGGGATATGGTTTACCGGTTGCTCTCACCAACTGGAGGGATTTAAAACGGGATGTGTTTCAAAGTGCGTCACCATCAGCGCGGGATTGTAATCACGTGAGCTTTTCTCCAGCTCGACTCTGATCTCGGCCGGTCTACTGTTGCATAACTTGTTGCCGCTTTCAATTTCTGACAATTCCAAATTTGTGAAACAAGGTGAATGCTCTCTGCAAACAAGCAGAGGCTTAATCCTACTCTGCTTTTATTAGAGAGCAGATAAATTACTTTTGCACTGATGAGTAAAAACTGTATTTTCTGACACGCTCAAGGTTTTCGCAGTGGAGAAAATAATTATTACTCTTAGAGGAACGACTCAAATATAAAGGCTTAAATACACATCAGACACAGAAATCCGTTACAATGTGTAGACAATGGTTTTCTGGAAGAAAATAAAGCTATAAAAACTGGTGGTGTGGTGGATGAAAACAGCGGACAGGAGCATCCACAACCAGATCACTAATAATCCCACTGACATCAGAGGCTTTTTAGAAATTTAATAGTGACTCACTTTGCCCAGTTTCTTTTTTTTACCCTTATCCCTATTAAATTACCAATCTTTAATGTCCATCCGCTGAAGACTAACTCATCCTCTTCAATATCGGCTGAAGTTATGCAATAAAATCTTCAGTTCTGGTTTGTCAATCCTGGCTAAACTGTAAATAAATGACAAGCTTCACTTGAATAATCCAGGAGGCTTATTCTATCAGTTTGCTCAGAAAAATAACACCCAGCATCTCTGTCTCCTTCAATGCAGAGCAGGGTTCTGCCCCGCTAGAATGGACTTGTCTATTTAAGGATCTTGGTTTGTCTTTAGTAATCACTTTGTCACCTTAATAGAATTCTGGTCTAAATCCCCTATAGCAATATGGGATCCAGTGGGATCAGAGTCCTTCAGCTTGTTTTCAGGGGCAACAGGCGGGGACATATTTAGCTGAGGTCTTCAGAGCAGGCGCTAAGATACCTGGTTTCACATATTATCCCTTTCACACTGAAAAATGCGTGTCAACGTGGGTTTTTGTGCCCCCGTTTGCTCGGCATTAGGGCGCATTCAAACTTCCAGCAGACGCGGGTCTGAGCTCCCGCTGTGAGGGACTTGGCTGCTCATCATTACACACACAAGTGCGCCGTGTCTCAAAAATGCTGGTGATGTTCCCATAAATCACCGCGTCCCTTACGGTTCCAGAAATCTGTTGCCAGATCTCCAATTCACAGCGGATGGCGAGCAGCTCGCGTCTTCACGATCTTGCCAGTGCGCTGCCACGATCGGTGAAAAAGATGTTCAAAATCGCCATACAAGTTGTTTATAAACACGGTCGCGCTTGCGTTCGGGTTCTCCGGTTGATGAGAGTTCCCAAGCAAAGTTTAATTCACATAAGATCAAACCCATGTAAATTGTCTGAAAAAAAGAAGTGAGGTGGAGTCTCTGGGGCATCAACTGCTCCTAACGCAGAGGCCAAAACTTTCCTGAGAGATGAGTGAGCAGCTCTTGCTGCCCAGCCGTTTTTTTAAATTAATTAATTTATTTTATTTTTTCTGGAGTTTCCACAATGACAGCCTGACAGGCGGCACAGTGACAAAATCAGAATGCAACAGGAAGTCTGTGTAGGTTCTCATTCATCCAGGTCATCGTAGATTGAAGTGAAGTAAAATCTGGTCAACTGGACGTAAGTTTATCTTAAAGACGTTTCACCTCTCATCCGAGAGGCTTCTTCAGTTCTAGTGAAGAGTGTGGAAACTCCAGCTTATAAACCTGTGTGGGAGTGGTCAGTGCTATTGTGGTGGAAACGACCCTCCCGAGACTCACCTGGCCTCCCCAAACGACAGTCGTTGTGAGGTGTCAGGGAGTTTCAGGGGTGGTCGTTAGGGAGTTTCACCGACCACTCAGATGCTAATGGGCTGTGCTGGCAGCAGCCGTTCCACATGGGTCTTTCAGCTGAACTCTTTGGGGAAGCTTTGAAAGGACTTGGTTGTAAATAGGTGAAAGGAAATGTCGCAGTCCACCTCCTCTGTTCAAAGATGGTTTCTCTATCCTGACGTGGATGGCTTCTTTAACTCCTCTTTCAAACCATGTGTCCTCTCTGTCGAGGATTTGGACATGATCGTCCTGGAAGGAGTGGCTTTCCTCCTTGAGGTGGAGGAAAACCGCTGAGTCCTGTCCTCCAGAGTTGGCTCTTCTATGTAGGGCCATGCGCTTGTTGAGGGGCTGTTTGGTTTCCCCTATGTAGAGATCCGTGCAGGCCTCACTGCATCTGACAGCGCTGTCAGAAGAGCCAACTCTGGAGGACAGGACTCAGCGGTTTTCCTCCACCTCAAGGAGGAAAGCCACTCCTTCCAGGACGACCATGTCCAAATCCTCGACAGAGAGGACAGATGGTTTGAAAGAGGAGTTAAAGAAGCCATCCACGTCAGGATAGAGAAACCATCTTTGAACAGAGGAGGTGGACTGCGACATTTCCTTTCACCTATTTACAACCAAGTCCTTTCAAAACTTCCCCAAAGAGCTCAGCTGAAAGACCCATGTGGAACAGCTGATGCCAGCACAGCCCATTAGCATCTGAGTGGTCGGTGAAACTCCCTAACGACCACCCCTGAAACTCCCTGACACCGCACAACGACTGTCGTTTGGGGAGGCCAGGTGAGTCTCGGGAGGGTCGTTTCCACCACAATAGCACTGACCACTCCCACATAGGTTTATAAGCTGGAGTTTCCACACTCTTCACTAGAACTGAAGAAGCCTCTCGGATGAGAGGTGAAACGTCTTTAAGATAAACTTACGTCCAGTTGACCAGATTTTACTTCACTTCGAAATGCAACAGGAAGGTCGCGGGAAACCTGAGACAACGCGGGTGTGTTTTTCTCACACTTGCAGGCGAGCCGAGCCAAGCCGCTAAACACCCGGGTTGAAATGCTGAGTCGATCCTTTCAGAGTGCCCAAACACTGGCGTTCACCTGCATTTTTGGTGCAGTGTGAAAGTATCACTATTTGCAGATGACATCATCTTTAGTTTTGATCACAACTGTCAACTCACTCCCCCATCGTACGATTTAAACATTTATAGTTTCCCTTTAGGTGGTCGGATGCCAGACTGTAGTATTTTAGTGTTCAGGTGAACAACAATCTAATGAATTCATACACTAAAGGAAGAACCTGCCCCCCCCCCCCCAAAGATCTGGTTCTTAAAAATGTTGTGAAAGCCAACAAAACTATAAAAGAAGAACATTCTCATTTAAAGGACTGAATCAACTGAAAGTGGAGTCAAGCTCTGTAAATGTAATGATCACTGCAGGAAACAAGGAAGTCATTAAAACCAGGAAGTGCTGTCTGATTATCGATCACAGTTTTGGATTTAAAAAAATAATTCCTCTCATAGAGAGGTGAGGTGCAACTAGAAAGTACTAAAATTCCACCCCCGGATGCTGGCATGGACGATTATCTTGTAAAGTAAATCCCTAATTTCATTTGAGTTCATGTGAAAAGATGGACATGATACATTTTAGATTGCATCATCAGGGCTGCAAAATCCTTTTTTTTGGGGGGGGGGGGGGCAACTGGTTGATGGGAATCTCTCGACCCAACGACTCAGCATTGAAAGGCTGGAAATGACCACTACTTGATATAAAAGGAATCGGAGGTGAGTCAGAATTATTAAAATATCAAAGTCCGCCCAGTCTCGACATTCTTCAAAATGAAAATGGTTGTCGCGTGAGAGGGTCTTCTTCCAAAACACTCCCGTTAAGCAAAAGTGTGTCGACTTTAAGAGTAAATATATTTTTTTTAAAAACCTGGAAAAAAAAAACTTAAATCTTAGGGAACAATTTGGAAGTAATGTCACCCATTTAACTTGTCACGGTACCAACGTTTACAGCAGAGTCTAGAGTTTATGAAGCTGTTCCTTTGTCAGTCCCTGACCTGGAGAGACCCTCCACTTAGAGAGAGAAGACACTCGGGTATCCAGATTGATGTCCTGTGGAAGTGCTAACAGAGACAGTGACACATGTACACTGAACTCAAGATAGGGGATAATTGAATTTATTTATTTTACATCAGAGTTATCGTTCCCTCCCCCCAAGCTACAAGGGTTTAACCCCAATCTCTCATCCCTTTGTTTTAGATGGGTTCTCGTACGGGACGCTTTCTTTTACTCCACTTGGCAATGCAGTAAACTGCAAGGTTTTTGGCAGCAGATCTGTGAGGCTTTATCCATTATTCATGGAGTCACCTTCCTAGTGGGTCCTCAGATGTGTCTTTTGGGCAACTTCTCAAATTCTAGTCTCACACAGCGTCGGTCCACCTGACTCTGAAACTCTTGTGGTTTTTGCCAGAGGAAAAAAAATGTGTTGGAATGAAATGGAAGACAAATCTCCCAGTGCTAATTGGGTTATGGTTCTCTGAAGTGACCAGTTGCTTGTGGAGAGAAACTGTATTCACTTAGACCAGGCTTATGACTAGGCTCAGGTTCAATACCAAGACCAGGCTTATGACTAGGCTCAGGTTCATCACCAAGACTAGGTTTAGGACTAGGCCCAGGTTTATCACTAAGACCAGGCTTATGACTATGCTCAGGTTTATCACTAAGATCAAGCTTATGACTAGGCTCAGGTTTATCACTAAGACCAGGCTTATGACTAGGCTCAGGTTTATCACCAAGACCAGGCTTATGACTAGGCTCAGGTTTATCACTAAGACCAGGTGTATCACCAGACCAGGTTTATCACTAGGCTCAGGTTTATCACAGAGACCACGCTTAACACTCAGACCAGGTTCATACGTGTGTGTCACTCAGACCAGGTTCTCATACACAAGTTGTTTTTTTTTTTTTTGAGGAAACATTTCATTCTATGAAACACACGGATGAAAAATAATCAGGGAAATAATTTCAAAATGTAGCAGTGATGGTTTGATGCTTGATAATAATGTGTTAAAAAAAAGATCATCTTTCCTGAATCACATAGACTGGAAGGTTTTGTTGACCCAGCAGATCCAAGTGGCCTGATTTCTGGTTTTTCTCCCCCATGTGACCCACATCTGAATTCTTTCATGACAATGTGAGCATCACAAATCCCTTGGAATCGATCATATTTTTCTTTGTTTGAAAGGCGACCTCAGTCTGAAAAGATGTGCGACTGGTCTCAGAATTCATCCTTCTAGTTTGACACTTCATCATCTTGCGAAGGTGAGACACAATGAGTAACAAAAGAAACATGGCGGATACACGTTTGCACTGAAGTAGCTGCCGTTGCTCCACAAAGAGCCATGACCACTGCATACATTCTCCTTCCCTTCATTCTTCTGCCACCTATTGTTTGCCTCAACATTCGCCTGCTTCCACCGCACTGTCACCTAAAAAAAGGAGTGTATCTGCACACGTCTGTGGCCTCGATGTCACAGTTTACTTTCGTATGCTGCGAGGTGCGTGTGATGTCATGTTGTTGTTGCTCATGCTGGTCACTTCAGGACGGTGAGCACTTCACACTTCAGTCACATATAGGTCATGTTAAAAAAAGTGAACAAAAACAAAATTAGATCCAAGCGCAATATTATGAACTGATCGTCGAGGCTTGCAGTGAGAGCGTAGCCTGATACGTTGGTGTTAACGAAGCTTATTTCAAAGATGTCTCAAAATAAAGTCTGGCATTCTTTAGTTTTCAAAACCTTTTCCAGGCCTGGAAATTGCTGTTTAGAGATCATTCATTGTGGTTAAACCTGTGTCTCTCCTCTGTCTTTTGGGACATTTTTTGTACGTAATCCATGGTTAAGTGTAATTCAAGTAATGGATGGCTGGTGTTTCTTTCAGTACAACCGTCGAGGCAGGTGGAGCGTTTTGGGCTCTTTATTTTGCAATTTTCGTCTGAACGGGAGCCATTATACGATCAGGCTAACAAGCTCTGGCTTCACAAACTGATGTTTTGGACATATAGCCATTATAGTTGATGAAGGTAGAATAATCTGCACTGTGTGCATGAGTGCTTGAGTGATATTAAATGGGGAGGGGGGGTGTTAATCTGGGCGTCTATTCAACCGTGAATTACATCACAATGGGAAGCTGCAACGGAAGGTATGCCAAAGAAAGTGCGCAGAAAAGCAATAAAAAAAAAATCACAAGATAGAAGCAACCAAAGGAGACAGAGAGGAACGGCCAAGTGGACCTGGTGATATGTAGGATTAGAAAACAGAGTTGATAGTCAGATGAGAGTTTAGGAGCGTGCAGTCCCACTCTTACCTCCTCTGACCCCAGAGGCTCAGCCTGTTTGATTTAGTGCCTGTCAGAGTTTTTAATGTCTTTGCGGCGCATCATAATTTATTAGGATTATCATAAACTTGTGCTGGGAGAGGTTGCAGAGGTTCTTGTGCCTCCCTCTCAGAATGTATTACTCGCTGTAAGCTGGAACGTTGATCAGACCACAAGTGGCGAAACCATCTTTTCTTTTCTTTTTTTTTGTGCAACCCCCCCCCCCCCAAAAAAAAACCCTTCCAATGCATCTCATCAAAGCCAAGACCCAGAATAAATATTCATCCAATCATATTTCACCCCAGACAGAGCCAAGGTATTGGGTGAAGGAGAGTTAAAGGCAGGTTTGAAATATATTCTGGATGGGAGGGGCCGTCTCTGTCATCACCAGCAAGGGCGCCGATGTTTTGGACCAAATTATACTCGCAAGAAAACCGACAGGATAGGTCGATGACTGGAAGGCTCCACACGTCCCGTATTAACATTGAAGTGACAGTCACATTCTGTCACCATTGCTGACTTCCTTTGGCACCCATATTGTTTTGTTTTTGTTTGTTTTTTCACAAGCATCTCTGACATGCGTTGATGAATATTGATCAGCTGTACACTTGATTGCTTCGCCGGCGACTGAGGAGGCCGGCTGAATAACAGTGGAAGGATCCCACCGTCTTCTAACTGACCACGTCCAGGTGTCATGTTTTGCAACGGCAGCTGTATTTTTTTCGGTGACAGCTGACCCTGCCTCTTCATCGGAGTGCTAATGGGAGCCCTTGTTCGTGTGACTTTTTAAAATGAATGAAGACACTGATCGCTCATCATCTGCTGAGCCTTTAGACTGGCTTTTGATCATGCAGGAGAAGCATGGAGCCTTTGGAAGCATTGCTTTGAAGGAGGTGATGAGGCTTTCCATCTGCCCAGGACCACTTCAGCTGGTTTTGTCCTTGTAATGACGGCCTGGTGCTGAATTAATTCACTCAGGACAACAGGTGGTGCGGAGAAAAGAACCAAGGGGGTTTTATAATCTAGTTCATAGATGAAAGTTGTCTCATTACTTTTTCTCGTGGGGGGGGGGGGGGGGGGGGCATATCCAAAATTGAACAATTGTGCAGTGAAGTAGTGAAGTTCCAAATAAATCATCATAAGAAAAAAATGCAGGTGCAAAAATGGAAATGGGTGAAAGTATGATCTTTCAAAATTAGTTTTGTTAGCGTAATATTGGAAATAGCAATGGATGGATTTTGATTTTTTCTGGAATGATGAATCATCCATCCATCCATCCAATTTCTTCTGCTGATCCTGTCAAGGGTCACAGGGGGCTGGAGCCTATCCCAGCAGCTTTCAGGTGAGAGGCGGGGTTCACCCTGGACAGGTCACCAGTCCATCACTGGACCAACACATAGAGACAGACAACCATTCACACTCACAGTCACACCTACAGTCAATTTAGAGTATCAATCAGCCTCGTCCCCTCTTGATGTCTTTGGACTGTGGGAGGAAGCTGGAGTACCAGAGAGAACCCACACAGGAACAGGGAGAACGTGAAGACTCACACAGAAAGATCCTGTGATGGAGCCGGGACTGGAACCTGGAACCTTCTTGCTGTGAGGCCACAGTGCGGACCACTGTGCCGCCATGATGAATAATACTACAAGTCGTTACATTTTGGATACGAATTTAAATTCTGGAACCAGAAGACTGTGGTGGGTCAATAGCAAGATATACTATTAGTGGTATGGCAGAGATGGAAGCCCTTGGCGTGCTCTCTAGGACGTTCTGTAGAAATCAAGCATCTCTTAAAACAAGGAAAAGGCAAGTGAAATCCCAGGAGGCTCTCTCTCTACCCCAAGTATGGTTTTAGAAGACATTTTCAAAAAAGACTCAAGTGAGTTGCATCCATGTACAAGCTGCATTAAACCTCAAACATTTTTGCTCGCTTTTTGCCTGTTGATATTTTTTCTGGAAAAGGTGGAAAGAAAAAGACAATCATCTTAATTTCCTCATCAACTTTTTTTAGGATTCAGTCATTCACATTTGGAGTAAATAATATGTACAACAAAATCAACTTTTGCAACTTGAAGCATCACTTGTGTGCCCTCCAGTAAACACATGCGCTCACGGTGTTTCCGGGTTCTGTCTCTTTGGGGCGTTTGCCGTCATGTAGCATGTACAGCACAGCCCTTAAACCAGAAAGTGACTCGAAAACAAACATTCCAATGAATGAACGGAGAATCTGCGGAGTAATAGATGGGCACTCTGGGGAGTTGGTTCGGGGCCTATACTGGCAGGGAGCTCAGTGGGAGTATGAGAGGCAGACAGACTGGAAGCCTATTTAATCCAGCCTTCCTTAATTAGTCTCTCTGCCGTCCATGACGCACTTGCCAATCTTCTGATTCTCTCTCTCCCCTTCCTCCATTTTTCCCATTTTCCTCACATGCTCTCTTGTTTCCTCTGTCTTTTTTTCCCTTTCTGTCCGTTTTGCCATCTTTCCAGTCTTGACCGAATGGTGACAATATGTTCTGAGGTGATAAGCGAGCACATGCTGCTGCAAAGGGCAGCTGAAGCAAAGCTGTGGTTTGTCTGTGTTGTTGCCTGCATTGCCACTAGAGGACCAGACAAAAGCCCAGCTGTAGGCAACACAGATTGCCTGGACCACATTGTCTTTAGAGATATACGGTGTGTCTCACAATGCAGGTGGTCACTGTGTGGCTGGATGGCGGGATGCCCCCGAGTGATGCACCTCCCGCCTGCAGATTAAGGCAGTAATCTGAAAACACTGGCTGCATCCCTCCAGCATGACTGGAGAACAGGCCGTGACGGTTAGCTGTAGCCTTAGCCAGCGCCGCTATGCTCAACAATGTAGACTTAAATGACGCTGTGTGACATGGAGACCTACCCCGTCACTCTGTGCCCAGAATAATGAGTCGGTTATTCCACCAGTGGCCATGACCATTCACAACGACTGCACTGTGAATACTGATCACCTCTAAATAATGACATTCTCATGCACCATGCTGGCTTTATAATGAGCCACATGATTAAATCATCAGGGTTTGCTTGTCTTTTCTTGTGGGATAGGTAATGTAATCCACTTCAAATGAAAGGCTTAGCTGCTCCAAAATCTTTTAAGATAAATTTACCCAGTTTATTACTGACAAGGTGCTGTTTTAAGTGAACGGTTGTTTTTAGCTGTTGGCAGGATTGCACAAACATGGCATCATGAAACCAACTAAAAAGGGTTTAGCACGCAGTTTTGAGCCTGACTTCGTGCAGGGTCGTCAAAGGGGATGTGGGCAGGTTTCAGCCACGGGCTGACGGGTGTTTGGGCGCCAGAAGTGTCTTCGTCGATTCAGATATGGCTGTTTGACGATGAAAGATTTTTAGAGGATTTTGCAGACAGGTGAATATTTCTCACACATGCTAACCGCATTTGTCAACATGGAAGCAGGTCCACCGCCGATGGTCGACCTTTCAGATTAGCCTCATGTGGGCAAATAAGTTTTAAAATTGAGCTTTGCTGACATCTCAAACGACTCTGTAGAGGTTAAACATGAGATGTCGGAGAGGTCTTGCTAGCAGTCGTAATCCATCAGCCCTCACAGTCCACAACTTTCAGTTGTTGCAAATTATGGCCTCTTATAGCTGACACAACCACCCACTAAAGTCTTGAATGACTTTCATTTTTTAAGATGCGTCCAACAACATTAACGTCCTCTTTTCTGGAAGAGAAGACTCTAGAAGAGATCCCTGTCCTAGAGGGGTGAATAGAGACAAACTATTCAGCGCCCAAACTCAATCGAGAAAAGTCTGAAAGGGCTTGACTTGAAGAATCTCAGTTTCTCAGCCAGACTGATGAAGTTTCAGCCTTACCTTTCAGCACTTGGGTTGTTTTTGCCGTAACTCTCACAGGTAGCTGTCGTACATTCTTAAACAGGAAGGAAATGTTCTGTAAAGTCTTGCGTATGTTCACAGTCACTGGTTTTGTATGGATTCGTTGCAGATGAGAATATCTCGACAGGCTGGAAATGATAAAACTGTGGTTACAAACTGGGAAAAAAAAACCCAAAAACAAACACCCAACAAACATCCGCCGAGTGGTCTGGTGATATTGCGAACCGTGGAGCACTCCAAGCTTCATCCTTACACAGACTTACTTGCTCTGCTGGTTATTAACGTCAAAAACCAGAGTGCGTCTGAGTAGATGCAAGAGGGTTTATTTTGGAGTTATGAAAAGCCTTGTGTGTCTCAGACAGATGCCTTTTGGGTTGACAAAAGGCTCATGGGGAGTGACAGAGCTTTGCTGTTTGATAAGCTGGGAGCATCCTTATTTGACTGTATTATTCCGTAATTTGGGATGCTCTTGAACTGTTCTGGATTCTAACAGAAGTTTTCAATATTTAATCCATTTTGAAACACCTCAGGTCACAGCTCTCCAAGATGGAGGACTAAAACAGCCATAAATACCATGAACACGCGATGGGCGCCCGTTTATGTTTGTCTGAGTTTTCCTTTTGGTTTTCTTCTTCGTGTTTATCAGCGTGAGTTGATCATACGGAGTATTGATGAGGATCAGTACCTCTACACGGTACCTTTGAGATCCAGGATCAGAACACCGGCTAACATATCGATGAGGAAGTACAGAAATGAAATTCCAAAAATGAAATGAAACGAATAAAAACTATGATCAAATTTTAAAGCAGGCAAAAAGTTGTGAAATAATAAGATATGAGAATATGTTGATCCAAAATAACGAATGCGTTGTTTTTTTTGGGAGTACTTTGTGAAGCGTTCTCGTCTCCTCTCTCTTTTTATTTGCTTTATCATTTTATGTGCACAGTTTATTTATTTGACAGAAATTAATAGAGAGATGAAAAGCGTATCGCACTTAAATGAAACCGGATTTATTTTGAACGGGAAAAAAGACATTGTGAAATGTGTCAAAATAAATGAATACACAAATTGAACAAATTCATTTCATTTATTCTGGATTTCTCACACGAACCCTGCGCACACAGAATCACCGAGGCGTTCGTTTTAACTTGTTTCTTTATGATGTAATTTATTGATGATTGTTGCGAGGTTAGCCCTCCATAGCCCACTGTTCCCCTGTAATAACGTTTCAAATGTCAAACCTTAAATGTAATTTCCTTCACCGTATGAGGTCGGGCTTCTGTGGCATTTTGCAGTGAGATAAAATGGTTCACTTAATTCAGGTGGCTTGTTTTCGTTTTTGTGTTTTCTTTCGTTTTCCCTGAGTAAACCTCAAGGAGCGGGACGTCAGCATTTTCTACCGTGTACTTGTACGCGTAAGCTTTTCATGCAGCTCAGCAGGAAACCTTTAACGGAACGAAGCGTCCAGAAACACAAGCATGAAAAAAAAACAGGGTTTTGTTTGCTGGGTTTTTCTGAGTTCCTCTCCTCACTCTTTACCCCTCCTGTAATCCCAGGTTACTCCGGCGGGTTGGAAATCCAGAAGCGTTCAAGGTTTTGCACACTAGGTGGTGCCCGCGGTGACTCATCACCACACTGCAGTCACTGAGCAGTGAGCGTGTCTGTTTAGTCTGCTCCACTTTGCTCTTTCTTTCTCCCACATTTCTTGTCTTTCAGACACGCTGATTCACTGGCTTTGCACTTTCTCTTTGAGAATTTCAGAATATCTTTGATGCTCAAAAAAAAAAAGTGAAATGCTTGGCTTCTTCAGAGTGGCCCATTTTTTTTTTTTCCAATGTGGGTTTTTCGATTCTCTCTGTTTCTTAATTTTTAGCTCGCTCTTTCCCAGGGCCTGCTTGGCATGATTTGCATGGCCTACTTTTTGTACAGGGTTTGGTTAATACCCACAAGTAGACACTCGAGCAGTAAACACTTCCCCTTGTCGTGACGACCAATTTGCTTCCCTGAATTAACCGATCCTCTTAAGGCATGACTTGTATAATTCCTCTTATACCACCCTTCAGGATCTTGACCAAGCAATCACACACTTTGTTTTCGTTCTTTCTAAAACAAAAGGAGGGAGTGTGTACTCTACAATTACGCTCACTGCACCGCTGGCGCTCATATTTTAAACGCGATACCCTTGACTCGACAAGATAAATAGCTGTGTTCATTTATTTGTTAAATAATGTGAATTTGAGCAAGAATTGTGAATTATCTCAGTACTTAACCGCTGCAAAGTTTCATCAGAATACTCCACATGGGAAAAAGGCAAGAGAAACACTTTAAGGCATCTGGTGCTCATTAAAATTACGGTTATTGATCCAACCTGTCAGAAGAACGTGCAAAATTCTCACCTATCTTAATTGTCACTCCCATAAAATTGCCTTGCATTCATTTCCTCTTGTCACGTTCAAATTGAGTTCCAAGTGTGCAACAGCTGAATGTAGTTGAGAGCCCACAGCTGCGCCTGGTACACTTGAGGGGAATCTGTGCAAATCCGTCATTTTCTTCCCTTTGTGTTTACTACTTTAGAATATTATCATAGGTTCAGACTCGGAGCAGAATCATAGCTCCTCGCAGCCTTGCTCCTCTCATCTGACATCACTAATTCCTGTAGAAATCTCGGTGTTATTTTGGATAAAAGTCACGTTTCAGGTTATTCATGTATTTATTTCATCCCTCTTACAGCACTGCAGTGCTCTCTTCACTTGCATCACATGGCAAAACGCCAATAGATGACAGCGGATTCAAAACGCTGCAGGCAAACTGATGACCAGGTCCAAGGGGGGAGTGGGGGGGGGGCATATCATTTTGTGATACTTCACTCAACAGTCATCTAAACATTTGGCTGCATAAAGGAGACGTGGATTATACACCAGATGATGCGTTTGAGTCTTGGTAAAAAGATGTTTTTGGGCAGTTTTTGTACTTTGTTGCTTGTACTCGGTGGCCATGTGACGCAATTAGCTTCAAGCTAAATATACATGTCAGGCTCTTCCTGCATTCTGGAGTACCAAATAAGTGATGCACTTTAAGGTGCAGAGTGTGTTAACTCCTGAATGTACAGTTGACCTCCTGACCCCGCAGGAGTCAACATGCATTCCTGACCATTCAGCCACGGAACCTCCACACTAACTTTGTGACCTGCTGTTCAGGAGGATGACCTGCTGGAGATCAGGAGAGCAGCCATCTTGTCTGCCTTTAAATCAATTTTGAAAGCTCACAATTTTAGACTTTTTATGAGGTTATCTCTAATTATATCTTATCGTATTTTAGTAACTGTTGTTGGTTTCTTTTTAAATGTTAAGAACTTTGTCATTAATATTATTATTATTGAGTTAATTCCTCCAATTCAAAATTTCTTTGTGTTCAGAGTTTTACATTACATGCTGTTATATAAGCTTAGTACCTTCATTTTTTTTTTTTTACCCAATTTGATGCACTAAATAACGCGAAGACCTCAACCATCAAGAAATGATGAGCAGCATATATACATATTAACTGCACTGCATTTCAGTTTTCACCTGTCAGACTGAGTGATATTCACCTCCAGGGTACTCCATTAATTCTCCTTACAATGTTTCCTACTGAGACGGGGGGAATCCATATGGGAGTGTCAAACGTATAGCAACTGATCAATACCGTTCACACATTTGCATGCTTTTTTCCCCCCTTTTTTTAAGTATACAGAGGAAAACAGATCTCAGAAAGCTAATCTCCCTCTGAATGTGCAAGGCTTTCTGGGACACCAGAACCCCAGGAGGAAGCTGTCTGTGCACTATAAACAACTTCCGCGAGGTTGGGTTGGGGTTTGTTTGAGCGAGCAGCAGTGAGACGTGGAGGTTTGTCTTCCTGAGGTGGCAGTAGCAAATCAAAGATGGCAAATGGATGAGAGGGAGGGAGAGAGGGAGGGAGGGAGAGGGAGGAGAGTGGGCTTCATCTATAACAGCTGACTGGTAGAGAATGAGAATTGGCTGTTTTTCATTTCACCTGTCGTGGTAAAAGAAGCGCCTGTCACTGTGAGGGCAATGTCACCAGGACAAGCCACGTTACTATGACAACATGGAGATTTTTTTTTACTTCTCTTACTGATTTGTATCGGGCCGGGTCTTTAAGCAGGGGCGTCCTAGCTTGAACAAAACCTCAAGGGGTGTTTGCGTCCATGCAGTGAACCAGCCTCACCTCCTCGGATGTTTTTCGTCTTGCCGCTGTTTATTTCTGCTCATACTCAACCACGCCTTTGGATCAGCATCGTGCTTGCTCTACTTCCACGCTGGCAGAGAGAGTAAATTTACAGTCTGTTGAGCCTTGGCGCAACTAATGTCTTACGCTAATGTCTTGTTTAACATCTTGGCTCAAGTCAAAACAATCAAGTTGTCATTCTAAGATTCTCAGACGTCGAGTTTTGCCAAGTGTGTTTGTTAAGCGCAGGAAACAGAGGAACTGGGGATTCCACAGGCTGAGAGTCTGTCCATCAAGGTAACACAGACGCATGCATGAAATCCTCTGGACGCGTCTGATCAACTCTCTCAGCCAGAGGATATCCGATGCTCCCTCTCTCTAATGTGTATGGTGTCGGCTACATGAACTCTGTGGTGCTCCAAGCTGAAATTAATATAAAATGCTTAAGAACTGCATCTGAAACCTTTAGGAAACAAAACAAAACATTTTTATGACGAGACTGGAAGAGTGATTGCGACTAATCAGCTACAGGTTATCCTGCTTAAACCCCTTTTCAAAGGTTGTTTGCTCAAAAATGAGGTGTAGCTTTATATAAATGTTATCTTTTGACCCTAAATCCCTAAAAGAGTAATCTAAAACTTGTAGTAACTGGATTGAATTAGGTTTAATAAAAGGATGTAACACGTAATTGGGTGACCATATATGCTTTGCCTTATGAACCATCAAACCAGACAGGGCCGAAGCAAAGACAACACATGGGTGAAACAGTAATATTCGAGTCTTGAGTTTGGCAAAACTACAAAAATCCTCATCGTTAGCTATCTTGCACAAGATCATGTCAACAGAGGTGCTAATTATAATGAAGAATGTCTTGTGGTACAGAAAGAAAAAACAAACTGCTGTGGACCAGATTGCATAACATGGTCAACTGTATTTGAATAATTCTGAGTTAAGTGCTGATGTCACTGGTGCCTGATAGCGCATCTTGGCTAACCAGGTTCTCACTGTTGGAGCGGCTCAGGCCATCACGTGTTCTTCTTGACTCTGATGAAAACATCAGTCCCTCAAGGAAACTTTAAAACAGCTGGATATTTTTGCCACTGCACAATGAACCTGTCCTGTAGCAGCAGCAGTCGCATCCCTCTGTTCTCTTCACCTTGATTTTTACATCTGCTGTCGATCAATGGTAAGCGGCATGTGGCCTGAAGGTCACGGAAATGTCACACTGGAGGAAAAGGGCTAAAAAGAATGGCCTTCCACAGACGGCTGTTTGTCTCTGACCTCATAACTGGACGTCTTATCCTGGCAGAAATCACCATGAGGATGATTACCACACATTTGAAGCCGAGCAGTTAGGTGGATGGTATGCCAACCTGTGGATCTAGCATTCACGCTAACTAGCGGTCTAGCTAGCTGGGCTCTGTGGCTCCCAGTTACCTAATACATCCACAGATGAGACAAAAGTTTATATTTTCTTATGTTGCTCCAGGGAGGACAGCAAATAGGTGTTCTCCCTTAATGTCTGGACATTTTGATGAAAGACCCTAAATTTCACTGCAGACAAAAATTCCTGGAATCAAGTGGCTAGAAGCTGCCATCTCAGACTGAGATACTTCAAAAGTCTTGCTGAGAAAAAAAAAAACTAACTGCCCATGCCTGTAGAGGTAAGTAAGAAACTCTGTTTCCCTTTGCAATTTGGGTAGATGAGCACTTGGTCAGCGTTTGTCTGACCCTTTTCTAGTAGGTTAGAAAGGGATCGCAGCGATGCAGACATCTTCTCCCATAAAACACCATGCAAAGCGTATTGTGGTTTGCATCGTGGAGGTATTGTTGTCTGGCCCACACTCAGACCCGATGGAGAAAGTAGAAAGGCGTTCGAGCAGAATCAGAGGCCACTTTTCCATTGACACACAGTTGGAAAATGATGAGGCCAATCTGCACCATGCAGGGAAAGACAGTCCCCCGTAGGCTTTCTATTTTAAGGCAGAACGTTTATGTTCCGCCATCTCTCATTTTTGGGGCTGCAGGTGGGCTTTATTTCTTTTCTCTACCCCCCCCCCCCGCATTGAGTCCCTTCACCATACTCATAAACCCAACAGATGTCATTTACAAGATATATTTACTTTAGAAAAGGGTTATAATCAAGGTCCATTTCACCTTCACTGAAGCAGATTATTATGTGCCATATCAATATATTGCCTTTTTGGTTTCTTGGATATTACATTTTTATTTATTTTCAATAGCAAATAACATTTCTAAAAGTCAGTGAGGCAATCAAATAACGGTGAATTTAATGGCATGAATCCAGTGACGAACGGCTGCTCACAGTTCAACTTCCCGAGAGACGAGCAGGAGGACGAGACGGTGGGGAGACATGTCGCTGAGCACGTATGACCTTTATTGATTCCCATTTGAGTGACATCATCTGTGATCAACATCTTGATCGCAAAACCTTTGTATCATGATGACAAAGTAGTTTTTACGAATGCACGAATCACTCTTGCCAGTGTCCATTTATTTGTCTGACATGCGGCACAACAGTTTTTCATTTGATTGCAGAAACTAAATGAAGTCTTGGATTATGTGTCATGTAGTAATTAAGCCCAAGACTGACAATCGGCCCAAACCAGAGGTCTTCCCTAAATCAATCAGTTTTATCGGTGTTGTTTTTCTTTCCCCCGCTGTTGCCTCTCGGTTGATCAGTGGCTCTACCTGTGCTGGTTCTTCAGTGAAACAATGTAAATATTATTGATTTACGCGAAGGCCTAATCAGTCAGGAGACTCTTCTTTGGTGTGCATTTCATTTGAGCTGCAGGACTCAATTCCAAGTCAACATAATTTGATCAGCCAACGTCACGCTCTCATTTTATTATTTTTTGCAGATGTGCTGTACAGTGCCAGCACATGAATGGTGAGCTTTTAGCAAATGATCTGCTCGTACGCTGTAAGTTGTTTTATTTTTGTCTTGCATGGTTTCTTACCTCACCAAAGTGACTGTTCCTCCCTCTCTCTCTCTCTCCGCTTGAACGACATATTTCTGTATTCAGTTGAAAAAAAGAAGCAGGAGTTACAATTTGATTTTAGAAATGTTTATGTCCATATTAAGAGAAGCCACCGAAGCTGAGACCTCATTAAAAAAAGTTAAAGATAAAACAACTTAGTCCTCTAACCTGGATCGTGTGTTTGTATTTCCGATACAACCAATTTACTCAATGAATTCCCAGCACTGCCCTATCAGTACCTTGACTTTCACTCACAGTGTTTCAAACCTCTTAGGCTACAAAAAGTTCTAGCTTCCTTTAATACGGTGGTTTGATTTACCTGAATGATGTTTAAGGCAGATTTTACTGTTGGATGCACTTTTAGATCAACTTTACACCAACGGTGCATCCTGGTGCCTCGCTGACATTAATCGATAGCAAGCTGAAGGCTGCAACACTCAGTGTGAGGAGGAACAACAGGGCTAAGCCAGTATGTGCATTAGTTAATTGAGAAGCTGCTGGTAAAAACCCAACTTTAATATAGTTTAACCATGCAAACACTGCAAATATACTTTCACTTCATCAATTCAATTACTTGAATAACTTCCCTTTACTTTTACGCAACTGTAAAAAGCCAGAAAGTACATACGTCTCAAGGCATGTCCGTATGGTGGAAGTGATTCATTTCAGATCCGCTCTCATCTTATGGCTGGCATTGAGAGACTTCCAACAGCTCAATTTGCAGGAAGTGTCAGTACTTGACTGTCACTGGCCAGCAAGGCGCGATTCAGTCAGTCTTGACCTGCGCTGTCGAGGCAACGGGTCAAAGTTGGGAGGAAAAAAAACAAACTCTTAATGAGTCCCAACATGAGGCCGCAGTCTCTCAGTGAATGATGCAAATATACTGGAAGTGTGCATTGATTTTTCCATCATGTCAGGCGTATTCAGCAGCGCCAACTCCTTTCCCAGTCTCTCCCAATTAGCTTTCAGCCTGGGGAACATTGTCGATCCTGATCTGCCCATCTGCCTGTCAGTGGCTTCATTCCACTGAAGGAGAGAGATGGGAAAGGGGGCATAGGGAAGGAAATGTGCGATAGAGCAAGCAAGCGATGGATAATTCTGTGTTTGGCGGCTATGGGCGAGAAGGCTTGGCAGATCTGTCGAAAGCCAGTAGGGGTGGTTTGGAAACGGAAGGACTCCCTGAGAGAGATACTGTTGTTCTGATGATAGAGTGAGGCACAATGCCCACTCACTGTGTCTGCAGCCATTTATCAATGAAAACGCAGCACTTGTTCTTCACATAGCTTCTGCCAAGGATGGATGCAGATTTCTCATTTCTCTCTCACTTTCTGTCCATCTTCCTATTTCTCCTTGGGATGGAGCTATCACCGCGCTGCCCCTGTAGGTCAGGGAATCTGCTTCAGATAATGGCCTGTCTAAGAGGGCCTCCGCCTCGTCTTTCACTCCCCCCAGAAGGCCTTAGCGCTTCAAGTTGGCAGAGCGAGATTGACGTTCAGTATGATTGCTGCCTCATCATTCCACTCCGGCTTTTACTGCCCGCCCCCCCCCCCCCCCCAAGAAACACAAGACAGTTTTCCCCCCTGAACTTAAATGAGTGACAGAATACATTCTCACAGTGCACAGTGTCTCCCACATCTTCCACTATAATGGCCACATGCCATCGTTGTCAATTTGCGAACTGGAATGAGAAAATCTGCGCGAAGTAAATGAGACAAAGAAGGGAAAAAAATAGTCCTGTCAAATTTAATTTGACATCCAGTTTTCTCCTGTTGAGGATCTTTTTGCCTTTCCATCCCCCCCTGCAGCTGAATGCAATATTGTTTCTATTCAATAGCGGTTATATTTCCACTTGCCACGAGTGGTGCAAGTGACACCTAGCTCACGACTGAGCTTTGTCTATATGCACATATAAAACGAGACTGGCAGTTATGTCGTCCACACTCTCTCCCACTAATTGGTATTTCATTTCATTCTTTGTCCTGTTGGGTGTTGTAATTACTGAAGCTGCAGGGAGGCAACTGCAGAGTTGAAATCCTGCTCAGGGCTGCCCACTGGAGGCAAGTCGGAGAAATGCAGACCACCGTTTCATACCTGGACCCCGTCAGTTATCAGTGGCGAGAAAATTGATTAATTATAAATAAGGCCAATATATGAATAACCACTCAAATGTAGGTTATGTAAATACTATATATTCCAGCCTCAGGTGATGAAAAGTAGCCCAAATATCTGGAAAAATAGCGATGTAAATTTAGGGGGCACCCAGTCATCAGGGCCACCCTGGTCGCTCCTCTGTCCCACCCTTGCCTCATTAGTGTGTATCAGCTAATAAAACCTTAATGGAAAAAGAAGAAAAAAATTAAACCCATTCACGTTCACTGATGTCAAGACATGATTGGAGACTATCACTCAGACACATGCGCGCACACACTCACACACACACACGCATTAAAAACCAGCCGTATAACTGTGTCCTCACACATCGGGGCATGTAGACAGACGTTGTGGAAAGGTAGCTGTCCACCCCTGCACACAAACAGATAAAGTCTCCATTGGGCCGAGCTGCAGGCTGATAAATTCCCCCAAGCGTCACTTTATGGGTTGTACTTTTTTTTCGCTGAGGATTTTTATCTTGGTGCAGCTGAATCCACATATTCTGGCCCTGGCACGGTCACGACTTCGCCTACAGTGCATTAGTTCTCACATGAGGAATGAGGTTTTTGATGAAAAGGCCCACCATTCTCAGGACTGATGGAACGGCGCTATGGGTTTACCTGTCGTGATGTAATCCACAGCTGGGCCCAGACAAGGCTGATATACAGTACCAGTAAGAGTGTGGAGAGACAGAGATTGAATAGAAGAGATGAGGACTGAGAGGAAGGGATTGAACTGGAATGAAAAGGATGTACTCTGTGAGGAGAAACAGCTTGAGACGATCCTACATTAGAGCGTCTGTAGGGTGTGTGTTCACGTGTGTGTGTGTGTGTGTGTGTGTGTGTGTGTGTGTGTGTGTGTGTGTGTGTGTGTCTCAGCCATCTTGCTGCAGATAAACAATGCCATCCATACAGGCAAGCACCACAGGCGTACTTGTGGGTCAGTGTATTGTGTTTGAGGAGGGGCAGAATGACAGAATAAACGTCAATAACAGCAGCCAAGCTAAGCAACAACAACAGCGCAGGGGTAGTACTGTTGTAAAGAAACACACATTGCCGGCCCCGCAGGAGCCAGGGCTGCATTCAGGAGTGTAGTAATGGCTCATTGGTGGACTATAATGACCACACATGGCCATTAGTGAGGTGAACAGCGTAGGCCCCGCGCCCCGAGCGCCACACAGGTGTGTACCGCTCAGTTATGACAGGCTCAAACCTGATGTGTGTCTAACGAGCCCCTTGGTATACTGTGCTTGTGTATCTGCCCTCTTAACCTGCCACATGGTCGCTGTGCTGTTGGTAGATCCCAGTTACTCACTTCAAACAACAGATTTACATACAGCTTTTCCTTCTAAAAACAAACAGTTAGCATTACTGTTAGCATCGCTGTAAAAATACGTTTGAGTGGAATCCCCCCCCAAAAATTCAAACCAAGTAGACCTGTTACTGGAACAAGTTTTGTTGGATGAGAAATCGTTTGGGAAACTATTGCTGTTTATGATTTTATAGTCATTTTAAAGCAAATTTTATTATACAGATGGAATAATAACATAACATGATAATGCCTGTATTGTACACTTATTCAAAGAGTGATTCACTTCACTTTTTAATTCAAAAAAATATTCGCTCAGACATGAGACCGTGCAGAAAGAAATCCTTAATAAATTAAATGAAATAACCACCAAAAATGTAGGCGATGCTCTTATGTGAACAAACAGCACTAAAATGAAGCAAAATTATTGTGTTCCTGTCTATCTATGGTACAATGAGCAGATGTAGTAATTCGTCCATGTTCCATCTCAAGTCCCTTGCCCTTTTTTCCAAATTCAGTCATCATGCCCATTCTCCCAAACACATCTTTCATGGTTTAATGTTAGCCAGCAGGTGGCAGCACTTGAAAACCCCCATCTTTCAAAAATACACAGTGAACACTAATCCAGTTAACGTCACACAAAGCTGGTAGCAAGCTAGCTTAGCGATAGCTGATCCAGCTAACACCCAAGACGTTTGCTAACCTCAGTGTTTGACGCCACCAACATGAGATACAGCAGCTCTTTCTTGGTTTTGTGCTTCAAATGACGTTTTATAGCTAAAATATGTAACAAATACTGCCTTTTGCCATTTTGTTGCTACATTATCTTTGTGGCCACGCCCACCAGACAGGTGCAGAGGAGTACGCATGACAGAAGGGAACGTCGGGAAGTTCAGCAGATGTAGTTCCTTAACGAAAATGCTTCAAATAAACCTTGGCGAGTCCCAAAGCTGAATCTGTCTTTTGGGGGACGCGTCCAGGTCAAGTCTCAATTCACACGAGATTCATGTCCGACGCTCGGATTCAAGTTCTCAACTTTGCTGTGAACCCCAGGCAGTGACAGTGAGTTTCAATGACTGATACATTTCCAAGAATAAGACCAAGTTTAATAAGGTGTGTCACTTCCAGATAGATTGCTGAGCTGAGAATTGGCAAAATGTTAAAAATCCATTTGTGAACCAGTTAGATTTATTTGTCTAAATGAACGTTGAATTGTTTTGATAATTAATCTAAAAAAAAAAAATAAAAAAAATTCCAATCTGTAATGCTCATTAAAGGATGGTGTTTTTTTCACATTTAGTTTAGTTTTTTTCGACACCACCTTTCCTTTCCGTATCTTCTTCAATTTTTTTTTCTCATGTGCATGTTTTTTAATGACACTTCCTTCCTTTCAAGCGTCCTTCCTCCTACACCTCTCCCTCATCGCAGTTTGTCCCACATTTCCTTCACGTTCTCCTCCTCTCCCTCTGTCTCCAACTTTCTCTATAAGCTTGTTTAGATTTCCTGCCACGTTCCACCATAGCTAAGCTCTCCAAATCCCAAATACATATTTTCAAGAAAATGGTCTGATGGAGGTATGGGGAGGGGGGGGGGGGTTCCTGGTAAGCATCGGTTTTACTTATTTTTCAAAAGGACTCGTTGAGGAAGGAATGGGCAGTGATTTATGGTTGGATCCAAGGACACAATAGTTAACTTCAGTGGCTGAAGTGTTCGTGTTAAAACTGTTTATTACACAAATCTCCATCGACAACAAATCAATTGTGTATTTTCCACTTTCTCTGCCTTACGTTCTGTCACTTGTGTCTTGCCTGTTTACTTACTAGGTGCTTTCGTCAAGGAAAGAAACAAAAAAAGATGCAATCATAAAATGAGTGCTGGACACTGTTATTGGGACCCCCTTTTGGTGAATTTAAATCACTTTCATAGACAAAGCCAAACAAAAAAAAAATCGGCGCTCACATCAGAAATGTCATTATGAAATAGAAATAAGAATAAAAACAATTCCGAGGTTGCGAGACAATCGGCCAAAGTTCTTGAAATCTGGTTTTCTGTAGTTCAGAGAGTTGTCAGGAGGTTTCAGAGTCGTGCCATGAAAAAAATCACAGAGAAGTCTTGTGAAGTTTTTGTTACCAAAAAAAAAAAAAAAAAAAGCAAAAAGGAACGCCACCCAAGACATCTGAAGAGCTAAAGGGCTGGTGCCAGCTTGTAGACGCCACACATGAATAAAGCACTAGAAAAAGCCGGGGAGGACATCACTACGGAGAACAAGAGACAAAAAAAGTCAAGACTTACATTTGTAAAACCCGTCAAAGCTGAGCCAGGCTTTCTCAGGTCATGTGTGGACGCGAAAGGCTGCCGTTCTACCGCCTGCCGTTCCACCGCCTCTGGGTTCTACCGCCTGCCGTTCTACCGCCTCTGGTGCTGGAGTGACTTCCAACGGCTGATGAAACCAGAAGATTATCAAGATGTCATACCCCAAAGTGTTGTTATCCAGTGTTAGAAGAAGTTTGCTGTTTTTCAGCAGTGCATTGACCCAAAGCACTTATCCAACAGCACAAAAGAACGGTTGAAAGGGAAAAAATGGGGCAGTTTAAACTGCCCAACATGAGTCCTGACCTAAATCTCATTGAAAACCTGTGTGGAGAGCTGAAATCTGCCACAGCAAAGGAGGAGTGCCACGCTAGTGGACAGGCGCAAGAAGCTTTTAGATGGCAAAACTTCAGCGACCAACGTTTCCGAGGTGCATTTTGTTTTTCTTCAGTTACATATTTTTTTCAAATATTCTGATGATCCCAAAAAAATGTTTTTTACATTTACTCCTGAGGATGTTCTGAACGATATAATTGAAATTCAGGGTTAGAGACCATTCTGACCAGGGTCGTTATCTGAACAACGATCCTGTTCCTGCCACGTGCTCGCTAAGCTCATGCATTATTAATAGGGTACATCGTATTTAGCCTGGAACAGCCAGGACCTTGCCAGAAAGTAAAGTTAAAGCAAGGATGCTTGTCTCCCATTTTGATCTATCCCTTTGTGTCTGGTTTGTGTGATTTTGTTTGTTTTTTCAGTTTTCTTGACGCAAGATCTGCTGCTCGAGTGACACCTACTTGTCTGGATATTTCTTCAGTAACTATTCTCATAGCTGGCGTTCATTTAAAAGTCAGGTCGGGTACATAGCTGACACCAACAAATAAAGGCCGGCCCCAATACAGTCTGGAGAAAAATAAACAGAGGAAACGGTAACAGGAAAACCCCGGTACCCCTCACTGGCTTGTAGTACTGCACAGCGGCCTCTAGATGGCAGTAGCTACAGTTTAAGTACCACGGAGTCGAATCTCGATATCCCGCTGTGAGGGCTGCACGCCTGTGTTTTTCTCTCTTGTACGTCATTGCGCTGACAAAGTCATCATTACACATAAAAGTGCGCCGGAACACTGAGAGGTAAACAAACAACAGCATGGACGTCGTCCAGTCGAGCCGCTTCCTCAAAATGCCGGTGACGTTCCCATAAATCACCGTGTCCCTTACGGTGCCAGAAATCTGCCGCCGGATCTCGTCTTCACCACGGATGATGAGCAGCTCGCTCCAGAGCTTCCTCAATGACAGCCTGACAGGCGGCACAGTGACAGAATGCAACAGGAAGGTCGATCTACGTCGACGGGTCACATCGCGGGAAAACTGAGACGACGCGGGTTGCCTTTTTCACACTTGCACACTCCTTTTTCACTCCTATCGTCGATGGACGTGGGTCGAAATGCCGAGTCGACGCTTTCAGAGTGGCCAAACACCCGTGTTCACCCGCGTTTTTGGTGCAGTGTGAAAGGGTCTTTAGTGTCAGAAACATTCTCACGGAAAGCGAATGGAGCACCACCAACTAATCACAACAATCATTGTTATTGACTCTGACTCTTTATTTCAATTTAATTGTATTTGATGTATTTTTATTTAGACTTTCTTTCAATTATATTTGGTTAATTTGCAAATGCAGATTCAAACCTTGCTACCGGGAATCATTGCCGAGTGGAATTGTTAGATCCGGTTTGTCATCTGTGTTCGTGGATTTCTGAGAATACGCCTGGATGGAAAAGGCACAGATTCTTATATGCTTGGGTGTCTGTAAACGGAGGGTTTGGGGCAGTTTTGGTGTACCAGTGGCTCGTAGATCCAAGCTAAATATACGTGGACGGTTAATCTGCATTCTTCAGCCATGAAGAATTGATGCTGAAATGAAAACTAATCTTGTTGAGTGTCTTTTAAGGAGTTTCACAAATCTAAGAGCTGTTCAGGATGTGTTGCTGAGAAGTACAATTTGATTAAAATGTGTTTTTTTCATATATAAGATTACACAGTCGGACTTCATTCAGGCAGTTTGTTAACAATGATACCAACATAAGCCAGAAAATTGTATTCTCCTACTCATGAAAGGTTCTTGATGTATTTTAAAACATGCCGAGAATGAAACTCCGCCCCTTACTAGCCTGACTAGAGACCAGGACTCCCGTTTGGAGCTTGTTAAGAGAAGTGGTTAATTAGTTGTCAGATCTGACCCTTGCAGCGATCAGTTACCCGCTTGTCCTCTGCGTCTGTGCTGTGTGCTGCGCCTCCTGCTGACATCTGTCCATCCGTCTATCCTCATCCATCCATCTATCCTCATCCATCCATCTATCCTCATCCATCCATCCCCAGTCCGACCTTGCATACTTTTACTCGGTTCCCTTGTGCGTCTGTGCTTTGCATGTGGCCGTTAGTGACAGCACAGTGATATCGTCTATAAACTTTTCTAATCCACATGCAATTGCTTTGCATGTCCTGCATTATGTATTTAACTACTCTGTAGTCAGTTGTCCTCCTTTAACTAAAAATATTCTTATTATTTCACCACATGCTTATAAATGCTCCGAATAACTTTTCAATTTTTCAATCCAATGTCCTCAGGGTGACTTTGTAATATCCGTCCAGGGACTACAGATGAAATATGGCCTCGTGGCTAACTCCGCCATGTGTGTAGGAATGCTTACTAATGTGCAACGTGTCTGTCCAATAAAGTAGGAGAGTAAAAAAAAAAAAAAACACACAAAAAAACCCCAACAACTGTGCTTTGAAGTATAACACGCACAGGCAAGAAATTCACCCTGAAAATTGAGCAGTAACTGAGCAGACGAATGCAGTAACAGAACAAGTACTGTTCATGTGAGAGGGCACATAAATGTTGGCGAATAGTAAAAGCAGCGCCGCGTCCAGTAAATAATCACTGCAGCAGACTCCATGTTGTCGTCCACAGCAGGAAACAAACAAAACACGTACGAATATGAAACCCACCCAAAGCATGTTTCAGTCCTCATGAGCCTATTTGTGATGTTTTTGGATGCATTTGACCTCCATATACCACATAAGAAAAGATCTCAAATATCTTAAATATGTAACCATTTTTTATGACGTCCGCATAAAACTTTATCACTCTTACATCATGTGTTTTATCACCTAATATATATAATATGATATTATAATATATATATATGATATAATAATAATGATATAATATATATAATATGATATCTTGCAAAAAGATGCTCGGTGCAACTTACAATTCTTACATTTTTAAGTGAGTTTTATCATTTAAGTGCAAGGTACATTTTGAAACGATCCACTATGTATTTTTTTTGTTTAACTTCCAAATACTGGTACTAGCATAAGTACTGAAAATCCGGTATCCGTCAACCCAGTATCCTCCAGCTGTCGACATCACGAGTCAAGGCTCCTTTTAACATCATTTTGCATAACAAAGTTTGTTGTTCGACGGTAAATTTACATGCCTCCATTTTATATATTTGTCAGCGTCTGTTAACCTCTAATGAGATCCAAAAAAATCAAAAATAGATTTTGTACATACGAATATTAAAATTTCTGACGTCCTGATATTGGTGTCATCATCCACCCCACCAGGCCTGTATCGCTGAGTCCTGCTCCGAAGGGTTAATCGTGATAATATGGATCAGGTGTCAGGTGAGAGACGACGTGGGAGTGTTTCACTCTAACGCAGTACAACTTAAGAGCTTTTAGACAGCGGAGGTTAATGAATTTGAGTTTCCCGACCACGCTATTAACTGGATGTATTAAAAAGTCACTTCCTGCTGCTTTGAGAGCGATCACCGCAAGTAGAAGACAGCGGCTAAACTGGGCAGAACAGCAGAAAAGGAAAGGAGTTCCACTCAACTTGCTTCGTCTAATAGGGGGAAAGGTTTCTAATGCTTGTGTGAATCATTTTCAATATAGTTAAGAGACAGTTCCATAACTTTTTTTTTCATTTGCATCTAACATGACTAAACCTCATTTACACATTGTGCCCAGGATCAAACACATTTCATCTGCCAAATCCTTTTTCCTAAAGCTCAAAACTTCTTCAAAGAGAAGCATAGCCACACAAGACTGCTTCCAACTCTTCATATTTGGAATGTTTCTATCCTGTCCTTTCTTTGTCAAAAACAACAGAGTCTGATCCCCGAGAGGCTGCTAGCTTTCTGGGCGTCCTTTGTGGTCCTTTATGGTGCATCAGGCTGGTGATGAAGCAGCTTTGCTCAACTCAGCAGGTATCTGTCTCCAAATCCTCCTCTCAGAGGGAGCTGGACACCAGGCAGACGGAGGCGTGGAGGCCTGTGGCAGGGATGGATAAAATGGATCACATAAAAAACAACACAAGCTGACTGTAAATGAGCACGGGAGCAGACAGCCATGAGTGAATGGCAGTGGCTGGATACGGCGGCGAGCCAGCAGGCCCCCGACCAAACACTCCAATCATTCACACTACCTTGAGTCACAGAGAGGGTATTAGAGGATTTTTCAGGATTTTTTTTTCCTCATTGACTCTCCCTGTGACTGACAGCTATCTACATTGATTGACACTGAAGGAACCAGCAACCTGCTGAGAGGAGGGGGCGCCACATCAATTGACTGTCATCCTGCTGGCTGATGGCGAGCTTAGAGAGAAAGGGCAAACCTATGCAAGCACTTTTTGTTGCAGATGGCCTAGAAATAATGAATCCTGTAGAGATGCATTAACTTGTTCAGTGAATTCATATTTTTTGGTGCGGGGAGGGGGGGGACACTGCCACCGCCACGACCATGGGGGCCTTTACCTTTATAAATATTATCCCTACGATCCAAAGACAGAAATTACAATTAGACTGAGCTGGGGGGGGGGGGGGGGGTCCTCGAAATAAAGCATTTCAAGTGGCTGAATTATTGAACTAATAGAGATGTATACCTGCAGCGGAACAGCAGGGCACAACGGTCTTTTTGAACACAGCAGCAGAATCAGTCATGTATTAAATTGTGTGTTTCAATGATTTGTTTCAGCTTGCTACATTGGACCGTGATATTTTATTTAAAGCAATACAAAAATAAATTATGGATACTGCACATATTGGAAGACTTGACAAACCCAATGAGATTATCATAAAATGTACTGATGCATATTTACATGTCTGGTAAAAAAAACATGAAGTTTGAGAGGAACCTGTCGTAGATATTGATCGTTTGCATTCGCCGCTCGAGTATTATCACCGTTCCTACTAGCCAACCTGACTGTTTCTGATTGTTTCACCTCCAAGAGAAATTTAATCGTTCGACTATTCAAGACCTACAAAGTATTTTTGGTCACCCCTCTCGCAGCTAACTCTGCTACTTCTATCTAACCCTCTGCTAACTCTGCTACTTGTGGTTAACCCTTTGCTAACTCTGCTACTTCTATTTAACCCTCTGCTAACTCTGCTACTTGTGGTTAACCCTTTGCTAACTCTGCTACTTCTATTTAACCCTCTGCTAACTCTGCTACTTCTGTTTAGCCCCCTGCTAACTCTGTAACTTCTGCTACTTCTGGTTACCCCTCTGCTACATCTGGTTAACCCTTTGCTAACTCTGCTACTTCTGGTTACCAATCTGCTAACTCAGCTAACTCTGGTTACCCCTCTGCTTACTCTGCAGATTCTGGTTAGCCCTCTGCTAACTCTGCTACTTCTGGTTAGCCCTCTGCTAACTCTGCTATGTCCGCTTTCACATTCAAGCCTTTGAGGACTGCAGTTCAGCACTAACTGAATCCTGGATAACTCATTAAACATTCCAATAGCTTTTACAGGAAGAGACTGGGATTTCGATGTGAAAACAATGTGATAGAACACCAATTGAGAGTAAAGTAATATTAAAAATGTAATATTTGTTTCTGTCCACTCAGTACCTCGAGGCGATTGGTGTTGTTACTTTCCTCAGTCACTGACCTCCCTGAATTAAACTTGCGTGGTGAAATTAATTTCTTTTTATGAGCTTTCTTTCGGACTGCTGCCTTTGTATTCTTTAACTCCAAAACAAACTTTCTGAGCCGCTTGGGGATGATAGCACCATTTCAATAGATTTTAAATATCCTCATGAGTAATGCTGATAAACAATATCTGATCCAAAGCTAATATCCTTTTTAATTTGCCGACACACACTGGGGTCATCCTATTGATTTAATGTAAGCTGCTTCAGTGGGGAAAATGGCATTCATTGAATTCGTACACAGTGCATTGTAATTTAAATTGATTTTGCAAGAAGAAAGTCATTGTAATGTTTCATTCAAGCTATGAGAGACAAACACATATAGTTGCTTCAACTCGGGCTGTGGAATTGTTCAGGTTTGGTGAACCTTTAAAACTAAAGTTGACTCTGAAGGCGAGCCCCCCATCACTGTAACTTTTAGGTGCGGGAGGGTGTTTTCGAATACAAGAGAACACCCTTTTTGCAAAAAGGTAGCCGGTGTGGAATTTGGATGGGCCATCCAATTTTCTGCTTCAGTAGAAGTGTGTGGTGTGTAAGCTAATGTATGGAGAGCCATGCTTGGAGGGCGCAACTTCAGTTTGGGGTTGGCACAGCAAAGATAGATAGATAGATAGATAGATAGATAGATAGATAGATAGATGATAGATAGATAGATAGATAGATAGATAGATAGATAGATAGATAGATAGATAGATAGATAGACAGATAGATAGATAGATAGATAGATAGATAGATAGATAGATAGATAGATAGATAGATAGATAGATAGATGATAGATAGATAGATAGATAGATAGATAGATAGATGGATAGATAGATAGATAGATAGATAGACAGACAGACAGACAGACAGACAGACAGACAGACAGACAGATAGATAGATAGACAGATAGATAGATAGATAGATAGATAGATAGATAGATAGATAGATAGATAGACAGATGGATAGATAGATAGAGTGGGCTTACATGAATTCTGTGTGTGAGCGTGTGTGTGTGTGTGTGTGTGTGTGTGTGTGTGCGCCCCCCGCATTGATAAGCTGTCCACATCTCACTGTAATTTAGAGACTTCGCCCCCGAGAATGCGTCTGAGTTATAACATTTCTCTCTCCCCTTCCTCTCCTCTCGCCCCTTCCTCTTACCTCCATCTGCCTCCACATATCTTCACTTCTCTCCATCTTTATTTTTCCAGTTCGATTTTGTTTACCCTTCTTGTCAGTATTTGTTCAGGGCAATTTCATTTTATTACAACTTGGGTCATCATTTGGCCATCCTTCCTACTGGTAGTCGGAACGTTGTGCTCGGCCAAAGGTTCCGATCGGGAATGAAGAACGTCATGCGTTGATGCATCTGACCATGAGAACCAAGGGAGTGATTTGTTCTTTCAAGATCCCAAACAAAGCCAGACCAAACCTCTGGAGAAATACTCCTGATTTATTTTCACACAAAGGAGTTTGATGTAGTTTTGTTCTTTTGCTTCGTTTGTTTGTTGGTTTAATGGTGTTTTGATTGCATCAGAGCATCGAAAGGGTTTACATCATCTGAGCAGTATAAGACAAATGCTTCTGTCATTTTGACACCTTGATTGGAAAGTTGTTTGTTCCTTCGATTGCAGGATCTAGTAATTGTGTTCCAGATACTTTATTTTCATTTTTTAGAACCGCAAGAATCCTCCCGTTAAATCAAATTAAACTTGGGCTGTTTTCAACGTGGTCGGAGCCTGGATCCTGTCGTTTGTAGCTTCTGTAGCTAACTTCCTGTGGCAGGATGAATGATTTTTCTGCCCAATCTGAACTATCATTTATATGCCTTGATGGATTTGCTTCATAGTTTCGTCAATAGTTCAACAAGATAGGGACTTTGCACCACTCAGGTACCAAAGGAGGAACAAACACGCTCAACAGCATCCACTTCTGGTTCGACAAGGTTTTCATGCCTCTTTGTTTGATTTGAACACCATTGCCTGCAATAGCGTCTTTATGGTTGCCTGTTGTAGCTATGATTTATATAATAAACGTGTGTGTGTGTGTGTGTGTGTGTGTGTGTGTGTGTGTGTGTGTGTGTGCGTGTCCCCGGAGACTAAGACATTTTTCACTATAATCTCATCTCATCTGAATTTCCCTTCTCGTAGCAGCCAGACTTCACGTGAACGCCACATTTACGAGATCCTAAGATATATCCCTTTCCTTTCTGCTGAGCTTTCAACTCCGTCATGCGTTAAGACACAGGAATCGCTCAAATATCAATGTTCAGTTCTTTTAAGGCTGTTTATATATTTATATATTTTTTTCTAAATATAGAGCGACAGTTTTTCTTGAAATCCTTCACATTCATTTACTGTACATCCCCAGAATTACAGCTGTCCTATATTCCTCTCCACCTTATTTTGACTTATAAATCTTTCAATTCAGCTTTTGTTTTTTTCTTCCAGCCTTTTTTTCACGTCACATATTCTGCAGTAAATCTTTTATATCCCATGATGGATTTTATGCACGATGACAATTTGTTTCACCTCCGAGTGGGGAGGTGTGGTTGAATCACGGTGTGAGGCTGAGGATGCTACATTGGTTACACCCCTGGAGGTTAGTTGTTGAACGTGTTCCTCATAAAAGCTCATGTTCATCAGCCTGGGTAGTTCATTAAGACTGGTTAGATGTCTTTACTCGTGAGAGGGGGACAATTAAAGGACTCTCAAAAACACTTATTTGATCCGCTTAACCTGAAATCAAGTGTTCAATCAAGGCGGAGGATTAAATCAGAGTTGCCACATGCCTCGTCATTGTTGACATTTTCATCTGACAGCCAGAAAATGAAGACCAGCCACTTTAGATGCTAATTTAACAGCTTAGCACATGATTTTCCTTCCTCGCTAAAGCTCGACTCCTGCCATAAAGCTGTCGCACCGGCTTCATATCCTGCTCCCTTACAAGCCCCAGCCCCAGAGGTACGCAGGAGTCCCCCCCCCCACCGAAAGGAACAACAACAACCATCATTATGTTTACTTTTAATCACTTAATCCGCGCTTTAATACAGAAGTAAACAAATAAAAGCACATCTAAGTAAATGAACAGTTGGAGTCGTTCTGTAATAGCTCGTAAATCTTTCAGAGTTCGTAATGAGCTTCGTTCTCCTCTGGGCTCAGCAGCAAGAAATCAGCACTTCACACACGAATGAGAGCGGCGTGTGAGCAGACTCTCACTCTGAAAGCGTACCATTGAGAGACTTGGGGAGGGAAGATTGGATTGTTTGTTTGGGGAGGTTATGTTAATCCGCGTGGGTATCTTACAATCCATTTTGATTAAACAGCAACATCTAAAGGAAATGTTCGAGACTTATAGCTGGAGCAGTAAGAGATGTTCTCCATTCTACACATTCATGGGGAACGTGTTATCTCACTGTCTTTAGGAGGGGATCTCATCCTGAAACATGCTTGGAGATAATCACTCAGCGAAAGCAAAGGAGTCCCGTATTTTTTTTGTGAAGAGATTAAATGCATGTGCATTTCAATTTGAGCATTCGATGCTAAACAATAAGATGAGTTGAGCACCCTCTTTTACCCGTATCTAGGCAACAAGGAAAAACATAAGATTCTCTCTCTCTCTCTTTCTCTCTCTCTCTCTCTTTCTCTCTCTCTCTTTCGTTCTCCATCTCTTTTTCTATGTTTCTCTTTTCTTGCTCCAGGGAACACCCCATCGTACTTTTTATTAAAAAAAAAAACAAAAAAAAAACTAAAGGCTCTCACGGAATTTTCTCAGCTTTAAGTTTGCGTGGATCTGTTCAGACTCCTGAAACACTGGAGTATGTGGATTTCCTGGCGCATCATCCGCTGAGCAACGACTGTGTTTTATGGCTCTCCTTGAGGAGTGATGAAATGTTTACTGGTGGGTGAGGAGCAGATAGAATGAGGGGTGGTTGTGTGATGTGTGGGAGGACTAGCACGCTCTTAGAAAGGATGAAGAGGGGAGGAGGAGTAGGAGGACCGGATAGGTGGAGTCTGGTGTCATCTAGACAAAACCTCAGCGGAGATAAATCAAACTCGGGTGCAAAGTTGGGTGAAACATCGTTTTTCTGTAAACATGCAGTGTCCTCTTTTTTGTTATTTCACTTGCTGGAAAATGTTCTTTATTTCTGCCCACCCGTCTTCAATTTGCAATTATTTCCGGGCATCGGGCTTACATAACCTTCATTTGTCCAGTGTTGTCTGGCATTCAGCGTTCGTGCTTTGAAATCGAGTTGCCACAGAAACAGTGGTGGATTTCTCTGCTGCCATAGAAGAGAAAGTCCTCTTTGAAAAATAACTATTCTTAGAGGCACAAGTGGGCATTATCTTCTCAAAGTAATCTGAATAATTTCTCAGTATAGTCTTATTATATGCTTGTCATATGCTCATATATATATAAAAATATGTGTGTGTATATATATATATATATATATATATATATATATTTTATGTAAATAGTCAGAAAAAGAGGAAGTGATGCGTCTCTTCCAAAAAGTCTTCTTTCCTTTTTCTCATCTTAACCCCCCCTTCACCAGAAACTTGGTTTGAGTGACCTCTTTTTTTGTTTCATAATTTCGAATGACTTGATCTCTGCTTCTCTTATCTAGCCCATTCCTACTCGACAGTTCATGTTTAATGATTATAAATACAATTGGTACTGCTTCAATTGTTGCTTTCATGTATGCAGAGCTGCTCAACCATTCCTTTGCTTCTCTTTTTGAGGAGTTTTCAGTAGGTTTGTTCATGTTTGTATAGTATCCTCCAATTTTTTCCCAACAATATGAAAAATGAGAACAATTCATGATTTTTCGTATTATTATCAAACCTGTCAGTGGCATAATTGATCATTTACATCTCCAGATTCTAAGAGTAATTTAACAGCAAGAACGTTCCTGGTTCAAGTCCCGGCTCCATCACAGGATCTCCCTGTGTGGAGTCTCCATGTTCTCCCTGTTCCTGTGTGGGTTCTGTCTGGTACTCCAGCTTCCTCCCACAGTCCAAAGACATCAAGAGGGGACGAGGCTGGTTGATACTCTACGGTAACTGGAGATTGAGAAACTGAGGGGAAACAATGTCAGCGCTTCATCCTCTGAACTCTACAGGATGGCGACTGCAACAGATACACAGCAAGAGTATCAATTCCCCTCTGTTGTTCAACGATGAGATTGTGCTAACTGTTGTTCATCCGTGCAGAGCTTTGAAGTGTGCCAGCTTAACATTAGCTTTCTTGCTAATAGCTTTGTGAAAGCTGACCAGACCAGATTTGTCTCTCGCTGCTAAGTTGTAGCTACTTTCAGGTGTGTTTCCATTGCATAATGATTGTTGCAGCTATGTCCAACCCTCGAGAGTTGCAGGGAAAGATCATTACTGTAGATAGCTTGTGACAAATGTAACATTTTGATTGCAATACTTGAAGTTTTTTTCAATTATTTTTCTTTGGCAATGACCATGACCCCTCCCGGGTGTCCATTATCAGAAATAATGACCTCCTCTCCCTCCAGTAATCCTGGTCACGGAGACCTCACGTGTATTCCTACCTATAGCTTCCCACAGCTAACAGCAGAAGAATATCTTGCGAGTGTAGCTGGTCTGTTTTCCCTTTTGCTGACAGCTCTGACCCAACCCTGACCGTTCCACTACGTCCCTTATTTTGGGTTCAGCTGTGCGACCGCTTGTGTCAGAAACAACATTTAAATTGCACAAACAGCAATTTAGCTTTTCATTTAATCTCCTGTAACAGTTCAATTTGATGCTTTGACGGAGCACAGACAAAAAGAAAAGGTTTCATTTTTCATTTCAATCCCCTGCTGCACGTAGTATAATATCAAGTGACAAAATACAGTGTGCACTGCAACAAAATGACAGCTGTGAGAATATTGAACCAGCCAAAATACCCAAAGAGCTATTTCAGGTACAGCGGGTTGCCGTTATAGATAGCAGTGTTATTTACCAGCATTTTTTTGCAGCAAAATGAATTGTAATCTTAATAAACTGTTCAGAAATGTGTACATTTCACCGACGGTAGTTCTCACAGAGTTCCTCTTTCTGAGTGGATGTAGCACCTCTAGTGAATAAAGCATGCTCACGACGACAGGCTGCATCCCTGCATCTCTGTAGATGAGGCTTAAGATCCTCTGCAGTGTAAAAATCTCTTGTGCTACATTCCAGTGAGTGTTCCTACAGAGTGCTACCATGTAGAGGTAAAGTGGGGTGGTTTCTAAAAATGTCTTATACCCAGCCATGGTTGGATTCCATCTTTCGGAGGAATAGTATGCCTGGTGGGCAGAGATGCAGGGAAGAATTACTGGGCCAGTTGTTAATTATAACTACACTGCACTGCACAATTGCTCAGTCGGGCACCTTTGTGCTTCACGTGAGTGTGTGTGTGTGTGTGTGTGTGTGTGTGTGTGTGTGTGTGTGTTTTGTGTAACATGTTTGCTGATACTCACGTACTTCATGTGTGCATGTAAACAGCATCTTGGTACACAAAAGATGGTGATTTAGCCTGGTTCCCCAGGAATTAGCATTAGCTTTAGCATTACACACAAGACTGGGAGATGCTGTTTGCCAAAAAAAAGAAAAAAGAAAAAAAAAGGGCACTGAGGACAGATAAGAGAATATTCCCAAACACACAAATCAAACTTGAGACATATAGTATTTCTTAAAGGAAATTTGAACAAAGGAAACAAACGGTTACCTGTCAAAGCTCGCCTTTTGTAGATTTTATTCCGTGACCTTATTTTCCCTCCAAAAAAACAAAAAAAAAAAACATCATTGCAGGAAATAAAACCTGCAGGGGAGAAAACAGAACTTCAACACTGTGTTGTCTACTATTCATTTTTTTCCTAAAGTTTTTATGTCTTCCTTTGTAATACGTACTCTGACAAACCGAGCGTTATTAGAGGGCATGAGAAGAACTGAGTAAGAAGATAAGCTGAGACACCTCTTTAAGTACCTCTACATCTATTAAGATGGAGATTATACCTTCAAAGCTAATTCTTTCTGTCTTTCTTTCTTTCTTTCTTTCTTTCTTTCTTTCTTTCTTATTTTTCGTGAGGATGGCGGTGCAGGAAATGAAGAAGTGCAGACCCTTCTTTTCAATTCCTCTCCTAATAAATTCCACAGCGTTTATCCCTTGTCCTAATATAACAGCAAATTAAAATTCATTGAATTTCAACGTGTTCATTAGACTCTGAAGGTGAGCTCTCTGTGAGAGGATGTGGTGCTTTAGAGGTACTTGTCTTCGTCCGTGTAAGTGAATGACAAATAGAGTCAGAGTGCCAGAAGTGAATGCAGAACGAGTGTGAGCGGGCTGGAGGAGGATGTCCCTAAAATACTTGATTTATTTATGCGTCTTTGTCACAGTTACTTGACACCAGAACAGCAAACGGCAAAAATCAATCCGTACAAAATGAGGCCTTTAAGTTGTCTCGTCTGTCATGACTACTTTAGATTATGTTGTGTGACACATAAATGGGGGTTTTATTGAAACGTGACACTTATTGTGAAGATGTATTTTTATGATAGCGGTGTAATTTTTAAATTTGAACGAAACAAAAAAAAAACTCTCCCGTGAAGTTAGTGCTGCTTATATCACATTGTACATACTGCAAGGTTTCTGTATACCTGGTATCCATAGCAACAGTCGTGTGATGAGATGATGCAAGCAGACTTCATGGAGGGAACTGAAGCAACAACAACTAGGAATATCAATGGATGACTACCTGCACAGCTACAACTGCAGTAAGAACAAAAGGATACGTACTTGACGAATGTTCTCGGCTGCCAGGCAGCCAGCGGATATTTCCTGTCCTTCTTCCTTTTCTGTGGGACGTAATGTCGTTTCCAACATTCATTTCCATCATTGTCATGAAAACGACAGCGTTAACTCTTCCCGTGCCCGCCTAATTTCGTTGCCAGTCTCTCTTGACAACGTCGCTATCTGATCTTTCAACGCCGCGGGATCTTTCGCAACTGTGAATATGTAAACATGAAAAATATCCATGTCGAGAGGAGTGAGTTGAGGTGGTTCGGGCATCTGGTGAGGATGCCTCCTGGACGTCTCCCTCAGGAGGTTTTCCAGGCATGCCCAACCGGGAGGAGGCCCCGGGGCCGACCCAGGACACACTGGAGGGATTATATCTCTCGGCTGGCCTGAGAACGCCTGGGATTCCCCCGGAAGAGCTGGTGGAAGTGGCTGGGGAGAGGGCAGTCTGGGCTTCCTTGCTGAGGCTGCTGCCCCCGCGACCCGGACCCACCGGATGAAGCGGAGGAGGAGGAGGAGGAGGAGGAGAACGACGACGACGATGACGACGACGAAAAATATCAATAGAATAAAAAAGAGCGCTTCTAGTTCGAGACAGGGTGTCACAGTGGTGCAGTGGTCATGACTGTCGCCTCACAGCAAGAAGGTTCCAGGTTTGAGTCCTGGCTCCATCACAGGATCTTCCTGTGTGGAGTCTGCATGTTCTCCCTGTTCCTTTGTGGGTTCTCTCTGGTACTCCAGCTTCCTCCCACAGTCCAAAGACATCAAGAGAGGACGAGGCTGATTGATACTCTAAATTGACTGTAGGTGTGACTGTGAGTGTGAATGGTTGTCTGTCTCTATGTGTTGGTCCTGTGATGGACTGGTGACCTGTCCAGGGTGAACCCCGCCTCTCACCTGAAGGCTGCTGGGATAGGCTCCACCCCCCGACCCTTAACTGGATAAGCGGTAGAAAATGGAAGGATGGATGGATGGTTTGAGACAGAAAAAGTGATTGGTGTGGTCTATTTGTTCAAGTCCTTGAACATTTGTATTTCATCAACTATCTTATAGAATATCAATGTCACTTTTATTCTTTTATGGCTCGTGTACGCATGTGTGGCAGCAAGTGGTCGCTACCTCCTTGAAACATGTATCAGCGTGTTATCATCTAACTCGCACTGTGTAGCAGCAACGTTGAAAATGACCAGCTCCTCTGCTGGTGCGTCGATGTCGTGTCACTGCAGAAACAGCAACTGTGTTACCGTTGTCACACACATCCATTGATGCGTCACTGTAATCACAATCAAACCACAAGAAACAGACATTTCCTGATCTCTTGCAGACACAATGATTATTTCCGCTAAAGACACGGATAGTTTTGATATTCCAGTCATGACCCAACCTCCTCTGGGCAGAGCTTTCAGAACTTCACCAGTTGCACAAGATCCATTTAAGTCATAGCACCAGCTGGTGGTTACAGGAAGTAAATGATGTAGTGAAACATGTTAGCGTGTGCTCACCTGCACCATCTAGTGGATGCAACAAGTTGTAATGAAACCACACTGCAGCATTAGTCTGCTCTTTAAAAGCGTCACTGCCCTCCTGCTCTACGCATCAGCGCTGCTAGCAGGTCAAATGAGGGCACTGGGACGTTCACCTCCACTTCACTCCGATTGGTTTCTAGTTTGAGGATTCATGCACGCAGCCTGTAACGCCTCATCTGATTGTACCTGCTTCAAAATGCTTCGGTTCCCCAACTGTACAGAAAAGCCATTTTCAATATGAAGTCCCTGAATTACAAATAGGATTGAGTAAACGTCTCCCAGAACTGTACTAATGCTCCTCTAATGTGAAAAAGTTATTGTTGGAACAGGAAGTGATGCTGGGCGGGGCTTGTTTGTACAACATCATTAGCTACCAGCATGCAATTGTACACACATGTTTACTTTTTGATGTCAGCGTTAAACTTTAATATGTGCAGCTCGTGCTTCCTGATTATGAGGGCAGTTGTGGGTCATTATATCGACACAAACAATGCAGCATTTAAATAGTTTTAATTACCAAACAACATGTTGTTGTTTTTATCCATACGACTGAAGAAAGCTAGTAGTGATTAACAGTCACAGAAGTCACCGTTTTGAACTATTTCACTAATTAGTGTTTCTCATATATCCATACCATCAATATTGATATAAATGAGGAAATTGTGATATGTTCTCTTCTCCATAACTAGAATAAATCTGTAATTTTGCCGAGATGATGCTAGCTAAGATTGTAGCTCTGTAGGACTTGAAGCAGTTAAATGTTGAAATAATTTAAATTCTGGAGCTAAAATGTAAGAGGAGCCACTGCGAGAAGTGATAAGTGGTGTAAGCACTCACAGATAACGACACCCCCATGGATTTATATGAAATGTAATGCTTGTGATACGACTTAGCAGGAATCGGAATAGCAGGAATCCCGGCGGACTGTCGCTGGTGTGATGCGTCTGAGAAGAGCTATTCGCTTCCTCCTGCAAGCTTTTCACCTTCTGGTTTTCTACTGAGGGGGAGACAATGACAAAGAGAGCAAGAAGGAGACAGAGAGGAGTGGACAGAGAAAACAACAGAGTTTATCAGGTCTTGGCCCACTGTGAAGTGGAGTTGCAGAGTGAAGGTTGGCTGCATGGCAATGTGTGTGTTGGGGTTGGAAGGTGATGAGAAAATCAAGGACAGCCGCCTGAGCCTTCCCTAACTCTGTTAGGTCAGACTGGCATTTTAATAAGGGCTGGTGAATACCACTGCTTCATCCCCCTTAGGGAAGCCAAACACACACATTCACACATCTTTGTCCACTTGTGCACAGAAGTACACAGAAGGAGGAAGAGGCAGAAATCATGTGTGGGCATGTGTAGTGTATACAGAGCGACGCTGAGCATATCAGATGATATAGAGGTGGAGAGGCACGCTGGGGGATGAATGCTAGATGAAGCGGCTAGTTGGGATGGCCACCCTTGCCCACATTGTAAAGCAATTAAAGTCCATGCAGGAGCATCAGGGGTGGGCCAAGCGAATCCTAGAGAGCTTTCACATTCTCACACGTCAAGCTCAGAGCTCGCTGACAAAGAAGTGTGGGAGGGAACAGGCAGATTGCAGCGACGGTGCAACGCCGCAGGGTATATATTGGTGTTCGCTGCTTCTCTGCCAGCGACTGTAGCAGGATGTGTCACACCCAGAGGTGGTACATCAGCCACAGGACACTCGTCTGTGGAGAATAATGCAGATAGATGAAGGCTGCCTCATATTGACCAATGTTAGAGCAGATGAAAGCAGAGTAATGGTCACTCATACTGCGCCTGCTTCTGCTATCGATCTGAAGTGTGGAAACGGTGAACACGCCAAGCTCACCGTGACGCTCTCATCAGATTGCAGCCGCGCAGTCACAATCGAAACCTGTGTGAGATGACAAGTCAAGAAGAGTTATATGTTCCTGTATTTGTTCACGTACTAAAAAAAGAAGACTTACCTCCTGTGTGTGTTGGCCTGTAACCTCATCAGTGCTGGAGTTTGTTGTTTACCAGACAACACTGGAACCTAACACATCTGTCAGTATCTCAGAAGTGTTCAGCTGCGGCCCTGGAGAAGCAGGGGCGGTGTGTCAAAAGCTCCTGACGTCATCGGCCTGTTGTTGGGAGCGCTGTGTCCTCTAGCAGGGACGATAGCGTGTCCCCACTTGTGGGGTGTCTGAGATCTGATGGTTGGCGTCAAGGTTTTCTACTCAGGTGTCTCTTTAGTGCTCAAATTGGAGATGTGATGTGAAATTCACCACTCCTGCTAGCATGCCGGTAGAGCTAATACTAACAACTACCACAGGGTCGTCCAAGCTAGCAGCGAGAGTGTGTTTTAGGTGTTTTTTTCAACTTTGTGTGTGTGTGTGTGTGTGTGTGTGTGATGATATAATAAAAAAAAATATATATCTATATATATATGTATACATATATATATATAGATATAGTGAGAGAGAGAGACAAAGAGAGAGAGGAGGAGGGGATAACATGATTGTGCATAGTTAATTAATCACTCATTGAGGAATGTAGATACGTGTTCACAATGTTAGAGTAATTCAAAAGAAATCGTTTGCCTGCGTCTGCGACCTTGTAGAAGCAGTGGAGACGACGGCGCTGCTGTGACGCCCACTTTTCTTTAATGCTGTCACACTCACACTATCAGCAACTTCCTGTGATGCAGATTGTCAAAACGTGTGTATCACATCTTTGTACAGAAGCCCGGCCAAGTTGTCTCGCAGAGCTCCTCGTTTCCTCACTGATCAAACGCAGAAAATCTATGAAATGCTGTCAGCTACAAACAGCAGTGCTCAATTTATATATGAGTGCATGTGTGTATCTACTATCTATCTATCTAGCTCTCTGTCTCTGTCTCTCTGTATATATATATATATATATATATATATATATATATATATATACACAGTATATATATATATATATATATATATATATATATATATATATACAGTATATATATATACAGTATATATATATATATATATATATATATACAGTATATATATATTTACGTATATGAGGCTATAGGGACTTGTAGATTCATGGTGGGGCGAAACTAATATGTTGACCTTTTAAGCTGACAAGTGTGTGATATGATTGCACGCGTGCGTCTCTGTTTCTGTTTTCTTGAGATTTCTTCTTTCGGGCTGTCGAGTGCAGCTTGTGAAGGGGGATCAGCTTTGTTGCCATTCGGCCTTTTAAAGAAGGAAGAGATGAAACAGAGCAACATCCTGATTGAAGATAAATCCCCCCTGATTAGCTCTGTTGCTCTCCTTACGTTGTTGGTTCAACTCAACTGGTTTTTTTTTGGGGGGGGGGCGGTGGTGGTTTGCTTCGTGGTGATGGCTGTGGAAGTTCTATTGTTTGTGAAAGGATTTGCATTCTTTTACTTCTTTTATCATTTTCAAGGGAATTAAAAAATAGGAAATGTGCATTATGTGTGTTTCCGTCAGCTATGTTGGAGTGAATGAAACAGACTTTGTGCTGAATACCACCAGAAGATGGCGCTAGAAGCGATGTCACTCGGAGGTGTAACCGAGAGAGTAGAAGAGAGTCTTGAAAATTCACAGCTTTTTTTGTTTTTATTTTTTTCAATCTTTCTCTATTTTCATCCACCTTCCCTTTCGTGATATTTCAAAATGTGCATCAGAGTACTTTTTTTTTTTTTTTTAGCCAGTTTTCACACATCATTCCTCCTGGCAGTTTCCAAGGGACTGAGGCTTGGCCCAGGCGCTCCATAGCGCCACCTCATTCCTGGCTCCTAGTCAGGTCAGTCCCCTTTACTCCAGAGATTCCTGGCGAGACCAGCTGGGACACGGCACCACAGTGAAACCTGCAAGATTGGAGCGCTGCAACCCGATAAGACGGCGCGGACGGCGCAGGTTGACCTGAGACGGGTCGTTACGCACTGCTGCAACTTTTCATCTCGTCTGCACGGTTTGGTTAAAGCTGGTCCTGACCGGATTTGGTGGTCATGTCAGTCTTCACAAGACGGATAAATTAGTGATATCCATTTAAGGAGCCACGACCACAGGGAGTGTGTGCAAATAGTCTGCTGTATTTATCTGGATTTAGTTCAGATGTTGCCGGTGTTTAATTACAAAGGGTTTGCACCACACACACACACACACACACACACACACACACACACACACACACACACACACACACACACACACCAATTAGCGCAGTTCTTGTAGAAGTGTTAATTCTGAGGTGGCAGCCTGGCCACAGTTCTGTTCTGGTTCTGGTCCTGCTTACAGTGTGTGTTCATTTAATAATCCCCGTCTTCCTCCTCTTTAAATTCAATCAGTGGTTTAATAAGAACATGACCTGCTTTATCTCATCCAACCACATCCTTGTATTTCTGGTTCTGGTCGGAGGCTCTGGTTTTTTCACCACGAGAAAGAGAGGTAACTTAAACTCTGTGTCAGTTACCATGGTTACTGACTCTATGAATGTCTATCTGTCTCTCCTCCCTCTTACAGTCAGACATGCTGATTCATTTCCTCGCTCATTCAGTCCACGTTAAAGCTCCCATCAGCTTTTTCGTTGAATTGAATCTGGATTCAAATCCCGATTCTTCCTGTTACTCAGCGACCAAAGTTCCCGGCTGTCGCGCTCACACATGGCTTCTCTTTATGCTCGCATTCACACACATTCAACCGTCGCCACTTCACACTTAAAAACCTGTAGGAAAAAATGTTGCTCCAGTTCTGTCAAAATGTATTTTGCCTTTAAAAAGACAAAAAACAAACAACCAAACAAACAACCCAGCACATTGCATACATATTACATGTTTACATACTTATTTACATACTTAAATTCCTCCTCGGCCGTGGTGGGTTATCACCTCCGCTATACCACTGAAGAATCTTAATTCAGTTAAATGAATGAAACTTCATTGTGTTGTTTGTGTTATATATCGACGTTTTTTTTTTCTTCCCCCCTCCGTCTGACTCAGGCTCTTATTTTTTAAAGATCAATATGTATTGTCTACACACACACTGATATCACTACACCTGCTGCATTTAAATGAAGGCTTTTTTTTTCAACCTGTTGTCATGATGAATCGTAGTATTGCTGTTTTATTGATCCCCAGCGAGCGCGAGCTGAACTCAGAGTCAACTTCCTCGGGGGTGATTGAACTCACCCACCGCAGGTTCACTCTGCCTAAAGTTCACCGTCCAGTCCTTTTTGGTAAGAAAAGAACAAAAAAGAAAAGAAAAGAAAGAAAAAGCAAGGAGCAACGTGCTTGCATAATTGACTTCATAAAGCCAGTTTCTAAATGCCTGTGTTTTGCAGAATTTATGAACACGGAAGAGTAATTTGTTATCATCGACAGTGCACGACTGGATGAATTTCCATGCATGCACGCAAGGACATGCATGAAATATGGTGAATTACAACATGCATAGCTCTCAATTACTGTGTCCCCTTAAGTTAGATGAAAATATATTGGATTTCTCTTGACAACTACAACTTGACTTTTTCTTATTTCGTTTTCCAACTGACAGCCGTGGAGAGGAAGCAGCGGGTCTCTACATGGATGCATATGTTGCTTCTGCTCCAACATGTATGGGCTCCGGCTCGTCCCTTTACATTATTGGAATTGCCCAATGGGCATTGATGGCGAGCGTTTTAATGAATTAAAGTGGACGGAGCTGACTCAGTTGAATCGATAAGCGGTCCCCTGTGGAGCCCTCTTGCTCCACGCACCAGAAACGGCCGAGTAGAGGGAGACAGAAAGACAGAGATAGAGTGACAAAGAGAAGAAAAATGAAAGACGGAGCAGTAAAAGGGGGGGAGGGGCTCCAGGGAGAAGAGAGATGATGTGAGGAGGGAGACCCAGGGAAATACAAAAAAGAAGAGAAGAGAATGGGAGCGATGAATGAATTGCAGTAGATGAAAGGGTTAAGTGTTTTGCAGTTCTCCACCCAAATGGCTCCTGAGGCTTCTCCTCAAGAGGGTTAATACACCCCCCCCCCCACACACACACACACACACACACCCTCTCACACACCCCGATCCCTCCCCTAGCACGAACAAACTGGGACTTCATAACACATGTGGCCTCATTCAGTCCAGTGCTCATAGGAACTCCATTTGTCTTGCTCTTCGTCTCGTGCTGAAGTCATAATTGTTGTGGCCTTTTTGTACACAAGACACACTTTTCACATTTGCACCGGTGCTCTTTGTTCCCACTTCGGCTGTCAGGAGGAAAATGTGAGTATTGTCTCGCATAAAAATGAGATATAAAAAAAAAAAAGCATTACACAAGATGAAATGTACGAGTGATTCTCCCTCTCATGGGTTCACTCTCTCCACTCTGGCTTATACCAGGGTTTCCAACCACCCACCATTACATTGACTTAATCTATTTTCTAATAAATATTTCACAGCTCTACGAGTATCCAGGACTTTACTGATCTCAGGCGATATTACAGGACTGGACGTTGCTCAGCTGCTGAAACAAACAGTGTGGTCTTAAAGGGTTTTCAGTCAGGAGGCAAAGTGAATCAAACTGAATGACTGAAAGCATAAGAACGGCTTTATCAATGCTGCCTTCCAGATAACTGTGGAGGAGCAGAACACCGATTTCACCAAAATATCGCTGCACCCTTAAATGGGCAAGTAAAACATTTTGGGTTCGTTAATTAATTGATTTTTTTTTTCCACTTATTGAGGCTAAAATAACACAATTTGATGTTTTTTAAAAAAAATTATATCCAGGTTTAAGTTTTTTTTTTTCACTTTTTCATAATGACTTCTATAAGCGCAGTTTAGCCCAAATGTACAATAAATTATCCATAAATTTAGGAATTTAGGTTTGAAATGTAACAATCAGACATGCAGTACTTACTGCTATTACCTCTACTGCTTATGCTGCCACTAGTACTACTGCTACTAGTACTGCTAATACTGCTGCTGCTACTACTACTACTACTACTACTTCATCGACTACAACCGCTAGTACGACGACTACAACTAATAATAATAATAATAATAGTAAGAATATTAATGTTGCCCATTTAAGGTAGAATTCTAAAATCATACACAATTCATGTTCCAATTTTTAAAACTTTGAAATCCAGCAATATTCTGTCATATTTTTCACACAAAGATTCATGTATATTTTATTCATTGCTATTTTTTTCCACACTGGAAAAAAAAGCTGATTTTTGGGGGGGGGGGGGGGGTAAACTTGTAGTTGACACATTATTCTTGTTTCACCTTTACATCTGTGCAAAAAAAAAAAAATGTTTGTGACATGCATGGATGAACCCCGTGAATTCTGGAGTTGACGCAGGGTGTGTCATGTGGTGCGCGTCACAAGTTGGTGCGGAACGACCCTGGTGTTCCTGATACTGTGACACAAAACGTGTCACTTCCATTGTCAACTCAAGGTTCGCTACCACCATCGGATTCTACAGACCGACATTCACATAATGCAGTTTTATGTCATAAGAATGATGTTCAGGGGGTCTTACTGAAGCCATGTTGTAAAGTAACAGCAGAAAAAGTCTCTCTCTCCCTCTCTCCACACACACACACACACACACACACACACACACACACACACACACATATAGATATAGATATATGTACAAAATGGATCTTATACAGCTTTACTAGTATTGTGCTTTTTATCATTATCATCTTCTTTATTGGACGCTCGTGGCGTCGTTGAGTACACATGCACTCGCTGACACTTGGACAACGGCACCATCAATGATCCCTCAGCCTTAACACACGACTGCTGCTGGCTGACCTTTTCTGAGCATCTCCTCTCCCTCCATCCCACATTCTCTCTCCACGTATCCCATTATTTTTTGTTTTTGCGTACGCCTCCCCAGTTGTCTCTTTTCCTCCCCAGTTGCCCCCCCCCCCCGACACCCCCTTTTTTTTTGTATTTTTCTGCCTTGACAAGGAACGGTTTCGCCTGTCATGTCACACTTGTGACTGACTGCGTGATGGATGGTATTCTGGTTAGAGCTCTGCTCTGTTTAAGGCACACAGCGGGGAAGCGCCCTGCCACCTCCCAATCTACCTGTCACGCACTGCACCCTGCTCACGTCGCATTCTCTCTCCACGCTTCTCCTTTTCAAAGCAACCGTCCTCTGACTTTTTTTGTCCAGTATCAGACTTTGCTTTGTGATTTCTGGCTTGTTCCTTCATAACCTCTCCTCCAATTAACCCTGCTATGTGATGTTCAGTCCTCTGGTTTTGACACACAACACTCTTCTGTCTTCGCTATTGTCTTTCATCAAAGATGGTGTTATCTAATGGCACCCTTTTATCCAGTCCACCCAATTATTTCCCCATTCCCACGCCGCTAATCGCGGCGTGTGCAGAGGGATAGTTAAAATTTAGTTATGCTAACAAGGAGAATGGAAAAATGCAGTTGTTTTTTTTCAGGCTGGGCTTCAGTAATGGGTCGTTGGCTGATTGACAGGCCTATTCTCCGCGCCTGCTGAGTGACAAGTCTGCGGTCGCCGCTGCGTCGTTGGAAATGAGAGTGGAATTACAATACCAACCATGTCACCTCCTCAGGGACAGGAGAAAGGAAAATACAATCATAGTCGCCATTGAACACACACGCATACACACACCCATACACAGTGATGTTAGCCGCACTCTGATTCAGTTCATAGAAAATGTAAAAACTGCAACCAGAAAATCAGGCCAAATTAAGTCAGACACACACAAAACTTTCTTAATTATGCGTTTCACTGTAGAACAGTGACTGTGTGAGTCGAGGTGAGGTTCATTTGTTCCATCTTGTCTTTCTTGTTGTAGAAGTTTGACTATGTGTAGATTTGTAAAAAAGGAAATGTGTGAAAACACCTTTAATATTTTAGTGTGTTCCAGGGATTTCGAGAGGAAAAAAAGGTCTGTCTTTGTAAATGTGTGTGCATAACAAATGAGAGCCCCAGTACAAAGACGACGTTGCACCAGAGCTGAGGACACACTGTATGAGGAAATGCATAAATTCAAACAAATATCTCGGCTGTCAATCAAGTGTGAGATATATAATACAACCGTGAGGGGAAAAGGTTTGGAAATGACCAAAGACTCAAACAATGAGTGAACCCGTAGGAGGAGCTCAGCGCGTGACTGACTACTTCTCCTATGTCTGCTTTTACCATCAGTCAACACAAGCAGGTCAATATGAAATCCTGCTTTTTTTAAATGCATCAGTGCTCCCAAAACGTTACGTCTGTATTGGCCCCCCGGGGCAGCAAATCTAAGCTCTCGTACGTCCCATCGCTGCAGCGACGCAGAATCTTCCGCCGCTGCATCCTAATGTACATTAGGACTGAAACACTTCCACACCGGGAGTCTTCACCTGTTTGTGTGTTACCGGGAAGATTAAAGCCGCTTTTTTGTTGTTGTTGTTGTTGTTGTTGGTTTTTTTTTTCACCTTTTTTGTTGAAAAAGAAGAAATGTGCAAAGGGAAGCAAGTGGTCATGGTTTTACCTGAACTTTGCCTTCGTCTCAGGAGGTTCAGCAACGTGTCCGGTACGAACTAGCACCAAAGAACAATTCCAACTTGTCCAAGCAAAGGAAATTCATGAAGACCTCTCCATTTTTTTGTTGGTTGACCACCTGATTGATGTGTTTTCTGGTCTTCTTCTTCGTCATAGTACAGAAATACGCCTCCCTCCGCCTCAAACCATTTGATGGAAACGGCTGTGAATCACATTTCCTCTTTTATTGCATATCTAAAATTCACTTGACATTTTATTGAAACATGTCTGCTGAGAAGATTGTTTATTGAGAAAGTTTTATTATGTTCTGTTATGCGTGGACACTGTCTGTTTGGGCTGCATTTTCTGTTGCTCCCCTGTTGCTGTACCTTTGTAGCTTGTGGTGAGTGTGGGGGCGTTTATGGTTTTATAAAGGCTCAGGACACATAATCATGTTTTTGTAAATTCAGACAAGAAAAACGAAGCCCACACACCCTTCCGTCTTTCTCCCCAGTCATCAGACGCCCTGCCCCTCCTCCCCTGCCTCCTAACCATCCCAGCACACTCATTTAACCTTGTTAAACCCTCTAAACCAGGCCGCTAAAGGGCTGTTACATGCCACAGTAATTTCTAACAGGGGATTCATTTCCGTCACCGTTAAAAGGAGAAAATGGTTCACATCAGCCACATTCGATTTACAGACAGCCAGCTCCAGATCTTTAGAGCCTGCGGAATGGCTAGTGTTACGATGTAACTGGAAGATGTGGCCTTAGGGACAAAAAATAAATAAATGAATAAATAAATAAATAAATAAAATACAGATAGGCTGGTTAGTGCTCAGAAACGACACCGGGGGCCTTGTGTGGCGTGACAGGCCAACAAAAGGTGAGGCGGGTTAAGAGATGTAAGGTGAGTCAGCGATGACGGTAGAGAGACAGGTCCATGTCCTCTGTGTTCAGCAGCAGCTGGACGAGTACACAGCCGCCATAACAAACCCTGTTGGAGGTGAACAGGAGCCAGGTGGCCAGTGTTTCAGGGGTGGACAAAAGGCAATCAGCCTTGTGCCCCCTTTTGTTTGTGCCTGTGTGTGTATGATGCACACACTCCTGTACAAGAGAAAAAGGGGATCAGTCTGAGAATGGAAAGGCGTATGGATTGGAGAATTGCTTTCAGGTGAGCTGGAGTGTGCAGCCGTAGATGGACTAGTATTATAGCCTCTGCAGAAATCCACCTTTTAGAATTTAAAATAAAGTTTCGACGTCAAGCACAAGACCATTCAATAATTCTCCGCTGTATATTGATATTTTGGGGTGTATTGCACCTCACGTTATTATGAGTTTCTGAAATTGTTTTTCGTTGAGGTATAGGTTTCCGATCTTTAATGATACTTACATTTGACTCCTCAAACTTGCAACCATCTGCACGCTTGAGTTTCGAACCACCGGTGCACCTGTTTGGATGAATAATGTCCGCGTGCTGCTGGGGAGCGTCACACGGGGAAAGAAATGGTGATTGTTTCCTTCCTGGAGATGTTCCCCACCGCCGCAGCGAGGGTCCTACGCCACAGATAAACCAGCAGATGTTTCAGCCTCTTATATTTGGCCATGAATCTTCTTAACTGCAGCTCAACTCCCACATGACACAACAAGTATACGGTCAAATCACCGTATGTGACAGCACCCCACAATTATTTGCTCTCCTAACAACTGACACTGATGATTTTCCTTTACTCCCCCCACCACCGATCACTCGCGTTCTCCACATGCCTCGGCTGCACCGGCTCACGTTCAGCTGCACTCTATGCTGCTGCTAACACATTTAGCATCAAGGCCAATTAAAACTGCAAGATGGCTTTGGTGGAACATTGTTCCGCTCATAATAAGCGGGGCTGTCTTGAAGACATTGCGATAAGTGCTTATCAAAGGATGTTGCCTGGTCAGTGCTGGTAAACGCCGGGTTGCGCGTGCTCATTTCCAGCGAACACACCGTATCTTTGCCGTTGTTCTCCTGCCAACTTCTGCCGTTGCTTCATCTCCTCTTTTTTGTTTTTCGCATGCCTTTTGTTCACTTTGTGTCCATTCAGTTGAAAGTGATACTTCACCCAAAAAAGGTGGGAGGTGAGAGGTTTTTGCCTTTCAAGCACTCACAAATACACGTCCTGGGCTGTAAAAAACACTTTTCTCCCTCCTGCATCACTTCTTTGTGACTCCTAAATGCAGAAAGAGCCAGCAACGTATCATTGGCATCGCTGTCATGTTGTTGCTATACCTCTTAAAATCCTTAATTTATTTCTCCTCTTGAACAATCAACTTTACCATTATTTTTTTTTCATTTTACCTTTGTTTTTATGTTATTTAATCCAAAACAAGTGCATTTTCACTTTCTGTATTCTGTGCAGTATTATTGTGGACGTAAAGGCTGATGCAGGCGCAAGAACATGAAGGACAGATGGTCCGTAGTCACATATTCTTACACACACAATGTAGCACTAGACTGTTTGTTTTGTTTATGTAAATGTCACACATGAACTAAGCGTGAAGTCCGCATCATGTTGTGTGTGATTACAGCTTGTGGTGTTGTTGGTGGTTGCGTTTGCTCTTGGTTTGATGACCTAATCATCATCATCATCATCATCATCATCATCATCATCATCATCATCATCACATTTGTAACCTGCTTATTTCACACCTAATATCTACTACTTTATTTAAAGGCTAAAATGCCACAAATACAAAGTTAAATGCTTTTGGAGCCAGATTGTGCAACACATTTTTACCCTGCTTTTTAAACCACGAAGTAATTAGCAAGTAATGCTAAATTCAGAAATGATAAAAGAACGAAAAGAGGATTCCAGAGCTTCTGAACTCGTTCCATGTGCATGTATTACAAGAGGGCTTGTATGATCTCCGTCACACTGAATCAGCGTTGACATCAAATGGAGATTTTATGACTTTAAAACAAACAAACAAAAAAATTAGTCATCTAAAAATGAAACATGTTGCCTTGTTTTGAGTGTGTTGTGATGATCTAACCGATACCAGGACACTGAACAACAAATGCTTCCCTATCTGGGGCATCCATTTACATACAGACAAGAAAGAGACAGGGAAGGAGGGATGGGCGGATGAGGGGGGGGGGGGGGTGTAACCGAAAAAGATCCATTTGAAAGTTTGAGAACAAAGAAAAATAAAACCTCAAAAGAGAAGTCAATTTTAAGCTCAGTGCAGGGTACTTCAGAGAGACTGATGATGCGTTCCTAATTAGGTCAAAAATGAGTAACGCAGAAAATCTCAGTGCCGGATGAAGCAGCTAACGACCCGGGTTTACACGTCTGGTGTACATGCGGAAACACGCGTATCTACTCATCGCTTCTTCTAAGTTATAACACGCGACGCATGGAATGCTGATGGTTGTATTTTTCGAGAGGTATAAGCTGTCACTTCACATGTATCATTCCTTTATTAAAGAATCCATCCGGAGGGCAGCTCAATGTACTTTGTTAAACAATAACTAAACAAAGTGAGCCATGTCAAGGTTTTACAGACTCCACGAATTTTATTATCCTTGCGGGGCTCTTTTATCAAATTTTAATGGATTTTGCTGGTCAGGACGAATCTCCTCAGCTTTTGTGTTTTTAAAGATTCTCTTTTCTACCTCAACTTCCTCTGCTCTTTTCTCTCTTTCATCACTCTACCTGAATGGCTCCACTCTGAATTGCTGTATTTGTGTTTTACAGGCTTTTCGTCGCATCTCTGTATGCAAGTGCTCTGTCGTCTGTCCCCGTATAATGTCTAAAAGGCAGCATTCCAAGTCCTATTGTGTAACACATTGGTGTGCGTTGCTGGACTAATGGCTTTTAAGATGTCAAAGGGACATGTAGCTCGCAGGAAAAGAAAACTCCTTGCCCCGTGCGGGTTTCCAGCTAAAATTGGTTCCTATGCACAGTAGCACTCAGACATCTGCTATCCCTTCTGCAGGAGACCTTTCTCTCTTTCAAAGCACAGCGAGCAGCAGCAGCAGGCAGCAATGACGATTCAAGTGGGTGCAAAAGTAAATCTTGTAATGTTCACGCTGCAATGCCGAAGCAAACAGAGGGGGTCCGTGATCAAAGTCCCCCTTTCAAACAGTGTGTAACCCTGCATTTGCATGTTGGACTGCAGCGCTTCTCCTTCACATTGAGTCAAATAGATTCTTGATTCAGGGAATGTTGTTACATTCCTCCACAAGAGGGTTCATGATACTCCAGGGTGTCCGGGCAAAAGAAGGGGGCACGGGAGGATAGCCATGATTTCAGCTTCCAGAAACTGTGTGAACAAGCTAGTGACACGAGGCTGGACACCAACCAGCCTCATCCTGGTCTCAGGTGGCGTGGAGACCTGCTGGCTCCTTGTGCACGTAGACTTCATTTTGTGTGCATTGAGCTGCTCCTGGGTGGGGAGGCAAGATGCTGGATCTTCCTGCAGATGTTTTACAACTGCTTTGGTGAAGCGGATTTGACTGATATGTCCAGATCAGTGCAGCTCTGGAGCACGGCGCACTCTACTGGACAAACAATGCAAGATCATTTGTGAATGAAGCCACTTTGCTTGCACTTCAAAAAAAAAAAACACACAATGTTCACACCAGCTAATATCAGCTAATTAGCTGCAGCGACACATGCTAATGAGCTAATACCAGGTAATCAGTCAGAGTCTAATTACTCTAATAAGAGACAAAGGCAAAACTTGACAAACTGATTCTGAATTTATTATAAAACTTACAAATATATAGGATTTATGGGTGAAAACATGAACATTTAGAGCTGCAGCTGTTTGCAAAGTGAGTTTATTGATAATGGAAAGCTCAGAACATGCTAATGTCCCTCTTCCTGTTGACTTGCTTTATGCAACCCAAACTGGAGGATGTGTGACCTTTGCATTGACCCCCACCAGGAGAAGCGCCTGCGTAATGATCACGGCTTTTAATGGACAACCGTAAGAGATCACTCATCTTTGCATAGAAGAAAATCTGCCTGGCGTTAACTCTTTCCTGGTCTTCTGAACTGTAGTTTTATCGGGTTCATCTCTGGCTCTTTAGGGTGTGTAATGACAATGTAGCAGTGGAAAAAATGCGATCTTATTATTTTCACTCTGGCCTGTAAAAGCAGTGTGCAGTACGCTCTCAGGTGAAAGCTCACATCTGCCGTTGTACAGGAAAAGCCATCGTCTCACAATGCGTCTTTGCTCCTGCAATCCAGCAAATAACAGGGGTTGTGTGAGTCTTATCAGCACTGCAATGTTCCATCTGAAGGCCTCCTCTCAGGAAATGGAGGAGGAAGTGAGGGGCTGTGCACCGTCAGTTATCAGATACACAGTAGTTGCTTTGGGATATTACTTGCTGATAGATTCTGAATAAGACATCTGCTAAAATGCTTGGAGAGCCACTTTACCCATAGATACTTCACAGGAGAGCAGGCACTCGATTCCTAGATTAGAAATGCAAGAAGTTGCTATTGTTCTGCTTCTTATTGCTGCACACACGCGCATCAAAAATTACAATAAAAAAAAAAAAGATTGCCTACCCATTATCCATAACACTTGCACTGACACATCTGACAGGTGCTAAGTGAGACATAAGGGCTGGTAAGGCCCAGACATGGAGCTGAGAAGCTAGCAGTTCCGAGAGGGAAAAAGAGAGAGAGAGAGTCACTGCTGTCTGAGGCCATAATCCCGACAGCATCGCTCTGCACCATATGTCTTCATAGATGTGGCAGCCTTTAATTATTTTCCGGGGAGGTTGAATGATTGGTATTTCAGTCGATGAGTTACGGGTCTTTTCCTCATGCGCTTTATCTGCATATGAATTCTGTTAACCATATTTTCAAGCCCAGTATATTCCCACTGATAGCTGTATGATTCTCTGGCTCCTGCTTAATTGTCATTATCATTAGCGCCTAAGGTAATTGTATTACTAGCTATGATATTGCTGTAATCGGCTTCATTCATGTGGTCCAATGGCTTTATTTTTTTTTCCAAGTGATGTCCTTCAGTAGACAATATGCTAATGAAATTCTGTTTGAAAATCAACCTGCAAGCTTTGAAGCGCCTCCTCTCGCTCCATTTCACGTTCTTTGTTTTGTTTTGTTTGCCTTGTACATAGGTGGGATCTCTCCCCAAGCCCCCTATTTCCCCTCTCTCCCTCCTTCTATTTCCCAAGATGCATGCCGCTGAAAATAGATTTACCTTTCTTTACAGCAAAGTCTTTCCCTGCATGTTCTCTCTTTCTGATCAAGCTTTCCATCCCTTTGACTCTTTTCTTCTGAACATGAGACTAAACGGAGGGGACAGATTGAATTGAGGAGGAGCCGCGATGATAACAGCTCCCCTCTTGCGTTTCACTGTCAACGGTAAATTTTGGTCCATTTGCATGTCACCATTAAGCGACGAAGCCTGTTGTTTTGGTTCATCGTGTGTCACCTCCAACTCATAAGAAAAACAACATAACTGAATCTGTTTGCATTCAAAATAAAAAGTGGCCAACACGTTTTCATACCTTGTTCTTACCTGAGTCTGATAGTGTTTCTAGTTCATTCATAACAGTTAAACCACAATGACTTATGACTGCTGGTCTAGTTTATGAGAATAGTCCTGCAGGAGTTACAGGAAGTTAGCAGTGCTGAAACATCCAGCTCCCTCGTCAATGGGTTTCTCAATGCAATTCTCAGTTAAATGTTAGAAATAATGTCTATGGTTCAAACACTACCGATCTGCAAATGGTGGTTGCTAACTAGCATGTGGTTAAAGGAGACTATACAAAAGTGGCCACAGACATTAGCATCATCATGCTGAACACATAAGCAGGATGTGGTGACGTTACAGTCATGTGTCCATTGTGTTGCTTGTTAGCTTTGTATTTCTGGCAATGGCACCTGTGTTTCAAAAATCTGATTATCTTGCTGAACTAAATGTGTAAGTCCTGTTTAGCTTGTTGTCTGACAATAATCCAAAATTAAGTGCAAAAATCCTGCTGGCCTGGAGTCGCCGATGCTGACTTCAACGTTGGCCTACAAAAATGTCATTCCTGTTGTAGTCTGTAGGGGTTGTGCTGCTGTTACAAAGTACTCCTCACGGCAGGAAATAGCCATGACCTGGCTGGTAGCTTTAGTGGCTATCAGCTTAAGTAGCTGGTAGCTTTAGTAACTCGCTAGTCCTTGAGTCCAGTCCAGTTGTGGAAAAAGTTTAATGTACCAATAACCCGTTGTTGTTTTGTTAGTGCATTGTCTCTCCATTGGGGTCTCAGCACCACCCATGTCGATCATGAGTGACTTGCAGAAATCCAAACAAGCCAAAGTGTTTTTCCCTCTATAGCACAATGATAACATGTTGAACCAGGCGTCTCTCCTGTGCTAGCGTAGCACCATGTCGGAAAATCTCACCACGCAAGACTCAACAACAGCAAACAATTCAGGAGTGGCTTTCAAAATCCAAAATAATCCATTTTGTCAGTGATTAGAGGAAGAACTGGCTCCTAATTGGTGGTGACAGCGAACATGAAACGCTGAGACAGATGTCACGGGTTCTTGTCATCGACAGTCAAGAGCCATGATGCAACTTTAATGGTGACTTTCCTGTAGCGCCACAAAGCGCAGTCGACTCCAAATGAGGATGAAGTGTCATCGTAGCGTGATGTCTCTCTAGTCCAAATTCACCATCCAGGACGGTGAGCTGCAAATAAAAGAGCATGACTCCCAAAGGGCTTAGTGGAGCACTGCCTGGAGCCACCTTGAACTATACCGCTGCTCCTCAAATAACTCAAACGGAGGTTATTTGAGGGAGGGATGTGTTCACTCCGCAGGGTCAAGAAGCATAAATTATAGCTGCTAGTCTGTACTTCAATCTCCTTGCAACTCCTTTTTTTGTATGTCATGTGTTCTCAAAATGTTCTCTCCATTTCTCCTTCCTGGTTTTGGCTCTCACAACAATTTACAGTGATGGTGGCAGGAGTCAACAGATTGCTACTCCTACTAGCATCCTCAGCTCATTAACATTCAGACAGCACAGCACTTGTTCCAGCCCCCCCCCCCCCCCACAAACACACACACACACACACATCTACCACCATCACCGCCACCAACATGTCCCTGACTCTTGCTCGCTGCTTATTTTCACCCCCCCCCCCAGTTCCCACACCTAAATCCTTCCTCTTATAGGACCACCATGTCTCACATTACCCCCCTCCCCTCCCCTCCTGTTAACGTGAGACATCGCTTACTCATCTACAAATGTTTCCTTTCTTTATGCGTGGATACCCGCCGGCCACAGAGATGTAATCCTCATCGCGGCTCATCAGGAAGCTAATAATGGTCGTCGCTTCTGTCAAGACGCCCAGAGGACGGGGGGTGAAAACGAGGCCAGTGATGGGCCGGGTCTGCTTGGATGAATGATGACAGGCAGCTTCTCTTTGATGTCAATCTGGCTTCTGAACTTAGCGGGAAAGAGACACCCCCCCCCCAAAAAAATAAAAACAAAAAACAAAAATAATTTGCCAAAAACCCCCAAATTGTAATGTGTGGTTCTAATGAATGGGAATAGCAAATGAGGGACCGGAATACACAAACACAGGCCGTCTGAATAATTCCATTAGAAAACAGTCAATGTTCATTTGGGCCGTAATTAGGCCCCCCTCTCCCAGAGACATGCTGGCCTGATTGATAGTCAAATTGCAGGAGATTGTGTTTACTTTTTTCATCCTATCTAGTTAGGGATTCTTCCTGCGTCTCATGTCTCATGTTCTCTCTTTCATCCCTCCTCCCCCAGCCCCAAACCCTCATCTGTCTCATGAATAAACCAACAGAATGGCCGGAGGTTGATTCTTGGAACAGGAAACACAATTACTGTAAACTTCAGGTACACCTCTCTAAAGGAGGAAATAACGGATGCATTTTCTTTCGGTCTTCCTTTCTTTTTCTTTTTTTAAAATAAAAGACATTAAAAGAATGCATGTCAACGCAAACATCGACTACTTATTTCCTCGTGGGGAGGATTTTGGAGCGTATCTGCTGAAAGAGATATCTCCTTCAATTGTGCTTAAGTGACAAATGCTTGCCTTTTCTTTTTCCCCTCCCCGGTCCATGGCGTGATATTTTATCTGTGAGAGAAGAGTCATACAGTATCACAGTGTCATCATGATCCTTGAAATCCTTCGCCTCAAGGCAACACATGGTACTTGCTGTGTTCCTCTGTTTTTGCAGCACTGGGGGAGTTTGCCCTCCAGTGCACTGTTTTCTGCACTTAACATACAACACGTTGCTTGAGAGCAGGATTTTTCTCCTCTTTTTTGTTTTGTTTTTTTGCACCAAGTGGGTGGAATTGAGTTTGCTGGATGGCATGCTCTGTTCCAGTGGTGTGTACCCCGTGCAAGCTAAAAATCCTGTTAGATCCTTGATTGCATCCAGTACTTAGGTGGGTCCGTCAGAGGGAATCAAGTGATTGTTGTCAGCGGATGCATTTCTTCCTGCTCTCCCGCTGCTAAAATGTAATATGACATCTTGTACTTTTCTTTGACTGTTGGAAGGGCTTGTGCATTCTCTAAGTGCCCACGACAGCAGTTTTGTTTTCTTTATTGTGGGCTCAGGAAGAAGGGCTGACAGAAAAACGAGGCTGCATGATCTAACAGCGGAACAGTAACCTTGGTTGCCATGAGCACAATCGGAATGTGCTGGCGGCTCCTCCAGTAATGACTTAATATCAGTCCTCCCACAGCGGAGCAGATGAGAGCACAGGTGTGCAGATGTCCCCTGTCACATGGCCCTGCAGGGCCTCCGTACTCCCTGATATGTACATTGTTCCCTGATAAACCTGTATTTAGGGACCAGTAAGTGAAAGTCTCACAATCTGATTGGTCGATGGATGTGCTATAATGAGCATATATCACAGCAGCAATTAAATCATCTCTCCACACAACTGCAGGTCATGTCAGTAGAACTCTGTTCGAAAGGAGTGTTTCTGGGAGCTGGGCCTGGGATTGCTGTGAAAAGAAAACAGACTTATTAGTTTGGTCAGACTGGATCATATTTAATGGCGTAAATATCCTCCTCTGCTTTGACTCAGGAATGTGTGTGAGAGCTTTAAGCCTATTTGTTGCTACGTCGCTATTAACTGCTGCTAGCTGAGAGCACGGCCGGTTACACGAGGGATGCACGATCAAATTGGACGGCACATCACCAGTATTGACTTACATTGGTATTTTTTTAAATAACTGTCAGGTTTGGTCCCAAATCAAGATTGGCCTCATGATTTTTTTTCCCCTCGTTGTTGTTGTTTATGATGACGCAGCAATAAGCAGTAGGCTCTTCCAGTTGTTTGGGAAATGAAGAAACACGTTACTTTCTCTTGTTCAACTTAGAACAAAATGAACATACCATATGAACACGTTCTATACAGGTAATATCAGCATCGGCAAAAACAGTTGGAACATAACAGCTTACGGGATATCAACAAAAAATCCAATATTGTGCATCCTCACAGAACATCGTGAAATCGTCCTCCATCGGCCATCTGGGTCAGATTCTGTGCTCGGTCTGGCGCCGACCGTCGATGGCGAGGTGTTTTAGCACTGAATCAGGATGACACACAAATTAGTGAAGCGTGACAGGCCGGGCCGAGTAACACACATGCAGGGTTGTTAGTAATGCCCACTAATGGGCAACATCAGGGCAAATTTTCAGGTGGTACAACTACAGCTCCGAGTTTGCAACAACTACATTCACCCCTAGATCACATCTTCAAATGTAGATAAACACTACTAGTAAAGCACGAGTACAACTGGAAGATAGCTCAGCAACCTGGTGCAGGAGGAAGTGTTGTGTAATTAAAATACTTCATTGGGATGCTAATAAACACGTGATACATTTATATTTTGAGAATTTGAGCTGTGCTGTGATATAATGGCCATATACCACAGCCAGCTGTAAGATACAGCTTGGATATGTATCCACTCTCTATATGCTCAGTGGCCTCATCCTTCTGGACTTTGTAGCGTGGAACTTTCTTTCTGCTTTGCTTGTTTTCACTTTCTCCTTCACACACCCACGCTTTTACATGTGCCTACATAACCACACTGTCTTGCACAAACACAGCGGGGGGTGGTGGTGGAAGAGGGAGGGAGGGAGGGAGAGAGAGTGGAGTGGAGTGGTGACTGCTAGTGATGGGAATGTGCTTTGGCTTGAATCTCATCTACTGCTGCCCCAGCTGCCCCAAACAAGGCAGACAGGCCCAGCTGTGGTCACGGCCACACATGCGCAGCTTTGTCAACAGGTCAGGGAGCTTCACCGCCTCCGCTTTGTTTTGCTTTTCTCATTAATTTCAACAGTTTTGGTGTGTGTGTTTTTTTTAAGCCCGGGATGAATTTATTCTCTGTCTGTTTTGCGCTATCTCGTTTTCTTTTACTTCACACCGTTACAAACATTGCGTCAGTAATTAGTTTTGTCAGTTTAAAGTGAGAGTCAATAAATAGGATTGACCGATCCATGATAAACCGTATGTTTTACTGATCTCGAAATACTAGCAGGTACAGTACATGACCATTGCTCCCCGCAGGAGGTAGAGATGACATTTCACTGCCAGGATGCTCTCCTTCCCAGATAATCACAGCAATATTCAACCACTAATGAAAACTGCAATCTCGCTTAAAGTATATCTTGTGATTTTATGGAACAGTAATAGCCGTGAGCATACAATACAACAATAAATAATAACTCATTACAGATAATATGATCAAATTAGGTTTTGCAGACCTCCGTTTTAGTAGTTAATTATACATGCATTAAAAGAAATCCCTCAATTTCTCTGCATCAAATACCCACCTAAGTGTAAATTGAATCAAATGTTGCAATATTTGCAATTTTGTAAAACCCTTGTGCTAATCTAGAGCCATGCTGTACGTAGCGACACAGCTGGAGCAGTTATTGGGAAAGTAGATCCTGAAGTGGGGATAGTAGATCAACGCTCTGGTGATCCATTGATGCCTGTTATGTTATTACGTATTCCACAGTTACTTGACTGCATATTACCAAAAGCCAGTTCATAGAATAACTACAGATGCATAATTAGGTGGTCTAATTAGGAACCTATGTGCTCGTCTGAACATGAGGAGAGTTTATGGGAAATGCGGTCCCGTCATTAGAGTTGCAACTGATTTACCGTGGGCAATACCCTCTACAGTGCTGAGAGTTTCTATTTCGACGTTTCAGTCTTCCACTAGGTTTGTTCCAAATAATCTTTTACTGTAGCAATAAAGATTTTTGGCTCCTATCAGAAGATCTAGGCCATCAGTGTGGCAGCTGAACTCCACATTTCCCTCAAACACCAGTCGTCACATTTCCTTGAATCAGTCAAATCACAACCAACTGACCGACAGTGTCACGGCACCGTGCTCGTTCAGGTGGAGGCAGCTCTTCTCATTTGCCCTTTTTGCCACTTTGCATAACATTAGCACGCACACACACACACACACAAAATCTGTAAAAATCTTTACACTTTGCCAGAAAACCTGCAGCAAAAGTGAGCATTTTTTTATCACAACAATCACAAAAAAAAAACCCAAAAACTCTTCTGCAAGATCCAGCAGGGACTGAATGATGCCTCTGCTTGATGTGCATTCCTGTTTGTGAAGTCATAGAAGTGAATAGCTGAATAAATACGACACACCAGCCAGCTGATCTTCTTTTGGATTGACAAATGTTTGTGTTTCTTCTTCTTCTTCTTCTTCTTCTTAATGCAGCGACAGTGTCGTGGTCTCTGCTCACAGCTCAAAGCAATCGCGTCAAGACGGTTTGACTCACTGCTGAGCGCCAAAACGGTGTTTGACTTACAGTTCGCCAATGATTTCACAGCTGGAGCTGGACGAAAATAAAAAAGAAGGAAATACATAGATAGATGGCTATACACAGATGAGGAATGCTTTTATTTCCCTCCCTAAAAAACAAAAATAAAGTCTTTCTGTTCAACCAGTGATTAATGACATCAGCTGGTTATTCATAGTCGTAGTTTTTAGCCCAGCAGAGATATTTAAAACTTTATTGAACATGTTTTAATAGTATCTCAACATTAGTTTGGGATGGAATAAATGACAGTTTTTAGCTTAACGTCTGGACTTATTGCTGCAGCAGCTGAATACTTATCATGTTTTAAATCTGTATGAGGTCATTTTCACCGTGGGGATAATTTCAGCAGCGGCAGATTTAGCTCAGCGTGGAGCGAAGGATGAGAATATTCTGAGCGCATGATTTCTGTATAAAATAACTTCAGGCTACTGTTGGAATGATTGTAATTATAGCTAAGCAGTTTTGTGATGTTAATCCACAATAATAATAATGATAGTAATATATGCACATGTGCTTTCAGAAACCAATGAATGCAGACAGAGATGAATTTTAAGAGATTAATATGATGCACGTGCTGTCATGTTTCTTGAAACACTATGTCATTTATGTACTAATGTACTTAGTACTTTGTCCAAGTATTTTGTCTGTCAAGTACTCACAAATGTGAGTCTTGAGCTTCCGCTTTGCTTCACTTTCTCAGCGCCACTAAAAGTCAAAAATTGTCCACTTTTGTGACACTTTGTAGTCCCGCTTTTATCTTCCATTCAGCTTTGTTTGTTGACTTCATCTCGCATCATTTCATTACTGCCACCTGCAGTTGGTTTTTGGGTTTTTTTTGCTTTCTGCCTGCAGCACGTTTAAAATCACCAGCTCCAGGGAGGCTTGCATCAGGTCCAGCGGGACTCACGGGGAGCCCACTCCCAATGCAGCCCTCTGGCTGGTATCTTCATTGGACTGTGAGAGAGAGAGAGAGAGAGAGAGAGAGAGAGTGTGTGCGTGTGTGTGCGTATGAATATGTATGTTTATTGCAAAGTGCTCTGAGTGGTCTCTACATTATAAAAACGCCTGTGAATACTGTCTTTTTTCTATCATTATCATCATCACCCACACACAGCATATACATGAGCACTGTGACCACGAAACCTGCTGGCTCAGCTGGTAGTTACCATCGCTTTAGGAATATAATAAAAAAAAATTAACCTCACCGCGACAGGCAAATATTCTTGTTTGTCTGAAGTCTCCAAAATTAGACGCGTCAACTAAAAACCACCTCTGCCACGACTGTCAGCGTTGTTGTCTTCCTCTCTCCTAATAAGAAAGTCATCTAATTTTTTTGTTCTGAGAAGTCACAATTACTCCCACTCACCCTAACGAGTGTATCTCACCAGTAGGCACCTACTAGCCCATACGTGTGAGATGATATTCAGTGGTGTGACAGCACTCAGATGGAGTGTTGAGTGAAGCTTTTACATCATTTACGGTAAATGTCTGCATGCTGTTTCTCTGCAATTCTGAGATGCACGTGTGTGTGTGTGTGTGAGATAGAGAGAGAGAGCTTAATGGTCTCTGTGCACCCACTGAATCACATGGGTAACAACTGTGGCTGTTAAAGAAGTTTGCAGTTCCATCCATCCATTTTCTATACCGTTTATCCTGTTAAGGGTCGCGGGGGGGCTGGAGCCTCTCCCAGCTGACATGAGGTGAGAGGACGGGTCGCCAGTCCATGGCAGGGCCAAGTTTGCAGTTGTAAACTATAAAAATCTTACAAAATGGTCTATCACTGCATTTCTATTCAATATGAAATAAACGCGTTTCGCGACAATTGTCACATGACCAGAGCTATTTACTTCCTGGTTACACACAAAGAAGAGGAACCCTGTGTGAAACTGGAGAGAGAACAGAGATTTTGATCCGACGCATCACTGGTCTTGTCTTCTTATTTTGCGTTTTTTTGGTCAAAGATTGTGTAAGCATGTTTGCGTCTGTTGTCGGGAGTGTTAGCAAGGCTTTAACTCCTCTTTTCCTTCCTTTTTTCTTGTCCTTCATATGTGACTGGTCTCCACTGAGACGCTGGTAGGGGTGTGGTTCAGTGGGTTCAGGTTTTACCTGCAAACTCTCAGGCTCAACGAGCTGCAGGATCAGAGAGGAGGCTTTTCTGGTCTGGCCTCAGGTCTGGCCTCCAACCCCTCCCGTCTGATCCAGGGGTGTCAAGAGAGAAGCTGCTGTATGCTGGACTGATGCGGACGGCAATGAATTTCATTTATAAAGCAGCAAATTACAATAAAAGTAATGATATTTTACAAATAGAGCCATGCTCTTGAAAATCACTCAGTTTAGAGAACCAACAATTCCCTGTGAGCATCACCTCTGAGAGGCAGCGGTGAAAAACTTCCTCTTAACAAGCAGGGCGGGCTTTACTGACATGGTCTCACCCCCATTGGTCAAAGGCCGGCGTTTTGTCAACTCCCCCTGACATCCACAGCCGACGTGAGGGTTCCCCCCCCCCCCGCGTCCCATGGTGGTGTCTCTAACATCCTCATCCATTTCAATCAGCAACGCAGGACTCGGTCCTATAATTTTGTATTCTGTCTGCTCCTCCTTGCTGACTTATCTAATATTCTTTGTGTGGTTAGGATCGTGAAAAGAAACTTATTAGCACGCAAACATGGCGTTGCCCTCTACGTTGTGAAGCGACGGGGGGGGGGACCATTAGCGCTGGCTGTGTACATCAGGGGAGTTCACGAACATCGTTTTTTTTTGGCGAATAGGAGCGAGACCGCCCTGGTTTCACACGGGCCGCCTGCTGCCTCGACCGCTCAGGCCAAAAGAGAGCAGGAAAGAGAGGAACAGAGAAGGAGAACGACAGAGAGACACATGAGCGGGAGAGAGGGAGAGAGACTGACAGACTGAGGGATGGGAGCGGATAGACAAGGTCTCAGGTTATCAGGTTGGTTTAGCAATGTAACCTGCTGATTGCGTGTGTGCGTGTACTGCATGAAGCTTTTCTTCTTAATAACTAGGTTGTAAAACTTAAAAGTATTTCCTACATCCTATTTTTTGATCTTTAACGATTGAAAGCAGGTGAATATATTATATAAGGTATGATTTTATTTTTTGAACTGTTTTTGAATATCAAGTTGTGTCTTTCTAGCTTCGTGAGGCTCCTCCTGCTCTCTGTTCCTCGTGGGTAATGTGATTGGTTGCAGACTGACTGCTGCTCCTGACTTGACGGCTCCTCATTGACAAGAACTGTTGAACTGATGGTGGCGTAGAAGCGAAACCTCGCGAATAAACGGGACAAAGACGAGCCTCAAATAAAAAAAAAAAAAAAGATACGTAAATAAAGGAGCTTGTTACAATAAAAACTATGAATGTTTAAATAAATTGAATTTGAATGCGCATTAAAAACAGGGTAATCGTCTGTAGACTTAAAACTTAACTCGACGTCAATGTCGTGCTGCCATTATTATTCTCTTTTTAAATGAAAGAATTTTATTGGGAGAATTTTTTTTCTTTTTTTAAATTGACTCTCGCCACCTCATCTTCCATCTCCGCCGCCTTCACTCTTGGGGCAGAACTTGTCTCAGATCGTTTTATTGCTGAGTTAATAAGACACTGACAAAAAAAAAAAAAATGGTACACTATCATATCTCGCCCCTTTCCCACGTGTCACACATTTCCATAATTCGAAGCAACACGCAAACCGTTCTTTCTTTGTTTTGAGGGAAAACGAGTGAGACAGCCTGTTTTCTTTAGGCTGTGACGAGATTGACTCAGATGACACACTCGCTTCATCAGACTAATTGCCTTTCTCACAACTACACCGCAGAGGGATTTGTCAGAACCCAGGGGACGTCAAAGACAGGCGTCGTCTGTTCATCTCTGTATCCCCGTCTCTTTAACATCCCTTCTCATAAAAACACTGGTGTGGCCTAATGGACTCGGCCCCGTGCAGAGTGGCTCCTCCACATTACTCAAACCTAAGCGGCTTGTGAGTGTCATGAGGAAAGCCAACAAGGCTCGGAAAGAAAATATCCTTCGACAGCTCCTCGCCGCTGAGCCGTCATTGTTCTTCCATCGGATGGGAAACGGAATATCTGTATGATTAAAGGGATTTTTTTTTTTTTTTTTTGGTGACATGCTGTGTCATGTTTCTCTGTAATCTCCCAGATGATGGATTAGGGGTCCGCCCTGTTCTACTAAACTGAGCTGGGCCCGGTGACATCTGTAGAGGAGTCCCAGTTGTCTCGACAACAACTTCACTACAGAACCTCTGGTGTCCTGAGGAACCAGCAATCACAATTTGACCCAGTCAGCCAGACTCTTAAATACAAAAATACAGCACAGCACGAGCAGCTTAGTCTGTGAATTCTTGACATTTATCTCCCTGCATTCCTAAACTGCAGCCATAAAAGAGCGATTGTTAAATACTCTCATTCTATCCTCTCATGTTGGATATTTATACTCCGAGATCAGCGTTAGAAGCAGGTTTGGGCTGGATAATGCAAGAGAAACTGCCGTTCACAAACCCAAAGGAGTGTCACGCTGCCCATTTGTCATAATGCACATTCTTACCTGACACCGGTGATCTGGTCAGGCTCCCTTGCGGGATTTTGCATATGATAAAAGCGGAATGATATTGAAATTAATAAGGTGAAAGAGACAGATGTGAGCCTCGGCCTTTGCTTCTTAAGTAGCTGTCATCAGCCTTTTTTTTTGATGAGATGTGTGTGAGAGGGAGAGAGAGGGAGAGAGAGAGAGAGAGAGAGAGAGAGAGCCTACAAGTCAAGAGAATAGCTTTCCACTACTGCCGCCCCCCAACAATAGCCCTGTCATCTCCCTCCAAAGAGCAGATGCCCTGGTTCACGGTGGCATCTCCAGAGAGAATGTCAGGGGAGAAATAAATCTCCCAGCCAATTTATGTGAGGAAGGTGAACTTTTTACTCGCTCTCCACGGCGGAAGGCAAGAAGGGAAAATCACTGACAGCTCTGAGTGGAGATTTTCATTCTCTCTTAGTTGAGATGGCATTTTTATTCATTGGACTTCCAAAATCCACTCTTGTGCAACGTGTGGGTGAAAGCAAGTCAAAAACAGTCCATGTGACACCCCCCCCCCCCCCCCCACCTTCCCAACAGCTGAACAGTAGCAAGTGTTGCTGGGATAGAACTTGAAGGCTTACCAGGTCCTTTTTATTATTATTATTATTGTTATTTGAGGTGAGATCCCATTAAAGAAAGCAATAAACACGTTGGCGAGGGGCAGAAAGAGCACGCTGCATTTGCTGAACAAACACGTGACCCCTCCCCATACATCTTGTTTTTTCCATTACACGCATGCATAGTACATGTAATGTGGCATTTACCCAAGGAAAGCAACATGAAAACCCTTTGGCAAAACGCAGCATGTAAAATGAACTGTAATGGTCCATATTTGTACGTAGAGCCGTCATCTTATCCAATTGGACATTTCCTGAAAAGCGAGAAAATCTTCACATTAATTGGTTTTCTGCAGTAAAACACATATTTGATGTAGCTCTTGCTGCCTTTTTCACTTTCTCTATTGCAAAATAAAAAGAACTTGGGATTCAGCGCACGTGTGTATAATTTCATGCCAAACAAAGCGGTTAATAGCCTCGAAAAGAATTGAAGGGAAGAATAAGAATCCTGCACATGTAGATGACAGGATGAAAGGAAAAAGTAACAGACGTGGGTTCAGTTGTGCGGTCCGTCGAGGGTGTCATTCACCTCAAGCTGACTTGACTTTTATTAATTGTTTTACAAATATGGAACAACATTTGGGAAATTTTACTCGGCAAATAAATCGCATGCTGAAAAGTTGTTACCATCCGTCGCAACGTTATTGAAATATTTGACAGGATCAATGGTGCTACGGAGAAAAGTCAGGGGATAAACTGGGGACCCTGACTTGTGTCTGCACAAACGTAACTTCAATCAGTAAATTATCAGTTTCTTTTCAATAAAAAAGATATATATATATATATATATATATATATATATATCTTCTTTATCTATATATCTTGTTTATTGAAAAGAAACTGTCATTGGCGTTTTCCCAATATTGCCAACATGTTTCGGTGTCTCCATAACAACAGCAATTATCGTCTCACTAAACTGTTAAACTTTCCTCCATTCCTCGCTTATAGTCTTTGTTCATTTACAGCCTTTTAAAATGAGGGAATACAGTCAGAAATACAAAAACTAAATAAAAGTCACCGCTATATAAAGATCCAGTCCATGCGTGTCAGCGCAGGGCCTCTGTAGGACCTGGTCTGTCCGTTCATTCTGCCGCTGGTGTGTGAGGTCTCTCTCCAAGATCAACCTGCTGCCCCTTACGTGCGTGGCGCCTGGCCTGACGCTGATCATTGAGAATGATTTACTACAAATCACAGCGGACGCACAGACTGTTAATCCAGCTGTCACTGCACTTAGCTTCCAGTATTTTTGTGGAGTTTTTCCTTTTTTTTTTTTTTCCTGGTGTCCATTTATCTTTTGCCTCTTCAGTGTCTGTTCACTACGCTAGCTGGCAACCGCTCGCTCACACATGGCTGACTTTGTTAATGCCGTGATGTGCTGGAGGAAGGGCGAAACACACCCGGCCTGAAACATGAGCACTCGTAACAGTAAAGGAAACACCTGCTATAACCAGATTAAGATCATATTCTGGTTACTGTGAACCTGAAATAAACTGGAATGTCGGGCTGTGGAGGGACGTGGATCAGAAAAAAGTCCCCTGACAGAATATTACCTGACATCTGCACGTCTCCCACTCACAAACAAACATTTCCATAACTGTAGCACATTGTGCAGCTGCAGGTGATAAGAGAGGTATGTTTACATGTTGCCGTGGCAACCTAGGGGTTAAGGTTGCACAATCCTTTTAGGAGTATTTATTTATGAAGTTACTTCTTTATGTAATGTAATGTAATTTGTGTAATTACTAGACTATTTTGGGGGGGGGGTTGTGTTTTAAGAATGAGTTTAATACAACATGCATGAACTGGAAGTTTAGCAAGGTTGCCTAGCAACTAATCTGGAAGGGGACTAAGATACAAATCTCCAGCCAGGAGAAGTGTCCTGCAGAACTGGTTTCTATGTATGTATTCGGGCCTTTTCACTGGATCCAACTCCATTACAAAACACCCTTAAAGACACCGATAATCTTTGTCTTGCTGGTTAAAAAAACTTATTTCAGCAACACTTACTTAACCACACAGAATGTAAGCCGTCAAAAAAGGCTGCTAAACAGCAATTAAATCATCCAACAAAGCGGGGTTTTATGCGCCTAAGCTCACACGTGAAGTCAAATGCAAAACACATGTTCCTGTTTTAAAATTTGTGTTACGTTAATCCTGTTATTGGAAGCAATGCGGGCCCGCATGTGATATAAAAGATGGTGTCTGAAACCAACCCAAAAATCTCTGAACTGTTTTGAAGTGTGTTCCCGGCGGTAAAGCCCAGGCTGCCGGCTGCGTATGGTAACAGTAGAGGCTCACGCTGCAGAGGTCAGCGCCCACCTCCTCCTGTTCAAAGACGAGCAGATTATGCACTTAAGAGCAAAACTCTCAGGTCTCACCGGCCAGCCAAGATATTTTGACAAGTCAGTACATGACTATGTAGATGCTGCAAGAAATTTTAATGACCAAAAAAGAAAAAGCCTTGTCATCTCCTTAGGTGATGACTCGGTGGGAGTCAAAGCTAGAGAGGAAAAAAAAGAGAGAGAGAGAGAGAGAGAGAGAAAGTGGGGGGAAAACCTGAAGGGCAAAACTCAGCCGAGGCCGAAGCACAGTACACGCTGTGTTAAGCAGACGTGAACCAAAATATAACGGCTTTTATCTTTGATTCGATTTATCTCTCGGCTTGGTTTCATGGACAGGTAGGTCTGTCGTGATCCCGTTGACAGACAAATAAACCAACGGATGCAGCAGGAAAAAAACCAAAACCTTCTTGGCAGCAGTCAACAGCCAATATTCCTCCCTTAAATCAGCTGAAATGAATCTTAATGCGAGTGGACGAACGATAACACACGTCGAATCCTTTTGTGCAGAGTTCAATAGTCCTGATCTGTTGTGTGGGAGAATGTTTTAGAACCTGAACATCAGAGGCTTTGAAGTTTAAAATTAGATTCAAGACGGAATGCTTTCCGTTCGAGTTGCATTTCCAAGGCATCAAAGTCCACAGCACAACAGGACTGCTTATTTATTGTTTTTCACGTTTCTTTTTATTTTTGTCTGATTTTTATTTGAATTTATTGGACGTAATAACACGTCAACTTGCACCGAGGTTGACTGACTGGCCTGCGGCGGAGAAAACTTGCTCAGATTGCTCACCAATGTCCCAGGAAGCAGTGATTATTTATTTATTTATTCATTTCAAAGTTTAACTGATTCTGTTACTCACTCCCATTTTTCACTGGTGGTCATTGTAGGAGCAATTGTGACAAATATACAGATAACATTATAAATAGTTTTTTTCTTCTTCTTCTTTCGCTTCATTGCACTGGAGAAAGTCCAGAAGAATCTAGAAGTGAACTCCTCAGTGACAAGCTGGTGCGGAGGAGGTCTCGCATCCATCCTCGTCTGTCTGTCCTGCTTGCTGGTGTCTCCTTGCCCTGGGGGGGGGGGAACGGGACTCGGCACACTAGTGTGTCACACTCTCCGCACAGGGATCTGCTTGCCGGATGGAGTTCACATCTATTTCTGTCTGTTTGCAGTGCTCTTTGGGCCGGCTTCTTCTCAGCAGGGTGTCAGATGTAAGATATAAGGGCGTGCAGGAATAGAAGAGAAGCTGCCACCAACAGAAAAGTCCATGTCCTATCCGTTTTAATGAGCCTGGACCATAAACAGACACATCACCTGCAGTGTCTCGGCATAAGGAAGCTCATTAGTATGTACATAAAACATGAGCTGACAACCAGATGTAAAAACGCTATGCTGTTCCTGTGTGTCCGTGTTAGTATGTGCATATAATTCTTTCCTCCATCGATTCATTGAATGTATCATGTTCCTTCGCTTCCTGATGAAATTGGTTTTGGGGCTTCTGCTGTCCATTGTGGTAGAAGCCTCGAGGAGTCACGGTAGTCTCTGTCACACTTTTCCGTTCTGGTTTGCGCCGAGACCATGGAGTTACACTGACGGTCATGGTTATGGTTATTGTGACGGTCGTTGTGACGTCATGGTGACGGTCAAAGTGACAGTTATGGTGAGAGTCATGGTGACAGTCAGGTGATGGTCGTGGTGACAATCATGGTGATGGTTAGGAGACAGCCAGGTGATGCTGAGGTGACAGTCAGGTGACAGTCATGGTGACAATCATGGTGATGGTTAGGAGACAGCCAGGTGATGCTGAGGTGACAGTCAGGTGACAGTCGTTGTGACAATCATGGTGACGGTCGTTGTGATGGTCATGGTGATGGTTGTGGTGACGGTTGTTGTGACGGTCGTGATGATGGTTGTGGTGACGGTCGTTGTGATGGTCATGGTGACAGTTGTGATGATGGTTGTGGTGACGGTTGTTGTGACGGTTGAGATGATGGTTGTGGTGACGGTCGAGATGATGGTTGTGGTGACGGTCGTGGTGTGATGCAACAAAGACTACCAGCAGTCGCTGGTTGCTGTTGTTGCAGCTCTGAGGTAGTTGAGGACTCTTCCACCAAGCTGGAGATGAGGTCTTGCTACATACTTGAGTTTATTCTACTCACTTCTCTTTCCTACGTGTTAAGTGCTTGTTTGAAGTCAAGTCATGGAGGTTCCGGCTCCAGCAGGGAACCCCAAACTTCCCACATCGACCAGCTCTGACTGGGGGATCCTGAGGCGTTCCCAGGCCAGCGTGGACGTGTAATCCCTCAGCCTGGTCCCTTGACTTCCCCGAGGCCTCCGCCCAGCTGGACCTGCCTCGAGGAAACATCATCAGGGAGGCGCCCACGAGGCATCGCTTCCACACAAAGGAGCAGTGGCTAAACTCCAAGTCCCTCATGGAGAGTTAATCCCTCAGAGAGACGGCAGCCACATGAAGAAACCCAATGCAGCCGCTTGTATTCGGGATGTTGTACTTTTGGTCATAACCCATATCTCATGAGCAAAGGTGAGAGTAGGAACTAAGACTGAGTGCGAGATCGGTGGCTCTTTCCTCTGGCTCAGCTCTCTTTTCATCAAAATGTTATGGTGCTGAATGTCACACTCCGTAATCCCCTCACTTGAGAACAAGACCCTGAAACACTTAAACTCCTTTACTGACCCGGTACCGACTTAATGTACTTTTTCTCTTCTTTTTAAAAAAAAAAACTGCCACCACAGAATTCCCGGTGAATATTTGCTGGAAACTAGGAAATGGACGGATGAAGCAGTGTCTGACTCCCTGTGTGCAGTCGCGTCCAGCTCTGCTCCAGTTCAGAGGGTTGTTGTTGTTGTTGTTTTTATTTGTTTGATGGTGAGGTCCAGATCACACCAGGACACTGTTCAGTCTGATGGAAGGAACTGCTTTGTGTCCATGTGTTTGTGTGCAATTCCACAAAGCAGTTTGTGCATTTGTCCTGTCCAGGTGATTTAGTTATTCTCCAGTCGTACCTCTATGTGTGTGTGTGGGGGGGGGGGATTCCACTTCCAAGCAGTTGGGTGATAGGATAAACGGTTTTCAACCATCCCTTTGAGACAATTTTCTAATTTGGGTGGGAGGTTGGTGGAGGTGGGGGGGGGGATTGCAGCTGCCGTCTTCGTTTCCTGTCTGTGCAAATTTTCTACTACATCAATAATGAGTGTCACACTCCAGCCATGAGCGCTGCAGCTCAGTACACACCTGACTCTATTCTCATGTGTTCTCTCGATCTGCCTCCTTCTCACCGTCTCTCCGTACACTCCTCCCACCACCACCACCTTTTTTTAACCTCTTTATCTTTATTCCTGTTCTTCTTCATCCTGTATATCCATTTCTTCCTCCTCCTCCTCCTCCAACCTGTTTCTCTTCATTTCTATTCATATTTCCAGATGTCTTTACACGCTATACCGAGCATAACAACCAGCAAGGTTTCCTAATCACTTCTGTTGATATTTGGGTTTTTAAGCAGGTAAATCGAGGGCTAAAAAAAAAAGGTCCATTTCTGTTTAGGAGCACATTTGCGTGAGCGAAAACAATCCGTGAATGTTTCCGTGTCCCTACCTCAGTGACAAACTCTTCTAATCTTCAGTTTTGTTCGATTTTTTTTGCCATCTAAATTTACTCCGTCTTCTATGCTCTTGTCATTTATTACATAATTGCATACCAGTAGCCTCAGGTACAGCAGTAAACTAGTTCTGCTCTCTAAATGTTGGCTTTATATAAATTCAGCCCATGGAAATCTGAAATCTGAAGGGTGGGCGAACATTTACACATTTAGTTGAGCGGGGAATTAAGAAATCTTCTACCTGTTTCACTATCAAAGAGCAGCAGAACAACATGAAGAGTGCTGCTGTAGTTTTGGTGCAGGAACAAGACAGGATTCAGGATAACTCCCATCACTCTTGGCTCATGATGAGCAAGAAAAACTTGGAAAAGTCAACTTAGAAATGAGGAGAAACTGGGACACGGGGATGACGTCGGCTCACTGAGCCACAAAGAGAGCAGTCCTGTAAGGTGGCTGTTAAATGTGTGACGTTTTTGGTGCTTACTGAAGGTACAAAAATCAATAGTTCCTGCGACTGGCACTAAAATACTGATCATTAATTGAGATGACTTTGCATCAGACACTTGTGATATGTGTCTGGAGAAAGTCGCCATGGAAACAGGCGTCTTAATGCCCAGGACATGACCACGCAATCAGATCATTTAGAGGAGCAAGTCAGAGGAAGGTGATGGCTTGGCCCCCGCCCCCACACACCCACCCCGGTAATTCGGTTACCACGAGGCTGTCATTTAGTCCGGGCACACTGACGGGACTTTAAAAGTAAAGGAGAAACATCAATTACCTTGGGAGCAATTCAGTAGAAAGGCTGGAGCCAGCAGCTTTCTTTCATGTAGACGTTAAGACACAGGAAGTGGCTCCACGCTGCTCTTCAAGAGAGGCTTCCTCACGCTTTTGTTTCTCTCTCTCTCTCTGTCTCTCCCCCTCTCTCTCTGTCGAGCACAGCATGCTGCATTTTTAGGATTTTAGTTGTGATAAGACTCTTGTAACATCATCACAAGACTGCATGCTATGTAACATCTTTGGGCTACACATCAAACGCAGTCAGTATCTGGCATTTGAGAAGGTGTTGATTCAAATACAGAGATATGTCTTCTCGTTGGCATTAATCTGACATATTCCGTCTAGGTGATGGTATTTCTTGTGGCAGATTTGTCTTTAGAGCGCTCACATCACACGACTAAACTTAATCTGTGTTTCACTTCAATTTGTATTTCAGCGTTGAGTGAGTGTTTATACCGTGGTGGCAAGCTGCGACTATGGAATATATTCTTTGCACCTGACTGATGTTCTATTATAACAGGCCCTCCAAACATAATTTAATGTGGAATAATTTAAAAAAAAAAAAAACCTCTTTATTATTGTGGCTGAATAATTAAAACCTCATCAGTGCATCTAAATACTAATAAAGAATTCTCTATAATTCTGGGAATATTCAAACAAGGACACAATCCATGGAGGAATGTGGGAATTAATGGGAATAAGCTGAACATCTGCTGCTGCTGCTGCTGCTGCATGTTTGTGGTCTTGTTAGCATATTACTGTATAGTTTTTGCAAATGTACACAGCCTGTCCTTCTATAATGGTTGGGTTGAAATGTCTCTGCGTCAGACTGTGATGGAAGAAGCGTATGCAGAGGGTGTAGCCCAGCAGGAGTGAGCAATATGCTAATAATACCTGCATGTGTTGTGAGAGTGCACAGTTAAATACAGCGAGTATAAATTACTCACAAAATGTCCAGGTTATTCCTGTTTATTCCCATATTGTCATAAAAACTCCAATATATTCACATTAATACCTTCGGAAGGTCTCCAACTCTTTATGCAAAAAACAGACACTATGAAAAAAAATTCCCTAAATTCCATTAATTCCCACGTAGTCATGTCAATTCCTATATGCTTCCATTAATTCCATCCCGTTTAGTCTTGTCAGTTGCAATATATCCCTGTTAATTCTCGTATGTTACTGTTAATTCCAGTGGAAAGTGTCCATTTCCTTTACAAAAAATTGGAAACATTAAAAAAAAAAAAATTACCCAAAATCCAATTAACTTCAAAATATTCTCATTGAATTTATTTATTCCATTGGGAGTTTCCAATTCTTTCGCAATAAGAATGTAAGAATTCCCTAAATCCTATAAATTTCAATTGATATCAATCGTTTCAATGTTTTTTCTTCAACAAAAAAGTTAGGGTTCCACCAACCCCATGAATTCCCATTTCTTTCCTCCATTAATTCCCATGGGAAGCTTTCAGAGATGTACCTGAAACATTCCAACCTTTTTGCACCTCTATTTGCACATCTTTTTGTTGTTGTCTTTTTTGGTTTTCCTGTGTATAAATTGGAGACACAGCGTTTGCATTGTGATTCCAGAAGAGTTGAGGATGATCGTCCTGTCATGATGACATCAGGTGACAGGGGTCCACTCTGACAGTGAGCTTAGCTGACACGCTCACGTTTGCAAGAATAAATCAGCACCTCCATTTCTTTTCAAGCCGCAGTGTGTGCAGGGGCGCAGTGTGTGCAGGGGCGCTACTTTCATCTTCTGGAAAGAGTCCATCTTATGTGACAGTATCACCGGCTCATTCCTAAACCTGCTGGATAAATTTCAGGGTGAATTAGTTGATCTAAAAAAAGGTCCTGTGCTTTCTCAACAACACTCAGCCTTTACATGCTAGAGGACATAGAAGAACATCTGATTAATTTACTCTACTGAAGGAGGGGCAGAAGAGACACAGGAAAACCAAAACAGTTTTATTTTATACTAAATATATGATCGCATCATTGATTTTTTATTATTATTGTTATTATTATTATTATATCAAAGGCATCTAAATTGATTCTTATAAAAATCAGACAGGGTCCCAAGAATGTGTCAGATGAGTGTTCTAGCACAGTGTGATCATGTAATATCCAAACATAAGAATTAGGCCGCAAAGCCAATGCAGAAAGATCACAACGTGTTTATTATTGTTCAAGAATTCTGTCACCTCCCACCATCCAGATTGGCACTGCACATGGACGTGAATATAAACCCAGAAAATAATTGAAAATAAAGTAAACGGATAAATCTCAGGAACGGGATATTTGTTCAGTTTGAATGAATGAGAAATTGATTTTCAAAAAGTGAAACACACAATCGGTCAGTTTGCAGTGGCAAGCTGCTGCCACTTTCAGTCAGATGGACTCTGGAGTGATAGTTTGGATTGACACTTGGCTTGGCTGGGACATTGATGCCCCCCCCCCCCCCCCCACTACTTCTCAGTTTATTGTTTCTAATAACAAAAAGATGTTTCCAAAGACTTGACATCTTCCAGAGTGTTTATATTTGAGTCATACTTTCATGTGTTTCTTAACAACGCGTCTGCAGGCTGCCAGCTCATTAGTCCGTGAAGGACATTTGAAACGTTATTGTCAGCTTAAGGCTTTAGATAAAAGCTCGACAGAGTTGCCTCAAGCAGTTTGTTGCTCATGTTGGCATATTGCCTTTAATTCAAAAACTATTAATAAGATAATACTGTTTTCTGGTTGTTGTTGTTGCTTTTGTTGTATTTAATTTTATATTGTTGTCAGCGAAAATCCTGAGAAGCAATTTGACCGTTTGTTGCTGAATGTGGTGCAGACATGAGACCATATTGTATTTTTCTTTGTCAAACATTTTAATATTTCATTTTAATTCATAAATACCTTCAAAATAAAAAAAACAGCCTTAACCACACCTTCTGTCGATTGCTAATTAGTACATATAAACTTTCTAAATCAGGATGGGAAACAATACTCCCGTTAATCGTTTTAAGCATTTTAGCATTTAGCTCAAAATAACAGCTAGGAGAGATGCCAAGATTAATTGAGGAAATATTCCGAATATATTGTCCTAATTTAATATTTTCACAAGAATAGAGAAAAGGGTTCTGAGCATATACAGTAGCCTCATCGTCGCTAGAGAACTTGAGAAAAGACTTTGACAGTTCGGTGAAACATAATGCTAATGCTAATTGCTTTGAGGGATGTGTCAACATTGACCGTAGACCTTTCTTATTTGTTCTCTGAAAACATTATACTGCATAGCATTGACATACGGGAGGATGTTTTGCAGGCCAAGCCAGAGGTTAGCATCCCTGAGCAAAAAACAGTGGTATTTTTACACTGGATTGTGGATAATTAACTGAAATAAACTCTGTGGTTGACAATCTTTTATGAGACTTCCATGTTTTGTTCAGCAAGAAAATCTTCAACAAAGGACAACACTGTTTTTATTTTTTCGAGGTTAAGATTAAATCATTACAAATACCAAGCTAACGTTAGCCACTTGTTAGCAGCCACCAGTTTTCGGGCACGTACTTAGATATTCATGCCATAGAACAAATTGTGAAAATTCCTGAAGCTACAATACTGGGGAGCACAGGCATTTGCATTTCACCAAAAAACATTAAAAAATCCCATTTACTTTCAGACGAGGGAACTGGATGTTCATAAATGCTAAATTATTTACGTATTTAGGGCTCAATCCTGACACTCTATTATATAAGCCAGTTTTTGGACATATTTGTGCTTGTGTCTATACAATTTGAGGGTGTGTGTGTGTGTGTGTCAGGGATAGTGGCATCATTCTGTGTGTTATGAAGGGAAACTGCTGATTGGTGTGCAGCAATAATTTCACTAAAGGCAATTTGAATATTGTTGCTCGATTACAATAGCAATCACCGAGAGCGACCTGATGAAATATTTATCAGGGATTTGAGGATTCAGGCAGTTTTAATTACCATTTGCTAAACAGGCATCTAACAAGGTTTACTCTGGTGCCATTGGTTCTCGTCCGTGTTTGCTCGTCTCTGCTCACAGCGACATGTTTTCCTCTGTTTTCAGTGTACATTCTGAGTGGAAGAACATGGTAAGCTAAAAAAACAAACATCTTTTCATGGGGGTTTATTGTCTTTGGTTCTCACTCCTAATCCAGTCTTATTTCTCTATACAATGCTCAGGTTCCCTTCACTTATACGTATTTACAATAACTGGATGGAATGTGTCAGGATGCAACAGAGCTTTGTATACATCTATTTGGTTAAGTCCCCTTTTTAGAGGTTTGTGTCAGTTTAATTGTAGAGCATCGCAACCGCCTACCACACTCTCCCCCCAGCTTAGACAAGAATAAACTCCACGAGTAGCACAGTTACTTGCAGACGCATAATTACATTGTACAGGCAAGAGGTTGAACTATGTACAGACTTCATAAAGTATTTAAAATCCAAGAAAAATCATTACAGACCCAAATCTACAATCTACAAGGTGAATAATGAACAAAAAATGGAAATTGGAGAATGAAAACTATGTAGTTATACTGTGCACACCAAAAATGGAGGCATGAGGCCATGAGAGTTCTATACTCAAGGGTACATTTCTATGTGAAAGAGTATAATATTGTTCTTCCAGAAGCCAGAACCGCATGTTTTAGCTGGCAGAAAGAGTACAATGTCCACACTGGTGTACTCAAATTTTTGAGAGCGTAATCGTCTTATTTCAGTCAACAGAAGTAGTCGATTGAAAATTCACTGATAAAAGTGAACCGGGATCAAAGTTAATAAAGGGTGGTGAAAGAGGAACAAGACACCACTTTTGGTCAAACACTTTTGTAGTGATTAAAGAATCAACATTCCTTAAAGCGTGCTCTTCTGTTCGCACTTACTTATTGAAATTCAGACTAGAGATGTTCAACCCCCCAAAGGAATTGTCTGGCCAGAGTTTCTCAGTGAGAAGGTTTTCTCTTGAGGGATTCACTCTGTCATGCGTATGCAAAACTGTCCCTGTTGGGATTGACTGTAACACCATGGATTCTCTTTGCAATTACTTAAGCCCTACGGATAATTACCCAGTCAGATGAAAACATACGCCTGCTCATTAATTCATCAGTCCACAATCGATCATAATTACTGCCGAATAAGTTGTTGTTATTGCTTGAATTTAAATTAGTGGCTGTGATTTCACCTCAAATATTTTTTCTTCCTTTCCTCTGACAGCAGACTGGTAAAAATATGCCAAAGGTACAGAAATGTTGGTACTTTACAGGAAGGATAGATAAATAGCCATTTATTAATGCTCTTTGTGGGGAACATGCACCCCAACACTTCATCCTAACACTGAACCTAAATTCCCCCAGTTGTTCCGTCCATATTTGCCGTAACCTGTAAAGTTAACACCTCACATTATCTAACTGCTAGATAAACATGACCAACAGGTAATTGACGGTGTGGTCCACCTCTTGTCCTGGGATGGATATAAATGAATGATTTGTATGTGGACCAGTCAGTTTTCTCGTGAGTTATAAGCCATAAGGTAGTTGAAGTTTACTCACAGAGACTTATTACTGTACCAGCCAGGAATGTTGGTACTACCCCGAAGACTACCTGTCAAATAAGCTCCGTACCACTCAGTCAAAGTTACTGCCTCCTTCCTGTGTGCTTTCTCACTAAAGCCTTCGCACAGACACTGAGGAGTGAGTGGCATTTGGCCAAGCAACAATTCAACCAAACTGACTTTTTCCACACAGAATGTACTGCAATGTGGTGAATTCTTTAATAGACCTTTCCTGACCTTATCGCTAAATAATCTGTTAGAGCCAAGAGAGAAGGAGATAAAATAATTAACCATGAAGGCCCCATGTTGCTGTGAGATGTTTGTTTGCACCAGTGAACATCGAGCTCTGTTAAAAGGCCATCTGTGTCCGAATGGAGGCGGTGCATGGTGAGGCAGCATGGGAAACAGATAAGGAGAAGGTCTGCATATCTGTTTTGGCTGCTGCCCAGCTCCCTTTGACATGTCTTATTAGTCGGGTCTTTAAAAGCCCCGGCTTGCCTTCCCAGGCACACTCCTCCCCAATATTGCTGATTACAGTGCGACTGATGCTCTCAGCGTAGAGCCAAGTTGGCCACACAGCGTTTATGTTGGGTCATGCTCATTACTCAGACACACCGCCAGGGCCGCCACAACTGCAAATAGTTCTTAATGCAAGACATCGCTGTCAAAGGGGTTTGGGAAGTTTGAATTCATGGGACAGTAGAAAGGAAAACAACAATTTGTTCTCCTTTGACACAACCTGTCATTCGGCCTCTTTAATATGCATTTGGGCACTTGCCGAATGGTGCAGGAGATTCCTGTGCAAGTCTAGACGGAGGTATTTGAAATGCGTTTGTTAAGCCGTGAAAAAACATCAGCGTCTCCTCAGTTTAATCATTTGCATGCAAATAGAAAATATTCAAATAAAAAAACAGCTTTGGCAGCACATGTCACTCTCAGCGTGTCCAGGACTGGGGCTTGGCCCTGCGATGCTGTGGGTAGCCCTCAAGGGTCAGCATTTTGCATGAGGAGGCAGCTGGAGTTCCTTTTCTGTAGCCATGAGTGCCACATTTACAGGGAGTTTTTGTGTGCAAACGCATTACCTGATCTTTGAAAAATATTTTATTATCCGCTGAAAAGAAAAGGAATGACTGGCATATAACTGGAGGTTCTCACTGGAGCAGCTTGCGTAAGTGTACCCTGTATGGTACAGACAGTCCCTCACTGGCCTCAAACTCATGACCACATGATTGGAGGAAGACCAGTTAGCGATGAGGCTAAATCATCTGTGTGCTAGCATCTGACACCAGCGCAGTGCTTTACTATGAAGCAGGACTGCACTGCTAGCCAGTTAACTTCAGGGTCAACCAAGGGTTTAGCAAGGTATGTCAGCATGGTAAGGTATGCTGCGGATCTGTCCTGCTCTAGAGCTAGCTCAGAGGGGAAATAAGGTCAAATAATCTGGAATCACACCACATGACTAAGAAGCTTTCATCTCATTGACTATTTGACATCGGTGTGCAGATTGTAGCCAGGTTCTGTCAGAAGTTTGACCAACAAAATCCCTTGATCTTTGATTTTTCTGAGGAGGGAAATTATTGACTTTTGTCAGCTTGCAGATCACAGTCATCGTCCCACAGACCGTCTACACTGTGTTTCTTTGAACTGGCTCTTTGATCTCAGTTTTTCAGCGGGGCTGCCCCGTCACATCCCAAATGCAACACAGTTTACATGAGTAAAACGTGTTCAGATCCTGCTGCAGAGATGCTAGAATTTCCGGGCACAAATCCTCAAGTGGTATTTTTTTCATAGGTTTGCACCATTTTATCAAATAAAAGAATTCAGATGAACCACTGAAATAATTAATAACAATAATGATAAATTGGAGCTCTAATCTGGAGTAACTAATGCCACAACCAATTTTCAGCCTCCCATCCACGGTCCCACACATTCTCAACCCTCACCATCATTAGTTCTAATATAATTGTGTGTTGTGCCGTATGTGTGTGTGAAATCAAACCCAGCTGAGGAATGTGTTGAGCATTGAGTAACATTTCACGGCCCATTTGCTCTGGTCTGCAGAAGCTGCATATAGTAGAGTGGGAGGCGTTTGCGTCAACGGTGGGCACTTGTTGGTGCGTGAAGGGGGCCTCGATCCTCCTCTCTTCGTCTTTGTCTGTCCCCAGTCTTTCCTCCCACTTTTTCCTCCTGTTAGCCAGCTTCACATTGCGTAGGCGACTAACTAGCACTGTGCATTTTTGTTCTCATATTTTTCAACCTTGTGTCACAGACCTGTAATCAAGAGTCAGTGGGCATGATGAGCCTCCAGCCATTAAGAAATTAGTGGGGGGGCTAACTGCTTGTTTAGAGATTTAATGTGGTCATGTGAGCTCATTTTCACCCACAGTATGATGAGGCAATGTCTCACAATCTGAAGTTACCTGACCCTTTCTGACCCTGTGACTTGTACAATCCTCGTTAATCATGTTTCTAGTCTTCAGACAGGAGCACATTTCGCTTCTGCAGTGACACATATTCCCCTGTGAAATGGACTATTGAGGCAGGATATTGTTTCAAAAAAATGACTTGATTGGTCAGGGATTTAATTAGGTGGTGTTGGTGTTGATGGATTCGATACGGGGGTGGGTGTCGCCTCCAACTGCATGTCTTACCATTGTTGTATAAGGATCTGTGAAGAGGACGTTGAAGAAAAAGCAACGTCTGGATATCTTAATACAGCTGGACTTCAAAACAGGCACTCTTGCTTCAGCGTATATCCGCTGGTTGGCCAATTGTGTGATGTAATACTTTGGTCCACACTGAAATATCTTGACAACTGTTTGCTAGATTGTCATTGAATTTTGTGCAATGATCTATAAAGGCCGGAAGATCAATCCTAAATTCACCTCCCCCAACCCCCATCCTCTAGGGTTTTGGGATTTAATGGTTTTGAAGTTTATTTACATGGTTTTACGGCAAATATTTTTATATCTTGATTGACTTTCAATCTAACATGGACATGTAGGGTCACCTCAGGATAAATTTGGGGGTCAAGTCAAGAATGTACACACTGACAGTGCCAGTTTTTGATTTGACTAAATATAAAAGATTAAAGCCAAAATGGACTTTAATGTTCAGTCTGTGGTCGAGCACAGGGGTCGCAAACACCAAACTGATTATTCTGGTGTGTTGACACTCAAAAAAGTTGAGAAACGCTGCACGAAGGAACCTTGAGGCCAGGCGATGAACACGAAACTGAGTAAATCAATTCTTGAAAGTATCCTCATTGTTAACTTTGTGTCCTGGTTCCACCATCAAAGTTTCAAAGAAGCACGAGAAAGCTGCTCTAAATGAGTCAGCTTTCAGTTTTGGACTTTATGTTTTCCTGTTTTATTTTGTAGTTTTTGCCTCATTTGTCAGATGTTGTGTTCAGCTGTGTGTTGTTAATCAGTTCTTGTCAGCTCAAGCCTTGATCCTCTTGTTTCTCTTCCAATCAGCTCCCTCTCAGCCTTCATGTTCCCCCACCTGTTTCTTGTTTAGTCATTAGTTCTCTTGTATTTTAGTTCTCTGTTCAGCATGACTCTGTCAGATCTACTGTTCAGCTTGCTTTTGTTTTCCTCTTTGTGGAACACAATTATAAGGCTTATTTTAGTTACCTTTTTGCTGTTCCCAGTTGTTTTGTTTTGTTTTGTTTTTCTTTTTTCCAGTAAATTTTCAATGTTTTTAGTTCTTGTCAAACACTGTGGTTGTTGTTGGGTTTTTTTTGGGGGGGGGGGTTATTTAGGTTCACCTGCTTCCAACAACTGTGTAAAATTAACCATTGCCATGACAAAGCAGCCCGGTGATATTGCGATACCCTACAGATGATACTCGCCATCCTTCAAATTCTCACTTTCACCTTCTATGCAGACATACACCACCCTCCTTGTAGGTGCCCCATTGGTTGAGATGTAGTTAATTTTATACCATACCATCTTCCATTAATGGGGAGGAGGACCAAAATCCAAAACTTGCCTAATAAGAAAGTCATGCTACAGCAGTTTTGATCTCTTCTGCTGCCCTCAGGCCAAAGGTGCAGAGTCCCCTGTTCAAAGAGAAATATCTATGAAAAATCATTCATCACTGAATATTTTAACCAGCAGGACATTTTGAAGCCAGCCTGTCTTCTCAACGTACACACAACTTCATTATTTAAGCTTGACCCACTCCTCCCCTTGGAGCACTGCGTGTGATTTCTGCAGGAATGAGTCCTCAAACATGGAGATAAAAATAGGTTGGCAATTGGTGAACATCCCGTTTCTTCAACTCAAAGACAATGGGTATTTTTAAAATTTCCTTCAACTTATGCCTGAAGTGAGTGCTTTGGTTCACAAGAGTAGATATGTCCAGCTTTGTTCTGTGGCATAAATACCTCAGTTAATACCGTACTTGTGACTTTCAGAGGTTTGTAAGGTTTGTCTGAAATGGTGGTTGCTAACAAGTAGTAATGGTAGGAACAACCACAGAGCTTGTAAGAGACACTAAACACCATTTAACAAAGAAGCACTAAGCTAGTTTTGTTGTTGTCACATGTCCGGTATTGTTTGTTCATAGCATGTTAGCTTGGTACTTCTAACAATCGCGTTTCTGCTTCTTTTCTGCAATAATCCCGTGTAACAATCTCCATATTTGCTTTGGTCAAGGGAACCCATGACAGTGTAAACTTCCATGCTATCCTATCAAGATATATCCAGTTGACGCTCTATTTTGTTTTCTGAAAAAGCTGACAATAAAACTACTCATTGTACTTTATTGCTAAAAGTTAGCAACTTAGCTTGGTCACTGCGAGTATGTTGCCTTGCTAGCACTACCATGAGCTTGAAGCGTTGCTAAGTACAGTCTCATATAGTTCACAGGGGAGAATTTAGACTTTGCTCTTGTTTACATGTATTTTACATATACCGGCAATAGTTGGAGGCACATACATAGAAAATAACTGGAGCAAATATGTTGACATACGTATTACACTTGCAGCTGGGAGCGCATCCTCTTGGGATGTGCTGTCTGAAAACAAACTGATGGTGTTTAGCTTCACACCCCCTCAGACACGTCTATGCACACGGTTCTGTTCAGAACCTGACTGGTGGGCTGCGTGTCACTGGTGCCCACCCAGTAACATCTGTGCCGACTACCCCCGCAATGCTAGAGCTGCATCACATTTGACAGACAACTCTCTCACACATGCACACAGGGATGCACAGACACACATGCAGTCCCGTCTGCACACACGAGGTTGTCATTAACTGCAGGACGTGATTACAGTTCAGTCTTTGAAATCAATTGAGGGTTTTAAGACCTAATTCACAGATTTTACAGTCAACAAAGAAAAAGACACTTGCAGATTGAAGACACCAAACGGAGCTATAAATACACATGCGGGCCTACGTCATCTGTGACTGCAAGCTGTAGCGTGTACCGTACATTTTTTCCAAGTTAATTTTCTAATTCTCTCACTGTTTTTCTTGTAAAAGCTGAGTGAGAGCCAACACATACACAGGCTACTCTGTACCAACTGAATGTTAAACTCAGTGTCTTGATTTTGCGATAGAAAACCATGGTAACTGCATTTATGCAAGATGTCAGCTTGCATTATATTTAAAAGTGTTAGTTTGTTTTTTTTGATCACATGTTCAATATCCAGTCACTATGCTTAGGTTTTCATATCAAACAATCAGTTGTAATTAATAAGCGAAGTATACATTGTGTGTGTGTGTTGTAAATCTCGAGTTCTACAAGGGCACAAAAATGGAGTAGACAAAGGAAAAAAGGAATTACATTTATTTAGAGGAAATCCTAAAGGTTCATTTCTTTGAATTCCTTAAATGAATTGTGGCCGCATTCATATTTTAAAGTCCCACTTCAATCGAAACATTGTTCAGGTTGTTGTTACTTCACTAAGAACAATAGAATGTTCTGAGGAATATTTGAAGGAATCACAACGTGTGTGTGTGTGGGGGGGGGGGGGTAGTGCCACTGACGATGGCTCCACTATTTAACACGGAAAAATTGAATTCGCTCTCTCTCTCTCTCTCTCTCTCTCTCTCACCAAATCATGTTCCTTAAAAGCTCTTTTTAGCAGGTAGATTGCATTGGGGCCCTAAATTTGCGTTCGCTGGTCACATGCACAGATACTCACTCAAATGCCGTTTTTTTATTTTACAGAGAAATCCCTCAGATCTCGTGAAACTTTTTTAAGATCTCACACAACTTGTTAAAAGCTCCTGTGTTGGTTTTTGGGCAACCACTTCTTTCTTTTTTTCTTTCTCCGCTCCACATCCCGTCCAGTTTCTGTAGTTGTTGCTATTTTTGGATTGGGACTTCACGCATTTACACTGTAATCAGTAAACCCAACCTTAGATTTTTTTTTTAATCTGAATGAGATTGGAAAGTTTCTCTTTGCTCACTCTGAATCAGAGTTTAGGATGATGGCATGATTTGAGACATCACAACTCGATTCGAGCCAATCACGGACCGGCATGCAGATGACGGCAGTGTGACGTGGAAGCCTGAATCCTCCTCTGTATGTAGACCAAGGCTGGAATTTTCAGTTGAGGAGACATTTTTTGAAGTATAAAAAATACTCATGGGTTCATGGAGGATTTAAAAAAAAAAAATTCTTAGAACATGAATGGAATTTCAATTAAAAAACACTCACTCACTCACGCGCGCGCACACACACACACACACACACACACACACACACAAATAACACAGAGGAGTCTCATTACTTTTTATATTACTGGAGTCTGTTGCATCTCTTCTCCACTTGGCCACGCTTCTTTACGCCAGAATATGGTGACTTGAGAGAAGCAAAGCGTTTGGCAGGGGAAAAACGGCGGACTTGCCTGTGGCGTGGTTACTGCCTCCTTAGCTGCTCATAAAAGCGTGAATGCAGAAAAGAGAAGAAAAAAAACTTCTAAGGGGTGCCGGAATACTGTGGCAATGAATTTTTATTATAGGATTTGGGGGTATTTTCAGAGTCACTGATTACTCCCCAAACAAATTAGAGCTGCTGTGAGAAAATAACACTGAAAGTAGCCACAGTTGTAAGAAAGGGAATATTTTGCAACCGTCTGTGATCGCATTTTCACAGTCTGGTGATTAAGAAGGCTAACAGTTTATACACAGTGATTCTCATGCACAGAGGTGTTGCTAAAGAGACACAATGCTAACAGCAGGTAGTCTACAATAACTGGATTCTGAAATAGCAACATGTAACACATAAATCAACATGATACTCAACCACATAAAAGGTTTAAAGGAGGATCCGCTGGATTTCCTTTGGAAGGTTGTTTTAAACCTTGGGTCCGGGGGTCACCTAAGTGTGTGTTCAGGCATACAGAGATAAGGACCCGGTGAGGATGCAGGATGTTTGGTCACAGCCAGCTGCAGCACAGTTACCGGTGGCCGACATCCAAAGGGACGAGGGTGCATCCAGCAGTGCAGCATGGGAGAATGTAGTGTTTTGCCTTTCAAATGTCCTGCTTTGCTGCTACATGGGGCACAGTGACGTAACGCGATGCAACACTTAGCGTCTGTGCTGTACACCGTGCTCCTCCTAATTGCCTGTGATGGCGTGGAGAGAGCCAGCCTCTGGTGGCAGCACTAGCAAGGTGTCCAACAAATTTGTGTCAGTAATAGTGCAAATTGAAGGTGCTTTCTTTCAGGTATTGTATTGTGTTTCTTAGCAAATATGACAACTAGAGGATGATGAGCCAATTTGTGAAGCACCAGTACACACTGATAGACCCGCTCTCCTTCCCTGATAGCAGCAATGCTATTGGGCAGCCATTCAGAGCTGAGTATGTAAATGTATTCAGTGCTTAACAAGCCTGAAAGCTACAGATTTAGCCAGAGAGACAACGTGCCTACTTGTATGTCTGAATGGAGGGAGTGTCTTTAACTGGCTGGAGGAGCCCAGGTTGCCTTCATATGGGGGATTACCCAAAGGAAAATTTAATTTTCAGGGAAAAACGTGTCCTACAGAGGCCTGGAGTGACCATAAAGACAATAACATATATTTTATGGCCGCAAAGTTTACAGTAAATTGCTGCCACAATATAACAAAGGAGATGTAGTTTGTGCTTGTGCTTTTTTTTAATTCGCGGCCGTGAGATACAACGTATTTACATCGTGGGAACAGTTGGTATTTGATTGACACGTTTAGTCAACATTTGGGCTTCAGAATACAAAACAAGATTCATCCTCAACAACACGAAGATAGCAGACCTCGTGATTATGTTTGTATCTGCCTGTATCAGCGGGAAGGTACCAGATATTAACTGAGCAGACAACGACCTCCCTTTGAATTGAGAGGTATGTACACAGTGAGTTTTGGCTTCTTCTAAATCGTGAGCTTTTTTTTGTTGGACTATATTTATTTTATACTGTAAAATATGATATGTAAACCTTGAAGCTAAAATACTGTTGACCAAGGAAAGCTGTGAGCTCTGTCCCAGTTCAAGATCTATGTTGGTTGATCACTCCTCAGGGACGGTTCCAGAAATGAACCATTTCACACATATGTTTTACTTTTTCTCCCAAATCATGGGCACAACTTAGCACTTGTGACATCAAAATACCTCTTCTTTACCACCACGCCAGGGCTTCATAGGATGCTGCAGTTGAACTTGTGTGTGTGTACGTACGTGCTTGCGTGTGTATGCGCGTGTGTTTAACCACCAATTTACCCACTCTGATTTATGCAGAGACCGTGTATCGCGTGATGTGTTTATTTTTTGTGAAAGAACAAGAACTTGTTGGATGTTAGCTGGAACTTCCACTCCTACCCAAACCACATACTTTGGAACATTTGGAGAGCCAGTTAAATTGTCTCTTTTGTAACTTGTGTGAGTCGGAGCAGGTGTGAGCATTTACATATTTGGCTGGTTTTTGTCAACCAGCTATTCAGGTGATGATTTTGTAGTATACTCAATGCTCACTGAACCTTCATGGATGAAAACAAAAAGAAAAAGAATAAAACCTCTTTCATCGCCTGTCCCCTCCACTTCTTTCCCTGCCATCCCCGTCTTCACGTGCGCACGCACACGCACACACAATCTCTGCATGGAGGAGATTTATGCCCTGACAATTTGATAGAATCCGCTGAAATGGTTAGGAGTTAATATCGGTTAATTAATTCATTGGACTGGGCAGGGAACTGTGAGCAGAGCTGTAGTAGACTGGTGTGTGTGTCTGTGTGTGTGTGGGGGGGTGGGGGGTGCATTGGTGGCAGAGGCCGGGTTGGTGAAGGGTTTAAACTGAAAGGGGAATGAGGGGAGTAATCCACTGAGTGCCTATAATGTAATGAGTCAGCCTCGCTTAATGGAGTCCATTTAAGGAAGAAGGAGGTAGAAGGAAGAAGGTTGGAAGAGGCTGAATTTGAAGAATGAAAGGTGATTTTTTTTTTATACATATATATGTGTGTGTGTGTGTGTGTGCGCACATGTATAAGCCCTGGTATCAATCTTAACACAAACCCAGGCAAACATTCTCCCTGTAGCTGTGTTTTATATGAATACATGAGTACAACTTTGAGCAGCTGCTGAATTGTAATGCTGCCCTGCATCACCAAATCATGTTACAGTAAAGCTCCAGGCGTCACATAACAGGACTTTTTATTTCAGTTTTTAAATTTTTAACAGAACTGGAGTTGTTGATGCTTTCAGAGAGGTTTTTTTCATCTTAACCTCATTGTTCCTGAACTGCCAGGCCACGTTAATCCTGCCTGTTTCTATTTGGAATCTGTGCTCAAATACATGTGCGCGCACACACACACACACACACACACACACTCCTCAGCCCTCATGCATTTGCATTTCATTGATACAGTCACACTTGTAAGAAAAAAAAATAATCCTGTTATTTGTACCCTCAAAACTGATTTGTCTACTCAGAATTACTGTATTGGAGAAGATGGGTCTGATTGTGCAGGGCTATGTGTCGTGTGGTCTTGGAATGCTTGTAAGATTAGCCCTTTTAGGACACAGAATACGCCAAATTTGCAGCAAGGTAAAGGTGGGACTAGGTGTGCCCTGGGAGGAGGAATATTGCCAGGTGAAAACTGACCACCAATTTGCTGCACTCAGACCAAGCCACAAAAAAGACAGGTGGCTCGGTGGCCAGTGTGAAAGCGCCTGTTGACTCCCAAGGGTGCATGTCTGTTCCATTTAAAGTGTTACATCACCCAAAAAATTTAAGGTTGTGTTTTTTGGGGGTTTTTTTTGCCTTTCAGCTACTCACAAATGTGTCTCTGGCTCACAAAGAGGATTTTTCCCCTCCACCATCACTTCTAGTGCCTCTAGAATGCAGGAAGAGCCAGCCACATGCAGCTAGCTTGACGCCAACGGCACGTCACGGTCACCAACTACAAATAACAGCAAAAGTCCAATCCTGAGACTACACACTCCTGAGTTTACAAACTCTGAAGTGTGTTGTCTGCTATCATCCACAAACAAATTGATTTGAGCTAAAAAGAAGCAAACTACAACCCATCCAGCGTGTCGTTCGTTTGCCTTTGCACTTGGTGCTAAGCCCTAGAAACAGACTCTGCATGTAAATAGAAAATCTGTGGGTAGAACATTTGGACGGGGAAGCTTCCCTGTTTCAGTAGCTTTGACTAATTGCATTTAGCAAGCTGTGGTTGTGTCCATAAAGAAGTCCATGTGGAGTTGAAGAGAGATGGAGTGTACGGGAGAAACACGAAGTGGGAAAGATGTCTTAAGTCTAATGAGTCAGCAAAGCCACTGCAGTGTTGTTAAACCGTTAACTGAGTGTAAACTGGCTACTTTGAAACCATCAGCTTGTATTTGTCATCAGTTAACTTCATGCAAAAGTCTCAAGTTGCTATACAGACTTTAAACAATGAGTGAGGGTTCTGAAAAAAGGGGGAAGTCTTGGACCAGATATCCCTGAAACAGTGGCCCGTGTTCCCAGAGGCTCAGACGTCATACATGGCTGACGGGTCCTGAAATCTCCCCAGAACCGCTTGCTTTGTCTTATAAGTTTGTTTTTATAATGACTGTGTCTGGTTTAAAATCATGTGCATGTTCCAAATGCATTGGCCATCACTGGTTAACTTGCTGAGACGAAAGAAAGAACATTATAAGAGTTTATATAATAAAATGCGGCAGAATGATCAAAGTCCACTAAAAACTTTATTGCACGGGTTTCTCTCGCAGTTAAAAAAAAGAAAATTAGACAGTTGAACTACACACGTAATGACTTGCCTCACCCCGAATAACCCCGTCGCATCAAGTCCAACCGGGTTCCATTCTAGTGTGAGGTTCAAGGATGGATCCAGTTCAGTGAAACTGACCTCGTCGTTGTCATTATTCTGAGGTCTTTGGGTCTGTTTTAACAAGCCCACCAGTTAGTTTGTTATTTGGTTTGAAGTCTTGTTCCAAATCTGCTCACTGTCACTTGATAATATTCTACTATCAAATTTTAAGGGCGTGCATGAAAGAAGGTGCAGGGTTGACACTCGCTTCGTTTCCGACACCTCCTGCAAGTCAAGGGTTGTATTATTCATATCTGCCGTGATGGTGTCACATCTGCAGCTCTGACTGTTGTGGTGTGCCGCTTGTCGCCTGTGTGTACAGATCGGATGATCTGTCGCTCTGCCAGGCAGCGGTGTTTAATCCAGGTCAGCTGCCATCTTCCTCCTGCTGTTTTCGTGCAACGTTTTTTGTTTTGTTTTTAAATCTCTTAATTGGCCCCTTTCCTTTCTTTTTAATTTAATTTTTTGTGGTCGTTTGAAGAATTCATGTGAATTGAAGTTGAGGGAGATGGAGTGTTACAAGAGTCCCCATGTGTTTATTTGGCGCTGTGTTTAGGTTTTGGAGACCAGACACATAGCCAGATGTGACAAGTGCTCCCAGCTGTGACTCGAGAGGCGTGACACTGGAGAAAGAGCGCTGGCTTTCTTTGCTCCAGAGCCTTTTCTAAAGGTTGAGCACTAAAATTAGAAGCACTTTCTCTCATAGTAGTAGTAGTAGTAGTAGTAGTAGTGGTAGTAGTAGTAGTAGTAGTAGTAGTAGTAGTAGTGTGTATGTCTGTCGTACCTGTAAGACGCACATGTAAATGGGAGTGTTTTGTAGTAGTAGGCTCATATATTTGGAGGTATTCTGGGCGGCTGCAGGCTCAGGTGGACTCAACGTGAGGATGGCTACAGAGGGCCAGCAATCATATGCCAACTGTCCTCAAGGCTGAAGTCACACGGGGACAAAGAATTGTTATGCAATGAATCGACAGCATTGGAAAAAATTAACCGCCGTGATTTGAAAAGAAAATATCTGTGAGAGTTGCTGCAACATACATAGAAAAGCTTAATTTTGCTGTTTATTAAAATAAAGAGAAAAACATTCAAACAAACGCCAACCTCTAAATGTTTACACCTTTTGTAATTGGAACATTTGTAATTCATTATTTACGCATCCCAAGCGCCTTTTTTTTGTTGTTTTTGCGTTGCATCTGTTTTCTCATGTTAATTAAATGCAACAGAGAGGTTCAACACCTCAGCGGTGACAACGTTACGATCACATTCGTATTTTCTTATATAATCAAATATTTAAAAAAAACCCAAACAAATCAAATGAATACCAGCTCAAACTGGCGTGGCAGTCCTATTTTTAAAAATGTCCCACGACATCAAACGCCCCGCAGTGACGTTTACCTGACTTAACTCTGACCTTCTTAATCTTCATTAAGGAGCTGCAACTAACAATTCTTTTGATTATCGATTCATCTGCCTGAGTGCATAACTGTGATGAGCATTAAACCACCATTCATTTACTGATGACAAAGAAAAGAGCACGAATTCATATGTTTAAGAGCCTGGAACCAGCAAATGTTTGACTGAAAAACAATAATTAATCATCTGAATAGCTGATTAATCTTCCCTCAGCCGACCGATGATGAAGTGCAGCAGCTCTAAACGCCGTGTGTCCTGTGTGCTTAGTTCAGACTACATTAATGGAGCACCAACCCTCCAGTAGTAGTTTGAGCTGTGTAGAATCATAAATGTAATATGGCTAACTTTAATGACTATCTTTTCTCTTTCTCTTCCTCCCTTTTTTCCTCCTTCTGCTCCTTCATGTCCTTCCCTCACTCACCCACAATCTCCTCTATCACTCCCCCTCTCGCTCTCTACGTTTCTGTCCTTTCCTCTCCGCTGCCTGTCCATCCCAACAGGTCCCCCATCAGATGGGCGCACTGACCTTCTACCGCTATGAGCAACCCATCGTAGACTACTGCCAGGCCCATCAACCCCTGCGGCTCAACATGGGTTATGAGGGACCCCCCCAGGGCCTCGAGGGCCTAGAGAACCTGGGGCCATGTGACAGGGGCACTATACAGACAGTGGCACTGCCTGCTGTGCCTTCTGCTGCCGGCATAGGCACTCCCGTGCCACGGCCTCGCTCTCCCCCTCTCGCCCTCAGACCACCAACTGAAGGTCCCAGCGGCAGCCTGCCCGCCGAGCGCACCGGCACACTCAAATTTGGACGCTAGCAAGGCTGGAGCTGGTTTTTAGAAGTGGAGCGAGGGCTTCTAATAAACCGTGACTTTAAAGACAAAGGGGCAGGCGAGCTGGTCATTCAGTGGGCCTTGTTTTCATCACCCGAGAACAAGAGAAGAAAATGTACAAATTCCTGATTAGAAGGATTTGGGAAACACATGATCTTCACCGATACACAGTAGAGGTCATGTCGGTTCCTCTCTCCAAAGCACCTCTATTAAAAAAAAGGGAGGTAATCCAGCAGATTTAACATTTATTTCCAAATCTCGCCGTATCCCACGACATCACAGGGCACCTACATAAGTGCACTTGCTCAGGAGGGAACGAGGAAGAGCGATGAAGGCGCTAGATGCCCTGACTGTGATTAGTACAACGTTTCTGCTCGTCCGGTTTTTTGGTTGTTTTTTTTTTTGGTTGTTTTTTTTTTTTAGGCAAATCCGTCTCATGGTTTCACAAAGACGTGTCATCTTCTCAAGGCAAGTTCATTGAGATTATCTGCCTTTGGTTACACTGTTTTCTTTGAATGGGGGATCTCATGCTGAGTTCCATTAATGTGCATGTCAAACCAAAGAGTTTACTTATGTTTTTACTTTAAATGCACAGAAGCTACGATTCATTGAGGGCATTCCTAAAATGCCAGTTGGTCCAATGAACTTGACGACTCCACCTTCACAATGAACCAAATCTCCTGGTAGTCCCAGTTGAACAGGGGTTGTCTTTGGAGCGTCGAGTTTCTTTTCACATTTGAGGTAATGAAATTGACATTTTTAAAAGTGGCATTCCTCAAAACCTTGCCTCCAAGTATTGTTCCGCAACCAGACATTCGGAGGAGATATTATGGCATGTTCTGTACGTTCCTGAACAGAAAGACAGGTCTTTGTATATGATTATATCCCAGTTGCTTTCAAGAGGTAATCATGGGCAAATCTATGTGGTAAAATAAGTACATTGGATTGCAAACTATTGTACATATTCTTAAAAAGGTCGAGGCCAAACCACTCTCACTGCCCCAGTTTGAAATATCATCACACTAGACAATTCGGAGAGCACCATCTTGCTGGGTTGGCAAAAAGCTCTGGCCATGTGCTCCCAAATCCCCCCCCCCCCCCGCCCTCCCCCGGCCCAACACCCCAACACCCCCACACACACGCCGCCTGCACCACAGAGACAAACAGTGCCTAGTGGGGGCATGTCGAACCAGCACGTTGACTTCTGCTTGACCCGTGTGTGAACCCGTGGACTATACTGGGAATAATGCCTGACAGCTCCTTTTTTTTTTCTTTCTTTTTTTTGGGGGGGGGGGGGGGTCCAGAGGCGGTGGCGGCGGCTGCAGTACAGGACTTTCATGTTCTCAGTCGCCTTGTGGACAAATCGCTGTAACTCACGGACGCATACGGCGGCGGATGAGGACTTGGGATACGGCTGTGAAGACCTGTCAAATATAATCTCCAGCTTAATCCAAGCGACGCACTGGGGGGTCCTTTTTCTACATATCAGTGGTCGTACTCCCCGGAACTGTTGAAGTTATCCTTTGGCCCTCCTGAACTGATAGATCAACTGAAGAAACTGCAAAGGGGCCAAAAATTTTCCACAAAAATGGTTGTATCCTCGAGAGAGACAGAGAGAGAGAGCGAGAGAGAGAGAAAACAAATAGTTAATTATTTTGTTTTGTTGTGGGTTTTTCTTTCCATTTTTTTTGGCTTGGAACAAGACAAGTTTTTGAGATGTTCAAAGATGATGTCAAGAAATTCTATAATGAAAGGACAAAAAAATCGAATATTTATCGTGTAAATAGAGAATCTTTAAAGATGAAAAAAAATAAAACAAACTAAACATATGAACTTTAAACTTCTTGTGAACAGAAAAGGAGCCCAGTTGATTTTCCAGTGGGAATCTGTTACCAAGAGGACCCTGGGAAGAGGTTCCCGCTGTCCTCGCTCCTCTTTGTTTCAACGATAAATATTTTTATATTTGCTCCCGTCACCGTTCTGCCATTCAGTTCTGTTACTTGAGGTTGTTTCATTTTACAAGCATTCACATGAGGAAGGGAAGATTGGGAGCCCTGTGATTATTGTGACGTTCTTCAAAACCTCACTGAGATCCATAGTCCGGTTCTGTGCTGACATGTTCTAGATCATTTGTGCGGGAGGAGGCTGTAAGAATCCCAATTATTTGTGAAGGGTTTTCTTTTCTTTTCTATTTTATTTTGTTTAGGGGGGGGCGGGGGGGGACGTGCCATTGTTTTTGTTAAATGTTGAACCACCCACCTGCCCCCCTTCGCCCAGCAACAAAAAGCAACTCAAAGTCACCATGGTTATGTGATCTAGAAGGGTTCCACCCCACCACCCAACCCCCACCACCACCACCACCCTTCGTGTACAGGATATTGCATTAAAAAAGCAATTGATTCGCTCAGTACAGTTGCTTAATAGTGCTGGTGTAGTTTACTTTGTAATAGCAGCTGTGCCAATGTCTTTATAATGGGAGCTCTCTCATTTCTATCCACGTATTGTCTGCCTTGCTCTATATCACCCCCCCCCCCCCTCCCACCCCCCAACCCTGCTAACTCCTTGGCCTGAATTTCATGTCTGCCTCTCGTTGGTCGGGGTGAACCTGTTTAATGGTGTTCTATTTCTGTCCGCATGTTAATATTTTGGGAAACTCACACCCGATTAGAGAGAAGTGCTGAACCAGAGACAAACAGTAGACCCCGCCCCCCCCCCCCCCGTGTCCTAGAACCAGAACCACGTGCAACTGACATCTTCCCTTCTTTAGCAGGAACTACTTTACTGACCCATCCCCTGCCTCCCTAACACCTAAGGCAGGATTCCGTGGTTCCACGCCGCTTTTCCTCAATGTGGTCGCGACTCGGCTGGACTCAGTCAGCTGCTCTGTTTTTCTAGCCTGGAAAAAATGATCATCCATCCTCTACAATGCAGTAATATAAAGAGTTTAAACTGCACCAAGAGATTTCATGGTATTTTTTTGTGGTATGAACAGCACAGAGGGCAAACATCGATCTCAAATAAGTTAGCAATAATTCTGACCATCATCAAATACTAAAATATACCAATTTGGATTTCAAATTTGATCAAGAAATAAAATTGCCAACCTTCCATCCTGGTCAGCTACACTTTAATTTTACGAGTGACAAACAGTGACAGGAGCCTTGCAAATAGTGCTAATTCCTATATTGGGCTTTTATTTAATTTAAAATCTTCTCATCGGGGGAGGGATCTGTAGCCGCTGCGATATTCACAGCCCGAGTGCGGAACTATTGTTTGAAAGCGAAGTAAACAAAACTGCGATAATTGCTTTTATTTTGGTGATCTCACTTGACTTTTTCAGATGACAATTTGCAAAACAGCGCAGGTGGATTGAGAGGATCCAGAAAGAGCTGTGTGGGGCAACGCCGCTATTTCTGTCTGACTTTGAATATCTGTCGATACCGAACAATCAAGCCTTTCCCCGTTTCACTCAACTCAGCCATTAATACCGTATTTGAATGGATGCACTTTGCTTAACCCAGCCATCTAAAGCATCATCCTCCAACTGTGACATGAAAATTCTACTCTTCTAAAGGAATACAAAGCCTACATCATGACCCAGTTATGTAAAAACTGCTGCTTCTTTTTATTTCAACTGTTTTCAAACAAAGAAGTTTGAGCACCAGTTTTGATTGGTCAGCACCAGTCAAACGTTCACAGTGAAACTTTGTGCAAAAGTTTCAATCCGAGGAGAGAATTCTGGAGTTTTCCAAGTAGTGAAGGGATTCAAATTGAAGCGTTACGTCAACATTTATGTGCAGCTGCTGTGGAAAAAGAGGAATGCCCTGTAAACATTTCATAACGCTGCAATATGTGCGGCCAATTATTAGGGGCGGGGTTTGGTCATTATGCACTGAAAGAAAAACTAACAGTAAAAGACCAATTCAGTGACTTTCTTATTGGAGTTACAATCGCTGAGAGGTCAGAGGTCAGCTCCCCCGACGTCAGAGACCCAGGTCTGAAACTCAGAGTAATGCTCTTACATGGATTTGATGTACTGTTTGTTTTTCTCAATAACATTTAAAAGGAAACACAATGCAACAAATCAGATGTTTTCAGGCCAATCATTGTGCTACCCAACGAGTTGATGCGAGGACTGCTGATTGAATCCTGGGAAAGAAGAGAAAGTTATTAGAGAGCTAACAGGTGGAGCAAACCGTACATCAGGTGTATCTAAAGGGTTTAGAGTGCTTTGATAGAACTCCTCAACCACTGCAGGACTGGACAATGAAGCAGTCATCAGAGAACGTGCCAGCACCTCACCGTTATTCTCGACATTTCAACTTTTTGCTTTCTAAGTGCTCAATGAAAACAAATCTTCCTCCTCCATTTTCTCTCTTTTTTTCTTTTTTACTTCTTCCCTGACACTAAATGTGCAATGGTGGCGTTAACATTTGTTGTTTGAGTGGGGGGAGATGGATATTTGATTCCCAATTCCCAAAATTTTAGCTTGATTTTTCTTTCATGTTCCGTATTTCTGCACTGACTTCCCAGCGTAGGAAAGTATGGCAGCGTACCAGAGCGCCGCTGTGATGCAGTAAGAGCGCCATCGCCTCCACGCAGGCCACATCTCCACATCCTCTGGTCTGAGCTCCGTTCTGAGCCATTTTGATTTCATTCAATGCAAGTATGAGCTACAACTGTTAGAAGTATGCAGTGACATTGATGTCAACAGTGTTTTAGGTGGTGTAATGACAGCGTGAAACAGACGTGTCTGTGCATACGTCTCAGCTAACGTGCGCTAACGTGCTTAGCAGAGGGTAAGGTACATACAGTGTATGCGTTGAGCTTCGGCCACTGCGCTTTCCTAAACGTAACAAGTGAAATATGTGTATAAATCCAACCAGACTACGCTGGCACATCCTAACACCTTACTGTCCAACAGGTTACATGTTATGCGTTCATGGCTGAACCAGAAATGGAAGGATCCCAGTTAACGTTCATGTACTTTTATGAGTATTTTAGAAGTATCACATCAGAAAAGATTGATTGATATGGCAAAATTAAAAAAAAAAAAAACTTGCTAAATGTTACCAAAAAAAACCAAACATACATTTTAGACTTTTCTTGAAAAACAGCAAATGTACTCAATGGGAGATGGAAACGGGAGACGTCATCTTCACGGATATCCGCAAACTTTGTCCTCCACCAGCAGAAACTTGATCAGTACCTGCTGGAACAACTGAGGGCAATTTCTTAAAACCTCTCTCCATTTCTCAGACAGTTCTTCTGCTGTTTGCTACTGCCTTACTTCGCCTCTACCGCCATCGTCTTACGTAGCCTGTTTTATCCCCTCCAGATCAGTTGATGGAAACGCATCGAATGGAGTTTTTTTTTTTCCCGTTTTGTGTTAAACTTCCAACGTTAGCTTAAAATTCGCCTGACAAATAAACGGAAACACAGTGATTGATGTTTGTTTCTATGGCGCTGGCTCCCAGTTTTAAAGATGCCCTGCTGCCACCATGTACTGGGGGTTGAGGTCATCTCTACTTCCTGTGAGATCAAGGCAAAATAAAATCAGATACTAATATGCAATTGTTTAATCGTTTCCTGATCAAATCTGATTATTTGTTCGGAGAAATGTTTGACTCTCGCTGCTTGCGATGATATAGTTCTGTCCATTTTCTTTAGCCATCAGAGAGCTGGAAGCGAAGGCGCTGCATGCTAAGAGTGCATGTTTGACTGTGTGTGTTTGTCCTTCAACAGGTTTTATTTTCTCTTTTTGCTTTGTTCATTTAGGATCTTGTTCACCTTTTCACTGTTTGGGCTCAAGACTTTACTGGAAACATTTCATTTTTTTCCCGTCTCTTCTCTTTTCTTGTTTCGTATCATGGGGATATATAAAGGTTTGAAGAGTTGCAGTGAAAGCGTTCATATTTCAGTCTGTATACTCAGAGGAACGGCTAAAAGCAAAATCTCTAAGGGGAAAGAGGGCAGAGGAGATGAGGAAGAGGAGGAGGAAGGGGGTGAGCTAGAGATACTGTACATTAGGGAGCAGACACTGAGGCACAAATGGGTAAGTGCAAGTACATTTTATTCTATTACAATGAAAGCTTTGTGATGCCCCTGAGTGTCCCAAACAGACACAATCAGCCTGAAACACACTTATGTACACACACACACAAACACACACACGGAATACCGAGATCAACTTGCATCTTTGAAACTGTTTGCACTAATATGCATGCTCACATACACAGATGTGCTCCAACGTTGTTGGAATTTAAATATTTGTATACTATATCACCACCTGTCATCATTAAATAACAGGTAAATATACACAAAAACAACAACCCGCACAACACACACACACACATGAATGATAATAATGTACCGCAGGTTTTCGTTCAAGCAACCCAGACCATTTGTGACGCACCGCAAGTTTCTAATCCGTTACCTGATAAATATATTTGAAAAATTGATATTAAGCCAGACAAGGATTTGCAGCTTTTCTTGCACTGCCATTCGTGTGTTGTAGCCTGAGGCAGTGCTGTGTACTGCTAGCGCTTAGTCATGAATCCAGAGAGTCGCCGCCATGTATACTACTCACACACACACACACACACACACACACACACACACTGCAGCTCCCCATTGCCACTTAGATTCAAAATTAGAGCTTCTATTTTTGTTAGTGTTTTATCAGTGTGTTAGCAGAAGTGGTAAGAATTAATAACTTTTATCATGCTAAAAGGTATAAAGAGCGAGGGAGTTAGCTGTACCCTGTTATCGGATAAGTGTGTGTGTATGTGTGTGTGTGACTGTGTGTGAGGCGGCACCTACTCCTCTACCTCCTTTTAGCATACGTCACCATTACTGATGTTGACACCAGCCTGTTCCTCATTGATTGTTATTGTTCCGTGCTGTTTCACATTAGCGCGAGGTCTTTAACCTTTGACCCACATTGTTCTGACTCTGTTTTTCTGCCACGGCTCCAGTCGGAGGGGCCACAGGAAGGATCATTAACCTCTGTCAGGGTAACACACTTTTTCGATGGTCTGACAAAGGCCGTTCGCACCTCTAATTGGGTTTAATGTGAGCATCGAGGGGTTTTTATTTAAATGGGTTGTGTTTTACTCCTGCAGTTAGCGTCTGAGAGGAAGTGACAGAAAGCAATATCAGATTTGTTTCTTGGAAGCACTTGTCCTATTTCTTTCTGCCTCTGAAATTCCCTCCATATAAACCACAGGATCCCTGCTGTCTCCCTCTCATCCATTTTCCTGCAGAAAACACAGATTTCTGTAGGGTGTAAATATGCGCTGCATTGTTTCCTTTTGGTAGTTGGTTTGTTGTTGATTTTGTTTCTTGTTTTTTTTTTCTGTTTTGTTTTTGTTTTCTCATTTGGATTTTGGGTTCTTTTTACTGTATTCAGACCTTAAAAGCATTTTTGTGGATACCTGGTCCAAGCGCAAAAATATGGCTCTTCTTTGAGTATATTATTGTCAGAAAAATGTTTTGTAAAAATTTTGATGATGATATCAAAAATAAACATCTAAAGATGGGAGCTGTGACGTGTTCTTTACATAATTAGATGAAGAAAACAGATGTATAATATTTTCCTCTTTCTGAATAATCTGTACTTTTTGAAAATGTTATTAAGTTGTTTTGTAGGAAGTGTTTTGAAGCTTGAGTCATACAGATGTGGAAACAGATTCGTAATAATTGCATAAAAAAGCTTTCCAATTGTTTTCCTTACAGTGGTAAATTCAAACAAATAGCAGGAACTCGTACAGCACCTCCAGTTGGTTTCTCCACAATTCACGGAATTACATCACATCATCAGTGACGAGCTCCACGCGCTTCCCCGTTACGAGGATGGATGAGACAAGCGGCTGGAAGCAGTCCAGCGACGCCGATCCCTCTGGGTTTGCTCTTCCACAAAGAAACTTCTGAACTTCTACTCGTGTTTTTCACGTCGTAGCGCAGTGCCTGCACGTTGTTGTGACATGCGCGCGTCACGTCATAGACAAAACTACAAGCAAAAAGCTTGGTAACTAACTATGTCGTTCAGTTTTGTGTATTTTATCGAATCAAGACGGATCATTTATGGCTTTGACAAGGACAGTGTTTTGCTGTACGACGTTATGATACACACGCGCCGTAACAAGGCAGTTTCTCTTTCAAACAATGCGACGCCTTTAACGTTAAACATGAGTCTGTAGTCGTTCACGTTTATTTGTCACACCAGGAGAAAAACTACCGCTCAGCGGTTTTTCATGTGATCATGCAATATTTTCCCCTGGCATGCACACATGACGTAATACTCAAACTAGGAAATGTTTCTTGTCATAACATCAGGGAACGATCTTGTTTTCATCTCAAACGTTACTCTTTGTAACATGGAAAACATTTGTTGAGCATTTTCATTTTTCACGCTTGAGTGAGAAACACGTATCAGTATCAGTATCAGTATCAGTATCACACCGATATGACGATGGTTTTCATTTTCAGTCTGGCACGCTAACGTGCCATGTTTTACGCAAACATTTCCTGGAATATGAAATGTTTCTTTTCATGTGAAAACAAGATAAATGGTTTACGGCATGTGGCATTAAATTTCGAAGAAAAAAACTTGTCAGACATTTCTGTTCTGTGAAAATATCTTGTTAAAACATGTAAATATTATTTCAATAAACATCTTACATTCTATTTCTGGCGGGGCAGGAATTTGTTGCCTTACAGACCCCCCCCCCCCCAAAAACAAAACTACGTAACAGAAGCAGCACAACCCGTCAGACTGAGGGTTTCTACAGGTGCCTCAGCAGCTCTAAACCCGCTGTCAGTTGATTTATCCCTCAACCCTAATGGATGTCTTAATGAATGATTAGGCAGTCGTCCCTGTGACCTTTGCCAGATTTAATAAGCTGCGTGTATGGTTTTCATCCCCCCCCCCCTTCGAAAATCTCGCTGGAAGCTGTTTGTGACGAAGCTCCTCGTTAGATAGTTTCTATTTGAAGCAGATGGGATTTCTTTAGACTGCCAGCTTCATCACTGTCTTCTCCATTTCATAATTTACGGATTTCCCTGGCAAATGGTGCCACATTTTGTGACAGTTGTGTTTGTGCCACATGCTGAGACTTTGCCTGGGGCTCTCTCACACACACACATACACACACACACACACACACACACACACACACAGACCAAAGCAGTGTCTTCTCTTAAGTGCACTGACGAGTATTCATAAGGGCACGGGGTGGGGGGGGGGGGCTTTTGAGCATGATGTTGCTCACATTTTCATAAGAGAGGGGAGATAAACTCGAGCAGTGCTCCAAGACGCCACGACAAAGTCGAACAGAACATCTTGTTTTTTTGATAGTGAATCCCAGGGATTTAGTTTTATATCTTTCGATGATAACACCCCCCCCCCCCCCCCCCCCCCCCCCGGAAGAGCAGCCGTGTGCGTGAACCGGACGAACCCTCATTTGTACAGTACAAATATGACAGTCTTCATGGTTCCGTGGGGGAAATGGAGCCAGAAAACTTCACTCATCTGATTACCTGACGTGATGATCACATAAACAGGAAACAGAGAAGAGAACTTCAATAAAAGCATCTTTAGCAGCGACGAGAGGTGTAACTTCCCGTCTCGCTGCAGTGCAGCACTTGTGCTCCAGATGGGGTCACCGCCCTGTGACACCACCGCCGTGCGAGGTGAAAGGTGCAATATAACACACGTATGACCGCGCTCAGACGTGTCCTGCATCAGGTATGGTTTTACAATTTCAACCAGGAAAGATAATAGATGGAATTTGTACATTTCTAGATGCGGCACACAATAAGAGGTCAGGGTTGTTTTTGTGGTCATTTCTTGATGTCACGTTGCTGTGACATCAGGTTGTTCAGGTGATTAAATGGTCCCCCTGTTCCAAACAGCAAAGGGCTTCATGGCACTGAATTCAATCAATATTGGCATTAAATTGTGCTGTACTCCTGGGTAAATATTGCTCCACTACTACTCCTACATGCTAAGTCAAAGTTTGTTTTGAGTAGAAGATCCCCGAGTACTTGCTTTTGAAAGTACTGTTAAAAGCATCCGTCCATCCATCCATTTTCTACCTCTTATCCTGTTAAGGGTCGCAGGGGGTGGAGCCTATCATAACGACTTTCGAGTGAGAGGCGGGGTTCACCCTGGACAGGTCACCAGTCCATCACAGGACCAACACATAGAGACAGACAACCATTCACACTCACAGTCACACCTACAGTCAATTTAGAGTATCAATCAGCCTCGTCCCCTCTTGATGTCTTTGGACTGTGGGAGGAAGCTGGAGTACCAGAGAGAACCCACACAGGAACAGGGAGAACATGGAGACTCCACACAGAAAGATCCTGTGATGGAGCCGGGACTGGAACCTGGAACCTTCTTGCTGTGAGGCGACAGTCTGTTCAAAACAAGGTGGTCTTTTTAGAAGAGAGTCATGCATTATTATCTATAGCTTTTGCTTTATATTGTTTCTATGTAACTTCACACTTTGACAACACGTTTGACCCAAAAGTCCCGTAATGACTCACTGTTCATTTCTGTGATTTCAAACACTGACCTGAGATACAGACTTATTTAGTGTCGCTATGCTTTTGGAGTCACTCAAGAGTTGCTGCAGCAAGGGATTGTGGGATACCACTCTTGAGTCTAGCCTGTGCTGAAGGAGGTAACATAGAGAGCATCAGACCTCCTTCCCTCAGTGTTTTAGAGAACTGGAGGAGCTCTAATCATGGTGGCCATGAGGACACTTCCATGTAAAGTAAACAAAGACATCAAAAGTATCAAGGTGTATTTTTCTTTCTTTCCTTCCAAAAGTTTTAGGTTTGTTGAGATAGTGTGTGTGTGTTATATTGCTGCTCTTTTAGCAAATGTGTTGGCTTCTTACTGCATGCATATAATTTAGTATAAAACACATGGAGACATTTACAAACATGTAAGATACACACACACACACACACACTCATTTGTATGTAATAACTTCTATTAGCTACAAGCTCTCAGGAGCCCCTCAGCATCTGCATTTGACAATTTGGCAATGAGAATGTCTTCGTCTTCAGGTCATTTCACAGAAATAATTCTCAAATTCAGACAAAGTCAGCTGCAAAAGTGCAGCAAAATCGTCTCATGGAACTTAAAACGATATCTTAACAAACATTATGCTCAAGGTTGCATACGTAATCATCCAAACACGAACGATCAGTGTGCCTGCAGGAAGTTCTGTAGTGACAATACAATGCCAGACGTTCTTATCATTCTCAGTGGAAAATGAAATATTTAGAGACATCATTTTCTGCTGATCCGGGGTCAGGTTATGGGGGCAACAGCCTAAGCTGAGACACCCAGACGTCCCTCCCCCCGCCTACTTTGTCCAGCTCTTAGCGGGGCGTCCCAAGGTGTTCCCAGCCGAGACACATGGTTTCTCCTGCAGCTCCAAGACTGACAATTTCATTTTTTACAACTCAAGACTTTGGATATATCAGTAGGATTAATGCGGTACATGTCAGCTGGTAGGTAACAGAGAACTTGATTTGCGGTGATTTAAAAACGATGGCTAAAATCAGTGAGTCGTGCAGCGGTCGAAACTTGGCTTTATAACAACTGAATAATGAAGAAAAACAAGGCGTTGGTGCAGTGACGGCTGGGACGTACCACCAGGTTCAGACTCGGGCACATTTGGAATGCCCCAGTCTTTGCGGTCTTGTTCATGTTTTTTTTGTAATTTTTCATTGTGCATGACACACAAACCTCATGGAAATAGGCACATAATAAAAGAAAACTCCAAGTCCATTTTCCAAAACACACGATGCTTAATTTGGAATGCATAGGAACCCCCTCTCATTCAAATGGTCTCACTCAGTTCGCTTCTTTGACAAATGCATGCTGGCAGCACATTGAGACAACAGGACAAAACTGATTCATTGATAGGATTTCAATCATTGTTTCAATTACATCTTTTCAAAATTCAAACTTCTTAACATATCGATCCACCATTTGTTTTCAACCATAACCAAAAATCGACTTTTTTGATCATAAATCCCCATTGATTTCACATCTTTCGCTGTCTGGAACATCTCACGGTCTGACTTTGATCTTGAAGGTCTCTCTTTCATCTCTGTTTGATCTCTCAACCCATGCACTTGTGCACAGAATTCTAGATTTGATGGAGAATGTAGTCTTTGTCACAACGTCACAGAGTGCATATATAAATAAGCTGTCATTGGGAAGCATTTTCAATCTTGTTGGTGCATCATCACAATACTTTGACGACAACCTTGCAGACAACCCTCTGACGTTTCTTCAGCGACACTTGAAGAGCTTTGACTTCTGGGTGAAAACTTTTTCACTTTGAAAGATTTGCCCCGGCCCAAGGACTGCACTAGCTTTTGCAAGTCCAAAAATGAGGCCAATGGCCTCCCTGTATGTCGGGGACTTGGATGAGGATGTGACTGAGACCACGCTGTATGAAAAATTCAGCCCTGCTGGAGCCATCATGTCAGTTCGGGTCTGCAGGGACGGGATAACCCAACGTTCCTTTGGATGATGTGCCTATGTCAACAGCCAGTTGACGGTAGGTACTTTGTGAAAATACGGACTTAATGAAAAGAGCGAACGTGACTCAGCCTTAATGCTGCCATATCAAGAGGTCATGCACACACAGTCACATTTGTCATATCAAGCAAAAGGCCCTTTAATAAACTAACCCCTGCACCTGTGTTCCTCCTCACGGCGTAGCGCACTCTCAAGACCGTGAACTTCGATCTGATCTAGGGCAGGTCTATGCACATCGTCTGGTACCAGCGGGATTCCTCTCTGAGGAAAAGCGGTGTGGGGAACATCGTCATCAAGATTGTGGAGAAGTCAATTGACAGCGAGGCCTCACTTGACACGACAGTATTTGGCAACACCCTGTCATGCATGGTAAAAGGATTGTGGCAAATCTTAGTGTGTGTGTGTGTGTGTGTATGCACGCGCTCGCATTAAAGCATGTGTTTTCTTTCTTCAGGTGGTTTGTGACCCAGTAGTTGAAAAGGCTTCGGCTTTTCTGCATTTCGATATGCAGGAAGAAGCTGACAGAGCCATCGAGAACCTGAACGCGATGCTGCTGTATGACCAAAATGACTAAGTTGATGTTTTAAATGCTTCTTTGCATTTCACCAAAAATAAAAAAGAGGGTTATTTATTACAGTAGATAGTGCGTGCAGTTTAACTGGTTTGACGGCTGTGACGTTAACACATTTGTGATGACACACACTGGAGGAACTAGACACAGCAGTTCCTTGTAGATTATGCATAACATAATGTTCTGTACTTCAGATTTGTGGGTCATTGCATAACCCCAGCCTGGAACCATGAGGAGTACCACCCCGCCGTGGGTCAGATGGCCCTGCTCCAACCAAATGGTGTCTGGCCAGCGATGTGTGAGTATCTCAACTCTCTCATAAGTTCCATCACACTGAATATTTACACTTATTTCAAAAGCACATTGAGAGTCAGTAGGACACGCAGTTGCTCATTCATTTGTATGTGTATCATAGGGTCACAGGGTTGTGTGTGCAAGGACTTCCAGAACCTGCATGATGGCATGTGGTCCTCAGCGTCACACCCTCTGACCTTGTATTCCTCGTGGCCTGCTGTCCAGGTCAGGCATCAGTTCAACTGAAAATCAGTCTCATTCAGAGGGATGATGCGGTCGAGTGTGAGAGAGCTTGTGTCTTGACATTTCTGTTCTGCTTTTGGCTCTTCATGCAGACCACAGGCCCCCGACCACCCACTGCAGCTGCCGCCCTCCTGTGTCTGGAGTCCCTCAGTGCTGGACTGAGGATGTCCACGGCCTTGAACAACAGCCCAAGATGAATTTCACTGCCTTTTAACTTTCATTTTTATTTAATTTATATATATCAAAAATAAAATTTGAAACATTATTTTGTGTTAGTATGACTACTATTTTAAATCAGTTCTCATGGTTCCACTGAGTATGTTGGCTACTGTCACTGTGTTCCTGAGGAAGAGCAGACGTGGGTACGAAGTCATGGATAAGAAGCTTTTGGAAGGGAGATTTCTTTTCTGCGGTGTTGCGAGTCTCTTTAATTGTTCCCACAATTATTTCACATCATTGAATTGACAGAAACAGTCAAGAATACGTTACCCACTCAGTCAATCTTCGGTCAGCAAATTCAAATATTTTATAACTTTTAATTGAGCAAGCGATTACATCCGCATCGTATAAAGAGGTCAACTCCAATACATTCTCATGTAGGAATAATTCTGTTTTGCCTCCGTGTAATCTAGTCATGACACTCATTCCTCTTCACTGTAACGGCCCTGAATATTTAGTTTTGAACATTTGATATTGACTCTTAGTTGTTCTCAGTGTTTATCCTTGTGTTTTAGTTTTCTCTTTTTCCTTCCTGCTTTATTTTGAAATCTCTTCCCTCCCATGTCTTTGAGTGCTTCATATTTCCTGTCTTTGTCAGTGTCCATCCTCTTTGAAGTGTGCCGCCTGCGTCTTGTCGGTTCCTCAGTCCCTGTGTTCTCCCTCCTGTTTCTCGCTGTGTAATTAGCAGAGTGTGTGTTTGGTTTTCGGTTCCTCGTGTCCGTCTTCGTCAGATCCTTATGTCTCCTCGCTAGTTATGTTACTCAGTTTCTTTTGTTTTCCTGCCAGTTCCCTGTTGGCAGGATTTAAAATTTGTTATCAGCTTGTTCAAAATGACCTTTTTGGCATGTTTTGGTATAAATTAAAAAATAAAAGTGAAACTATAATAAATCACAACTGAATTTCTGATCATAATGATGGAAAACAGGCATTCCTGATGTATTTCTGAAAACCGAATATCAACAAGCAACCAATGAGTGAATCCAGTAGTTCTGGACCGCATAAAGGACGAATTCCCGAGGTTCTGTATTCACCTGTTTTCTCAATACAGTCTCCAAGTTTGGTCCATACCCCTCGCCGCGGATTGTCCTGCTCCTTGAGAGACTGCGGGGAGGCTCACTAGCAGCTGACACCAGAGGCAGAGGACCGGCAGCCTTTGGGTTGTTTCAGGTCAGGGGACGCCCTTTGAGGCCCCACGGGGCTCCTGTTTTGTTCCAGCAACTCATGGACCAGGTGCTGACGGGAGTGTCAGAGTTTGCTTCTGCTTCTGGATGATGTAGAATTCTTCACCCAGTCCTGGGAGGAGCATGGAGCACCTGCAGAACCATCAGCCCATCAATCCCGGGCTACGTGGTCAGGCATGAAGTGGTCAAGCCTCCAGTGGGAAAAGCAAAGTCATGCCGTTCTTATCCAGTGGCCACAATCAAGAGGAATTCTGTGCTTTTGTGGGATTAGTGGGGTGGCTCAGTAAATGTATTCCTCATTTCACTGAGAGAGCAGCAACAGCAGCTCTTACTGATCTTAAAAAGCTTCTGCACCAAATAAAGTCCAGTGGTCTAACTGGGCCTTCAGTGACCTACAGCCAGCTCCCACGGTGAGTCGCTTCTTCTTGGTCCTGACTTCACACAGCCGTCTGCACTGCAGCTGGATGCCTCTGGAGGGGGCTTTCGTGGACACATAACTCTTGTGGGGCTTTAATATTCAAATCATATGGATTTTTTTATGGGAGGTCCGGTGAACCCATTGAGGTTCAACATAGTGTTCTTGCCTGTGTCCACTGAGCCTCTACGTGTGTCGTGGATGTGTAAAGAGAATTGGAGACAGGAAGTGCAAACAACTCCATGCTGGCCTCACAGTTGCAATGCAAGAAAGGCGTCACACACATGACATACACACACACTGACCCACAAAGGGTTTCTAGAAGAACTGAAAGGAGGGGGGGGGGTATTTCAATAAAGATGTGAGTATCTACGTTTCGGCCACACTCACACTAATATGTTGTGACACAAACACACTCCACACTCTGACCTCCCTACCAACAGACTGACACCATTTGTTGTTGACTTTTATTCTTCCATTGCTTTTTTCTACTACTTGCTACTGTGTTTTGTGAATTATTCACTTATTTCAGGATCTGTGGTTAAAAATATCAAAATGAGCCCCATTAACTAATTATCATTACTAAGACAGTGGCTGCTTGGGATGTGTGCCTGTTGGGAAAGGCTGGTCGCTTGGCTCCCAGTTCTGCTCGTAGGCGATGCTCGTGTAGGAAGTACTTGACAGTATTTTGGAAGTTAATAACAGTTGTTTCAATTACCCGAGAGGAAACTGTGGGCTTTCTCGTGGATGCTAAAAAAACAGTCACCAGAACTGTAGAAGATAGAGGATCGAGGCCAATCCCAGTATGCCAGTACCATTGCCAGTGTCTCAGCCCTCCATTGTACTTGCCCAAGTGTTTATTTAATTAGTGCTGGTGCCTGTGACGTGGACAACACAAACCAGTGATTTTGAAATCGCGACTGGCTAGTTAGCTTAGCATAGCAAATGGCAGTGGATGGATGGGTTAGCATACCTCTATCAAATTAACGTTCAGGTTTGTCCAGATGGATCATCCTTGTCCTCTTTTATAATGTCAGCCATGATTAGCATTCCGTCTTCTGGTCTTCAACAAACATTTTATTCTTACTGGCTTGTATGTTGAGGTGCTGCATTATATTAATACACAAACTAGTTCAGGCTAAGACCATTTTGGAGAAAGGTGTATTTGATCACTTCTGATGAAGGTATGCTACCCTGCCCATCCACTACCATTAATTGTGCTAAGCTAACTGGCAGTCTGCTGGTCTCTGAGCATCTCAGCACTCCAATTACCAACCAGAGGAGAAACGTTGTTCTTGTCGAGCTTGAGGGAGGAGGGACAACAATGGTGTTTCCCAAAAAGTAAGTCTGTTCCATTAAGAGAGAGTGGAACCTTTAACTGTTGTTTCACCTGTAAAGGTGGTCAGCGTGGTCAACTCCACAGCTTCAAATAACAAAAACCTCAATAGAAATAGTGCTGCGGAAGTCATAAGTTTACAAAGAAACAAGTATTTTAAACACAGATACTTGAAAAATATGCTTAAGAATAGTACTCAAGTAAATGTACTCACTTTCCACCCCTGACTGTCAGTAAAATTCACTGTAAGTCATCAAAATACCGAATAAGCACAAGCATGGAGAAAAATCTTCAGAAAATGCCAAGACAGCAGCAAGGTAACCTACATTTCAAAGTTTGTATGCAACTTGGAAACTTTAGTGAGACAACGGCGGCGTACAAACACTCAGAAAACAACATGATAAATGCCGCTGACTAGCTCGGAGTGAACCAAATACCCTGAGCAAAGGAGCACCGTCAGTGTCACAGCGACAGGAGATCTGTTTGCTACAGCCTGCTGTCACCTCAGATGCACACGTCGTGCCATCACCGCGTTGGAGGAACATGACAGGCCTGCTCGCAGAGGTTTTCAGGACATGAGGTCTCGCTATCTTTTACTTTTCTCCTCCAGTGATCACACACCCTCCGGAGAAGCATCAACACAAACATCGGACAATTATCTGGTGATTACTCATCAGACATTTAAGCGGGTAACCAAGTATGATGCTAATTTTAGTTTTGGAACACTGGGGGGGGAAAAGAGTAGTTCATGGATTTAATTCATCAGTGGTTATTGGGTCCAAGACCCAATAACCATGATTTATTTACTTCAGATGGTTAATCATTCATTGCAAATCACCAATCCTGAGCTACTGTATGTCTTTTATCTTTTGGTGTTCCTTCTTTGTTCTGCGCTAACTGGCATTCCTTCATGGTATGTTTTGCTCTCCCTTGATAGGCCTAAGCTGACTGATGGTCCTTCCTAACTTATAAACTAGTGTTGAAATTATAAACATGTGTTGCCGTTGGATGTGACCTTCATAGTTCTAACCTAGTGTGATCTTTATTGTTCCCTTCATAGTTCTAACCTAGTGTGATCTTTATTGTTCCCTTATAGTTCTAACCTAGTGTGATCTTTATTGTTCCCTTCATAGTTCTAACCTAGTGTGATCTTTATTGTTCCCTTATAGTTCTAACCTAGTGTGATCTTTATTGTTCCCTTCATAGTTCTAACCTAGTGTGATCTTTATTGTTCCCTTATAGTTCTAACCTAGTGTGATCTTTATTGTTCCCTTATAGTTCTAACCTAGTGTGATCTTTATTGTTCCCTTATAGTTCTAACCTAGTGTGATCTTTATTGTTCCCTTCATAGTTCTAACCTAGTGTGATCTTTATTGTTCCCTTCATAGTTCTAACCTAGTGTGATCTTTATTGTTCCCTTATAGTTCTAACTTAGTGTGATCTTTATTGTTCCCTTATAGTTCTAAACTAGTGTTATCTTTATTGTTCCTTCATAGTTTTAACCTTGTTATCTTTATTGTTCCTTCATAGTTTTAACCTTGTTATCTTTATTGTTCCTTCAGTGTTCTAAACTACAGTAGTATTTTCTTTATTGTTCCTTCAGTGTTCTAAACTACAGTAGTGTTATCTTTATTGTTCCTTCAGTGTTCTAAACTACAGTAGTGTTATCTTTATTGTTCCTTCAGTGTTCTAAACTAGTGTTATATTTGTTGTTCCTTTATAGTTTTAACCTTGTTATCTTTATTGTTCCTTCAGTGTTCTAAACTAGTGTTATATTTGTTGTTCCTTTATAGTTTTAACCTTGTTATCTTTATTGTTCCTTCAGTGTTCTAAACTACAGTAGTATTTTCTTTATTGTTCCTTCAGTGTTCTAAACTACAGTAGTATTTTCTTTATTGTCCCTTCAGTGTTCTAAACTACAGTAGTATTTTCTTTATTGTTCCTTCAGTGTTCTAAACTACAGTAGTATTTTCTTTATTGTTCCTTCATAGTTTTAACCTTGTTATCTTTTAGTGTTCCTTCTTCGTTCTAAACTAGTGTTATCTTTATTGTTCCTTTTTGGTTCTAGACTCATGTTATCTCTTGGTGTTCCATCATTGTTCTGAGCTAGTGTTATCTCTTGGTGTTCCTCTTTAGTTCTCCTGCTCATCAAGACCTCAGATCCTCCAGCTCCAAGGTCTTTCCTGTGATTGGACGGAACAATCAGCGGCCGGCAGGTATTCTGAGGCCTCTAAGCTGTCATCCATGTGTGGACAGTGTGAGCTAAGATGTGTCGTTGCTTTGATGAGATACACCACAATGCTGAGATGTTGCTAGCAGCGTCGCATCAAAACACACCAGATTGCTATGCTTTGGATGGGTAGCAGATTTTCCTTTGCGACGGCACACCTTATCTGAAAGGTTAAAAAAAAACTGTGACACGGCTGAGGGTTCAGGCTATTTCAGCTGATTGCACACAGCCCACCTCATCTCAGCCCTCAGCCTGTGTGAAAACGCCCTTGGCTGGGAGTTGATTGGCTGGGTCAGGTGGCTCAGTAAGTATGCAGTGTCTGATTCTCTCTGACCTTTAAAGCAGTGTGATGGTGATGTGGGGCTGAAAACTCTCCACTGGAAGGGAGTGAAAAATTCATGGGTTTGAGACACTCTGTGGTCATTTCGTTGTACTTTTCTCTCTCTCTCTCTCGTTCCCTTTTTCTCTCGAGCAAAGATTCCTATGGCAATGTTAACCCCACATCCACTGCCAGTACTGGAGCTCCTTTGGGATGAAAAAATGTCCTCAGAAAACCTACATCGGCTTTCAACGTCTCCCTGCCTCAGTCTGGACAGTTCTGCTACAATCGCTGCCCTCTGTGGAAGGCCAAAGAGAGCCACTTTCCTCGCTCCCTATGGCACTTTTCCTTTTACACACTGTACCGCATCTTCCCCTGACCTGAAATGAGCATCACCATTTAAAAATAGAATTTACATTTTGCTCTATTTACTCCTTTATGGTTTCATGCTGCCTTTCTTTCACAGTTTCCAAATATAGCAGTCTTTTCTTATATATGTTTTGAGGACTTCTGCTTTATTTATTTATTTATTTAACATTATTTTATGTTTTTTTTTTTACATTATATTGTGAAAGGAGTTAAAAGCTTAGTTTTGTGGGAATCACTTGGAAAATAATTTGTGTAAAAAGTTTTTTTTTTTTTAAAGTGATTTGTATTGATCTACTGGTGCTCATAAATAAGGTTTCCACAAAAGTTGCTTTGAGAGTGTCTTTGAGTTGTGAGGCCGCTGTTTCTTTCCAATAAGTTTAACATTTCCAACACAGAGACGTGAGAATAGCCACGCCCCCCCGGTGAAAAGGAGGAAGTACGAAGGAAGTAACTCTGATTTCTAACACTTAGTGACCACAGTATCAATTATCATTCTTTTGTTTGTAAATTAAATATTTTGGAAGCCTTAACAGACCCAAAGAGACCTGGAAATATTACAATTACAAGAAGCCAGAATTTCTTTCCTGGCCAATATTCCAATTCTTTGCCCGAGAGAGTTGGTAGTAAATGTGAATCTACGTTTTCTGTTGTTCAGCAGGCTACCTCTGTCACTGCCCCGGCATCAGTCAGCCTATCAGGGCTCCGCCAAAGTTTCAGGATCTTTCCAAAACGATGCAGCTCCTTGCTTGCAACAATAATAGATGCAAAGATATCTTTGCCTTTTTATCATTTGGAGAGATAACGTTCCGTCATTAAGTCTCCGTTAACACAGCAGCACTGAGAGCCTTGCTACTGAACGTTAGCACTGTGGGACGACGTCGCTAGCTGCGTCTCTGGCGGCGTCTCTGGCTGCCTGCTCTAGATGTCACACGCCGAACGTTACAGTTGTCAAACAGAACCCAACACTGCTGACCGTACTAAAACTTGGTATTGAACCAGTGCAGTTCTCAGGTTAGAGAGAACAGAGGCCAAGGTCCAAAATAGCATTTTATAGCATTTTAGCGACATGGTAGTTTGTGCAGGGCCGTTGACCAAATGTCCGTATTTGTGGTGAAGTGTTCCATCAGACAAAGTTTGGATTGGGGTTTTACACCTCCACAGCTTGATTTTAGAGGCATGTGTATGGTGTACCCCCCCCCCCCCCCCAAACCCCCACCCCTAAAGAGCTGAGCAAAGCCTGGCTGCAGGCATTTGAAGATGCACTTTGAAGGTCACTGAGGTTTCCTGGTCAAGTTTTAAAGCTTCAACCAGACAGTGGTTTATTATTTCCAGCAGGACATTTGAGGAGTCTAAAAGGCGGAAGGTTAGCTGGTGTCGGCGGGGTGTGGGGGGGGGTGTGGGGGGTAGGATTGTCTCTCAAAGCTGGTTGGGTGAGAGTTCCAGAGAGGCTGGCTTAATGTAAAAAGAATAAAAAGAAAGAGGAAAAAATGGACATGGGTCAGGTTTTTCTACGTTGAATAATGTGACAGCAGCGGTCGCGCCTTCATCTTTTTATTTTATAAAATGCTGTTTCCAGCTCCCACAAAGCTCATGAACCCTTTAAAAAACAAAAAAAACAAAAGGCCAATCCAACCTCAAGTAAGTATTAAAAAAGTTTTTTTGCAGAGTTGAAGCAGTGTTTCCAAATTCAGATTATCCTTCTTATAATGCAATACTTTAAAATGTGTATTAAAATATGGTAATGGATACAGGGCTGGAGTGTCTAATGGGGTTTCAATCTACATCTCACTTTCACTATAAATGTTTTTAAACCGCATGGAGCCATAAAGTTTAATCACTCAACAAACCTGAAACTCTCTTTCTGGACATTTCATCTTCACTGGTGTTTCTTCTTGACATCGCCCCCCCCATCACTCTCTCGCTCCCTCTCTCTCTCACACGCACACTTGTTTTCTAGCTTTGTGAGGACTTCCAATGACAGCATCAGTTCCCTCGCCACCTTAACCATCACAGCTAAAAGCCTGAGCTTGATCTTAAGCCTAAACAGGTCCCCACCCTGAACCTAGAACCAGAGGGGTGCACTACGATTGGTGGGTTAGCGAGCTATGTTGAGACTAAAGCCAGGGTTTTCAATATCACGAAGGTGGCTCTCTTTTAACCTGGCTAGATCACCGTGGTAACTGATGCGGCGAACTTAACCTGGCCCAGAGCAGGTTATGTTCCCAGTTTCGGCTTAAATCGGCTATAAAAAGCGCTGCCCTTTCACTAAACACCTCTTTTGAAAATTGCATCACAATTTTCGAATAATACGGTGGACCCCGGAGCAATTATTGTAGAAGGTTCTCTTCAAGGTAGAGAGTATTCAGAGACCGGCGTGATCCGCTATCTTTTCCCGACGTCATTCCCTATGAACGCTACAGATTCTCAGCCGAGGGAATACGTTTTTTACTCCAAACTGCTGGAGCAGCCATGTGTGAGGAACTCCACAAAAAGGAGCCACGCACTCACAGTAGCGCAAACCGTCTGCACATCATTGCGTTTTTCTTTTTTTTTGTTATGTCATGGGAACCTTCATGCATTCAGTTGGTGATGCAGAGAATCTGAGCCAAGAATACTGCATGCCGCGCTACTCGCAAGGTTGTACTTGCCCTCACTGAACTACTGCATATGTTCGTAGTCCCTGGCCATTTGCCCACAATGCCTATAAAAGAGGCCTTCTATAAAATCGCAGGTAACATACATTTATAGTTCACTATATTAATAATCAGTACGACGAATACTTGCATGGGAAATATTACATAGGAATCTAATTTCTTCATAGGATTCCCGAAGGAGTTTAAGAGCTTTGGATGTGGGAGGCCCAGAGAGTGCACTGAGTGGTAAAATAAATATAGAAATTTATGAATTTACTCGATCTGCAATTTTCTGTCAGCGTTACTCTCTCGACTTCTTTGCAGCGACTGTGTTGCTTTTCGCCATCATTGCTGCCTGATATTCCTCATAACCCTCCAGTATGGTATTGTTCTTCGTGACTAAAGTAGGCGGCATGCGATTTATCCATTTCCAAAGACGCATATGACGCGTTAAACACCCCTTTTAATGGGGACTCGCACAAAGCCTGAGGCAGAAAGCAGGCGTTGACAGAGAAAGATCGCATCCACCGTCGTGATGCCAATTATCTCTGACAGCGAGTTTAGGGTTTGTTGAGCCAGCTTATTGAGAGACAGCCTGGCCATGTTGAACTTGCTTCATAGTTCACCCCTCAGGTCTTGACATTCAAACAGCCCTTTAAATTTCTGAGGACCCACTAAAATGTCCTCACTTTCTGGGGATTTGTAAAGAGTCTGTTTACACAAGGATAAGACATGGATAAGACATGCACACACACACACACACACACACACACACACACACACACACAGGATATCAGCGAGTGTTATAAACTTGCAACGCACCGATTCCACAAAGACCGCAGCCGAGAAAACGTATGCATTCCTCCAATGCTGGTTTGTGCACATTAAAAGGCACTGTCATGTCAGTAAATGTTTACCATCATACCAGAAATTATATCTGTTCTATGGATTATAAACAAATCAACAACCTCCACTTAATTTAGCATCAGCTTGAAAGCAAAAACACAAATAATTATTCTTTGGATGTAATTATAAATCATTTCAGGCGTCAAAGGGTTAACGACGACCCAAATGTACAAATAAATGAATGAATACAAACAAAAACCATAATGAGCAGATAGCAGCGGAAAAACGTTTGTGTCTCCAAGCCTGTGCGTGGAATTTTCCAACATATTTGTTTTAACACTCAGTCAAACTTTTCCACAATTGAATGTGTTAACTCAATTTAACCCAAGTTGTTTTTGTTGCATAAATCTAAAAAATGCACTCAAACAAAACACGGCTCAAGGCAAAAAGAATAACTATAAAAGTACTAACAACCTAGGCGCTTTCATACACCCAGGCCTTCTCAGCATTTGAACTCACACGCAGGGCCTGTTGTTAGAGGGTCGGGGTCATGAGTTGACATCTGCTCGTCATTTGATGACATGTGATGTCACGTCTTGCTGTGGGAAGGACGACAAAAAGGCGTATTTCCCCAAAATGTATTGTTTTCCTTTAACTCGTCATTACTTTTGAACAATGTTTGTTGACACGTCGTCGATCCAGCCTCAGTTCATTTGCTGTCTGTCAAAGCTTATTATGAGGTGAAAAAGGTAATTGAATAGAGCTGTGAACGAAAGAGTGGATCACACATCTCTGCGATTGTGGTGTGTGTTCAGACAGACGGATGAAGAGGAAAGTGAACAAAGGGCAAGAGCGGTCGGATTTAAATCGGTTGAGTGCCCGGAGCACAAGCCGATTGATGTGTGTGAGTATTTATTGTTGTTGGAATCTGTGTGTTGAAAGTTGTCTTAAAGGTACTTGACTCGTAGATCATAAAATGACAAAGGCGCAGGGGTACGAAGGAGTAATCCCAATTTTCAGATCGAACGGAAGACCTTGGCGAGTTTTCTGAGATCTTAAAAAAGGAGTGAATTCTTGAATCATTTCAGGGGTCGGCTGGGTCCCGACAGTGGGAGTTTGAAACAAGAACAACCTCATATTTGTATTCACATATCAAATGTATCCTTGGCATTTACACGGTCCAGAGAAATAAATGATTCAGTCTTATTAGATTTTCCAAAGTGTTATCATGGCTTTTAATGTTGTTGTTGCTGCATGGGCTCGGGTATGATGGGGAACCTAATTACCTCCGCCGAGGAGGTAATGTTTGGGTGCTGTTTGTTTGTGAGACTGATTATGCAGAACTATGAGGCTGAATTTCACCAAAGTGGTAGGAGTGTGTGGCCAGAGCCGAGGAGCACGCACTAAAGTTTGGAGCAGATCTCTTTAGCAGCAGTCCATCAGCCAGTCAGATTCTTTCTATTTGAGGTTGCATGTTCTCCCCGTGCTTGCGTGGGTTCTCTTTTCTCTCTCTCTCTGGCTTCCTCCCACATGCCAAAAACATGCTTGTTAGGTTAAGTGGAGACTCTCGGTTGCTCGTAGGTGTGAGTGGGTGAGGGATTGTCTGTCTCTTTATGACCTGGGGATGGACTGGCGACCTGTCCAGGGTGACCCTCGCCTCTCACCCCTGAAACAGGATGAGCGGTTGATGTAAGGCATAATGCCGTTACCAGGGATTAATGGTCAACAGGGGGACAACTTGCCTTCAACGGGGATCCTCCTCGGTCACTTACCAATAAGAATAAAAAAGCTCATGAATTCATCATTTTAGGACATGACTTTGTATCAAAGGGAAAACCTGAGGGTGTGACTGTGACTTGGAAAGTTCATTCCCCTCCCATAAGGTTACCATGCATTGAAAAGGTCACTCATTACTTCAGCAAAAAAAGGACAGGACATAAAAATGACCTGCTAGCAAGAGAGAGGTAAATAATGCGCTTTGCATGGCTGTAAGTAGAAAGCCACCACTAAGCTAGCGAGTTTCAGACTAAATAATATTGAGTAGGATTTCCAAACTGTGAATTTGATTTGTTTGCCAACACTTTCGCCTTGTTGACCAGACATGTCCCTGTCACCAGAATCAATGTCTGGAGTTTTTTGCGAATGACTTGATGGGAGACGAGTCAGGGGCTGCTGTGTCTGCCGCCTCTGAGGAATGCAGGCCACCCCAACACCGATTCTGTAAGTTTATTTGCTGAATTTAACTGGATGAACTGGCCGCATGTTGAGCTTCTTAACGGTTGTATTCTCATGACACATTCACAGCATAAGGCGACAGTCAAAGTACCTCAGCTTGGTTCAGTATCTCCAGCTCACGATGCGGGTGAACAGGCCCTTTTGATTGAAACTACTCAGCAGGTGTCCAGTCGTCAGGAACTGATTTACACGCAGTTGACCCCTGGCATCCAATCAGATTAGAGCATTCAAACAGACACTTCCATGCATTGATGCCAACCCTTGCTCTACATACAAGTTGCACATTCCTTTTATTTATTTTTTTCTTAACTCTAGTCTCATACCTTTGCCTCTGTCTGCTAAAGTCTGGCCACGTCCGGGATCGTCCATCTTAAACCTCAAGCCAAGGATCGCCTCCCGCCAGGCTCTCACAGTGTCCACACTGCCAGTCAAACTCAGCCTGCCTGCCATCGTCCACCACGAGTGCCAATAAAGTGTCTCACCAGCTCCATCAAGGTCTCTTGAGTCCGGTTCTGGGTCCAAAACCAACTGCATATTGCTGATGTGAGAAAATTAAAGGAAAAAGTTGTCCCTCAACATATGGCCTGTTTATGATGTGCAGGAGGAGCCGTATGGGAAGGATTACGCTATCTGCATTGTAATAAAAGAGAATTTTGAAAATGTGCGTACATGATATAGCACTTTCAACTGGAAGTGGTTTTATGTTTTGTGTGCTACTGGAAAAATCCCTAACCACGAATACTGTAAAACTTAGTCTGAAGACAGCGGCGCTAAATTTAGAATTTTTAAGGTCGACTTAAACTTGTGGCACCCCATTCAGACTGAAGGCAAATCAGATTTTTTTTTCAAACCTGATCCCTCCCTGTACAAATTATGATTGTTATTGTGACGTGTTATCGTGAATGTGATGACGCCAGAAATCACAAAGCCCTAAGGCCATTCATACCCATGGAGATGCGAGTTGCGGGTGATACAAAACAACAACAACAACAAAAAACCACGTAGAAATCCTGCTTGAGTGGACAGAGATGCAGATTCAGACGTGTCTGTAGAAATTTCAAACTTCCTCTGATTGTGTTTCGGACCTAATCTCAAGTGGGTTTTTTGGGCTGTCCAGACCATTTTAGATTAATGTGGACTCAATCTGGACAGGCCAAAAGTTTGATTTGCACTGGTCGCCTGAACAAAGTCCAAGTTTTGAACAAAACTACAACCACTTGTGCCTGAATTAATTATCAGTTACATCTGTACAAATCGCCAAATTTGAGTTCTAAATATGAAGAAGTCCAAATAACAGGGCGAAATATTGAGAGTCTGCCTGGAAGTTCAGTGGAACCGTGCGTCAAATTGACTTGAATCAGCCACACTTTTACTTTTTCACATCTTATTATTCATGCGGCGTTAGTTTTTTAAAGATTTATAATATCATGTTAAATAATGATGTTTTTTTTCCTGCATACTCACAACCTTGCAAGGACAAGATTATCCTTACAGGGCTCAAGCAGACCTGCAGGCTGGCTGGCAAGAAGCAGAGCTGCTACCCGCTGCTGCGGATAAGTAGCAGCAGAATGGAGCCAACAGAAACAAGAGTGATGGCTAAGAGAACATTCTGAAGAAGAGGGAATCAACAGAGCTGCAGACCAGCGCCACAGTCTTGCCTGCAGCTCAGGTACGGGCCAGGTGTGTGTGTGTGTGTGTGTGTGTGTGTGTGTGTGTGTGTGTGTGTGTGTGTGTGTGTGTGTGTGTGTGTGTGTGTGTTTACTGATGATGTTTGTGTGTCTCTCTAGCATTTCTAAGGGAAAAACTGTGGTGAATCCACAGGGGTATGTGATGAGGAACTGAAGGCTGGGCAGCGCTCCCCGGGATCCAGACTTCTTTCCCTTCAGGTAAACTCAAGGACCCCTGCATGGCGGGAGATAGAGAGAGCAGGCAGAGGACAAACAAGGGCCAACAAAGTACAACACATTAATATGACATCACGACTTGGCACTGTAGGAAGGAGCGGCCGTAGCCAGAGGCGACCAGAAGACTGGACCAGAGCTCACTAGAACACAGCTGGGCAAAGACGCTGACCAGTTTTGGGGTGGCTCTCTTTACTTTAATGGCCGCTCTTGCCTGCTGGACTAGATTATTGCTTTGGATGTAATAATATTGTAATAGATTTTACTCTTTTATTTCTATTTTAGTATTGTAATACAGTTTTTAGTCTGTCTAACAAATGAACACGCAATTGGTTTATTAAGGATTCAGTACAATGATATCTCAGTTCAGTCAAAACAAGCTTAGAATTGTTTTTTTCAGCTCCAGATGAAGCATTCGTTTTGTTCTATCGTACTTAGCGCTCACGCTAAAGGGGCATGGCCTGTTCATTTCAGCGGCGTGTTCTCCCACCTCGGCGTGCCGCAATTCCTCTAAATTCCAGAATGAAAACGAACAAGCAGTAACTTGAACAATAGACCCCTATGAAACTCTTTTAGTGTAATGCTGCTATGTAGAATGCTAACAAATAACTTTCCTGAAATTTTAAAGTTTTATCAGTCATGAAACACTCCATATCACCTCCGCTCTTTCATGAGCACACATGAGGGGGAAATGAGTCAGTCTGTCCCATGAGGTGTGTTACATCAACCAGATGGGAGAAACATGGACGCCAGCAAAGTCTGTTCTTTGTTACTTAATGTTTATAACAAACAAACAAATCAACCTTTTGTCACATTTTCTCAGTCAGGAACTTAATTTTCCTATTGTTCTGACACCACGTGAACGCCACACAGCCCAACGATGCTGCACCGGCAGACAGCCGACACTCGCGTCACAAGGTGAGTTACCTCCCTTCAGTGCAGCCCCTGATGCACAACTACGCAGTCCAAGTAGAGCCACTCCAGGTCTTCATTAACACGAGCAAGCATCTGTCTTGAGGTTAGCGGCACGCACAAAATTTCATACCACATTTTGTTATGAAAAAAAAAATGCAATTAGAATGAAAAACACGTTTGCGTTCCTTCCTTTAATCCCAGGCTTCAGTCGTTGGCTGCTCAGACAGCTCTTCCCGTTACACAGAACCTGTGTGAGAACAATAACTCCCTGAGATCTTAAAGTCCTGTTTACCAAAGCGTTGGTGTAATTTATGTGTTTTTAAATCAAGTCAGTATTTATTAGCGTATATCTATTCCATTCCCTCCTCCCTCACATATTGTAGCCCTGTGTGAGCAATTCAGAGGCCTAATGCAATAAATACTGAATATTGAATAGCAGCAAAATACTCCGAAATGAAGAGGAAAGCCTTATTTATGCTCTATTTACTGTATGTTTCATTTCCATCACAGACAGAATTGCACAATTTCCCTCAAAGGGGTAATAAAGAGAGAAGTGTTGGGTAAACGCCAAGTTTAAAGACGAACGCATCTCAGTCTTGAATAGAAATCGAGCTGAGACAGTAAAAAGGGCATAAGCTGGAAGGTTTTCAGGCAGATTTTTCTTCCATATATATTCAGTGCAAAATCAAAGCCCTCAGCGTGCAATTCTTAGGGTCAATCTAATTTACTCCTTCATTTTCATTTCATTTTTGATGTGTGTGTTGGGCTTGGAGAGAAACATTTAGGTGGGTTAATGGGAGACATTTTGCTTTCAGCGATGAGAAACAGGGAGCTAATTTAACCACTTAATAGGCTAAGGTGTAATAAGGCGCATTGGTGTGTGCAGGGCGGGGCCCGAGGGAGCAGGGGTGTCACGGCCGGATGGGAGGAAAGCATCAAAGAAGCTGCCCTGACCTCTTGAGGAGCTTAGAGAGCGTTGTCCCATTCAATCACACTGTAGCTACGCAAAGAACAGTATTCCTCTGGACAGGAAGGAAGTGGTGCATGCACAAGATGTGTCATTAATATGTTTAATCTTTCTCTTTGACAGACTGAAAGTGTGTCACTGGGCTTTTTCTTTTCTTTTCTTTCTTTTTTTTAAGCTGTGGGCTTCTGCTTCTCTCTCTGGAGTATTTAGGCTTCAGCAGCAAGGGAGAGGATCAGATTTCATTTTCGTTCCACACACTCAGCGTCCATCGAGGGTGGAAACATTTCCATCGACACGTGGTTCAAAATTAATTTATTTAAAGCAATAGAGCGCACGGGACGGCTCCCTTCAGGCCTCAGACAGCAGTCTCTAACTCGTTTGTGGTCATTTTCAAGGCCACAAAAGAATTCAAATCCCCTATCGTCCTCAATCTGTCGACGGCAACAAAGCTCCAGAGTGCTCTTCTTCGTCTTTCTTTTCCTTCCAGCCATCAAAAAAATAATAATAAATAAATAAAAAGAGAGGAAAAAAAATCTAAAAATGCACGAGCTCGATTCAGGAAACAGATCTCAACTTCAATTGAAAAAACACACAGAAAAACTTTGTCTTTGAAAGTTTTTTGCGGCATGTTATTTTTGGTAAAGCTCTTGTTTGCATCAAGGCTGCTCACTTCTAAGGAACGCAATCTCGCCTCTGGAGAGTAACAAGTACAATTCAGCTCTCATCACGTCACCATTTAAGCAGAGCTCAAACTCAACACCGCTATCAAACAGAGAGAGGATCTTTTTTGGACAGGCTGACGTGTAAAGAGCTCGGGATCTGTGATAGATTTAATAATGCATGCAGGTTTTTTCAGTTGCGGAGGCCAATAATATCTTAGCGAGTTAGTGAGTAATACGCTTAACGAGCTGTTGTTGTAAACTGCACAGGTTGCAAATGTATCCTATTTTCCATTTGCTGTAACTGCGCAGTGTGTAGAGGTCACAGTGAAAGCAGACACGCCACCTCTCTCGCTCTAGATGAACCATTAGTGTATCGCCACATTTACAGAGATGAACACGCCGCTCGATGAGCAACACTTGAATCCAGAACAATGGATCTGACCCCCTAACAGCCGCTCCTGAATGCCGCGGCGGCGTTATGATAAAAACACCCTACCCTGCTATTATGGATTTATATCCACGTTTGAAACGGGCCACAATGTGTGAATTCACAGTCAATCAAACCTCATTACAAGTTGAAGCTCCTCACAGTTGAATGACAAACACAATAAAAAACAACCAAGAGAGGAAGCACTCTGAGACCGGTGCACGCACACCAGTGGAGAGGCTGTAACAGCTGGCAACAGAGGAAAAACACCGCATCAGAGAGGTAGTAAGTGACTAAACAAAAGGGATTATGGTACAGTGAAGTGAAGACGAAGAAGCAAGAGAAAAGTTTTCATGAAATTAATAAGAACAATAGAGAATGGGGTTTGTAATAACTAGCTAAAATAAAGAGATAGATGCAATAAAATGAAGTCTTGCTAATAAAAATATACAGATTACCATTAAAATAATAAAATGCGATCGAGAATAAAAATAAAGATGGTAACGGCCCTTAGTTGGGTTTGTAGAGCAAAGAATTTCTAGTCTGCATTTCTCCTGTTTAACTTCATATCAGCGATTAAAACTTCATTGATTCTTTTCTCTCCTCCCATTCCTGCAGTTCTTGAAGTCTTGTTTTCGGTCTCTCTGCGTTGCCAGGCTCATGTATTTGTCAAGTATGTTACATGACAGCGAGTATATGAGGGAAATATTGCAAGGGTTACAGCTGGTAATGCAATGCTGTGATTTCAATCCGTTCGTTTTTGAAAAGAAAAAGAATAGGATACAAAGCCAACAGCATCACCTCCTGTGTGGCTTTAGCTTGTAAATGCAGAGCTGCCAGTAACCAGTGGGGGGCAGCTTTGTATCCAGTCTGACAAAAGCTAGAAGAAGAAGAAAAGGAAGCCTCACTGAACTACAACAGCGATGGAAGGCGGTGAAGAAAGTCGCTGCGCTCTGTTGTTGCTGCCTGTCGTGGCCTGAGATCAGATTTGTCTCCTAGTTCTGCTTGTTACGGCCGAGGAGGTTCATCCATTCATTTGTTCACATATTTGCCAAATAGTCTGTCATGGCCACAACTGGTTTTACAGCTTTCTCGAGCTCTGTTTTCCAGCGGGAGCATCTATCCCTCTAGAGTACTCACTGCAGGAGGTTCCATGGAGACACTCTCATCGCTCTTGTCACACATCGTCAGTCGAATATTGCACTTTTTTTAATTGTGCTTAATTTTTCAGAAGATTTCATGGGAACTGTTTACTGAGGATATTTGATAACACACAAACCTCTGTCTGCACTTAGGTTTTGCTCTCCCCATTTGATCCCGGACGCTCTAATTTCCTCTTTACATTGTATTTTACATCCCTGCACACCTTCCCGCCATCAAAACAAGTAGATCTTCAAATTACACACACGAGTAGAAGACCCGTCTTCACTAGCAGAAAGTCTGCACCCTCCACGGGACCGACAACCAGCGACCATGGGAGTAATCTAAAAGAACGTTTGCACTTTTGCCACCTCAGGCTAAAACTATCCTCAAGTTGTGTATTTCTTTCCCCCTAAAACTCAGAGCTACTTTTTATCTCCCAACTAGAACTGTGTCGAGTCTTATATTGTGTCCGCATCATTTTTCATACTCGCAACGAAGCTGAGGCGTGATGCATGAAGTTCTGGCCCTTCGGCGGCAGCGGCGGGGGAACCATGTGAAATATATGACAGGGGGAAAATTAGTCTTGCACTAAAATACGAAGAGCATCTGCAAGTCGCCCCTGAAACCCGGCCAGGTTGTCTTGGACACTGCAGAGAAGCCAAGGAAAGAAGAGAAGAAAGAGGATTAGTGGAAGAATGAGGCCGACAAGCAAACAGCTCCTCAGATCGACCGTGGATGGAAGAACGATTAAAACCTCGCGACTCAGCCAAACTTCATAATCCAATGACACAGGGGAAGGAGAGTTGTTTTCAAGTTGATAACCTGTGCTAAAAATCTCAATCCAATATTAGTATCAGTCTTTTTCTGCCAGACACTTGAAAGCAGAGGGAAATCGACTGCTGGGGAGCCAAAAAACATAATGTATTCCAAGCACAAGATACCTGCCGCTGCTTAATTACAGGATCAGTGTCTTAATTACTGCCTGTAATCAGACAACTGAATGACTGTCCTTTCGCTCATTACCTGAAGTGTAAGCCTTACAATAGACTTCTTAAGGCATTTATTTTATAGACGTGCCAAATGAAAGTCCATTTCTATCACATGGGTAAATATCAGCTGTGACTTTGAGCAGCACTTGTGAGGAAAAGGAGGATGCGGAGAGGAAGAGGCTGGCGAATAGCAGCCCGGGAAGACAAATTTGTGATGGTTTTAGCTGTGACATCTGTTTCTCTGCAATAAAGCAAACCAGCCTGACAGGAAATATCTGGCTTATTTTTGTGCCTCCTGGCATTACGCTTTGTCAGTGTCGTGTTCGGCCATCCTCCCCGCTCTCATGAGCGCCATCTCTCAGGAATACCTTGAGGGAGTCTCTTCATAAAATTCAACTTGCGTTTCAATGAAGAAATGAAGATTTTGATGGTCGAAGGTCAAGGTCACCGGAACGGCACAAACTCTGGAATTTGCACAACGCCACACAAGTATGTAATAGCAAGAAATGATGACCTGAAGACATTTTATATCCAAAAGGTCAAAGGTCAACTTCAATCAGACAACATAATGACACGCTTTCCTGGTCTGAATAATCTCCATATACAGAGTCTGCATGTAAATACTCACGCTGCGTGTAATGTCTCAGAGTTGTCGGCACGCCGCATTATTCTTTGCCACCATATCTCCGGATCTGCTCCAGTTTGTTAACTTGTGGTTCAGACGTCCACTGAGAAGTCTCCTCACGGAGTTCCATCTGGAACTTGAGGAAGCTTCTTTAAAATTTGCCACAAACCTTCAATGGGACTCATGGATGAAATTAAAAGGATTTGGTGGTCAAAGGTCAAATCCTACTGCTCTTCCCTGAAGCATACTTTCTTGTTGACATGAAATCTCAGGAACAGCCTTGAGGGAATCTAGTCAGATTTTGGGACTATGTTTCTGTACAAGCATGAATCTGAACTGAACTGACTGGAAGAGGAAAACAACCCAAAGTTGATTACTCCAGTTTTCTAATTCTACCCACGTGTTCGTGGGGTTCAGTTGGGTTGATGAGTTACGCGTAGCAGTTTTCATGTCAGTTCCCTTCTCTGCATGCTGACTGATCATTGCTTTATTCTAATGTCTGAGAGGTGCTCAACCCCCAAAAATGTGTCAGCGCTAGCAGAGAGCACCCCGCTAGGCCATATAATCTAATATAATTACTGTTTTCTTGTTGCCAAGGCAGCCAAAGAGTGTGTGCTTTCTCTCTCTCTCTCTCTTTCTCTCTCTCTCTCTCTCACTCCCCCCCCTCTGTTGCAACAGTCTTCATTCTGTCTCCAGCCCTGTACATCCTTGAAGCTTTTTGTCAGGCTGTGTTGGATTATCAAAGCAAACTCAGTGTTGGGAAGAATTCCAGTGAAATGAAGCGTGTGAAGAGAAAGTGTCTGGTTTCAGTTGCTAGGGTACAGATATGTGTATTACAAGTTCACCTGCTGAACTTTGTTTTCAGGGCTAAAAATGGAACAAGTTTTTTTTTTTAAGTTGTCAGGTACCTGACAGGGCGATTGGAGGGAACCTGTTTGACTAAACCAACGTAATGACCAAACTTTAATGTCACATGGAGCTCTTGTGTGCTACGGCAGAGGGAGTAGAACACCTGTCCCTGCATTTTTTTTTCTTTTCTTTTCAGCAGGCAGGACTCTGGGGACAAAGCCAAGGTCCAACAGCAAGCTGTAAATTTTATGCAGTGTTAGTAGTCTTTTTTGGGGGCTTTTTTCTGGAACGCCACTGGATTTAGCTAATTAGTAAGGGCCAGGTGTTAATTAGCTGAGGCAAGAGGAGATCAGTTTGGTTCCGATCCATACTCCTCTGTCTCATGGAGGTCCAATTCTTTGATCTCACCTGCGGGGCTGAACACGCCACTGCGCTTGTCACTTCCAATTAGGATGTTAAACTGATATTGCTGACGACTCCCCCCTCCCCCCCGCTACACCCTTCCTTTCCTCAATCGAGTCAGATGAGTGGAACAAGAAGGATGACAAATCGGCAGAGTGAGTTTCCTTTTTTTTCCCCCGTCTCTGTTCTCCTCTCAGCTGCTTGACAGGAAGCTGTAGCACCGAAACACAAAGCAACACCTGCTGAGGAGGACATGGCGAGAATATAAACATAGCAACAGTTTCCTGTCACTTTGGATAAAACTACACAGAATCCTTTCCAACCATCACAGTTATTATTTCTGTGATAACAGAGATGACAGCTCAATTGTGAGAGTGGATCCAGAGCTTTTAATCTGGCAACCTCAATGTTCTACACAACAAGTACACAAGTTATTGAGGGCCATTAAATGCACCATCAAATCTAAATGTGTCACCAGTAGAACTGAGGGGTGATTCAGGCCAGTCAGTCATCATATTGAGCTAATTAAGTGATTATTTATCAGCACAGCCCTCACGGGTTGACATGCACGCATCAGCCATAACATTATAACCACTGACAGATGAGGGGAATAACACAGTGACACCAGTGAAAGTGTGTGGGGGTGGGGGTGGGGGTGGGGTAGTATGAAGCAGCAAGTGAGCATTTTGACCTTCAAGTTTATGTGTTAGAATCTGAGAGACTCTGACTAGGGTTAACTAGTGATGCCTGCACGACTGAATCAGATCATCTCCTTTACTGCAGCTATGGTGGGATGTTCCAAGTCTGCAGTGGTCAGGACCCATCAAATGTGGTCTAAGGAAGGAAAACCAGTGAACCGGACTCATTGGTGAATGAGAGGAGCGAAGGTGAACCAGTGTTGTCTGATCCAGTAGAAGCACTTATGGAACACAAACTGCGGGAAACAGTTGAAGCTGGTTCTAAGAGGAAGGTGTGTGAGCACAGGGATTCCTGTGTATGAGGCTGCATAGCCACAGACCAGTCAGGGTGCCTGTCCACCCTCAAAAACACCTACAATACGCACATGGACCAGGGAGCAATGGAAGGAGGTGTCCTGGTCTGATGAATCTTGTTTTGACATCATGTGGATGGTTGTGAGTGGGCGTGGCTTACGAGGGAAAAGATATGGAGGCAGTGTGATGCTTGGGTCACTGTTCTGGTGGGAATTCTGGGGTCCTGCCTTTCACGTGGATGTCACATTGACACAAACAACCTACTTAAACGCTGCAGACCTTCATGGCAGCAGGAGAAGGCGCTCTGTCACACTGCAGAGATTTTTCAGGAACAGTTGGAGGAACACAACCACAAGTTCATGGTGTTGACTTGGCCTCCCAAGTCTCCAGATCTCTTCCCAGTTGAGTACCTGCGGGATGTGCTGGACAAACAAGTCCGATCCACGGAGGCTCCACCCCACAACTTACAGGACTTAAAGGATCTACCACTCTAAAGTCCTGGAGCCAGACACCACAGCACTCCTTCAGAGGTCTGGTGGAGTCTCGATGGGTCAGCGCTGTTTTGGAGGCCAAATGGCGACGGACCCAAAATTAGGCCAGTGGTTATAACGTTATTGCAAATATGCAACCAACTGTTGATGGGTCTGCAGGTAACAAGCTACTTATTTAAATTGATACACAGTATTTTGGAACTTGGTGCAGCTGTCAGGAAAATGAATCCCATCCTTTTTCTTCCGTTACATTAAGGGTCGCGGGGGGGAAGGGCTATCCCAGCAGCCTTTGGGTGAGAGGCGGGGTTCACCCTGGACAGGTCACCACTTCATCACAGGACCAACACATAGAGACAGACAACCATTCACACTCACAGTCACACCCACAGTCAATTCAGAGTATCAATCAGCCTCGTCCCCTCTTGATGTCTTTGGACTGTGGGAGGAAGCTGGAGTACCAGAGAGAACCCACACAGGAACAGGGAGAACATGGAGACTCCACACAGAAAGAGCCTGTGCTGGAGCCGGGACTGGAACCTGGAACCTTCTTGGTGTGAGGCCACAGTGCTGACCACTGCACCACCGTGCCGCCAGGAAAATGAATGCATTGATTCATTGGTGAGATTCTTGGTTAACAGACACAAAGCTGTGAATAATTTGCAAGTGATGACGTAAACCTAGATATAATTCACGTGAGCTTGGTCTTGTCAGGTCCAATCAGGAATGTCATACATGTTAATTTAATAGCTTGAAGTGTTTGTTTTCCCATTGACGTGTTTTTGTGCTCAAGGCAATCACATGAGTTTGCTGAGTCCTTATCATGTCTTGACATTTTATTCTGATTCATTAAAGGAACGGCGCAGTGTGAATATGCATAGAAAATGGATTACAGGCTACTGACTTTTACTGGTGTCTCATTTGCATCTCTGCAGTGCCTCAAATATCTTGCAGCAGTTACTGCACTGAACTGTGTAAACACCTTTGTTTTGTATGATGAAAGGCAGGTGGGGGGAGGTTGAGGCATTTTCAGAACAGCATGCAAATACAGAATAATGGAGGATTAGAAGAGACACATTTGCATATGAACAAACTGTTCACTTATGGGGAATGCTTGATGCCTACAGTCTATGGATGAACACTCAGATTAGTAATGTGTCTTGAGCACGCGCAGAAATAGCTCACAGGCTTTTTCTCCAGGGGATCCAATTGATGGGTTTACATAGAATTAGCCTGGCTTTGGAACTATCGGATTTTAGCAGTACAGACACAAATGACAGGTCATTTAACATGCTGCTGTAATGTTGTGACATAATTTAGTAATTGTTTGCCTGTGTAAATAGGTACCTGAGTGTTCTCATTCTGAACTGCAAATCTGTGTGAACAAACCACAGAGGAAATAAACGATTAATTGAATGGGCGGCACATATTTTCTGTGTTTGCACAGTGAATGAAATGGATGGGTAGTGAGTGGACAGAATATTTGGCTTCAGTACTTAAAGCTTTTTAGGACAAAAAGTGTGTGTGAGAGAGAGAGAGAGAGGAGAGATTTAAAGGCATGTCACCCAACAGAGAAACACAGTCCAGTTTATGCAGAATGAGAGAAACCTATAGAGACCGCTGCTTCACGGGCTGCTAGGTTGACAATTTTTTCAGCACATATCAATAGAGGTTATTGATGAGTGATTAACAGAGGGGTAAGAGTGTAGAGGTCAAGAGGTCAGGGCAAAGGCGAGGTAATAAAGCATCAACAATGGCAAAATGGATGCATCATACAACAAATAAACTAAAAAAAAAAGTTCCACATTCAAACACGTGCCACATCTATGTTTTCTGACATATTTTAGAAATTCATTGACGTTTGATTGTGAATTGGTGGTAAATATTTAAAACCCCCAAAATCCCAGTTAGTTCCCCATACAACTTCTGATTTTGTGGTCAGAGTCAGGTGTGAGGCTGATCAAGAATGTTTCATTCCAACTCAAACTGTAAGAAGAGATGGCTTGTGATGTAAAGCCAACACACAGGATAAGGTCAATCATCACGCCAGGACCGGCACAGTGGTGCAGTGGTCCGCACTGTCACCTCACAGCAAGCAGGTTCCAGGTTCCAGCCCCGGCTCCATCACAGGATCTTTCTGTGTGAGTCTCCATGTTCTCCCTGTTCCTGTGTGGGTTCTCTCTGGTACTCCAGCTTCCTCCCACAGTCCAAAGACATCAAGAGGGGACGAGGCTGATTGATACTCTAAATTGACTGTAGGTGTGACTGTGAGTGTGAATGGTTGTCTGTCTCTATGTGTTGGTCCTGTGATGGACTGGTGACCTGTCCAGGGTGAACCCCGCCTCTCGCCTGAAGGCTGCTGGGATAGGCTCCACCCCCCCACGACCCTTAACAGGATAAGCAGAAGAAAATGAATGGGTGGATCACGCCAGGACCTGAGAGCTCACACAGTACAGCTGAGAGCACCTCTTGATCACTGACAATTGTCAATAAAGATTCATTTGAAAGCCCCAAGGCTTACTGCAGAAAGGTTATTATGTGCCTGAGGAGGAGGGGGACAAAGTTGAATGATTTAAGAGGAGGTTTTTGAATTTCTGAAGAGGTTATTGAATCCAGGGTTTCTCTTGTTCATGTGTGTCATGACTGGTGGAAGAAGACGCTTCAAACAGGCGTTCATGGTGCAGCCGGTTTGACCAAGCTCCCTCCAGTGATGCGGGATATTACTGTAGCATTTTCAGATGCTGCCTGCCACTTGGCATAATGAGAAAAAAAAAAGTCAATAGAGTGGAGGAAATGGCTCATGGTTTTACTACACTGTGCCAAAGTACGACAACGGCTCACCGAAGTCGCAGGCATGTTTTAAATTCGACTGGACAACGGAAAGCGGAAGTAGGTGGTGGGCTGTTATTGGTCCCCGGGGCCCCTGTAGCATGGTGACAAACACCTCATGACGCTTAAAATTTGGGTTGTCTGAAGAGAGCTATTTGGCCCTAAAATCAGACCACAATTTGCATCATATCATCCACTTATCCCTACTTACCGGAATAGTGTTTTCATCTTTGAACTGAGAAATAACAAATAGGACTGGATTCTTCTTCTGCCCTCCAGTTTATCTATTCTAGCTCCCTCTTCTGATTAAACATGGAAGTGCTGTAGATTAACAGGAAGTCAGCCACATATGGGGATCTCAGCAAGCACACCTATTAAATGCGTGTTAGTTGTAGACTGTACATTTCTGGTGTTTTCAGGTTTACTCCTTCATTGTATACACATGCTCCTCCTGAATCTGCATTAAACCGAGAGCTGCTAGCTGCTGGCTACAAACTTGTGTTGTTTAATGCAGTTTCCACACCACTGTCCCACCCTAATGGTGTTCCTTCACACCATTTGGAAGACAGTCTAAATTAAGAGTAGAAAAAGGATGTGATTCTCAGTCAGAGCAGTTGTGGCATATACTAATGGGTTTAAAAAAACAACAACAACTGGGCACCAACAGGGATTCAAGTGTTGCTGCTGCCATGTTGCCTCAGTGTGACGAAGCAAGAGAAGACATTAGTGGCATTTCATGAAACTACAAAGGGTGCAACATACCAAAGAAGAAGTAAGTAAGAAATAACAAGTAAGAAAGGCTCTAATTCATGGAGTCATCGCATATATTGTAAATACTGTAGTTTGACAAGGGGGTTGGAAAAAAAAAATCCTGACACCATATGGCAATGCCACCGGTAAAAGGCCCATAATGACAGACAACATCAAAATGTAATGTAATGCAATAAGCTCTGACATTTTCCAAGAGCTCCCATGTCCCCGTTTTTAGTAAAGCCTGTCATTCAACCTGACCTGGAGACCCTGAAGGCTTTTATCCATCAATGTCTCTGCAGAAGCAATTATAAGGAGAAGCACTCTTGCTGTAAACCAAATCATCGTCATGCATTACCTTCCATACGTGCTGCCAATCGGTGGAAATTGAAAAGCACTACACAGTTACAGTTCAAGCACTGGAGAGGATTTGGTTCATTCAAGCAGACAAAGACTGCCAGATTCTAATGGCGACAATAGCAATCACAATAATAAGCTGGTGGAAATGTCTGCCTGTAAACAGTAGTAAAAGTTCTCACATAAAAAAAATTGATATAAACACACTTCTGATCGACAAATACTGTTGTTTCGTCATGATGTGTACTCGGCGTCTGATGCTGAAGTACAAAGCGCCCTTGTATGCTTTCAACTAACTCCAGAGTGCACCCAAAACATGGGGAAGCAATTATTTTGTGAGGAGCATGTTCTCTTTCCACTCTATCCAATCCAGTGTAGCGCCAACATCAGGTGCATTCAACTTTCAGTGTCACTGTACGGTGAAAAAGTGGAGGCAGGCTGAGGAGGAGGACAGGTCCCACAAACCTTTGACTTTGTTTGATTCCCATTTCTAATCAAGTGTTCCTTGTTTTCAACCCACCAATCAGGTGACTGCGACTGAGTCACTACCACGTCAATATTGTAAGGATGCCAATACCCTCCACAACTGTTTGAACTGTTACTGTAACTTCACCAACATTATGTTTCAGATTTAAGCGTTAAAGAAAAGAGTTCGATGAAGGGGCTCTCCAAATGTTTTTAATTCTGGTACCCAAAAATATTCAACTTCCTTCGGTGTACCTCCACAGATAGTGCTAGCACCCCCGCAGCGGCTAGGCTAGCACCCCTAACATCCATGCTAGCTCTGTCCTCAGCTGTTGGACTGCATCCACTTACAGATTCTGCTGCCTCCACGGGTCTTGGGTGAGCCTGTTTTAACCATGTATCCACATCTGAGCAATTTAGTAATATATCTGGTGGTAAAGGGCTTTACATTCTCCCCCCCAGGAGAAGGCTGGGTATGCATCCCCAGAAGACCTGCCTGCGGCGCGACTCTGCCTCTGATTCACTAGCTGCTGGTGCCTTCAGGCATGTGGCATGAAATGGATCAAGGTCAGAGTAAGAAGAGTAGGAGTGAGTCTTCACCAAAAATATTTAAGTTAGTTTATTTTTGATGGAGCATTTTTGGGAGGATACAGTGGTTGTGACCCTGGGGGAACACTTACCTCAGTTTGGGATCAGAGTCAGGGAATAATCATGGAATTGTTATGCCTTTGCCCAGGTCATGCTTTTGAGTAAGAAAATGTGCTTTATTGTAACATGAATGCTTATATTTTGGAGTTAATTGACAGTAGGGAGCTACGATGATAATGATGTCGGTATCTGTTTCGATGACCGATATCGATATCCTAATTTTGCTCAAATCTCTTGAGAAAACATATATTTGAAATAAATTAAAAACTAAACCTGAAACACCAACTTCACAATCTACATGTAGGTTTAGTATGTAGATTTAGTATTACAAAAATGTGGGTAAACCACAAACTTGATTTTACACAGATAGTATTGGTGTACGTTAATATTGACCAAATGAGTTTTGAAATATTGATGTATCATATATTGGCAAAAACTCCGATATCGTCCATCTCTAGTAAACAGGCTGTCGCGTACTTGTTGTCTCCCCTGCTGCCAGGTGTTCAGTCTCAGATATGTTGGTCACGGTCTCAACTCATGACTGGTAATGGGAATCGAACAGCAGTCTGCCATTGCTAATGTTCGCATTGTGTTGACCCATCCAAGCCCCCCAAACTCCTCCCTGCTCTGACTTTCTCACTATATATTTACGGATTTACCTCCTTCTGAACAAAAGCCTTGCGTGTCTCCAATCACCACAAAGGGCTTTATGTTGGCGTTTGCTGAAAGCCTGGCACATTTCCTACTCATGCCCAACGGTTGCCTTGTGCATCACTATCAGAACGCGTCGATATTTGATCATCTCAGATGTGAATGTATTGCTGTCTCACCATCTTTCTTTCTCTCTCTCTTTCTCTCTTTCTCTGTCAGTCAGTGGTGTGATAGACTGACCCGGGGATATAAATGACACGAATTCCTATCTATCATTCCTCCTCCCTTCCCCATCCCCTTCTCCCTCCCTTGTGCTGTGGAAATCAAAGACTGCTGAGCCAAGGGGAAAAAAGACTCCATCAATCTTCACTTGTCCCTAACAGTCACGTTTACCTGACAAAGTTGCACAGCACTCAGTGAAATGCGGTTCCTTCCTGCCAAAGCCTTGGCTTGTGCCCCTGAAATACTGTTTCTTTCTTAATATTAAATTCTATTTAATGGGCTGCCTTGGTGTCTCAGCAGGCGCATAGGTGCATAATGTGAACTTGCAAGATCATGGAATCTGTCTTGTGACCTTCATCACATGTCTTCCTCTCTCTATTTTAAGCTGTATTTATTCAGGGAGGATTTGCTGAGCAGGCAGGCAGGCAGACTTTTCAACAATGCCTTTCTTAACATTCATACAGTTTGCACATTCGTGGAGCAGCTCTACTGCAGCCGGAGCTACGGCTAAAGGTTCCTCAGGAGTACAGCTGAGTTCTAGGGGCCACGGTAAGTACCAACATTACTGTCTACTTAATCTCTAACATAAAGCACACACTAAAGAAACAGCAAAACTCTTAAAAAATGGTAAGTGCGATGGGAAGTTAGTGACATGATCTGGCCTTGCAGAAGAGACTATTTCCTTTTATTTATTTCTTTGAGGTGGAGCAATTTTTTCCCCTCTTGAGTCCTGTGAGGCTGAAGTGTCAGTTCAGATCATTGGCTCCAGCTTCCTCTCTGGTCTGGACGAGGGCCGCGCATCTTCACTGGTCTCACGATTCGATTCGGTTGCGATTATCCAGTCAACGATTCGAATCGATTCCACGATGCATTGCATCCTCAATTTTTTTATATTACTGCATATGTCTACTTTTTGTATCAGTGAACACCAGCAGTCAGATAAAAATGAACTCCCTTTTTATTGTTCCTAAAGTGCTTTAGAACACAACATAAAAGTCTTAATATTAGATTGTAAAAAAAAAGAATGTCCACTAAATGTGGCAAACATCACAAAAATGACTCAAGTCTGAACACAGCAGACAACACAAGTATTTACAACAGTAAATACTAAAATGGTATCAAACTGTTATATTATGATACAGTGCAGTATACTTCATTAAAGAAAATATTCAAATTAAAGCTGCAGCGATTAATCAATTACTCACCAACTATTTTGAAATTCGATTACTGGTTATGAGTTATTTTTTAATTAAAAAGTGTCCAAACTCTCCTGATTTTAGCTTCACAAATGTAAATATTGTTTGATTAATTTAGTTCTCTTATGACAGTAAGCTGAATTTCTTCGTGTTTTGAGACATTTGAGGACATCAGTGTGGTCTTTGGAAAACATTACTCGACATATTTCACTATTTTTTAACATTTTACAGACCAAATCTACGATTGATTACTTGAGAAAAAAACTGACAGTTTAATCGATGATGAAAATAATCATTAGTTGCAGCCCTAATTTAAATTGCAACTCGGCTACCTTGGCGCATTGACGCCATTACCTGTGCTTTAGTTTTGTTGTAGAGTGCAGGTATGAGCTTTTCTGTAAAGTGGTTACGTGACGGGAGCTTGTACCGTGGCTCCAGTGACTTAAACGGGAGGCAAAATCCGGGGTTCTCCATGACCGAATAAGGCCGTAGCTCCTGAGCTATGAAAGCTGCCGCAGACTGGGTGATTCTCTTCGCTTCATCAGAGTGGGGCAGCAAAGTTGACAGCGCTCCCTCAATTCTTGTCTGGGCTGGGTCCGCTGTTGTTTTTTACGGCACCCGCCGCTAGCTTCTCGGGATGAAAACGGCTAACACGGTTCCTCAAGTTGTTGGTATTTCCAAGGTATTGGATTTTTCTGTGACAAACCTCACACACAGCGTGCGTCTTATCCAGCTCGTGCTTCCCAGTAAGTTCACCAAATCCAAAATGTGCCCAGACGTCCGCTTTCAAAATACTTGGTGCGTCTTTTATCACTTGCTCTCGATTTTTGCCTCCCTTTGCCATATTGCGCTTTCCTCTTTCTCCCACAATTCAATACAATGTTGCTACGGCGCTGGTTGCCACGGCGCTGGTTGCTACGGCGCTTGTTGGGAGCAGGAAGTTATTTTGAATTTTAGAACTTTATTGACCAGCCGCTGCTGGAATATTAAGAAGGCACATCTCTCTGCTATAATCGGTTATGTCCTGTCACTGCATCGATGCAGAATCGTCCACGTCCGAATCGCGATGCATCTTAAAAACGATTAATTTTGACACCCCTAGTCTGGACCTGGTTGACCCCTCTGGAGGAGTATCCAGGTGTGAAGGACATGTCCTTTCCTGTTGCCACCTGGTGGCGCTTTAACTCATCTGCCCCTATATCTAATGGATTTTTTTCCTCAGCTCATTCCAGTTGTAGTTCTGGTAAAAAACTGGCCTCAAAGTTTTTCTGCAATCCTGTGGACAGTCAACATTTCGATTTGGATTTGACAGCCTCATCTTGCACCAACAACATCTCCACTCTCAGAGATGCAGAATGTATTCAGCTGAATTTAGTTAAACTTCAGATGCAAATCCTGGTGGGAGAAATCAAATCCTCCCTCTCACTGTGTTATTAGTTTCTGAGAGTGCAGACGATTATCCTATCAACACTGGGCAAAAAAGACGAGTCTGTTGCTTTGGTGTGCAACCTCTGGTCCACTCTGTCTTTACCAACATGCCATTTCAATTCTCGTGAGAGGTCACTGCTGCATTTCTATCTGACGCAAGCTTAAACAGCTCTGCTCATTGTGGGCCTTTAGCTCTGCAGCACAACCTGATAGATGGAGACAAAATAGACAGTTTTAGCCTTGAAAACCCCCATATTATATATATATATATATATACATATATATATATACACACACATATATATATAGTGTATATATATATGTACACACAGTATATATATATATATACACACACACAGTATATATATATATATATATATATATATATATACTGTGTATATATATATATACACACAGTATATATATATATACACACAGTATATATATATATATATATATATATATATATATATATATATATATATATATATATATATCCCCATCCATTTTCTACCACTTATCCTGTTAAGGGTCACATGGGGGCTGGAGTCTATCCCAGCAGCCATTGGGCGAGAGGCGGGGTTCACCCTGGATGGGTCACCAGTCCATCGGACGGCCATCAGGAACAATTAGCTAGATGGCCACTCTACCCCTGAGGACAGACCCAACTCCTCTTCCTTATTTCCCCCCAAAATTACTACCTTTTTTTTTTTTTAAATAGTGGATACTTGTTCATTCTTGAAATTCATCCTCAAATCCATTCAACAAACTCACACCACAATGGGGGGGCCCTTTTTTTCCCCAATATTGACACGCTGTTATTTCAAATTTAATCTGCAACCCCAAAGAGAGTTGCGACCTTATTTTTTAATGATTCCCTATGAAGCTGTTTTATGATGAACTAGCTGCTGCTGCTGCTGCTGCTTTCCACTAAATGCAAATAAAGTCTTACAATATTATGTGATCTGTTATGTAAGAGTCTTTTATTGCAAATGAATAATTCTGCTGTGACATATATAGGGATTTAGAGATATACAGTGACTGCAGATATGTAATTGTCCCCAACTACCCAGTGAATGAATTACATGTCAAAGCAAAGATATTCAAAGATTGGCTTGCACTCTTCCAAGCTGGAGTATATCTGTCCTCATTATTCTGCAATGATATTGCCCTAAGACAGATCAGACAGCAGATGCTAACTACTAAGCTTGAATAACCCCTAAAATCTTTGCTCAGCCTGATTTTTCATTGCCATGTTGAAAATGTTATTGCAGATATGCCCATGGTGGTCTTTCTAAGTATAGAAAGTTCTCTTGAGTTTGGCTGAAAGCCTCGAGGATCAACATTATCATCATCGCGGGCCAGAGAAGAGCTGCCCAGAAGCTCGTCCCTGGAGGCTTCTTAATGAGAGGACAGAGAGAGGCAAGAGGGATTGAAGCACCTGAAAGCCAGATGTTTTCAGAGTCTCCCTCCCCCCTCCCCTCCAAAAAAAAAAGGGTGAATGTGTTGACATGGCCGTTGGGCCTCTCCAGACAATGTCGCGACCTCACTCTGCCTCCTGGCCAGCCGGCAATGTCGTTTATCCAACATGTTAGCCCTGTAGCAGCCGTTTAGGGTGACTTAACACAAGATGACTCCGCAGCTAAGGCAGAACTCCTCAGGATAGATGGTTCATTTTAGAGGATCCCCGCCTGGGAGCATGCCATTTATCCTGCTGTTAACATGATAAGACATACAGTCACCTCTGGAATATGCCATGACACATGTATGACGCTCAGTAGCGGTGCTGCACACAGCTTCATAATTCTGCAACAGGATCCTGAGTCGGTGACTGTGGCCTCTCTGAGAGGCTGGCAGCTACTTTGAGTGTTTATCTGGATTACTGCAAGCTGCGTATATGGTGTTTAACCTTGATGTTTTTGTACAGCAGCAAATAATAGCTGGGAATAAAATATGAAGGCAGTCAAATCCAGACCACAGAGGAGAGGTTTTAATAGAGTGAGTTTTGTTCTGGAGCTACATGTGAACATCATAACAGCATAAAAGCAGCAGGAAGCAATTCTGTGACCAAACACCATCAAGGGAGGAGAAACCACTTCCAAAAAAACAAAGCTAAACACACGCACACACACACACACACACACACACAAGAAGAAAATCCGAAAGCATCACGTAATATCTGAATAACAATTTTTTGGGACCTATGTTGAATTACTATCGTGGCAACACCTACACAGAAATATTTCAAGGTACTATGGAAATGTGATTAAAAATTATTATAGGAACACACATTTTTTGGGGGGGAAATAAAGTTCCTACCCATCCTCCCCAGCCAGACAAGAGTATAGATACTCTTCTCTGAGCCCACATGATTGCAAGTTAGCCTAGCACAATGAGTGGTAGCGCATGGGAAGTGTTAACATACCCAGAACATGTGGCTCACTAGAAGACAAACTACTACAAACTACTGCATATAGCCTGAGTGTGCAGTATCCTTTCCTCCTATACCATTTATCCTGGTACTGGCACCTCGCTGAATCTCCTCAGTCTGAACCATTGGCGTACCCCCATCTTGCTAGCTCAGCTTCCGACTCCTCTGTTCCGAATCAAATAGATCAGGATCAGGATCCTAGTTTGTCCAGAAGTCGTCCATCCTCATCCTCTCTTACCAAGTCAACCTTGATTAAGAGTAGCTGATGTTCTTCTAGTTGTCCTCAAACACTTTGAGGTGGAACTTGACTCACTACTTGTTCTCAGGGAAGTAGTTCCAGCGTACTTTTGATTCCAAAACTCTTTCATATAGTTATATTATTAATTTTATTGCAAGCAAAGACTATTTTCATGTGAAGGGAAATTGACAATTTTGATGGAAATATGCTAACCTGTCCCTCCGCTACCATTTGTGGTGCTAAGCTAACTCGAGCTCAGCCAGGTCTCTGTGGGCTCTAGTGCACACCCAGAGGAAACATGAGTATCTGCACGTATTTCCAAAGAAAGATGGCATATTCTTCGAATGGAAGGGTACGACTACATGGGTTTTGCAATGTGAAAACTGTAACCACACTGTGTGTGTGACTCATCAGCCTCTGCTCATCGTTAGTTCTTTTTTGTGGTACCAACTTTACTCAGAAAACATGAAATAGTGCACATAGCACAAAAGCAGCCTCACGTTGTGTGGAGCACTTCTCTCTGGAGCGGTGAGACCATTAGCAATAACCAGTGCAGTGAAGTGTGTGTGAGGGAGTACCAAGACCAAACCTTAAGTTAACTCCAGCCCTCTTTAACCCCTGCAGGAAATTACACTGCCATAATTGGAGTGCCCTCCTTCTCTAAATGAGAATATAAACAAATGATGGATAGCGATAATCTGGGCTGACAGTGGAGCGCATCGAAGCCCTCGCATTACCACGGCGATACGTTCAGAAAGCAAGTGAAATTGGGAAGACGACCAAAATCAACAACATCCAGCAGTTGGGAACATGTTATCCAAGTCATGTGTTGGGTTTCTGAATTTGTGTGTATGCAGCTGTGTGTGTGTGTGTGTGTGTGTGTGTGTGTGTGTGTGTGTGTGTGTGTGTGTGTCAGATGTGAGTCCAATGAAATGTGTGGTAGGTGCAGAATTTGTCATTTCAGTGCTGTAATGAGGATTTTTTGTTTTGTTTGGTTTACCGTCTCATCTGTTTCTTTGTCCAGGCTTGTGTGTTGTGCAGCACCTGATTCAGAGGATATCCATTCTCATCCATTCTCATCCACCTAGAAATAAATCCCATTTGTCTTAATTATATGCAAAAAAAAAAAAGTTTTAGTATTTATGAAAAGGGGAATATCTATGACCAAAAATTTAACCTTAAACATTTTCAAGAGTCCATCCAGGTTGTTTTTTGAGGGGGGGGCTTTTAATTGATAGATGTCTGAAGAGAGCTTAAATAGAACCTCTGAAATATGTGAAATGACCACAATGTATCGGTGGCATTCTTAAAACGATGCCCCAGCAGCACCGATACACAACGACAACAGACAGACAATCAGGAAACAATCGGTGAACACGACATCTCTGGTTTAACAAGGATTTGAGAGGTGGTCACCGCTCATTTCTACATACGTACGCCTGCTGTTTTTAGACAAAAGTGTGGACAGTACGAAACACAATGTCGTGGCTGTGGAGAAAGTAAAAGCCTGACATTTAGCTCACTCGTGGCCTGTTTGCATATTCATGTGCAGATTGTTTTCACTAGTACACAGTCAACAGTCGATCTGAAATTCGTTGCAAAATTGTAATTTTTCCACCCGCTGAAGGCACAGAGCAGATTGAAAATAAACAAAAACAGGAGGTTACGTCTCATAACTGACTTCATCCCTGGAATCCAGTCCTGCTCTGGACCGTGTTGAGTTTAGCGATAGACTTTTATTTTTGGAGTTTCAATCGGCAACATTGACGAGTTTTGCTCCCGCCTTGATCGTATCTTTTCTCGGTCCCTGTTTTATTTCAGATTTCACTCTTTGCCTTTTTTTTGAGTTTTTCTCCTGCGTCTCATCACTTTATTCGCCCTCGTCAAATACAGCTCGTTCCCAGCGTTCCTCATCCCATCAGCTCCACCCCCGACCTTGTGTTCCTCCTCCTCTTTATTGTTGCGTGATCAGTTCAGTCTGTATTTTGTACTTGTATTGTTTTGCCAGTGATTGTCAGATCCTGTTTCGTTCATTCTTGCATAAATTCCTTTCTACTTGAGTTGGTCTGACTTTTGTTTTGCTTAACAAATAGTTATATTTAGTTCTTTATTGCCGCCTGCCTCTTTTGTCTGCATTGCCTCCTCCACATCCTTGACAAGAATTTCCTTATTGGACAAAAATCTAACTTAAGCTGAACAAACAAGACAGTACACTGGCCTGCTGCTCTCTAGCTGAGCTGAGGTTTCGTCCCTCATGTGCAGTTACGCCCTGATTCTGTATATATTCTATGTGGTGTCTGCAGTTTTCTATAATACGCCGAGTGTTCCCCTGGAAGCCAATAGAGGCACCTGCTGATTAGCCCAGGGCGAGAGGCTAAGTCAATCTGATTTTTCAACACCTTGACATCAAATATCCAGACAGAGCACTAAACAGACTGCTGCCGAGCTGGCAGCGGTGTGTTATGTAGCTAAAACATCGTTTTGTTAGCCAGTTTTTCTCGTCCATCAAACATCTCAGGCAAAAAAAAATCTTATTTTTACTCGAGGCAAGTAGCAAACAACACAAAAAATAAAATAAGGAGTGTCACAAACACATCAAAGATCAGAAAGTAGGAGATGAATGGACATCCAATGTCCTCCAGATGTGGAAACGCGGTGTCATGCTTGTCGTACGTCCCCAGCACTGTGTTGGACTTGGCTTAAATGAGTGTGTGATTGATTATTGATAAGTTTGATCCAGCCATTGCTCATCGAAACATTCTTTAAAATGCAACGTGTGAATAGAAGGACCTGAATTTACTTTGCAGCTTAACTGACAGGAGACAAAAGTGTGCCCCTGCTGCTCTAGTGAAGAGGAACAGCATGAGGCCACAGAGGTCAGCGGTCCTCTCCCCTCAGGGCCCTTTGAAGCCATCCATGACCACCCGGCTCACCTCAGAATGACCTGGTTATTATGTACGGTTTGGAAGCAGACTGTTTGAGCCATGTCAGCTGGCCTAAATAATGCTATCACCTGAACAAGCAGGACTCAGCAGAGAAATGGAGGGGTGGGGGTGGGGGGTTGGATTAGCCAGCATGTTGGCTGCTTGCTGTCTCACCTGCTGAAGGGCAGATGGAAATTACAGGGGAAAAAAAAAATACAATCCTTTTATCACCAATGTCAATATTAATATTAATCAAGCAGGAAGCAATTTTGCGAGCAAAAAGTCAGCATGGATCGGCCAGGAAAAAAGCTCTCCAAAACAAAGCTAAACATGCATTCATAGACAAATAAACACTCAAATGAATACACACAAAGACTTGTGGCTTCGCCAGCACACACACACACACACACATACACACACATACACACACACACGCTGCTGAAGAGAGGAAGGTCACTTGAGGACTAGCCTGTAATTGCTGCACATAAACTAACCTTCGATATAAAGCACTGTCATTTGCAGAACTATTGGAGATGTATCAAGAGAAGTACGGCGTAAAATTAGTGTATCATGGTATAAATTACATAAAAATACAGAGAGAGAGTTCAAGTTACTCTACAAAGCAGGGGACTGAAGTGTAACAACATTTAGTTACATTTGTTTCATTACATCGAATAAAACCTGCGATTTGTTGACATAAGCTTTTGGCAGCTTTGAGCTCTGACTGAGCACCTGGTGCTGCTAGTGACTGTGAGGGATGCTATCCTAGCTGTCCCCGCTAACAGGAATTAGCATTTCCAACCAGATCCATGTTTACTACGGCAAAATTGCCATAAGATTTGCTAACACCAGGATGTCGTCAGAGAGGAACCATTTTGACTTGACTTGAAGAACGTTCTCTGTACCTGCTAGCGGTGTGACCAGAAGGCCTGCTTGCCGTAGTTAGCACTCAAGCCTGGTTTATGCTTCTGGGTTGCGGCGATGCCGTACCTACGCCCTCAACGCAGACCCCTACGCGGACCCTACGCCGTAGCCTGAAGTGCACCTCCAAAAAATCCTGACTACGTGTTGCGTCATGAACGTCAAGGACTGTGATTGGTCCGCTCAGAACGTCAGCACAATAACACCACCATTTTTTAAATTTCTGTGGTGAGAGCTACACGCAAAAATGGACCAAGCCAAAGAAAGGGTTATTGAGGAGGTCCGCAAGTACAAAGACACAGCCACTCCCCCTAGCGGCTTGGCGGTGAATTGCAGAGCAACACGTTCCCTCAATGCAGAACTTCGAATGCTCAATGACAGCATAGGGTCTACGCCGTCACTGCAACACCATCGCCACGACGCCATTGCCACGATGCCATTGCCACGATGCCATTGCCGCGACTCAGAAGCATAAACCAGGCTTCACAGTCGGCAAGCTTGTTTATCTCTGCAGTGGTTTGACATGCCATAATAAATTGGGATTGCATCATGTGAGATGCGTCACACGCCTTCAGCTCTTTGCTTTGAATTTGTATATATGACCATTCGCTTCAGTCGGGTTTGCACTGAACGTGGTGAGGAGTTTGTCATGGCACAGCTGTAGCTGGACTAGTGAGGGCAGTGACAGGAGACCCTGACAGACCTCTAGATGTCTGAGTCTTTAGAAACACAGAGGATACACAGTTAGATACAGCAGTCTCAGAGTTGCAAAGAGAATCCCACTCACAAGACATCACTATCTTTGCAGGAGGCTACGTAGAAAATCCCTGAGGTCAGTTTAACGGTCAGATGAGACTGAACTTTTTGTCTCTCACACTTCACACCTTTTTGATATTAGTGGGACACTGTGCAAGTATATATACAGTTTATGGATTTATAGATATATTTATTCCGACAGCTCCCTCAAGTATTACAATTGCAACATCCCACATTGCGGATGCTTGTCTGCAGCAGACCCCGGAGGGCTTGCGAGGGTGGAGGGTAAAGTCATGGACAGGAAACCTAATGCAGTTTAAAAAAAAACAACCTTTGAAACTGGTAAAGTTTGATTTGTAGGACTGAGCTCAGGTCAGAGTCCAGTTGTTGAGCTGACCTTGTACAAGGCTGCACACTCGTCACCTTATTCACCCCCTACATTACTAAGCAATTTAAAGGTGGAGAATGTGGAGAAGATACATCAGAACATAAAATAAGCCTTTTCAATTTTAATCGGCCGGTAGCAGTGCAAGCCTTTTCCTTTTCTTTCGATTAACCTGTTTCCTGCCTGCCTCACACTCTGCATGTGGCTCTTTTTCCCTGTTGTGTGTAGCTCATATTTGTGACGGTGTGATCCGGCCTAATATGGACCCAGCAGACCCTGCAGTTCAAGATTAATGAGGCCCTGTATTTTTGGAAAGCCTTGCAGACTATTGCGGTAGGACCTATGATATTTATAAGAAGGACGCCACAGTGGTTATGGCATATAAAATGCTGAAGGGCAAGCTAGTGAGTTTGAAGTTGGCGCCCTATTTGGCAGAGACAACGGCTGCCTGCACCCCACGTCCCAACTCCCAACACACACACACACACACACACACGCACACACAGACAGCCTTGCATTAAACCCATGTTTGTATGAAGGTTAACATATGAAATTTAAGTTAAACTCAGCTTCAGTTTTTCAAGTAAAGATGTGATATAAACCCAACGCGAATGCGAAGGAACATGACAAGAATATGCAAAAGTGCCCAACTAAAGACAGAAATAACCACTTACAGGCTTCTGCAACTCAAGAGTTAAGATTCTCCTGATGCCACAAAAATCCCATCAAGTCAGAAAATAGAGTACAAGCAGATTATTGCTTGTTCCACACTTGATGGTAGTAATTAACCTTTAAGGTAGTTTGTCAACCGCCGTGAAGCAGTTGCACCCAGAGCTGATTTAGGCGAGAGGAATCATAATATATCTCCTATTAACCTCTACAGAGAAGTCTAGTGTCAAATGACCCAACAAACTGTTTTCTTTTTCATTTAAACACGAACATTCTTGCCTGAAAGATTCCTAAACTGTCTGCCAACATTCAGTACCTCCAGAAAAAAACGTGTTTATGCCATCGCATAATTCCACGCACAACCAGTCAAAGTCCGCACTTTTATGCAGGGGCCCCATTTTTTTCAAGACGCCGCACTTTCACCACCTAAATCACCAGAATGCGTGAAAATGCGGGGCTTGCATGATTTCATATTCCCCGCATTTTGATTGCAAAATTGTCACACAAATCCTTGCAGAAAGTTGAAAAATGTTGCATTTCCTTCACACAAGAGCAGCCATTTTCTTCCTGTTGCCTTGGGAACGCTGTGAAGTGACATCATCGGAAAGCTACAAACCCCGAGAAGAAGACATGATGAAGTCCACAAATCAGTCTCATTTGCCAACAAAAATAAGTTTGGAACTTGTTTGACTCATCAAGGTTTTGTAAGTTTGAGCCATGTGTTTGTTTAGGTGTGAAATTTAAAAAAAGATAAGAATTTAATGATTCCCAGCACTTTCTGTGAGGTAGTACGCTTGCTTATCATAGGAAGTCTTCAGAAATGACTCTTTACGTGAAGGTCGCAGCCCAGTGAGAACACAGCACCGGGGGATACCCCTTTTTTTTATAATCAAACTGCAGCTTTTGCAAATTCCCGCAAGTTCATCGCATAAAAATCCCACATATCCCATCGCATTTTTTAAGAAAGCCTTCCGCATCATCAAGGATTTTTGCCCGTAACAATCCACACAAAAAAAACCCCTCTGTCTTTACTTGAGGAGAGTACTCGAAAGTCCATGTTCATGAGGGGGTGAATAAACACAAACAAATAATCCAGCAGTTAAGACGAAAATGCTGCACCAATTCGGTGTTCAAAATCATTCAGTTTTTGTTTCCTGACTTCCAGGTCAAGGGTGAGGAGGCTAATCTGGCGTTGAGCTGCTCTACTATTAATGAAGCAACAACAATCATCACACCAACAAACATCGTCTCGACGACACACCCCGCGCTATCGGCTCACCTCGCTTTTCTACTTTTACAACTCAAATTCGATATTTAACCAGTTCGATTGTTGAATAATTAATCATTTGAGGTAAACCTTGAGCACGCCCCCTCAGTTCACTTTCTGCTCATAAGTGATGAAACATAAGGCTCACATGAGATTTTCTTGACTTCTAAAAGCAGTCTGTGGTTTGTGGTGTATAAATCAGATGGGGTGGGAAGTGAGGATGGGATGGATGAGCAGCTCATTCCAAACGTGAACTGGTTTCTTTATTTGTGACCTTGAACTTTGTTCAAAATTCAGAATTGTGAACTATGAGTGTGAACATTTTAAAAATGCGTGAACGGAGCTTGCTCTTGTTGTTTGAACTTGCAAAACACTGTCACCCAAGACTGAGGTGAGCCCTGTGGTTAGAAATAAAACAGAAAGAAACAAAGGATGAAAGAAAACTTGATCTTATTCAAAGGATTTTTTTTTTAAATTGATAGAGAAAAACATTGATTGCTAACTGCAAGGAAAGTGTGATGGTGAATCCCTGCTGCTGATCAGCAGCTGTTTCCAGAGAAATACTTTTCATTTTTGTCAGTCATTAGAGGGTTGATCCTTTTGGTTTCCTGATTACATTTTCAGATAAAGCCATCCTTAATAAAGCTGTTATAAGCTGAATTTCTCAAAATTTCGAATTTTGAATTTCGTGAGGGTGGATATTAAACTCTCTTTGTTCGATGCGACTTTGCTGGTTGAAATCCGACAAATGGAGTCAGCTGAATCTTTTGTAACGATTTAAGTGGTGCGCCAGGTACTCTCCCTGGCTCGTCCACGGCGATAAGCTCCTAGTTCTTGGAAGGAGACATGAGAGCATGAAATGAGAAAACAAAGACGTTGCAGAAACATTGTATTTGGCGTGTTGGACCGATCCCTCCGAGAGCTGAGAGAGAGAAAGTTGGATGTAGATTAGAGCCACTGGGACATATCCCACGGATATATGACAGTTGGGAAATAACTTTTCTCTTTGTCTGGGCTCTTGCATACGTTAGATAATGTCGGCTTTCTGCTTTCCAAATGTCGGAGGACACGTCGGACTTGTTTGGCGTGTGGAACAAACACAAAGAAGCTAAATAAAGAAGAAGACAGGTGCGTAGCGCTGGAACAATAACAACGTCTGACTCCGCTCCTCTTTAAAAGGCCGCGTTCCTCCCGTGCATACGCTTTTCATGAGTTACAATCCATTCAGTGGTCTGTTGCATATTAGAAGGCCGCTGTCTGAATCTGTCTCTGGTAACCATGAGGGGCTTTTTGAATTCAAGGCCGGACCACATCCCGAATGAGCTTCAAGTCCTCTCCATCTTACAGTACATCCGGAGGAAATAAACAGAGGAATAAATCATCTGACTTAAAACTACAAATGTCAAGTGTTTTCATGTATTTTTCAGTGAAATATCAATTATGAATAACAGGATGATGAAAAAGATGATGTTTTTTTTACTGTTGATTAGAGGCTGTAATTGTCATGTTCACCGTCATTTGACGATTCCTTTTAGACTCCCTATCAAAGTGCATACGGCGGCTCTGATTCTCTTCTCTTTTTATTTTGGTTTATCACTCCAAACAGATAAGCTTGAGATTCATGTCTAATTCTGTTAGGCATTGTAGCTTTCTTAGGGGGAAGGGAAGAGTGTGATTAAAAAAAGAGGGCAGAAATACTGAAGCCTTATCCGTCAGTGGGTGCTGGCACCAAATCTAAACTCCCCCGTCCTCGCCTTCCTTTTTCTCTTTGTCGAAGATGGGGTTTTTTTCCCCTCTTGCCCACAGAAACACACACATATGTGAAAGTCAACAACAGATTGATTCCGACGGGGCAGCACGCTCCCCTCACGTCCGTAATTTGTTGCCACTTTTGTCATCATAACTTCTTTGTCTGTGCCTTTGTCCTCTCTCTCTCTCTGGCGTCTGCAGGCTGCCGCTCTGCCTGCAGGACACCAGAGGAGACGACTGGCATGGCCGATGAGGAGAAAAGCAGTGCTTGCCTTCACGCTCCAGCGCCTGCATGCCTGAAGAGATGACAGGGAGAGAGGAAGGTGTAGGGTGACAGGCCAAGGCAGCTTTTTTTCATTCATGCGAACACGTGAACTCATTTGCACGAATGCTAATGCACCCTGACTATTTGTCCTCACAAATAAGGCGTTGGCCCTACCAATAACGCCAGTAAAGTACGTGAATGTCGAATCTAAAAGCTCTGCCTCCTTAATAGCTAATAGCTAAAAAGATGTACTTTAACAGCTTCAGTAGAAACGTAATAAGCACTCGACAGTTGTTGTTTTTTTGTATTACACCACCTGTTAGCTTACGCCAAAGTACGCATTCATTTAAAATTAAGTAAATTGCTACAATTAAAAAAAAAACCATTCAAATTCTCATTTGTTTGTGCAGAGCCACATCCAGGTGATTGAGTCCTGGGAGGTGGGATTCACGTGTAAACACTCACCACTACAATGTCACGCGTGTAGAACCAAAGCTGTTTGACTTGATTTCTTTAAGGCTCAAATCCAAGCGTTTCCAAAATACTGAGGGTGCGACTGGATAAAGAACACTTTATCAGGTTACAGATTATACTGGACGACGCGTTTGACAGTTTGGAATTTGACGTTTTACTGCTGTTTATCCTTGGTCTCCATTAGCTTCCAGCAACAAGTACAGGGCGAAGGTGCTCCGGATTCTGGATTCACCAAGAAGTCATGCAGGAGGAAAAAAATATTTTCTGTTCAACATATCTAAGTTCAGTTGACTTGAAATCAAAACTTCGGGTGAAGTATCTCTTTAAGGTCAGAGCCTTCTCATTGCTATAGTTCAGGAATTATTACACGACTACTACATCACAAAAAGAAATATTTTGGCCAATAGAACTTCATATATACAAACGTGAATGCTAAAACTGGGTCACACTAAACTGCCTCTCAGCAGTGATATTTTTTTTCCCTGTGTTGTTTTCATCTGTTTGTGATCGGCCTGAATTGTAGTGTGATGTCATCTAAACCTGATGGAAAATCTCAGGCCAGTTTTAAACGTAACAGCGATGTAACGTTGAAATGTTTCCCAGGATAATAAACACTTGAAAAATGAAAACAACAACAACACATCCAACAGTCGTTTCAGGTGTTTGGTAGAGATGACTTTTCAGAGAATTATGGCTAAGCCCTCCTTAGCTTTAGCAGCCTAGCGAGGAGCAGATGGCAGATTGCAGAGGGGGCCAGGACCCATGCTGGGTCCTAATACAGCCTGTCGGGTGTAGGGGGATACAAGTGTGGCACGAGGGGCAACTTATGGACACAGGAGTGCAGAGGACTGTGCACCGTGGACAGTATCATCAAACAACCTGCTGCTGCACAACAGCTGACATATTTCAGGACCATGGACAGCATCTTGGATTTTACTGACTATTTGCCTGGAAATGAGGGAAACTAACATATAGTTTGAGAAAAGCACATGCAGCCACACAACACGGTAACGTGCTGTTACGACAACAACGCAGACACAATGGCTACGTAGCAAGCGACTATGGCAATTCTCTTTTAACCCAGATGTTGAGTATGACTTACCACTGGTGTTTTCGTCCTGCAGCTGTCTACGTTAGCAGTGGAGCTAACAGCAGGACACTGAGCCAAACGTGGGGGTTTAAGCTGTTGATTCTTTCTTTATCTTAAATCTTTTCAGGATCATACATGTACAGGTTTATTGTTTTTGGAAGACAGCAATTCTAACTGCACGTGAATTTCACAGTTGCAAACACCAATCTACCTCCTATTAGTAGTTTGCTACTTTGTGACTGAATCACAGAGATGAAGACTAAATTATGAATCATGAGGAGGATGAAGATCCTGAATCCTTCAGCACAAACCTCCAGGTGTGCTTACATTACAATAGCAATATTGAACTGTTTTTCTGACTAAATTGACCTTCGGGTCCATTAAAGAAGGTTGAGCTGGATACAGACTTGAGGCACTTTTATGGATCCATTCACAGAACTACTTGGGCTTCGGGCTGATTTAAATCTTTATAACAACAAGCCTCTAACAAGCCCTTCATTAAATTTTATGCCGGGCCCATAATTCATATCAGCTGATAATGTTTTCAAAGATGCTGTATAAGACATTAGAAGGGCAGGGAAAGACAAAACAACACTCCACCCCCCATTTTACCTGTGGGCCAGTAAAATCAAAGTTAATCTATTGATTATTTTTGATTTTGTATACAATGGTAAATCCTGAATTGCTGACAGGCTTGTTGAACAAGGTCTGGTTCAATAGTCTGGTCCACCTTGGACTCACAAACATAAGTCCCTCTCACACTCATCCTAAAACATGACAAACCAAGTGTTTCACTACGACATTAAATGAGGAAACAACAAAAAAAAAAGTCATAGGCCTCCATGGATGAGAATTGAAGGAAAATCTTTGAGGAAATCCCCTCTACCCTTTATAATCCGTCTAAAAATACCTGAGCAAACTTCCGCCAGGTGCAAATGCCAGGAGGGTGACAGCTGCGGCAGACAGCTTTTGGTAGACCGCTGTGGGAGTAAACCTGCTGTCACAGATGTTATCTAGATGCCTTACACCAACCTCAGCCTGAGAGCCACCGCCACCACTGCCTTGAGGCGAAGGGGCTCATGGCAGTAGGTCGGCAGCAGTGACAGATTTTAAATACAAGAGAGCACAATGAGAGTTCATGAGATTTAGGATTTATAATGAGTCAGGCGACATAAGCGTATAAAACTAGAAATACTGCATTGCGGTTGTACTCCTCCGCGGGTTGGGGTTAAGGTCGAGGCAGCCTTGATCTTCAACCACCAAAACATTTCTCACTCTTGAGGTGAGAGTGTCCTTTGACAGCCAAAATCTTTTCAGTTCATCCTCGAGTCCCAGTGGACATTCGTGCAAAAGTGGAAGGAGTTCCTCTTAGGCGTTCCTGGCATGTCACGTTCAGGTGAGGTGACACCAGTCTTGACCTTCATCCACCAAAACCTTTTCAGTTCATTCTTTTGTCCCGGTGGAAATTTGTGCCTAATTTAAGAAATTCTTTTGAAAGCATTCCTGAGATGTTGTGAAAACAAGAATGGAACGAACGGATGGACAACATGACAAACACACATAATGCCTCTGGAGAACTGCTGCGGCCGGTGTGGAGGCTTCCAAAAGCCTTTGTCCTGCGGCCCTGAAAGGTAAACGTTACCCTGAACATCCAGGGAGAGTACCTGACGAAGGGGACAACTTACTGTTCATCGAGCACAGGAATTATAACTCTTACTAAAGTGACTTTTAACAACTTGCTGTTTTCTGGCTGCACAATAAAACATAGCAGCAGCCTGGGGTTTTGTGTACCGACACATGATAACAAGCAAACTAGTGTGCAGGAAAAGCTTTATCTGGTCGTGTGTCAATGACCATCTATACTGATATGCCATACAACCGTACTCCTCCTCATGCAGTAATGCTTGGTTATTTTACTTGTGCTGTTTTCACTCTCTAGTGTCTCTTTTATGCACCATTATCTTAGTTGCCCTCTCTTTCCTGAGGAAAAATGTTTTTTATGTTGAACACATCTTTTCAGATTGTGAGAAATGATGGAGATAACTATCTTTTTTTTTTTTTAGAAGACAAAAAAGTATGAACTGCTATTATATAAAAAAATTCACCCTCTATTTAACCCATCCTCTGAGGAGCAGAGAGAAGCAGTTGGTGAGCTAGGACAAGCCAAACGTGAGCTAGGACAAGCTAAACGTGAGCTAGGACAAGCTAAACGTGAGCTAGGACAAGCTAAACATGCGCTAGGAAAAGCTAAACGTGAGCTAGGACAAGCTAAACACTGGCAAGGAAAAGGAAAAGCCAAATGTTGGCTAGCACAAGCAAAACTATGGTGTTTGTCACCTACCTGTCGAACAGGAAGCAGGACAACTCTTTATTGTTCTTTATCCCCAGCCTCCTTCCGTATTCAGTGGTGGGTAAAAGCCCAACCTAGAGTCCCTCTCTTTCTGGAACAAGCTTTATCCTCTTGCTGTTTCAACTCCGTATGGATGTTATTTTGGAGGATCCATCAGCATCCTCCAATTTCTCAGGAATGAATTTCATCACTGTACTTTATCCACATCCTCACCCTGCGTTGTCATTGGTGGTGGTGGGTGGGTTCGTCCCCATTCCCCACTTAGAAACATCCCAACAAAACAAAACTGAAATAGTAGGAAAAAATAGAAATAATAAGGAAAGCTGGGACAGCCAGGGCTCAAATGCACAACACTGCTTAAACTGTCACGATCCCTGTCTGGTATTTCCTGTTTTACTTTGTAGTTGTGTTCTGTTTTCCTGTGCGCCCGCCTGTGATTACCTCATGTGTCTCACCTGTGTGACTGCACCACCTGTGTCTCGTTTGCCCAGTGTATTTGTCCTCTGTGTTTCCCTTTGCCTGCATCGGTCCGTTGTTTGTCTTCATTGTCAACGTGCTGCTGTCAGGATCACTGTGTGGTTTGTCATTCTTGTGGTCGCTGTGTGCCGCAAGTCTCAAGTATCCCGTGTCCGTGTTTGTCTCCTGTTTCCCCCTTGTGTTCCTCACTCTCCCATGTGAGTTTTGAGTTTCGTTGATTCTTTGATCCGCGTCCAGGACTTAGGCCTGTTGACCCCTTTTTGTTGTACTTTGTATTTGCTCCTCATTCGCTGCTTTGAGTCCCTTGTTTGTACTTTGCATATTTTTTTCCAGAATGAAATACTTTTGGTTGGACTCCCTTCGCCTGTCCATCTGCATTTGTGTCTATTCCTCGCCCTCGTCATGTGACAAACACTGAGCCACCAGGCTAATTCACTGACCTGACAAGCTAAAAGGAATGGTATTAAAAAAAAAAAAGCTTAAGCAATCCAGAAGTCTTATAATTCAATTTGAACTTTGCATAACTGCATACTGCCAGATTTCTTGTCAAATTCAGAAGTGACTTAAAAGCACCCACACTAAGTAGGTGAGTGGACAGGCGGCTGGCGTCTGAGCCAGCATGTGGACCTCCTGAGCTGGTGGGCGGATCTGGCTTGGTGTTGTTGTGGACACCAGGTTGACAGACTGTGCTACATTTGAAAAAGAAAAAAAAAAGATCTATATATCCGTACATATAGATATAAACCTTGCTCAAGTACACAGGCAAACACAAATATAATCACTGCAACATGAAAAAACTTCTTGAGAGGCATTTACTGATTCATGAGGGAATGTAGGAGAAATGCATGAAGAGTCAAATTAGAGGCCTTGAGAGTTTTGCTGTGGTCAATGTTACTGCGGTTCATCATTACATTCTCAGGCACATAACAATTTCCACTCCAAGCTAAAATATAATTTAAATGTAGTGTGGCATGACAGTTTTAATGAAATGTTCCTCGCTTTAAGCCATAAACACTTGTAAACAAGCTTCCAAAACAATCACAAATAAAATAGTGAGCTAGCGGCCTTGTTTTTTCTTTTTGCAAATGTAATTTCATTGCAATTTGCCTCAGTTTGTAGTCTTGCTAGCAGAGTGGATGTAGGGGTTGGTCTGGATTAAATCCTGAATACTTTTTACTGATGCATTCATGGTCCCAAATGGATAAATCCTTCCTATAATTTTGAAACCATGAATTTTCAGTAATACCACAAGGGGTATATATTTGTTTCTGTCTAGCTTTTCGTGTAATTTTAGTGAAATTCTGAAAAAAAATATTCAAGATGGCCAGAGGATGAACCCTGAAGGTGTTAGAGAACCTCCTTATACAACAGGTCAAAGTTGTGAAACATTCAAGTGTTCCTTGGGTCTACAATGAAAACAAGAGTTTTCACAAGCATTTGCAGAGTATAGAGGAATTTTGTGCGATGAGGGAATTCGTCAGACACAAGAAACAGGCTGGAGACTCAGGGACGGCTTACATCGGACACTTTACTGGACGTCCACCCCAGATGTAGAAGGTTGGCTGTGAGATGAGGATGAGTCGGCTCCCCCAGAACATCTCAGTCCCCTCTCGAAGACAGTCGTAGTAGTGATGTCGGACGCTACCAGTAACACCTAGTTGGAGCATCCGGCACAACACAGCTAAGCAACAGGATAACGCTGGGGTCGTAAGCTTTACTAACAGTAAGTATTTGAACAAATTTACGATCATAAAAGAACTTTTGGAAGACGCCAGGTTCACTCCCAGCCTCGGGGCAAAGGCCTGGGGTCAGACCAGCTCTTATCCTTACAGACCAATTATGAAGATAAAACATCCATTAATTTTCTTCTGCTTATCCTGTTAAGGGTTGCGGGGGGGGGGGGGGGTGGAGCCTATCCCAGCAGCCTTCAGGCGAAAGGCGGGGTTCACCCTGGACAGGTCACCAGTCCATCACAGGACCAACACATAGAGACAGACAACCATTCACACTCACAGTCACACCTACAGTCAATTTAGAGTATCAATCAGCCTCGTCCTCTCTTGATGTCTTTGGACTGTGGGAGGAAGCTGGAGTACCAGAGAGAACCCACACAGGAACAGGGAGAACATGGAGACTCACACAGAAAGATCCTGTGATGGAGCCGGGACTGGAACCTGGAACCTTCTTGCTGTGAGGAGACAGTGCTGACCACTGCACCACTGTGCTGCGCGAAGATTAAACCAAGAAAGTTAAAAGAAAGGAGACCAGATGAAATTCCTATACAAAGAGAAGAATTCAATCTGAATGTTTGAATGTCATAAGTCTGACTCTCTACAGGTTCATCATTGCAGGATACAGAGACTTGGCCAGCAGTATTCATGAGTGTCTGCCCACAAAAAAACAAATTACAGATATAGATCCGAATAGCCAAGTATTTACTGTCGTGCATCACGGCCTGAAGCAACATTCAGGACGGGACAACGCCACAATCAAGGACTGTTCCATCTTCATTCAACTGTACCATGTTTCTACCATTTTACAGACATTATGCATACAGACGTTTGTATGCCTGTGTGTTTTCTGATCAGAACATACTTATTGCATATCACAGTATGCTTCCATGTTGTGTGTGTGTGTGTGTGTGTCTCAAAGAGACCTTGACCTTAACGCAAAGCATTTTTCAGGTCATCCTTGAATCCCAGTGGATGTTTTGAGGAGATTTCCTGTGACATTCCTGAGGTAATGTCTTCATTTGAAGTGACAGTGACCTTTATTTTACCATCAAAATCTTTCAAGCTCATCCATGAGTCCCAGCGGACGTTTCTGGCAAATTTGAAGTGATTCCCTCCAGGTGTTCCTGAGGTAATCGTCAACAAGAATGGGACTTACATACTTACGTATGGAAGGCTGGAGAACATCAAACCTCTCGTCTTGGGCATACCAACAGATTTGTTTCTTGATTCAGACAGGTTCCAATAAAAACAAGAGTAAAATATATGAATATAATCCAATATATAGGCTTGAATTATTGTCGCTCCTCCAAGTGTTAATTCTGAAGATTTCCGTAGGCTAGCTCGCGCGGCCAAGCACCATCTCCTCATTTTGATGGTGCGTGAGCTCAGCGCAAGTCGAGAACATAACTAGCATCCCGACTGACCCATTGCGAACACAAAATAAACCCAACTGGGACACTGATGAAATGTTAAAAAATTCCAGCTTATACACAATCAAGTAATGTAGAAACAGTTCATTCCTTTAGCTTCAGGCTGGCCCCTAATCCAGCTTCGTACTGGTTAGAGAAACAGTTTGCTTTGAAGTGGCGTGACCAAACAAACACGAAGGTATTTTTCCTTTGCCTCTTTGCTCAACTCCTTACCTGGTGCCTGTTTCTTTTATGAAAGCTACACAAAGTTAACTTCCCCTCACACTTGAAAAAGAAAAGAAACATTTTCTGGGAGGGACTGCATGATGTTCCACTATGAAGCGACCAGTTCGCAGCAGTACCACTCACAAAGATGGGTGGGGGGGGGGGGGGCAAGTACAGGGCTGTGTGCATGCAGGACGCACGCCAATGTATGGGAGTCGAGGATGCCTTGATGTCACTGGTAAAACCAATAAAAATTAAAATCCAGCTGAAACAGCCTGCGGGGCTTTCTTCTATGTGCATTGCAGCAACATTTATGGGTCAGGAGGAAGACGGCAAAACAACATAATTGCTCCCCCTCAATGAGAAACGTCTTCATTTCTCCGTTATGGCTGTTTTCATAGATGAACTCCTTTGTGACAAATAAAGTGAGTTTTTAACGAGTTCTCTTATCTTTAAATCTTAGTTTCAGCAGGGTTGGTTTCAGCATCAACAACAGAGTTATCACTGTGGTTTACCTGCTTCTTTGCAGTTTTCATGCTTCCTTTAAAATACCAAATACTTCATTTTGACCATCCAGCTCTGATCTACTCTTCTGAATGTATTCAGTACAAAAACTCTTAATTTCCTTTCCAGTTGTGTTGAGAGTAAGTTTGCTGTATGAAAACAAACTGGTGTGTAAAAATCCACGATGTAGAGATTGAAATGCCCAACAGTAAAAATCTGTCGGGGGAGAACCTTAGACCCCGTCTTGATTTATGTCTCCTGGGCTTGACATGGCCAAGGTGTCCCGTATTTTTTCAGACAGAAGGTGGTAACCTGTCCTTACTGCGATAGTTGAAGTTACTGCAACATCTCCAATGTTCTTACACCGGATTTTCTGCAGTGAGGTCCAAACCTGTCAATGCATTTACCACCAGGATGGTTATCGTGTCATTTCCTATCATGGCAGCTCTTGTATGTCCTTCTCCTGGCGTGTCTCTTCTCAGATGTAACTTTTGGAAGAGCTGTTCCGACAGGGCTGTGGTAGCTCTGCGTGCCAGAGCCTCCGCAGAGACGCGGACCCTTGAATTGAGTGTTTTCTTGATGTCTTTAATCAAAGAGTTCCATACATGATTCTCTTGTACTTTTATTTATTCTTAGCAAAGCTTTCCTGGATATGATGGCCATTAATGTTAGGTATGGTTACCAGTACAGTAAACCGAAACATGAGAGCTGGTTGTTGACGGGGTACACATTGAAAAGTAGAAGGTTTGATTGACGGGGGAACAGGACATTGCTCCACCAATATTTAGTTTATTTAGTTGTAAACATCATTAGATTTTATATATATATATGTGTGTGTGTGTGTGTGTGTGTGTGTGTGTGTGTGTGTGTGTTCATTTAACAGGGCTTTAGGTGTTCAAAAAGAGAAATGGCCATTGCCTGTTGTCAGAGAAGAGAGCCAGTTCATTTGGGAGATGATGCAAGTGCGAGGCTTTTGAAAGATTTTCTGAAATGTTCCAGAAAACAACATTCCTCTTCTTTAGCCTTTCAGCTTGACATTCTGTTTCCTGAGTTCTCTCTCAAGTCCTGCTTTTAGTTTTTGTTACACTACGTCCAACAGTATATGAGCCCCGAACATGACACACACTGAAAATGTTCATTCTTTAACCATCATGGCCACTGGTAGTTGGTTGTTTAAAGATTCTGGGATTTTCAGCAATAATTTAAAACCAAGCTGCAGCCACGAGAGAATCATTATATCAGGCTCTGATGCTGGCTGATAATGGCCTGGCTTGCAGTCAGGCTCAAATTTGTATCAAAGGTGTTGAATTAGGATGAGGTCCAATTTTCTCAATGAGAGGATGAGGCATGGGCCAAGGAAGAACCCATTAGTTTTTGGAGCGGATCCGGATAAAAGGGGCGGATCCAGGATTGTTTTTAATCGCATTTTTAACATTGCTAAATAGGACGATTTTGTAGTTTTTCATCCATTTCTTAGAAATTATCAGATATGTCACTGTGATTAAATGCAGGCCGACTGGTTTCTGCACTGGCAGGACTACTGAGTTGCTATTTGCAGCAGTCCACAGCGTGTTCCCCTAGCCTCTTGCTGTCAAACCACATTTTCCTGAGAGAAATATATCGCTTTGCATTCATATGTTTAGATTTATGAGTACAGATGTACATTTTAGGACATAATTGTAACTATTATAGGCCGTAGCACTGGTTTGTCTGTTTTCCTAACTTGGAAAAGTTGGGGATGGATTTTTAACAAATTTGGCGAGATGATAGTTTGGGGAACAATTGGACTTGATTGTGGAACTGGCCCAGCTATGAGCACTTCCCCTGAAACCTCCAATTATCATATCACTGGGTTGATGATGCGAGGCCTCTGTTTTTGTCATGGCCTGTAAAAGTAAGAAATTCAACCAGAGACGGATTGCATTGATTGAGATATTCGTGAGTGGCAGTCGGGTAGTTGGGGAAGTGGGAAAAGGAGGATGACCTTTCTGTGGGGAGAGGTGTCAGCTCCAGGAGAAGCAAGAAAGCAGACAGCGTCTCCTCCGCTTCAGTGACTTCCTCTCCCCCTGTATAAGAATGCTGTCGGCCATCTTCCAAAAGGACCCTCTTTCGCTCAGTATCCCTTTATCTTCCTGCCTATCTGCCACCTCTCAACACCTTCACTCCTTTGTATGCAGTGTCCCCAAACTCTCCTTTTTGCTCGGCCCCGCCTCTCCCCTCTCTGTCGGCTCCTGTTAAATCAGTCAGATAGCAGGATTCACTGCTGCTGCATGTTTGCAACCTCTCAGCATGACACATCACCTCTCCCAATTTACAGCCCTATAATTTATCCATGGGACCCATATACTTAAACTGCATTTATGCATGCACGCCTCGCGGTTAACCTATTTATCACCCCCACCCAACCCAACCCCCCACCTGCATTAATTCCAAGCAGTGGTTAACTAGAAATGCTGCAGTCAGTGAGTATATAAAGTCTATCATTAAACTGCCCAACTTCATCCACTGCCCGTGCAGTCATGGAGATATTACTCAAGCAGCCAATCTGTGCTTATTTTGCATTCACTCACCCCAGGCATTTTAGCATGAGTCTAGATGTTGAATATCATTTTCTATCTCGCCCACTGTGTTTTCAGGCATATTTTCTTCCCTGTATCCTCAAATTGGCAGCTGCTATCAGTAAATGGCACCAACCTTTCTTGGCAGGGTGAAAATGACTGCCTAGTGAGCTTTGCACCGGCCTTAGACCTCTCCCAAGATGGTAGTGTAAAGAAATAAAAAAATAAAAACGATGTTGACCTATGTGGGGCCTCAGGACTGTATATGTCAGCCAGAATAGCACGCAGGAATTAATCCCCCAGTTTTGAATTATTATGTGTCCCGAGGTCCCTAAATGGATTTTCTTCTTCAAGCCTGTCGAGTCTGGACATCAGACTGTTTTGCTTTGTTTGTGTATTTTTTTTTTGCATCTCATATTGATTTTTGTATTACCTAGACTTCCATAATCCCACTTATACAATTAGATTTATCTTCACTCTTGCAGTGGTGCGGAGCGGCACTGATGAATTGGTTCTCTATTGACAGGTCTCAGTTAACTGGACAAAAACACTGGATTCTAACTGAACACAATTCTCTAAATGAAACATATTGCTTTGATGGATGACTGAGGTCTGGCCTTTTAAGACCACAAAAGTAAACAATCTGCTGGAGACTGTCGTGACATTTCCAAAGCAGGCTTTATTCTTTTCATTACCTCTGTCTATTTTGTTGTTGTTGTTTTTGTTTTTTTTAAATGGAAGCAGGTTTACACCGAAACTACAGTGCCAGTTGCGATAACATTTGGCAGGGTGGTTGAGCATGGGCCGAGGAGATTTCGAAACAGATCTGAGTCATAAGGTGCATACACAAATTTTCTTTAACTGTGGCCTTGCAGTGGAACTCGTGAAGTGGTGCAAAGGAAAGGCTTGTCTTTCAAGTCCAAAACCACATGAAAACACCTCTGTTTGAGGCTCTGGCAACACCGACGTCAAAGAATGCTTGTTCTCCTCCTGGATTTCTATATACGTAAAATATGTAAAACTGTTGGAAAATAATGTCACACCTGCCTGACCAGGTAAGGTTGTTGTGACAGGGCTTTTATGTATGTAGCCACGTTAGCTAACAAGTAAACTGGCTAACGTTTGTAAGCTGATTTGGCTAACGTTACTCTCAGCATCCAGAAGTCACTGAGGTTAAATAGCTGGCAATGTAAATGTAAAAATTGGAAATGCAATTGAAAATATGAGGCAAGTATTTTCAGAAACATTTAAAATCACTAAGAAAAAAATGACTGGCGACATTTCAGAGAAAGTTATTTGATACGACACAACTCTCCAAGGTTTCAGAAAAATTCAACTCACGATGCCATGATTAACACGATAGTTGTGAAAGGTGAACAAGCCGCGTACAAATATTTGTTACCAAATCAAAGGTCCTGTCCGAATTTAATTTTAAATGTACTCTCCCTCATTTGTCTTCTTGTTTCACTTCCTGTTTCCTGCCTTTCTTCAGTTACTCACCTGTTAGCTAATTGCACTCGTCAGTCACAGACGCGTTCCCAGTGCCTCCCCCTTCATGCGTCCCATCTGTTTTTCTTTTGCTATGCTATTGTTTTCTGTTATTTTTTAGCCATTTAACTCACTGTTCTTCACCCCATGCTTTCATTTGTACCTTGTGATTAAATCTCAGTTTAGATTGTGACCTTTGTCCCTCTAGTTTCCTTCTTCTTCAAAGGAATCCTTAGTAGTAATTTGACCCCACTGACAGTCAGCTATTTAGCTAAGCTACCCTAATATTATTTTACATAACTTCCCTCATTTAACCGTTTCTGACTCTGTATGAATAAGAAAACTGGTACATTTCCTCCAAAAGTACAGTGTCTCTTATCCACATTTCTAACCAAATTGGTTGTTCTGCGTTTTAATACCTAATATTCCTCCACCTTCATTGACTGAGCATCCCATGAAACTGTCTAGACTGCCTCAAATATTGAAAACCTCTGATCTATTAACTGTGTAAATATATCATGAGATGAATTTAAGGGTAAAATGAAGAGACTGCCTTCACGCTAACCTCTCAAAGCTAGTTTCAATATTTCTCTTTTCATCTAATAATACATGTAGGAATGGATTGCTTATTACATTTCTTCTTACCTTCGGCCGATTGAGTGAAGGAAAACGGGTCATTCTGTCTTATTTTGGAGATACACTCACATATTAACAAAAGACAAAGTTCCAGCATAGGGGTGTGCTATGTTACGCCAAACTGCGGCTTAATTCACAGTCACAACATCAAAGCGTGAAATATCCAAAATAATTAGTTAATCCAGCATCAGTTTTTCTAGGAGGGAAAATAAAAGTGAGACTATTTAACTCCCTGCATTTCTCAAACAAACACTTGCTATAATTCATCATCATCGTGTTCAGCAGAGTCTCCTGTCTTCAAGGAGCTTTTGAATCACCGAGATGAGTTCAAGAGATGTGTCTCAGCTGAATCCTCCTCTTCCTCTGTATATACCTACCAAGCAGTTACGTAAGTGAATAAAAGTTATTCTATCTTTTAAAATTTTGGAGATTTGAACGAACCTCTGATCCCTTTTCATTCAAACAGCAAGCCAGTTAAAGTCTCCTGTTCATCCATTTGTTGCTAGCTTTGTTAGCTGTGATAGCTATGAGGTGTTGGGTTATGGCCAGACAGTTATGGATAGTTTTATGTAGCGTTTGATTAAATGAGAGCACTGTGGGGGCCTTGGCGGAGGTATCTGCTCTACTGAGTGCCCTTCTAGTTTTCAAAGTGTTTGCCTGTGGGTGCCGGGTTCTATATAAAACAATCACTGTCCTGGCTCTGTCCTCACAAGCTCTCAAAGGTCAGCCTGGACAACAGCAAATGCTCGAATTATATTTCGCTGAGAAAAAAAAAATTGTCTGGGGAGCTCAGGGCTAGCTGTGTCATAGCTGCAGCACAATAAAGGTTTTTGTCTGCATTAAGGTTACGGTCCAGTCTGAAATTGCTTCAGCTTCATGGGGATCTCAGGCTTTTGACCCTCCGGAGACGGGTGCTGCTAAAAAGTTGCTGATTGCTCTCTTCTTCGTCTTTTACATGCTTCCACAGAGAAGGGGCAGAGGAACGTGTTCACACTGAAATGATAAAAAAAAAGCCCTCTTTCCTCATTCCTTGTTGTCATGTTGTCTCCCTTTTACTGAAGTGTATTTTCTCCCTCCACAGGTGAGATTTTCAGTTTTCAGTGTTCCAAAAGAGAGAGAGGCAGCCTGGCACGAAAGAAGAAAAAGGAAGGTGGAGAAAAATAGAGATCAATAAGTTAAAAAAAAAAACAGTTTCCCAGACAGAAGCAAGGAGAAGAAAGGAGGACAAGCTCCAAACCAGTCATAAAGTCAGTCTGATCTCACATTTGCTACAGCGTTTTGAGACTGCATGGCAGAAGTTTGGCAGCAACCCTCAGCTCAATGATGCTTCACAGCCTAGCAGGATTTGCTTTATTTCAGCCCTTTATTACAGTCGCCGCTCGTACAACGTGTAATCCTGATTGACAGATTATCAGCATATTGAAGCCTCCTTTTGCAGTTTTACCCAGGCTGCACTGTAGAAGTAAAACCAGAGTGTTCCTACCCTCCAGTGAGGTGGAGGTGAAGGTGACCCCTGGAGATCAGGTATCTTGGGTTGAACTACTTTCCCTTTAGCTCTTTCTTGCCACCCGGGCCACGAGAAAAGCCAGGCTCAAACCACTTTTCTAAATTGCTCGCGTTTAATGGAACACCTTGACCTGTCTTCTCCTCCTGCCAAAAATAAATAAAGAAATTGGTGTTAGAAATGAGGCCTTCCAACATAGGTGATGCCTGTAGAAAATTGAATACATCAAACAGCACTTTTACCGAATTGCTTGACAGATACTGCACTGAGAGAGACCGCCAGTGGTTAAGCAGGAGCGAAATTTCCTGTCAGATCCTATAGAGACCTGTCATGATTTCCTGCCCTCAGAGGTTTAGAGGTCTCGCATTTCCTTGACTGTATATTGTACTGTATATATATTTTTAGATCTCATGGTGGGGTTGCGTTCATGTTCTCACAACTACCGGAGGTCCGTTTATCACGAGCAAGCAGGACGTTGAAATCATCTGTTCCCGTAAAACCTGCAAGTTTGTATATCAACCCTTTTATTGTGGGGGGGGGGGGGGGGGGGATGTTATTTTGTATTTTTCTCAGTTTTTCGCCAAAAACTGCCTGTCTTGCTTGCCCCCTCCAGTACTCTAGAGAGCACTATGGATTTTCACACGTAAAAGCAATGTCTGAGGTTGGTTGATTGCGTCGTTGTCACCTTGAAAATTTGTACGCCCCTCGTCACTGTCAACCATCTTTGAGAGGAACCTGGCAACAGAAACACAAATTCACTTTCTGGTAAGAAATGTAATTTATTTAGATATTTTATTTTTCATTTACATTGATGACAAGTTAGCTATCAACAAGAAAAATGGTGCTTTGGTCCTCAAATTAGGTTATTTTATGAAATAATGGGTCAGACATGTTTGCAGGGTTTATAAGGAGAGTAACTCTAAGAAAATTGCGTAAGCGGCCAGTAACTTCACCTTTTTCCATCTTCCTGCTGTTTCCCCACCTAATCAGGTATTTTACATCAAGATTCATCTGCTCACTGATTGACTTTGCTCCCAGCACGATGAAAAACTATGAAAATTTCAATGCAGAAAATGAATGAGAAGAGCCAGAGGCACTCAAGAAGTAGGCTGTCACTGTTGAGCTCAATAAGAAGTAGAAAATCCACTTAAGAAAGTAAATATTTCTCATATAAAGTGACTTTTTCCTTCTCGGAGTTTCCTTCTTCTTCAGGTAGTTTGAAGCAAAAGTGCATTAAAGCCAGATTCCTCATGTTAGCTCAGTCGCAGCCAGGTGGAGGAGCAGCTTGTGGCATGACCCGCAGGTAGATGTGGAGGAGCGTAAAGATCAAACCAAAAGGGTGGAGTGTTTCTACAGTAGAAAGTTAAAAAAAGGTTTCTCTGTTGAATTCAGTCTCCATAGCAATTATTGAACTCATCTTTTAGTTGATAATTCCGGCAACATTCTGAGGCTGACTTTTATCTGTGCACATTGCCCAGTACCCTCCTGGAAATACAGAGGCTCAGTGTGACTCCTTTGAGAGAGCAGGAGAAAGTGTTTTTGTAACCCAGGCTCATTTTATTCTGCTTGATTGTCACCCTCAGAGTGCATGGTAATTACCAGAGAACCAAGCTCTTGCTAAATCAATCTGGAGAACTACAGTCCTCTTAACATGAACAGTTTGAAATGTTTTTCTCTCGATGTTCAACACCTCTGAGGGCTCTGATGAACATTTAAATGTAACTATAAAGTGTCCCACACATTAAATTAATCAAGAGAAAACATAATTAGCACTGACTGCTGACTTGAGTGACAACTTGTTTGTGCAATGTGTCGATAAGGGAGTGATGTTTGCCAAAACCAAAGGAATGAGACAAAGTCCCCGTTCTTAGCTAGTGGCTTAGTGATTAAGGCAAACTGGATGTCTTATGAAAATTATCCACATAAAGAGTTGCCAGACACTTCATCATCGAAAACATAATTTCCCAAATCGAAAACATAATTTCCATTTGGTCTTCAAGAGAAAAGAGATAAGGCCTCATAAATCCCAGCTCAGACTCAACGTTGACGTACAGTAATCGTCACAAAATATAATGAAGTGAATGCAGACATGGTGGTCCCCTGTTTATGCCGTAGACGGATGAGAAGGCGGAGGGAACTTCTTCAAATTTGGCTCCAACATCCTCCAGGACCCAGAGATCAACTGGAAAAAAACTGTGGTGGTCAAAGTCAATACTTCATGTCTGTGCCCCATGCGTCATACGGGCCGCTGCTAAAAGACGAGCACGTCTGCGTGCGGTGGTAGAGATATCTTTTACTGAGGCTATTGAAGTATTGTTGTCGTACAAGTACATGATCCGTAGTCATGGGAGAAAATGTTGGGAGAGTTTGAGGTTTCCGTTGGAGCAGCTTTGACTAATCGCGTTTGAGCCAGCCACGTTTGCATCCACGCAAGCACTCACAAGAAACAGAGCGGCCAAAATGCAAAGTCAGAAAAGAACCGTCTGTAGTCAGATGAGTTAAGAGAGGCGCTGTAGCGGGTTTTAGACTGCTAACTGAGATGAACTGGCTCCTTCTGAAGCAGACTGCTCGTATTTGTCATCTTTCAACTCCATGCAAATGTCGCGAGTTGCCATATGGACCATCAACAATGAGGATGGAACAAAGAGATCTTGTGGCACATATCCGCTGATGATGGGGTCCCAGATTGTTGTTCAATATCATTGCAAATCCTAATCTAGCAAAGTCTTTCAGGATCCCAGATAGGAAGTTGTATCGGGAGGTGGGTGTGTTGAAATGTTTTTTCGTGCCTCACCTTGACCATATGGCAACGGATTGTATTCCTGTTGTTTATTTCTAGAAGCTGAATATCGGTGAAATGATCCAGGAGTTTCCACTACAACGTTTTAAAATTGTAAAAGAAATATAGAAATGAATGTGATGCAGGCAAAAAAAAAAACAACAACACAATTCCATCTTCATTTGCATATTCCTATCTTCCAACATTTACTCCTGGGAAAAATAAACAATGCCATGTTGACGGATTTTTATTTGCATGTCATTTATTTCCTGAATAAAATCACATCCTCTTACTGGTTGAACTGACAAGCTGAGCAGCAAAATAAACCTTTAAGTGGATATACAACAGCCTTCGGTTGACAGAAGAGAAAAACCTGTGGATGAAGACCTCTCCATCACAGGCAGGAAATGGAAAGGCTGGTAGGATTTCTAGGAGAGCCTTGTGGAAGTGCTCATTATAAGAAGCTGAACCGACTGCAATTAGAGTGCGCCAGTAAAATGATGTGACGCACCAGATGGCTTTTTGGAGGACAGGGGTGATCAACAGGAAACCATTTAACCCCAACCCCATAAAGAGGTTGAGGGAAAAAAAAAAAGCCCATCAGTTTCTTTGAATGAACCGTAATAACCCATCTTAACATCATCACCATCATCATCATCAGCATGTCATCTGCTATTTATACTAGGTTCGCTTTGCCTGATTCATAAGCGTAGCTTGATTTCCTCCCCTACGTTTGCTATACAATCACAGATGTTTTAAATGTTCAAATGAAGCTACCAGCTAGTGCTAGCAACTGAATGACTAGCGGAAAGCGAACGTCTGTTTTTTTTGTTTTTTTTTCCTGACTCCTCTCAAAAACCCTCGTCAAAAAATCTATAATTTTCTCAACCGCTGTTGGTGAAGACATCGCCCCCTTCTTCTTTGACTGGATCTCATGCCGCACACTTAAACTAAGCCAGCACGAGCCAGTCAGAGTGAGAGTACGGTTGTGGCGGCTCTTCTTAGGATGTGCCACCTGGATGTCAAGTTCCTCCTGGGTGGGAACAAATTCAGGCCCTTAACACCCAATGTGTAGATGCTGGGCTTGCACCAGTACAGACAACTGCTGTAGCACCTTCACATCACACCCGGGGGAGCAGAAGTGGACGCAGAACCCCAGCTGAGGACTCCAGACCGTCAAAACCATCAGTTCCAGGTCTTCCAGTACTTTGACTGACGGAGGACAGAGAGCTAGCCTAGCCGCTGTAAGCGCTAACCAGCAAGAAGTCACATGACCCCAGTGGTTATAGGAGAAAAATGTTATCAACACACAAAAGGAGGATACAAATTCTGCTCACGAAAAATAACAGCACAAAGCACATGTACCTTTGACACACAGGTGGCGTGACTTCCTTTCAGTTGCAGAGGCAGAAGTCCGCCATCTTCCTTGAATCCTCAAGTATCTGCCAGCAGCACTTCACACCCAGCGACTGTTTTATGAGTGTAAGCTGAAGCTAAATAGTGCAGGAGAAGGATGTTCAACCTCAGGATGGAAAAGAAAGCAAAACCATCCTCTGAATTCACAAGGCAGTTAACAAAGTCCAACAGACACTGTGAGTTTAACGCTCAGCAACATTCGTCAAAGACGAGCAGGACGACCGTCTGGAAACTTGAGGAGAGGTGGAAGAAGGGTCAAGGAAGAACCCTTCAGAGCCTTCCTGGGAGTTTTTCAGGTTTTCATTAATTTAACTGTAAATGTTACACCAACCATGAAGAGCGTGTGTGTGTGAGAGAGAGAGAGAGTGAGAGAGACAGAGAGAGGGTGCGGTGGGTGGAAGTCTTCTAATACCTCTCAATATTTTTCTTTCCAATTCTGTGTACTGTCACCATGGTTACATCTCTTGCTTCTTGTCAGTCAGACCTTTGTGGAAGCACACTGACTGTGTCACTCGTCTGTGCAATCATAAAACAGAGGGATGATACCTGGTGAACGTCCGTCTGTCCGTCCGTCTGTTGATCATGTGTTCCTGTGTCATTCCCGGTGTTTCCATCTTTGCAGTATTTCTGGTAATGTGATGATTGCCATGTGTCGCGTTTTCTTTGCTCGACCGCCGTCACATACTGAACACAATGAATGGATCGGGTTCCCTTGGGAAGAGTGTGTGTGTGTGTGTGTGTGTGTGTGTGTGTGTGTGTGTGTGTGTGTGTGTGTGGGTACTCGCGCTCCGTGACTGCTAGCTAAATGATGTCATTGTCAAAAGCTCATTTTTCGTAATTAAAAATAATTATTGTGCTTTATTCCATACTTTATTTTTAATTAGTATATTACCCCAAGCATTGATCACGACGCAGAGACATTGATCCAGAAGTGAAAAGGTAAGCTCATTTGTCACTTCGGAAGAAACTAGATAAATGCGTATATATCTGAGATACTGGGACATAAATGCACCACTAACAAGCACTCAATAAGCCCAGTGACAAACACAGCCTGTCTGAAAGGAGCACGATCAATAGCAGGCCCTTTTCTTTATTATTTTCCTCCCCGGTCTCATCCACCTATGCCGATCCGGTTAGCACCGTATAATCTGTCTCAGGATGGCATCTTTCCTGGATCCAGCCTACCAGGCTTATAAATTACTACCTTTTATTGGAGGGAACAGCAGAACAAGGGCTGTCTTTACTCAATATTGGAAAACTATAAGGATCACGTCTTGCTGTTTTAAATGAGACGCTCAATAGGCTAAAGCCAGCACATCACCACGATGCATCTCTGTTGTAAGGGAGGGAAGGCTGTTTATCTGACTTTGCTTTTATTACTTTTTTTTTTTTTTCAAATCTAAAAAAATCAAAAAGTGTTACACAATTTAAACTACAGGACAAAATCTGTGAGCAGTGGCAAACCCGTGCGTTAGGAATGACTTGTTCATTGTGGGCTTTGAATAAAACGACAAGTTCACATTCTTCAGTTGTTGTGAATAAGAATCTGACGCATATGTTTGAATTCGATGATGTGATATTAGAATCTTGCGTCTGCTTTGTTGTCGAGGATCTAAGTGTGAATTTCACACTGATTGTTCTGTTGGATGAAATGTGAGAATGTTTAACCTCATTTCTTGGCGAGTGAAGGAGGGGGGACTTGAATTCACAAGACAGTTAAAAAAAAGCCCAGATGATGCAGAGACTGTGAGTTTAACACTCAGTAACATCATTCACTGCTCATTGAAGAACCATTTACAGGAGCCATGATTCTCAAACTGAGGTTTGTGTACCCCCAGTGGTACACGGAGTTATGTAAGGGGCTCAAATATTCCGTAGTATCCTGTTAAAATCCTCCATTAAAAACAAAGCGTTCAATGATTTTCAGACCTGGAATCTGTGAAGACACTCTCCTCTTCCGATTGGTTATTGGCTGCCAAGAACTAGCCAATCAGAGGCAGAGAAGGGAGGGTCTTCTGGGGGTGCACACCTATGTGCTTCTCCTCCTGGGTTGAAACACATGGATAGTTCAGAAGATGTCCCGGCACATTCATGGGAGCGTCTCTCTCTCTCGGTCTCTTAAATCATCCAGCAGTCCATCGCTCTTTCTCTGAAATCAACTTCATCAACATGAAGCGGGACCGATCTTCCTCCGCAAGATGGATTCAGTGTCATAATTGCAAAATCACACAATTCACAGCAAAAAGCAAAACAAAACACAAGCATGATACAATACTAACTCAAACAGGCGCCTGGCTGGCCACCAACACTAGCAGATCCGTTTGAATTTAGGTTGACAGCAGGTGACCAAAGTTCAATATGACATCAGTTCAAGTTAGAAGATCAGTCACTCCAGAAAATAGAGATTCTGACATGAATTAAAACAAAAGCAGTCGAATTCTCCAGAATGAGCTGATGCTTGCGCGTTCGAAAAGTTGCTGCTCTTTCGCTGCAAACAGTCGGCCATTTCTTCGCTGAACATGTGGAATGAGCCACCATTTTCTATGAGTGACGTCACTCCTGTGACATCACATCACTCCTGTGACATCACTCCAGGGATGCTAGGTGACAATAAGCATGTCTACACGCAGTGAAAGTCCATAGCCCGGTTAAGATAAGGTTCTGGATCATGTGCTTGTTAGTGCCACAGCTGTAGGAATGTTCCCAATTCCATGTTTGTTGGCATATTCCGAATCAACTATCCTTTGAGTGTGGCTAACAGCACGCTCGATACCACGCTTCGTCGCACGGCAACCTCGCTAAACTCTTGGTTCTTTTGAGTTGAGTTAAACTCATCAATACAAACATTTGGTTGCCTTTTTTTTCTGAGAAGCTACCGCGAATCCAACATTTTTGAACGTGACAATAACAAAAACAAACCCTCTGGACTGGAATACTGAGGACCAACTGAAATTCAATGTAAACTTTTCCTTTGACACGGATATTTTGTTGGTTTATGCGCGTTGCGTTTAACAACAATGAAAAAAAATTAATAAACCAACAATGCATTGCCAGTAGAAGTGAAGTGTTTATTTGCATTTTGAGTGTGTTGATCACAAGTGGTCGCTCCAGACGCACGAGGAGTCGGATTATAAAGCCACGTTCGTTTCTGAAGACTGAGTTCCCATGAAGAAAGTGAAAGAGAACTAAAGTAGCCTCGCACAAACTGCTGCCTCCTGATGTGCACGCGGACGGCGTTGTGCTCGTGCCGCTGTTGCTGGTACTGCCTGAGTCGCTCAGAATTTAAGCTTTCAAGAAATGGTGACCAGTAATTATCTATGTTTGTGTTCACCGGCTTCTCTGTTGTAACTGAAACGCTGTGTCTGCGTGTATTTCTGCTGCCTTCTTGGTCAGTTTTATTTTTTATGTAAATGAGACAACCTTGTAAAATCAATGTCAATTTTGAAAAGAGGCGTTGACTATATAGACGGGGCGGTGCTGGTCCTCTCACCCTCAATGATGCGTCAGGCCCACGTAATCAGAACGGTGACATCGTTCATTTTCTTTTCCTGAGTAAATTATAGCACATCAAGCCTTCATATTTGTATTAATATTACTCAAAGGTATTATGTGACTTGGAAGCGAGTTCCTTCCGTCCCTGAGTTACAGCTAAACTGGATTCGGTTAAATAAATTACTGATGCAAATGTATTGAACTCCTCTGCTGCAGAGCTGCACCCAGATGAGTGAGTAAGACCAGTGGACCAAACTGTGCTAGCATAACTTTTGTCATTTGCAGGATGAACTGTTTCCATTTTCTTTTTTCACTGAAGGGGAAATGATATGGAACTGGCCAAAATGGATCTCTGCAAATGTTCCACTGACATTTTGGATTAGTTTGGACTGGAGCACGGTCCCCCTGGTTCCCAGACCCGTCCCCGGTCAACCGGTCTCTGCTGCCGGCACACGTTCAGCCCTCATCCAACCTGTTGTTGAAGGGAAGAAAATGAACTAGCAGAGATTTGAGTGAGTGCGTCATTATGTCCCGGTTGATGGGGCCCGTCTCCTCCGTCTCTGATCCATGGTTGGCGGCGTGCATCCACCTGCGTCACCTGTGGATCCCGACAGAAGCACGTCTGTCTCCTTAGGGGTCGTCTCAATGATGTTGTCAGACAGTGATAATACCAGTCTGAGCTCCACAAGCTGTTTAAGGGGACAGACTTTGACGTGGCTCGTCACCCCGTACGCTCGTTGTAGCCATTTTCCCAGTGTGCTCAACGTTCGTACGAATCGTTTAACTCCCCATCAATCACTTCACCTCAAACTCACAGGAAAGCAGGTTGAAGAATTCCCGGTGAAAACAGGCCAAACTTGGTCCTCGGTGACTTCACATTAGTGTTTTGGCAAGTGTTACAGAGATTTTTGCCTCACAGCATTTGTGCTCACAGCTTTGGAAAATAAGATTTGAGGAACTCGGCCGCAATGTGTTTTCCAAAAGCAATGTCCTTTTCCATGTGGATAATCAAGCTGTGAACAGTTTTTTAATAAAACTACTCTCAAATGGAAAAAAAAAAAAGAGTAACACAACGGCGAATTTAAATGTTTTTCAGCAACATGAATTAAATTCCATTCAGCTCTCCTCCTCTTGCTTTAGCCGGACAGTTTAGAGACAAAAAACGCTCAGCACATAAAACAAAAACTATCTGCAAGGGAAGATAACACTATGGGTGAAAACATGTTTAATTGTGATTTATGCTTTCCCCGACCTTTTCAAAACCCCACTGTGCAGGAGTAACTAGGCGTAAGAGGATTGCAGAGCAAAATCTCACCCCGAAGCGATCGCCGATAGAAGATCTTGCAGCTTTTTAACAGTCTGAATGAAACACATGAGGGTGAAACTGAGGTACTTTTGTGAGAGTTGTTTTTGAAGTCAATTAAAGTATGTAACAAATCAAACCGAAGGAAAGTGGGGCACCGGCTCCGACGTGTAGGAAGAGGGTTTCCCCAAGCTGCTCTGGCAGATCCAGGCCGTCACTGGACCCATGGCCCCCTCAGAGCTTGTCCTTGTTGATGCTGGCCGTTGGGACATGCCAGCATCGGCCATGGCACCACCCTAGTGGACTGTGAAGGTACTGCAGGTAATTCACATGAGCACAGAGGAAATCCGGATCAGATCCTAATATAAATGAATCACATTAAACCACAGGGATGATTCTTATTGTTTTTTATTGTTTTTCTGTTATTACAGTTGGATTTGTTATCCGGTGAAGTCTCGATGTATTTTTGTTTATCGTGGCTATAAACAAAAGGGTGCATTCCTCCCTAAAGTTGTTTGATGTGGTTTGCATGCATTCACAGTCAATTTCCACAATGCAACTGAACAAAAAGATCCAAAAAATAAATAAATGACACGAGTATTAAAATATGATCTATGTGTGAAGGTATAATATTGTAATTTTAATCCTCATAACCAATCTTTTTTACGCTGTGTGCCCTCGGGTCTATAGATTTTCCTATCAAAGAACAGATTTCATTAAATAAAACAATGATAAGCAACAGAATTCTTTTTTGTGTGTGTGTGTGTGTGTGGTTACAGCTGGTGAATGAGCCTGCTCCCCTCGCTCGTGCACCAAATAAATGTTTATAAGCATATTTAATCGAATCCATTTCTTTCTTTCTTTCTTTTTTTTTAGCCATTGATTTTCATTTTTGTTGATTCATTTTTCCAAACAAGAACGTCATTTTTCACAGCGTTGATCACAGGGTAAAAATTAATTGGCTCGCCCTACAAGTTAGCGACAACTTTAAATTCCGACTGAAGTGTTGCTCTCCTTTGACTGCCTGCTTTACTTCTTTTCATCATCGCTTCCTTGGTGTGTGTGTGTGTGGTTTTTTTTTGAGGGGGGGTTGATGAAGCGTGATTTGCTGGCGTGTCAGATGGATGGTGAAGGAAATGGATCACTTGCTTTGATTAAAGCCCCCCCCCCCCCCCCCCCGCTTGGCTGGCTTTTACACATCATAATCTAAGAATGGATTACACTGCAGTAATGTGGGTCACAGTATTTAGCAACAGTAGAGCAGCAACGGTGCTGAGCTGTACGGGGAACCATGCTGGCACAGTGAGAAGGACTGTAGCTCCACACTGTGTGATTAAACTGTGGACTGTATACAGAAACACTCTGCTGCCTATTAAAAAGTGATTTTCTCTACTCCAACCATCCAGTTCACTCCTTCGCTTCAGCCTCTGAATGGAAAGGTGAATGTGCTGAGTGTGTGTGTGTGTGTGTGTGTGTGTGTGTGTGCGTGTGTGTGCGTGCATACGCAGCACCTGCGCGTGCATGTGATTGAGTGTGCAGAGTTATTGACCTCTAGCGAGGGAGGAGCATTAATGTCCAGTGTGCCGTGAAACCAGCCTACACCCCGTGTCCAAGGTGACTGGCACTGCCCCGTCCCGTGGCACACTTCTTCCTCTGATGGATTGACTCAGCCTTGGAGGAAGACCTCTTGTAGTCGACTGTGTCTCTCTCCCACTGTGTGTATGTGGACAAAAAAAAAAAATTCAACTTTTTAATTGTCTACAACTTGTATTTCAGCTATCTTTCATCACTTGTAACGCCGTTGTTCACTCGGTACCTCCTCAGGACCATTTATCAAGACTCCCATTCATGTTTCATGCTAATGAATCCCTGTACACTTTCTTCTTTCTAATGATCCTCAGGAAACGCTCCCTTCTTGTAGCCCTCTTATCACTATCTCCCATGCTCCTTTCATTTATATAAGACGCTTTCATTTCAGTAACTTATAAATGAAATGTGCCTGCAACATTTTCATCCCATCATGTTCTCCTTATCTCTCCTCCTCTTTCTCTCTCTGTGCACGTCCCCTACTTGTGATTGAATGGATGAGCCTAACACCCGGAGGATGGTGCTAAACTCCTACACAAAACTGCATTGTACATGCCACTTCCATTTATGGGATGAGTTATAGCTCTCTGTGCAGCAAATGCAGAGGCAGGAATGTGAGGAAACTGCTAAAAACATACCAAAGTTAGAGGTTTTATTTTAGGCTGCCACTGAACTGAAGTTGAGGAAATGCTCAGTGGGCAATTAGACACGCGCAAATAAGCTACAGTACTATCAAAGACAAAAGTCCCCTTTTTTTCTTGCCAAACCAAAAAAAAAAAAAGGTCAACGGCAAAACATTATGTGTCGGTCAAAGTTCATGAATGCTGATGTGCTGATCAATGCAGATCAAACCTCCTGTGACGCTCCTCCAGCCTGCCTGGCGGTTCTCATCTTGGTAGCAAAGAAGCGCAGATGCATGGGCGTGTTTTCAGACCTCAGGGGGCTAAAAGGTCAAACTGAATAAAAATCCACCATATAAAAGCCTCATTCAAAACAAAAACCTTCATTGAAGTTGAATTTGTTTGCAGATGGTTGATATAAACCTTGATATAAAACCACTGAGCCGATTGACACCCGGCTCCTTCTTTCCACGCATGACCTCCGCCTCGACGCGCACAAGCAGCGGCCTTTGTGCTCGCCTCAAATTTTTAGGGTTTGTAATTCAGTCTTTGAGAGACTGAATCATTATTTGATGAGTAAATGGAAGAAAAGAAATACTGAAGAACCGAGCGTGCTCACAAAACCCCGAAAGGAACCTGACTGCCGCTGCTGCTGCTGGAGGAGGCTGCAGACCTGAGGAGGCTCAAGCTGCCCCTCAGCATCACCTGTTTACGTCCCCATCTGTCCGTCATTTTCTTGCCCTTCCTCTTCCTCTATCTCTGCACCTCTCCTTCCTTTTGAATGTTTGGTGCATTCATCAGCATTACAGTTTTATACCTGTAAAACATGATATTTCAGCAGTTAGATTTGCACTGACAGCACCTGACATGCTAGAATGTAGTTTTTGCTCGTACAATGCACGTGCTTGGTTGCGCTACCACAGCGCCTCAAGTAAAAATGACACCTCCCACCTGTGGAGAGAGCGAGATGGTGTTGATGAACGCCTTAATGATGAATAACCTTGAGCTTCTCATTTGGCCAAACAGGATGTTTGTATGTTTATGTAAAACTCTCATTTTCTTCCTCAGTGTATATTTTGACAGAAAAGCTGCACTGACCCCGTGTGTCTACATGTTCCTGCAGTCGATGGAGATGATGATCGATGTTTCAAGTGACATTTCTCTGCTAATAACCTCTTATCCTATTGATTTCCCCGCTCTGTTCTCTTTCAGAAAATGAATTTTGTCCCCCTGTTGTCCTTCTACCCACCAGTCTTCTGTCCTCGTCTTTCTGTATTTCATAGAATACCTCTCACAGACGTTTAGGACCGGTCTTTTCATTTTGTACCTGATGTCGCACATTCCCCAGACTAAACTCCAGGACAAATTAAAACCAAATAGTACCTTTTATAGAGAGTGGCCCACTTCAAAAGTCACCCTGTCTATTTCCTATAGGACTGACTGTCACTGCAGTTCTAGTGGAACTGGAAGGAATTCAAACACAAGCCCTGCCAAAAAAACATCCAGTCATGAGTCTTTGAGGAGCTTCTCAAAGGAAATGATGTTTCTGCACACCCATATCACAAAGGCAATCGTTGCACATCTTAATTAAAAATTGTGTGTATGTCGTGACTGCCAGTTTGGCTGCCAACTTCCATTCATTTCTGACATGAAAAAAAAAAATCACAGTTGCCTCAGCGTGTGACTTTTAATCTCAATCCAACTGGCTTGACTTTCTTTTTTTATGCAGCTGTTACATAGAAAAGCAACAATTGTGATCGCGGTTGAAGGGTCGGTGGAGTTGCAGTCGTTTGCCAGTGTAAAAAAAAAGGAAACCTCCAGTAAACAAACGTGTTTGTCTCCATAGACCCAGAGTTGAATACAACAAACTATTAGGGCCGTATTGAGGGAGCAAACCTGAAAATGTATTGTTGTTGCACCATGAGTCATAATATTAGTTTTATCATCGCAAACCAGTTATCTAACGTTAACGATAATTCTTATTCACTTCTTGAAACACAAATAATCCAAAAATATTTTGACAATTAGAAGCTACCACAAACTCCTGCATACAAATGCTTCAAACAACTTGAACAACAACAACAATAATAGTAATGATGCGTCTAGAAGTCTTCGTTGCGAGTGAAATCAAACATCTCTCCAGGTTTCGGGCGACATGCATTTGATCAGTAAATACTTTGATTTTCTGTCCACCAGCTTCTGTGCAAACGTTGATTACAGCTGTGCAGACCAAAAGAAAAGCCTGAAGCCTGATGGATCGTCACTCCATTTATTCCCGTGATTAATTACCCTCAGCTCCATATTACACTGTGAATAAGAACTGCAGACACTTGCATTAACTTGACAGTCCATAAACGGCCATAAACCACAAACATTTTTAGAGTGTCCTTCGACGTTTATATTCCTGTAAAAATCTGGCCGAAAGATAAAGAGTGTTACTAATCAAGTTGATAAATATTAGCGATGAATAAAGGGGGGAAACAACGTCCAACGGGTTATTTTACAAGTCGGCCAGTGTGAAGTTGATGTCTAACATCAGAGGAAAGCTGGCAAAGATCAAAGATCAAGTTCAAAGAAGGGATTTTAATATTTGTAATGCGTTGAGGCAACAGTAAAACATTTGCCCATGTTTCCCTTTTAAACCCTGCAAACACATAATAGCAGTGTAATTATTCACAGTTGCACATTCTTACATATTTTGATTTATTTGTTGTTGTACTATTTAGTATAATTATAGATGTATGTTATAGAATGTAAATATTTGGACACACTTTTAGTCTTTATGATTCTTATATTTTTGCTCTTTAATTACATGTGAGCACCTGCAACGTTTCAAAGATGTTTCCTCCAGGGATATAAATAGATTATTTTTGAGAGTTTACAGTAACTAGCTTTTCTAAAACTGTATCGCTGGATTTGTTGAACCGATTCAAGGCTGGAAAAGAGAAACTCTCTCTCTCTCTCTCTCTCTCTCTCTCTCGTTCTCATCTCCATATTTAAAGCTTTTTTTCTTCCCTGTGATAAAAATGTCTTGTTTCCAGTACAGAAAGAACACACGTGTCATGATATCTCCCTTTCCTCCGTAGTGTCTTCTTGATAGTTCTTCCCCTCTTTGTCGGTTTCCCGCCTTTTTCAGTGACTCGCCTGTGTCTCGTTCGTGGATCCGTCCCGTCGTTTCCTCCCTGCCCTCCTTTTCTCTCGCCTGTTCCTTGTCGGGTGATTCGTTCAGTCGATTTTAGTTCCGTGTTTCTTCGTCCGAACATTAAGTTAAGTTCATCTCTTCGTGCCTGCTTCAGCAATACTGCATCCAGGGCTCTGGTAGCTGATGTCACGCAATCCCAGCATGCAACAGTCCAAACTAAAACACTGCTGGTATGAACGTGTGCTGTTGAGTGACTGCAGACAAACGATCCTAGCAAGCTAACTAGCATCTCTGCTATGTTATGAAAAGCGACCATGATGGATGGAACGCCTCAGCGGTGGAGGACAAGCTGAGAGGGGAACGTTCCAAAAAGATCCTGAAAGATGACACAGCTGGATTACTGACATGAACGGCTGGAAACCAGCAGACGAACACGGAGCACTGGGAAGCCACCGGCACCTCTTTCATTGGCTGTCGGGAGCAGAAGAAGATGGACGTTGATCCGGTGGCTGTCGACGTCTGGAATATTGTGTTTCTGTGTCAAAGTGACGTGAAATTTTAAAGTATAACGTTAATTATCAGGGGATTTAAAGTGCGCTGGGATCTGTGACGGCTCGAAATCATTGCCTGCACCATTCGGTTCTGCTCAGGCTTCTCCTGCCAAACAAAACAGGTCATGTGACACCTGGAGCGCTATTGTTGAATATATCCTCTAACAGTATCACAATCGATCAGATGTGAGTGAACCCATTCAATAGGGGTGTTTACATGATTGGTGGACTTGTATTCAGAACAGTGCCGTTCAGTGGCACACATCCGTAACAGTGTAGAGCGACATCGAGCATCAGAGCGACGGCGCTGCGTTAGTGCTGCTTAAATCATTTGCTTCATTGCTGTTTTTGATTGTCTGTAAGATGCAGCGGAGGTCGGGACCTTTGGATTAGCATTGCAGCACTCATCTAAATCACTTTTCACTGCACCATTTCATCATTTTTCTGACTTGAAATGGTCTCTCCACAAATCAGAAACCGAGCCGTATGAGGTTGAATGAGTTATGTAAGACCACAGTGCCAGGAGCAAGAAGAAGCCTGTGACTACACCTCATCAAAGAAGAAATTCTAGACACTCTTAATCCTGCAGTACAGTCTGTGTAATACTGTTGAGGCTTATGTGAGATGTTTCGTAAACAATTTAGATTTCACATCAATAATATGATAATTTGATTATACAGTAATGTTGATGTGATTTGTTGAAGGAGGTTAATCTGTGTTTAGTGATGTAAGATTTTAAGAGCTGGGTCTTTGGAGGAAACTCAGCCGACTGGGCGCAGCTACAATATCCAGCCTTTTCAGGTGTCACCAGATTTGAGGTAATTGGCCACTCAACCTCTCAAGGTGACATTACATGCATCATCAGGTGCCCTCCAGCAGCTTTAAAGATCCGCGCAAAATAGTGTCAGAACGCTGAAAACACATCAGCCCTTTTCAGACCAAACTGGTGCAGGTTCTTGTACCAGAGGCAGTTTCAGACATCACTCCTCTGGTGGGTGGAGGCCCCCGTACGACGGGAAACTCCTTCCAGGCGCTGCATGGACAGAATTGCAGAGGGGGCGAAGCACTGCGGGGGTGCAGGGGGAACTGATGGATCTACAACTGAGGAGAGAAAACTGGAGTAAAGGCAACAAACAAAAAACAAACTGAAAAAATAAGTAAACAAAGCCAGCTCCTGATTTAGCATTTGTACATTAATTTATTTTCATAGACTTCAATACAATCAGACTGCGCATCTTAAAACGTGGTTATTTTTCTGGACAGACCGGTGGTGGAAGGCGAAGAAGTGACCCCAGCTCCGGCTTATTAAAGTCTAACGCCTTCCTCAGGGTCTGAGCTGAACACTGCAAACCTCTGAATAAATTCTTTAAAAAGGTGGCTGTGACTCCTTATGAAAGCGGCGCTAGCAACATGAAGATCTGCTATTCACCGACATGATCTGAAGCTGAAGATTATTTTGATTATCTCTTTTCAACTTCTAGAAGCATTTTCTTCATTGATAACCATTTTTCTCGTATCATCGAGTGGTACCCGTTTGTACATTTACGCTGTAATGAGCTTGAAAGGCGACCTAACGTGGAAATTGACTAATAGCCGGAGTGTGTGATAGTGCTCTGCTCTAGTTCAACAAATTGCTCTTTAAATGGCCTCTTACAAGTTGCAGAGATTGTTGGGGGCTGACAGCGAGAGCATATCTTGTTCCCTCTTTTAAGTATCGCTGCCCGTATTATTCAGCAGTCAATCTTCACTTAATACATTTGCCATGAAAGAGGCAAAGCAGCTCTGTGTCACTATCAATCAATGACCACTGCTGCAGCGACATAAGTTAGAGCCAGGTGGGGCGGGGGCTCCCCAGGGGGGCTCCGTACACTTGAATGAAGGCGGATGATATCAGTTAGCAAAAGGACATCACGGAGAGCCTAAATGTTTGAAGATGAATTAAGAATTACAGTCGTTTCAGGGCAGTTTTCAAATTTTCTGTCTTTCAAAACTGAAAAATGCCTCCATTTTCATGTATTTGGTTTACTCTTAAGTAATGTTAAACAGCAATATTATATCCATCCATCCATTTTCTTCTGCTTATCCTGTTCAGGGTCGCAGGGGGGGTGGAGCCTATCCCAGCAGCCTTCAGTTGAGAGGCGGGGTTCACCCTGGACGGGTCACCAGTCCATCACAGGACCAACACATAGAGACAGACAACCATTCACACTTACAGTCACACCTACAGTCAATTTAGAGTATCAATCAGCCTCGTCCCCTCTTGATGTCTTTGGACTGTGGGAGGAAGCTGGAGTACCAGAGAGAACCCACACAGGAACAGGGAGAACATGGAGACTCACACAGAAAGATCCTGTGATGGAGCCGGGGCTCAAACCTGGAACCTTCTTGCTGTGAGGCCACAGTGCGGACCACTGCACAATATTATATTGTATCATCTATATCTATAGGACCAAACAGTACTCGTGTTCTTAAAGAAGCATCCAGAGGCAACCCTATGTAAGGAGCAGACCATCCAAGGCTTTGAGAAAAGAGCAAATTCAGAGAGTAACTGAGAAGTTTTGAACATCATCATTTGTGTGCAGTTAAACTGCAGAATGCTAACCACCTGGTCTTCTTTAGCACATTCTGATAGCAAATTGTCACCACATTTGTGTCTGTGTGTCTTATTACTCTAATTATCTTTTAAGTGAAAATTATTATTTAAGGGCTTTGATCAGATTCTTTTTCTCCCGGTTGTTCTCTAATGAAGTGGTTCGGTGCGCGTGCCGCCACATTTACACTTCTTGTTTAGTTGCTTCTGTTTTTGCTAATTTATTTATCTCGTATATTTCATCAACTGGACTTTTTAATGTATTTCCTGAATCTGCATCAAAGAGTGCAACATTTGGGCTGACCCCGCCCCCGCCAGGCATGGACGAGATCCATCATTCACATGAGATCATACGCTTGTTTAAATTTGCTCCTCAAAATTTCCATAAAAACTGCTTTGCCAGTATCGGCAATTATTAATTGCTCGAATGGAGGTGGAAAAAGAGGAAATACGGGTCGTGTCTAATAACTGTTTTCCCTGACTTGTGGCTAAGAAGTGCAGGAACGACTCTTTACTGTAACGTAACCAAATGGAACATCAGCTTTAACAACAGTGGCAAACTTAGCTTCAGGGTTTACCTCTGCTCAGCCACGCCACCACTGATGGAAGCAGAAGGCTGGAGATCATCCTGTAGCTCCGTGGTTCTCTTTCTGCTTCCTGCGTCCTGTGCTGGGATGTGGGGCTGTGGTCTCCCGCTCCGGTGGCAGATTAGTTGACTAATTAATTAACTGATTCATTTCTGCTCTTGTTCCACCAAAATCTCAAAGTTTGGGCAGTCGCCGTGTTAATTTCATGAGGACGAACGTGCTCAATCAATAGCCATCAAGGATTAATCCACTGTTTCTGAAGAGGAGGGAAGGGACGGCCCACCAGAGCCGAGTACCGAAGGTCTTTGGCACCGACTGAATCACGTTTGTACTACTGAGCAGGAATGTTCAGAGCCAATTTTCAGGATTAAGGGAGTTGTGTCATCAGGTTATGATGCAGCTTCTCCACAGTTCCTCCAAGTGCAGGGTGTGTTCTCCCTTGCTCCCATACTAATCTCAATTTAAAAAAAAATCTGCATGTAAATAAAGAATGTAGGCAGAGGAGAAACTGTTGGGACGAGCCAAACCAGTCTGTTTGTTGTGCAAAAAAGGTCGGGAAAATGGCTGTCGTCTGATAATTTACTAACAATTTCGTTTTTAAACTGTTAACTGTGTGTAAATTATCCTCTTTTGAAATAATCCACCCGGATTTTTCCTCTTTTAACTCCGTGTAGACATCTCAATTTGCTGTACGGACTGTAAACGTTGAAGAATGGACGGAACAAGGAAGTCTTGGGCCGGATATCCACTGGCTACAGTGGAACCCCCAAACTACTGGCCCTTGTTCCCAGAGGCTGAGTCATCAGCCAGAGATGATGGGTTCCCAGATTGTGCGATGCTCCAACTGATCCCTGTGTTACCACAGAGGACATAAATGCTGGAGGAGCATCCTCCAGCTTTACGTTAATTAATTTATTATCAGTAAATCATTTAATCTTTGGGGAAATCACGCCTGAACACGCAGACTTCACGCGCACTGACCCACGTGCTTTATTTAACACATGCTTGACATACAGTTGAACACACTTATGTCACTGTGACATGCACCACATGAACTAGACAACAATGTAACTTTTCATGTAGCTTCACACACGAAACATTAAATCTTAGTGGAACACGGAAGTGTTTTTCAGGTGTTAAGAAATTCATTTTAATTTTTCACTTAAGCTAAAGAGCCTTAGCAGAATCTGCATGGGCATTTTTTTTTTTTGAAGAAATGACAAAAATTTCTAAATGATCATCAGTGATGAGTTACTTTTTGACACTGTAGTTTTTATACTTTTAAGGCCAGTTTTTGTTGTGAGGAAACTTGGTTGCATGGGCAGCTTTTGCTCCGTCCTTATTTACCCTCATGTCATTAATTCTTGGCCAAAGTTCTCAAATAAAATTAGCGCCCTCAGCTGCAGCACTGTAATACTTGTCAGTAAAACCAGAGAGAGAGAGAGGGAGGGGGAGGGAGGAGGAAGGAGGGGTGGTGGGGGGGGGGGGGCAGCTGATCTATTTGATGGCTTCACTGCAGAATTCCTGCTCTGATGAGGGTCTGTGAGGGCTGGCAGACACACCAATTAAAAGTCTGCTGTAAAGGTTGAGCGTGAGAGGCGTGCGTCCTGACACCTCCTCACCACATCTGCATCTCGCGGAGGAAAATCTGTTTTTCTTCATCTGTGTTTTACAAGTGGGGCGGCGTGGCTCAGAGGGGCCGCGGCCGTCTCGCAACCGAAGGGTCGCTCGTTCGATCCTCTCTTCCCTCGGTGACCATGTCCAAGTACCCTTGCGCGAGATACTGAACCCCTAATTGCTCCTGATGGGCCTGTGACGGACTGGAGACCTGTCCAGGGTGAACCCCGCCTCTCATCCAATGTCAGCTGGGATAGGATTCTGCCCCCCCCCCCCCATCCAATATATGGATAAGCGGTATAGAAAATGGATGGATGGATATTTCACAGGTTTAATGAGGTTATCTGCAAAAGCATTCAGTGGGAGTGTTTGAGGCCCAGGCTGCAGCGCCGTTACCGTACAACCGAGCCGACCTGCTGTGCACTTCTTCCTTTGATGACCCATACTGGAGCTGCATGGAATCTTTCCTTTCTCCTAAAACAATGTCCTATTTTCCATTGGTTTGAAGATGTACTTGCATGGCCCTGTCCTTTTGGCCCTATTAAACATCGTAATGGGCCACTTTCCCCCCCATCAGCTTTCCTGTTAAAGAACACAGCTGAAGAGGAGGATATTATGGGATGGGGACAAATTGAGGCAAAGACTTACAGAGAAAGAGACGTTTGTAGAGATGTAAAGGAGATACGTTTGTCCCGTTTTGGGCTTCTTCAGGGGGAGTCTCTCAATCCTGGATGAGGGAGCTTTGCATTTGTGATTTAATTAGCAGCTATTCTTTAAACCTGAGGTCTGTTTCTAAAGGCTTTGATCACACTTGCGCTTGCTTTCAAGTGTTTCAATTCCCTGATTAATTATTATCGAAGGTAAAGTTGGAATAGCGGGAGAGATCCTTGAAACGGACATCAGTTTCTATGGAGATTAAATTAGTTTGTCAAGTTTGCTAAAGACAAATTCTGCATTTATATTCTATGTTAAAAGCTGAATTTTAAAATCAACACGATTTCTGTTCTCGCAAAAAAATTGTTTTAGCACCATTTCAGAATTGATCTCTGTCCACGCTGACATGCCTGAAATCATCTATCCATCCATCCATCCATATTTATACCGCTTTCCTTTAAGGGTCAGGGGGTGGGGGGGGGGGGGGCTGTAGCATTAGTACAGCAATTTGATTACTATTCTGAGAAGTAATCAGTAATTTGATTACATTTCCAGAGTAGCTTTCCCAACACTGGTTACAACACATAAATCTCAACATATTTGCACTCCACTGGGAGAAGAATCCACAACTGAAGGAAGACACGGCAGAGGGGAAGTGTCTGGTGTGCTGATGATGAGGATGAGGATGAGAAGATCCCTCACTTCTATATGCTGTATTTGATGAACGGACAGTTCCCACAGGTACATCAACCCTGAACCACTTGTATGTCAGTTTTGGACAGAGGCGAACCGATGATGAGGTTGTGAATCGATCACATCCTAATCAGCCTTGTTTAAGGTTAGGTAAGAATGGCTGATAGTCTTTTCTCGCTCTTCCTTGCATTTGTTTGTGACTTGGTGAGGAAAACAACGACCAGCTTCCTGGTGTCACTCATTCAGGAGTATGCACCACTTTTTAAGTCTCAATATATTCCTTGGCGTACACCGTTTTGGCTGCTTGGCAGCGTACACGTTCACTTTTAGCATGAATCCTTTTTTTTTTTTCTTAGCCATTCAGTCGTTTCTCTTGGAGCAACACTTGCATTAATAAACCGCTGCTAGCAAAGAGAAGAAGACCTGCAACACCTGTAATCGGTCGTCCACATTGAATTAGCCTCTGGTAGTTAGAAGCGATGCGTGTTGATGCCGAAGGCCGGGAAGTGTACATAGAGTCATGCAGCGTGACTCATAGAACCGTATCAGATGCTCACGTCTGTGCAGGGCAACAAAGCGACCCCAGAGTTTTCAGCCTGAAGCAGGTTTCAAAGGTCTCCGGCAGAAACGAAGCAGTGGTGGAGATGAGAGCGGCCAACACGCGTGTAAAATTCAAGTGTGTTTCTGTGAACGTAGCTTTAGATTCCTCCCAGCATACAAAGTTACTCCTGCAAACTTTTAACAGCTGCGATTTCCTGTTATAGTACAACACTTTCTCATCACATAAATAATAGAATGACCTTGCAGGAGGCGAGTGTTTTAGCTCGGTTAAGTGTTCTACGGTGTAGAAAATGGCACCGCCGGGGATTCAGTTCACGTCATGTCAGATGTAGAAAAGGAGACAATGCAAATAATGAAGAAATAAACAGGAGAGAAATGGCAACAAGTTCCATGAGCGGAGATGCATCAAGCGAACGACGCACAATTGGAAATGCGTTAATGCCTTAAATGTTACACACTTATGCTTAATTTATGTTAGTGGTTAATCGGCGGTGCAAGGCTAAAATAAATTGGATCTCAACCTTGTGAGCTTTTCATTACCGAACTGTGAAACATTGGAAACACGCTTTGTCAATTAGTGCAGCTAAGTAGAACTGATTGTGACAAATTCATCAAATTATGATTTGCCTACATACCCGACACCACCGCCCCACCACCACACTCAGAGCTGCCAAGTTCCTGCACTCGCACACATTCCTCACAAGTTTCAGCATCATGTATGAAAATACATGTCTGTGCAAAGAAATCTGATTTTTTTTTTCTTCCATGGAAGAAGGAAACAAATACAGGGACAAATGTAAATGCAAAAATTCCAGCAGAGAAGAAAAAAACCCAGCATTAAAGGGAAATAGTTGTCAGACAAGGAAGGTGGAGGAGAAGACAGGAAGAGGGAGTTTGCAGAAAGTGAAACCAAACATTCTGTCTTCTGCTCCCTCAAGCGATTCATGCCTCGGCTTCCATTAACCTCCACGACGACAAGAACAAAACAAACGGATACTCCCCGCCTCTGTCTCCTGCACCCAGTAACGCATGCTCGGCTGAGGTGGGGAACGGATCATGGGCGACACAGATTCGGAGTCAACAGGGTTCCCTTCATCTGGCTGGATGCAGCTGGAGGGCCGATTAGACAAACCAAGCATGGGTGAGGAAGGGGGACGCCTGATGCTATCACAGCCTCTCAAACTCACTTCCTCGCTGGGAACTCTGCAGACGACCGTGAAATTGATCAAGCTCCCCGAAAAGATGTTGCAGTACGTGTGAGTAGCATGTGAGCAGACAAAAATGAGGATAACTGTGTTACATATGAAGTTGCCCGCACATCACGAGGAACCTTTTGGCTGTTTCGTCTATATTCAGTCTGATGGACAGGATCTGCTATTATTTTTCTCCTTTTTTTTCCTGCAGCCAACAGGTGGTGCCGTTGCAAATCTGTCCCAAAACTGAAAGGACTCTTCCTTGACCAACAAAGACAAATGCACGTCCAAAATAGAATCACTTCAGGCAGATGATGATAAAACAACTTAAAAACATGAAAAGTTTGCACAGTGTCGCTCCATTTCTGTGTAACTGATTGCTGCATCCACAGCCGTTTCTTCCTTGACCCGTCCTGCACCCCTCCACCAGAACTGTCACCATATTCTCTCAGTGGTTACATGCTAACACGAAGAAAAGAAAACATGTGCAAAGAGCCCAGATCGGTGCTTCTTAGCATCAGTGGCTCAGCTGTGATGGTATTAGCCCCAATGTAGCATTGTCGATGAGCATCTGTGTCATATCATAACTTCCATCCACAATCCAACTACAGCAATTCCCAATATCTCCTGACATTTTCTCTGTGTGATGAAAATGTACATTTAAAACAAACATTTTTTTCCTCATCACAATGAGATAAACTATTACAAGATCAAAGTGATCCCAACAAGGAGAGACAAAGAGAGACATTCATCCTGATATGGTGTTGTCCAGATAGCGTCTCTCTGAAAGACGTTTGAAATGATAGTGATCCTTCCCTCTGGCTGGTTTGAAACTTCAGGGGCAGGGATATCCTGCTGTCACATCCATCCCTTTCCTAAAACACTGAAATCAAAAGAAAAACAGTATTTACAGACAATCTGTGGGCAGTGAGTTGATCGGATCTGGGTCAGAGTCTGGGACGGTGATCGCTGGAGGTTCGTTTAAAAGTGGAGATCAGGATACTCTTTATGTCCTTCCCCTCCCTCTGTCTCTCTCTGTCTCTCTCTCTCTCTCTCTCTCTCCTGACGTGTTCACTTTTCAGCGACTGTGACCTCTGCGTCTTCCAGTCGCTCATCTCTGAAGCAAGAACTGGGTCATGCTGACCTTTTATCTGTCGAACAGGCAACTAAAGCGACCTGACAGGACAAGAGCGTATTTGTGCTGCCTGGCACTTTCCTTTCATAGTACAAGCTAAAGCCGTTTGCTCTTCATTGACCATTTTTCATCTGCAGCTCTGACATTGAGTCGTGCAGACTTGGCTTTCATATCATCATCCTTTCTTTTGAGGCCCAGGAACAACAAAGTGCCCTCTTGTACAAAATAAAGCGACAACAAGATCAGGGTGAGGAATGCTCGTAAACATTAAACATGCGCTTGATATGAGCAAAAGCACTTTATTTTAAATTGGTAATCCAGGTTTCTGCCAACAAAGCAAAGGTTGCAGAGCGACCCGCTGAAGATAAAGAGTTCTATTAGATTCAGAGGACTACACTGTGTTTCAATCCATTTGTATTTAATTGATTCTGGTGACAGAACAAACGGCGATGGAAACCACAGAGTCACAGCCCAACTCCTCCTTACAGTTCCATAACCCGCATCATAACGGAAACAAGGAATCATCACTGAGCTGTCAGCGACATATTCAGCGGGGTTCTGTGGCTGTACTGTCAAATGGTAGGCCATCGTCTGGCACTACTCAAGAGCATCAGAACCTACCAAGTGCAGACAAATGATTCAAGCTGAGTTTGTGGAATTGTTTGACACAAAAATGACCAGAGCATTAAAAAAAATTATTGTATTGTGTTATCACAAAAATGGTACGAGGAGACACAAATCTCCAGCTGAACAATGCAACAGCCTTGGCAGCCATGACTATTGTGCTATTTCAGCTTTATTCGCTGACAACAGATTCCAGTTGGGTCATCTCCAGCGACCCCAGAAACCTGGAAATCGGAGTTTGATTTTTCCTTGCAACTATCGGCTATCAAGTTCCAATAATAACTGAAGCCTCCATGCCCATCGCGAATACGTGGGCTAACTTTTTGAGGGTCCCGAAACCATAAGAAACAAATCTTTTCCGTTTTTTGGCCAACGGTGCTGCACAGTACACAGTTTGTGGGACTTTGGGGTGAAGAAATTCCTAATTGATAAGTAAAAGATCCTGAATGGAACCAAGCCATCAGATGTGCAGCCGCCCCACGACTCTGCTCTGGGTCAGTGACACGGTCGGTAGCTCGGGCAGATGATTGGCATACTTGAGGCTGAATGACTCGCGACCGAACCGACGGAAAGCCATGTGATGTAGACAGTGAAGCCTGACTTCAGGGGCTCAAGGCTCAGTCTGTTTCACGCAGGCGTGTTCAGTCCTCCATCCTTGTCCCTAAAGACTGGGGACCAGATGCACCACCCAGTCTCTCCACACACTTTCACTGAAAGCTTTTCACAAAAGATACAGTCAGCCGGAAACAGCTCTGTGGCAGAGGACGGTGAGGGTTTACGAGGGGATTGTGATGTTGTGGTGTGATGTTAGATGCCACACTACACCTCAAGTGTTCCCGGCTTTGAGTGAGCTGACTGGAACTCCAGCCGTGGCAAAGCCTCAGGACGAGTCTTCCCAAAGCCTGAATCACTGCTCCAAAATTTAGAAATGAAGATTTTAGGGTTGGAGCCAGGCTACACATGAGAGACACATGAAACGTTTCCGAAAAAAATAATCACGTCTTACTACTCTAAAGCCTGATTTATGCTTCTGCGTCGTGGCGACGCCGTACCTACGCCGTCAACGCAGACCCCTACGCCGTAGCCCGACGTGCACCTCCAAAAAATCCTGACTACGCATCGCGTCGACGCGTAGTGACGTGAACGTCAACGGACTGTGATTGGTCCGCTCACACGACGTTTCCAGTTCAGCACAACAACACCGCTATTTTTAAAGTTTCTGTGGTGAGAGCAACACGCAAAAATAAAAATGGACCAAGCCGAAGAAAGAGTTATCGAGGAGGTTAAATGCACAATGACGGCGTAGGTACGGCGTAGGTACGGCTTCGCCACGACGCAGAAGCATAAATCAGGCTTAAGACTCTACTCTTATTCTTCCTCTGGTCCCCTTTATCATCAAACGCCTGTTTTTTACAAACACAAGAAACAAGAAAAGGGAGAAACCCGTGTCAACAAACATACTATAGAATAAGAATTGTGAATAATAAAAGTGACAACACCCTTTTCATCATCGTATTGACGTAAAATGTTCATTTATACACATTACATGAGTTTTCATCCAGCTAAGTGGTTTACTGGTGGCATTTTTTGAAATGGCAGCGCGTTATTTGAATTACCGCAGCTGCAAAACATTAAAGACATGAAAGTGCAATGTAATTAGGACCTACTGAAGAAATGTCAGTCGAGTCACATCTTGAGATTCGCAGCCTCGAGACAAAGTAAAGAATCGATTCCATCGACTTACAATATCTGTACAACAGAACATCTCGTCATTTTTAGTGACCTTCAGTCGCCATTTAGTAGGTTCAACAAGTCTTCCAACATCTACAAGAAATCTATCTGACTTGTTCTCACTGAGGAGACATGTAACATTCTCCTGGCTAAATGTTCTGTTGCCGTGAAAGCATTTCCACACCTATGTGCTAGCGACTGTTGTGGGCCGGACGCTTCTGTTTGAGTTCTCTGTCGGTTGGTACGTTCCAATCTCATCAACGTGATAGCTCAGGAACCTTCAATGCCTTCAAATTTGGTGCAAACATCCATCAAGATTCAAGACTTAAGGGCTTAGATTGTGGTGCTCCAATGTCAAAAGTTCAGGTAACTTTGACAGGCACACATCGTGGACCCATAAAACCCCAGTGATGGATCTCTAGTTTGTAGACTTTTTAAAACTGAAACAACACTTGATTTATTAATCCCGATAGATGACTTTCAGTAAAATGTTGCTTTCTGACTGTCAGGACTTTATGCGTCTGCAGCATCAAAGTGAGAAATCAGAGATCAAAATCATAAATTGAGATTACAGCTTGTTAATCAGTAAGATTGATAGATTGTTATGTTTTCCTTTCCCTCAACAGAATATTTTATCATGAAAGATAGAAGTGTTGGGTTCAAACTGGGAGATGTGACACTCACTGACTCCTCGTACGACCCAGCTCAGGGTGCCTGGAGGCAATGGAGTGGTTACCCCGTGTTGGAGGGTTGACACGGACAAGATCGCCGCTGCGAGAAATGACCAAAGACAAACACAACATCGTGGTGGCAAAAGAAGAACACAAGTAACGTTTATCAGTATTTCATGTGCATTGCTTCAAAAATCCAACAAGTTCCCATCATGACCTTTTCTTCTCATAATAAATAAGTTAACAGGAGATGATGTTGCGAATAGTAAGGAGGCATGACTCCATCCATCCACCCATCCATCTTCTACTGCTTATCCTGTTAAGGGTCGCGGGGGGTGGAGCCTATCCCAGCAGCTTTCAGGTGAGAGGCAGGGGTTCGCCCAGACAATCTGTGGGCAGCCCAGCTCTTCACCTCCTGAGGAGCCAAAGTTTTGACCACGCAGATCTGAAATCAGAGAGCTTCACCATGGTGGACCACACCAGGCAGCCACAGCAGTTGGAGGCCGTCGTCTTTTTTCTAGCCTGCCACACGTCGGAAACCCGCAGAAGTGCAGAACCGCAAACGTAGGGCTACAGGTTAGTAACAGACGGGCATCTGATGCATCTGTTATTTAAAGCATGATTTTGTGTAAACGTAATAATTCAGGTCCAATTTTATGAAGGTACAACCTGGAAAAAAAGAGGACATGTGAGCACTGGATTCTCTCGACAGAACTTCTTTTATGCTCAGGTTTAGGGAGGAGCCTTTCACCTGCATCATTACGTGTTTTACCACATTAAGTACGACCTCTCGTTTACCTCTCGCCGACCGAGGAGAGAGATAGATTTCCACTGGCGTTCCATCGCGATGCTCACACGATAATTAAAGAGGCTGATGTTGAGTTCAGACTCAGAAAAAAAAAAACATTCTAGAGTCATGTAGAAATTAAATGTCATTAAAGGTAAAGAGTTACTACAGTAAAGATGTTTTTCAGCCGTCTCCACATGTTGTTGCTTCCCTGGTGAATTCTTAATAACGTTAATTGTGTTTGAAGTTCAAGTAAAGTTCATCAAACCAGAGGAAACTCATTAGCTAAACCAGCTCTAATTATTGGCCAACAGTCGCTGAAACACTTTCACACGAGCGTCTTTACTGCTCAGCTTTCTTCTTCGTGACCCCAAACCTCCCTGTCAGGAACGGAACCGCAGCTTAAACCGCCCACGCGTTTGAAGGGAATGTGGGAAACCTGCTGAGGAACATTCGAAAAACCCCAGAGTCCCGTAAGGAAGTCACTGTGGTACGTTTCCATTCACTCTGCTCAGAACTGTTTTTCTTTCAATCTGATATTTGAAGTCTGATATGAAAACACGATCGCTCCTTCCCATTTGCAAGAAACCAAGTCTATATATGTTAAATACAGCTGACACTGTAATATTGCCAACCTCAACTTTTCTTCACTCTTGAAGAAAAAAAAAGATAAATTAATGAAAAGCATATTTTTTACTGCCAAAATGGTGCACATTACCATTACATAATTACAGGGCATCAGGAATTTGCTGTGTTAAGCTAAAACAGGAAGGCTGAAGCGCTTACGTCCCTCCAATAAATCAGAAACATTTATGACACGACCACAGGGCAGCTTGTCCCACTGCCACGAAGAAAAAGTCACATCTGATTGTAGAAGATTCTGACGACAGCTCTCTGCTGTTACACGGGGACGCAGCTGCCCCTGAGACGACCCCGGTTCGATACTCCTGTTCCCATCAGCTGCTGCACTAATGACTCCTTCACTACAAAGACGCTGGTGATGAAGGTGGCTGTCAGGTTGGTGAAGAAAGAGGAGGAAAACTGGAGATTTTCTTACAAATTTTGGACCAAAACAGAAACTCAAGGGCACTAAAAAACTGAATCTGCCCAAAAAATGTGAATTCTTCCTTGGTGCATGGTACTACCCCCCCCCCCCCACACACACACACACACACACACACACACACCCTGGCTAAGTTTAGAGAAAATTAGCATTGAAATTTTTGCATAATCATGTGAAGGGTCAGACAATATGTGACCTCCTTGACTCAGGTAGGAACGATTGATACTTAGAAGGGAATATTTTCCCTCAGAGAGACCCAAGTCAAACCAACGGTGGACTGCAGGACCAGAACCACCTCGCCCTGCCTCTCCTTTCAGTCTAAATTCACATGCGCCAACCTGGACGTCCTGCGCTGCGTCACTCTGCTGCCTGTCAAATTATGAAAAAGAAAAAAAAAGATATTCAACTGTAATTTGTACATTATTTGAATATGCATTATTTCAAATTAATTTATTTTTACATCATTTATTGTTGGCCAAATTTGGCCCGTGGGCCCCATTTTGGGCAGGAAAAAAACCTCCTAAATTAGGTTAAAGTTTTGAATCCACATTTCCGTTTTTGTTCGTTTGAGTGATTGAGATCTGGTTTAGTCTGTGGCTGCTGATTTTCATGCTATTTTTAACCCCTACACATGTAGCACACACGCATGTTTTCCTTGGCGATGTCTCAGTCGGCACTGCTTCATACACAGGACTGTTTTTGCAGCGCAATGGCCAGTTGCGGGGGGGGGGGGGGGGGCTTAGCTGGGGGCTACTGTGTGTGTGTGGCAATTAATCATACTGTGACTCTGTGTCTCTCGGGCCTGTCACTCTGGATGGCCGCATGAGGTCCGGGAACATCTGGGGATGTCTTGGGATGTTGGGGGGGGGGGGGGGCACTGCCCATTTGTCTCCCAGGGACAACGACCAGACGTGCTGCTTCAATCTCACGTCACCCACACCCCCTTCTTCCCAACCTCCCTCGTACCTCCAGGGGTCCCTACAAGCCCTGCTTGGACAAAAGGTGTACACTCTTATTACACATAACACTTGACAGAGCTGTGAACAGACGAAGGCGACGTCTTGGGGCTGCACATCAGTGACAATAACAAGCAGGGCTGGTAATGTGCCTGGTGGTGAGCTATCAAGGAGAACAACAACCTGCTGGGTGTGGGAATAAGGCCTGACACGTTGCGTTAGCTGGAACAGCTTAAGACAGGGATACATCTCAAAATACCGCAGCAACAAACACACAAAACAAGTGGCAGAGGAGTAGACGGATAACACAGATAAATCTCAAAAGTTACGCTTGAAGCGGCCCACTGGTGTTAAAGTGACGAAAATATGCACCAGTTGAAAAGCCGTAGAAGCTGCAAAGAAAGAGGAAAATACAAAAGTGGTGTCAGTGGCATATCTTTGCTTTCAGAGCAGCAGAGGCAGATCAGCTTTACTGGAAATAACCACATGACTTCAAACAAAGCCCTGTCCAAAACAAAACCGTCTCGGGGATGGCGTCACACAGACACACACACACACACACACACACACACACACACACACACACACACATCAAACTATATGATATTCAGTTGCAGAGACAATTGTGTATGGAAATAGGTCTGTGTAAAGTAGACCCTGTGGATTTCATTAACCATCCTGCTCAGTCCCAGCTGCAGTGACTCAATTTTAAATGTAAAATATATTCTCCCACACTATTAAGATAACGGAATATGCATGATTTAGATTGTTCGCTAATTGTAACAATAAGCGGTTGCACAAAAGGCATCCACATTTAAATGCTCTCAATGCAAGTGACCTAAATATTAAATTTCAAAACATGCGCAGCGATATTCTCTCAACAAATGTCTTCATTGGGCTGAGTCTTTAGCCATTAATACAATCTGTGCTCATGCAGAATGTTTCACTCCAGGCTCTGTGTCCTGTAGCTTGTTTAGTAAAGAATACGATCTGGGCTGCAAACGTCGTGATTCACCATGAATCAAATCAGAGAAGATAAGACGAATCACACGAGATGAAGTTAATGCAGATGTGGTATTCTGAGCATAAAGGAACCAGCTGATTATGCGCTGGCCCCTGTGCCTCTTCCAGGAAGCAGCAGAGAGAGATACACAAGCTGCCCCCCCCCCCCACACCATATCTGACGGCATGATGAATGATCACCTGGTTGTCGGTGTGTGTGTGTGTGGGGGGGGGGGGGGGGGGCAAAGGGAAAATGCTGCCAGGTCAGGTCTGACATGAGGGAAGCATGGGATCTACATGTGCTGGCTCGGTTTGGGAATCGCTCCGTGTTTTTGTTCTCCTGTCCCCTCGCTTGGCAGCTTAACCGCCGAGTCTCTCTACAGGCTGTCACTCCAGCGTGACACATGACAAGTGGTCACTGGTGACACGCTCACTTCATGCACAGTTAAGTCAAGATGTGGTTATTGCTCGATGAGACCATTTAAGTCGACAACTGTTGCTGTTATTCACTGACGTACGTCATCCTCCAGGACACTAGGTGGCGGTACTCACCTTTACACTCCTCTGCTTCAACTTATTTCAGTATTAAGGTCACTCAGACCCCTGCTTCAGCTGACCCAGGAATGCTTTGTTTTCACAGTAATTTCACCCACCATGAAAATTTCCCCCTTTGAATTTCACTCTTGGACTTCCAGCACAAACATCGCAGTGGATCCTACAGAACGTGCTGGTCCAAGCGTCTGTTGTTGTTCACATCATTCACAACTGCATTGTGAGGAAACGCTGGTCTGACCTTGAAAAATGGGACTCTCACGGTTACTTATGCTGCTGGAACGATAGGTCTAGTACTCACCATCCGGTGTCTGGATGTCACAAACATGTTTTCCCCTCCTGCGTCACTCCTTTTTGACTCCAGAATGCAGAAAGAGCCAGCCACGCATATTTAGCGTGAAGATAACTCACAACAGCAAAAGCAAAAATGTCCGTTTACAAACTCTCAAATGCATCATCAGGTGTGACCACAGCTTCCTTATCCTCCTTTGCTCAATAACCAACAGATGCTTTTGATGCCGACCAGCTGTGACATTCGGCTGAACAAACTCACTCAAACTGTTCTGCGATCGTCCACAGTAGCGTCCAACGCTTGCTAACATAAACAGTAGCAAAAAAAGAGAGAGAGGGGGGCAAGTTAGCAACAGAAAAAATGGAATTTTAGACAGTTTTTTTTTTTCAGAATAATGCTTTCAAAAATCAAAAGGGCCCTGGAAAAAATGATGAAGCATAGCTGCATTTATTTTGAATGAAAAATCACTACACTGGAAGTGATTTGTAGGCTATTGTTGCTAATTTCCCTTTTATTTCTGAGATTCCACTGACAGTACAGACAAGAACTTCACCAAACTCACAACAGTGGAAGACTCGGCTCCATTTCGAACTCAAGAACCAGGATGGAGCCGGATGCTATTTATGCAAAGTTAATCTCTTATACCGAACGTCTCCAAATCTTGAGCTAAGTTGGAAGCACCACTGCAACCAGTCCGGAGCTTTAGGAAGTTGGAACTTTACCAAATGGGGTCTTTCTCAATTCCCAGTAGCCCGAATGTGCCAGTGATGTCATGTGAAACTTTCTGTTTTCACACAAAAGTTACATAATTCCATCATCATATCTTGACGCTGTAATGTCCAGATGAGGATTTAAACACAAGGGCCAGACAAGGACCAGACTACATACTCACTCATCTGAGTGGCTCAACGGAAATTAATTCAAAGAGCTTTTATACAGATGCTTTTAAAAATGTGTCCTTTCCACAATTCATGCAGGTGTTTATAGCCTATCATATTGCAGGTGATGTAATGTAATGGGATTTTTTTTTTTGTACCAAAACTTAGTTGGCAACTGCAAATAATTGTTTGAGGAGGAGATCAATCAGCCTTCGTTGACATTTAATTTGTATTACACCGTTCATGCAGGAAAAAAGTACAATCCTATATTAATTGACCTATAATTGCAAGGAGGTGGGGTGAGGGAGTACAGGAACACAAACAAGAATGAAAAATTTATATAAAAAAAAAAAGGAAAACCTGATAAACAGAGTTAATCAAATGTCCCTACACACTGGGCTGCTCTCCCTGCTGCTTTGGAATAAACAGAAACTTGACGGTTGTGTTTAGCTGGACAGTGTCAGTCGACTCTGTGCTCTGGCAGAGTGAAAGGAACCCTATAATGGCCACTGAACATGAAAGTTAAAGGAACACCTCAGTTTTTGGGGGAAACATACTGTCTAGAAGAAAGACACTCGTCTCTCCTCTGTGGGTTAGAGACCTGCTGACAGCTAGTTAGCTTAGCAAAATGAATCATAGTGGATGGGAAGTGTTAGCATACAAATGTCATGTTCAAACTCCTTCGCCTGCATCAAATCAAGTGGGATTGTGCATTTGTGAAATGGTTTTTAAAATTCACGACAGTGTAATTTTACATCTGATACTGAGGCGGAACTACTTTCATGGCAACACTGCTGGGTGAAGGAATTCAGTGCAGCGCCTCAAAGCTCCAGAGTAGTTTCAGCTAATAAAACACAACATTTGTTGACCACTGGAAGAGCAACAGCTGCAAGGCACTGATACAAGATACAGAACCGGATCTGTTTGAAGACTTTTAATAGAGGTATGCTAACACTTCCCATCTGCTAGCATCGATTATGCTAAGCTAACTAGCAGTTATAATGCAGCACAGAGGAGAGAAGAGGAACTAGCCCTCTGGCACTCCCGCTTCCTCCCACAGTCCAAAGACATCAAGAGGGGACGAGGCTGATTGATTCTCTAAATTGACTGTAGGTGTGACTGTGAGTGTTAATGGTTGTCTGTCTCTATGTGTTGGCCCTGAGATGGACTGGTGACCTGTCCAGGTTGAACCCCGCCTCTCGCTTGAAGGCTGCTGGGATAGGCTCCACCCCCCCTGCGACCCTTAATCAGGATAAGTGGTAGAACATGTATGGATGGATGAATAATTTTGAGGACACGCTGTCAAATAGTACACCTCATACTTACCTTGTCATTTCTTCTGATGCACTCTTCACTAAACATTTCTAAATCTCTGTATTATTTTCTTTCCCATCTTCTATGGCTTAAGCCTCCAAGAAGACTCATCTTTCTGTTGAAGTGAACTGAACTTGAAGTGGTTGCTGGGTCAGCCCTGTTTTCAGTTTAATAAAGTCTTAGAGAAAAGAGACAAGGCCATGCAGAGGATGTTCTTGCTGACTAAATCAGCGGGGCAAAAAAAAAAGAACAAGGTACAGTTTGAATTAAACATTTTTAAAAAGGAGGACAATGTGCTTTGCATGCTGAGATGTCTCCAAAGCCAGAAATATTCATACTCGCCGAACGCGTGCGTGCGTGTGTGTGTGCGTGTGTGTATGTGTGCGTGTGCGCGCGCGTGTGTGTTACTTCTAGGACATGTAAAAACAGTGGCTCTGGAATTTCACAGGGACATTAAAACACGGTATTGAATTCTCATAGACACAGCGGAAGTCTAAACACTGAGAACCTTTTTTGAAAATACAGGCTGTATTTTTATGTAACGTAAACTCTCAATGAATGATTTGTTAAAACAACAGAAGACGCTTAAATACTTCAAACGTCAAGACCATCAAGAACTGCTGTTATTCCCAAAAGACTTTCTGTAAAAATGTATCACTGAAACACTTTTTATGTGTTCATTTTGCATGAAAATAGCTTAAATGTGAGCATGTAGAATTGATTTAAAGCCTTTTCTTTATTTTGAGGACCTTTTCAAGGTGATAGAGTGTATGCTAAAGTAATGACCAAGCGAGTGTTGCTACAGTCAAGTAATGAAAGAACAATTTGACTCAAAATACACTTACATTTACATTGTGATTAACTTTTAAAGTGAAAAAAGTAGTTGTGCAGGGACCCGGCTGACTGGCACACTCTGTATTAAACTCGATTCAGACTGCAGATTGTATTACATTTCCTGATTTTCTCTGCTGTTGCCTGAAACTTAAAGGTCAAATCTGTTACTGGAACAGTTTAAAAGAACTGCACCATTAAAGGTTTTTGTCAGGCTGATGTCACCAGGTACCCTCAGGACGCGAGATTGTTCTCCTGTTCGAGATGGAACAAAACCATAACAGTGCCAGGAAGCCCCACACATGCTCGCGCTGCAACACTGATGAAAACCAGTCTGTGTGATTTGGCGCCCACAACATTTTGGGAATCTACTTGGCAGCAATGTGTCATCACAAAAAGACAGAGAAAGGAAAAAGAAAATTAAATAAAATCAATTTGTGCTTGGATGCAACCAGTCCAACAAAGACATTCTCATGTCTAAACATCTTTGCATTTAATAAAATCATATATTAATCAAGGTTACATACAAATGCTGTTGCACGAACCTACGAATGTCGAGCAAATCATGAGCGGTCAGCCAGGGGACGAACCGTGATCGATGCTTGCTCACGGTGGTTGTTTTATCCCACAGCGCTGCAGTCACAAGCTCAAGCTAAATGTTGTTCAGTGCTTTGAACCACATTTAGATTTTCATTTGTCTATGGAAAAAAATAATAAGCTCATGTGGAGTTAGTGGAAAAAAAGAGTCTGATTAGAATGAAAATAAACAGCATCAGAACGATGGCCTCAAATGTCCTTGATTCTGGTTTACCTTTAGGTGGGTTACAAGTGAACAGTCACGCCGTACGTCTCGTAAAGTGTAACTGCATGAGGCATCCATCCATCCATTCATTCATCCATTTTCTACTGCTTATCCTGTTAAGGGTCGCGGGGGGTGGAGCCTATCCCAGCAGCCTTCAGGCGAGAGGCGGGGTTCACCCTGGACAGGTCACCAGTCCATCACAGGACCAACACATAGAGACAGACAACCATTCACACTCACAGCCACACCTACAGTCAATTTAGAGTATCAATCAGCCTCGTCCCCTCTTGATGTCTTTGGACTGTGGGAGGAAGCTGCAGTACCAGAGAGAACCCACACAGGAACAGGGAGAACATGGAGACTCACACAGAAAGATCCTGTGATGGAGCCGGGACTGGAACCTGGAACCTTCTTGCTGTGAGGAGACAGTGCTGACCACTGCACCACTGTGCTGCCCTGCATGAGGTGATTGGCAGTTGCAGATGAACACTCGCTGAGTCTCGAGAAATTACAGTTTGCTTCCTGTTCACAGTCGGAACAACAAATCACGATACTATGAAATGCAAAATGAACTTTGCTGCTGCTTAGTCACGAGGATTAATTGGATAAATCTTCCTTTTTTATTCTCTTCTTTGTCCATTTCTCTGCTTTAAAGCAAAAACAGGCAAAAGCCCACACGTGCACACACACACAGGTAGAACGAGCAAACACACATGCACGCACGCACGCACACACACACACACAGGCACTCGGCGCGGTTGTGCTTACTTTGGCAGCACCTCCGTCATTGTGAAAGACCTCTCGTCTCTGGGCAGCGGTGGAAATGACTGCCCTTTAATCTCCCTGTCCACACCGCAGACCTCCCCTAATTACAGCCATTGTTTACCTTTGCCTTGGCACGCCTGCTGAATTATTAATGGAAGCCCTGCCCCAGTCAGTTTAAAGGCCCTGCCAATAGACACACATCAGCCAACGGACAGATACCTGCCAACACATCCCCCTATGTCTCCTGTATGACAGTCCACTGAATTATTATGCTAATAGCCATTTGTTTGCCTGACAGTGAACTGTTGTGCAGAGGAAGGCATGTCATCACCGCGCGCTGGGATGTGCTGTTTGATGATGCGATAGAATAGAATATTATAGAGCAAATGGATGTTCTGATGTTGGGTTTTTTTTGCCGAATACCCTTTATTCTTTAAGTTCATTCTTTAACCTATGGAATAAACAAATGACCCTTGCAATTATTCAAATGGAATGTCTACCACTAGACTATCAGCCTTACTGCTTTTTGCATGAATTGCTTCTGTAGCGTAATACAATCACATCCAATTTGCGAAACCTGCCTTCAGTGGCCCATTATATCCCCTTAATGGCATACATATATAAAGTCCCTCTATCTCTACTGCAAATAAAAAAGCAACTGAGACCAAACCAAATCCATGAATGATTACCCCCAACAATAAGTAAATCCGCAGAACTAAAATTCAATTTTCAGCAATCCCACAGTCCTACTGCTAGACGCCATTCAAAGCTCATGAGGATTTGGACTTAAGGCGACTTAGAGGTGATTTATGCAGTAACCCAAATGGCTGTGCAAGGAAGAGAAGACAGACTCGGGCCTTTAGAGACCCTGCACACGTGTTATGACTCACTATAGCTGCGCTCTGCATGACAAGGTAGAGGTTTTCTTTTTTTTTTTTACCTCAGATCAGATTTCCAGGGATTGAGCTGCATCGGTTGTTTCCGCTCCCACTACTGTCAAGCGGTTAACTCCAAGCTTCTATAACTGCAGACTGGAGAGGAGATCAATCTTAAATGTCAAAATCATTTGAGATATTGTTGAGAACAGTTCCGCTTCAGTTCGCCGTCTATCTCAGGGTGCTTTGAATCCCGTTTTGAGGTCTAAACAGAAATATACCAGTATATGTTATCATCCATGCGCCGTCGGGTTGCACCTGAGACTGACGTTAAACAGTTGGTGCTGGTAGCGTTTGGTTTGTTGCAGGGAAAAACTCCTGATTGGATGAGTCAGTGGGGATTTTACTTTATTCTGACTGAACTAAACAAACTCCAGTTCCTTTATCTTAACTAAAATATGACCTGGAAAGCATGGCGTTTCTCAACCACTGCGCCAGATATTAATTCAAATTAAAGCGCACTTTTAGCAAGATAACAAACTCCCGGAGCAACCAAAGACGACAACAGCGGCGACGCTACGTCACCCACAAATGTTACATCTGCGTGCCAGAGGACGCACTTAAATGTGGCGCTAAAACCCCCCGGTGAAGGTGAGGACAGTCACGTGACGAGGGCTGTCGATGCTGCGGTTCAGCGTGAATCAATGGAGATGAAGCTGCATTCGATGACATGCAAAAGAAACCCCAAAAACAAGAAAATGCATTGATCTGACAGCGTGACAGGACATGAAAGTGGCGTGTTATTTCTATGCCATCCCTTGAGATCACTTTGACGTTCTTTTTTAATCGTATGGCTGCTATTAAAATGGTGATTAAAACAAATCTTTCATCTTCTCCTTGATTCAGATCCACTTTAAAATCCGACGGCATCTCGGCCGCTGCCCAGCTAACCCTGCGAACAGACGAACCGTCACGTTCAGGAAACAACTCGTCAAAATGTTCAAACGTATTCGTAACACCGCCTCTTTCACGAGTACCAGTTACAAGTACTACGATATTCCTCCGATCACAAATACAGATGAAAACAGTATTTTAAGCTTGGGACAGATCTACAGGGTACAGCACAAAAAAAAAAGAAAAGAAGAAGATGCTTTTCATCAAGCAAGTAAACAATGTCTTCCACAACAGCAGCTCCAGCAGTGAGTGCCAGGCCGAACGGCCCACTGCTGCGGCTGACGGACATTGTTTTCCACCAGAAAGGCATTCAGTTGAGTCATCATATCATGAGTTGACCAGTAAGATTTTAAACCAACGTGACAGTCGAGGCACAAAGCACCAGTTGATGTTGAAGCCGCAAATGTCTCCACTTGTACCTCAAATTGGTCTCCTTCCTGAAGGGAATTGAAACATTCCAGCGATTCTGTAATTACAGAAGCACTGAGTCTGTAATACTCAGAACGGAAGACAGTATTTTTTATAATGATCGTATCCATCAGAGGGCTTTTATTTAACATGTCACCATAACGTGAACATTACAGAATCACGCTGCCGCAGCTGAAGGCCAGACACAAAATGTGCGGCATTGATTTAGCAATCCATCTTTTTTATATGTGCAGGGTTTTTTTTCTTTTTACATCGTATGAATATGCACACACTCTCTATAACCTCCCTGCTTCCAAGAAAGATTTTCTCATTATCACTTCATATTGATACCCAGGGAAATTGAGCGGGTCCGGACTACTTCATTATTACCTGAGGCAACAGAATATCATTCAATTTCCTGCACCAAAGACTATTAAAATGTTACCATGCAACATTCATGATATTTCAAAACGGAACAATTTGTGATATGAAAGGTCTTGTGAAAGCATGCGTGTGTTTGTCTCAACATGAATGAAAGACAGGAGGCCTCTCTAACACACACAAAATCATTTTAGAGCAAAACTGGCGCCAAGCAAACAACAGTGACACATTTAAGTGATGCTTCACCCAAAAAGTGAATTTTGCCTCTCAAGATTTCACAAGTACATGTCTTGCGCTCACAAAGAGGCTTGAAGCTAATGGCAAATGACAACTAGCTAAAGCTACCGCAGCAGTACTACAGCAAAACTAAGCCCAAATACGCCTATTTACGAACCCTCAAGTGTATCGAGTGGTATCATCCAGCTTGTCTTTATCCAGCTACATGCTCAATAATCCGCAAACAACTTAGTTTGAGCAAAAGAAGCATAGCCTAACCCTTCTAATTTGGTGTTGTTTATGGTAGCAGGATTAGCTTCAAGCTAAATACACGTAGTCATTAGAGTAATACTTCACCCAAAAAGTGTGTTTAGCCTTTTAAGCACTGATGATTAGGTTTCTTGAGCTCACAAAGAAGCTGTTTTTTTCCCCCCTCTTGTAATATTTCTCCCTGACGTCAGAATGCAGTGAGGACCCGCCACGTACTTTTGGCTTGAAGCTAATGGCAAATGTCAGCTAACAACAGCAAAGCTGCCTAAAAATGTCCTTTTAGGCAGCTTTGCTGTTGTTAGGCTTAATAGAGAAGATGTGGATTCTACCAGACGATGTGCAGTAAGATTTGTAAACGGGATTTTTAGGTCACTTCTGTTGTTGTTAGCCGTCAAACCTCATGAGCTTCAAGCCCAATATATGCTGTTCGCTCTTCCTGCATGATGAGGTCACAAAGAAGTGGGGGAATATTCCATGAGCGAATAAACACGTGTTAGTGAGCTCACTTGTTGGTCCTTGTAAGGCAAAATTCACTTTTTGGGCGAAGTATCGCTTTAACTGCTCTGTTTAAAAACAAGTCAGTCTGACAAGAGAATCAGAAGGAGCTCTTTGTTAACTCGTTGCACACAGAGAGCTTTTTACGTTACACACATCCATTACAAAATTCAATTTCTTCCCTTCTTCCCTCAGCCACGCCAGAGTAAATGAGGGTGCACACTCGCTAAGTTTTCCTCTCAAGGTTTCATTGTTTAATTCAGATGATCATGTCACATCCCTAATAAAAAAAAAAAAATCTAATAACGCTCTGAAATCCTCAAATTGGATCTTTTTCTGTAGCTTGATGACCCATCTCTCACAGAGCAGTGGCTCACACGAGAGTAATCCAGCAGTAGTAGGCAGATACTCTACATATTATAGTAATTCTTAATTAAAGTATATTTCCCCAGACTCACACTTGCCTGGAATACCTGAGGTGAGGTTGTTAGATGAGAAGGGATGGCCGTGTGGCTCTGTTCTATTAAACTGTACAGACGTTTCATAACTTTGCAAGAACAGCGGACAATCTCAGGCTGACGATGACGGCCACTCCAGACATCAGCCACGGGGGTGAGGGGGGTGAATAATAAGGAGGCAGCAAATGGAAAGGCCTGTCAAGTGGCATTAAAGTGTCACTTGCAAAATGTGAGTCATCATTACATGGCCGGGGGGCTGGGGTGGGGGGGTGGAATGACAGGAAGTCAGGAAAGTTACTCCGTCTCTATGTTCAACGCCGCAGCATCCAACAGGTTATTTTGAGGATGTCTTCATTAGCGATGTGAACCAGAAAGATTTTGCCAGGCAACGGGTCAGGGGCTTACGGACGGGTCTGTGGCTTGAAAAGAACATGAAAGGCGAATCTGTAATGATGAAAACTCGTAGGGAGACCAGTGCCGTGTGTAAATGGGCGCCACAGAATGGGAGGTTGAGCTACGTTAGCGTAACTACTAACAACAAGCTCCCAAATATTTGACTTCCAAGTCAGGTAATTTTCAGAATAAAGCTCTCGAAGCTCTGACCAAACCGTTACAATGATAAATACTGCTGCTTTTATTTTGAAGATAAGATCACTTAACTGTCATTTGTTAAGCAAATGATTCAGGATCGTACCAGACAAGGCAGATGTGCTCATTTTTCTCAATTTTTTTTTTCAAAAAATAAATAAATATTGCTAAACTAGAGTCGAGCAGTGGTACAGATTCAGTGGAATGAATGCCCCGCCTCATGTCTGAGGCAACAACTAAAGGACTTCCTGGTGCTCCTTTACCGTTGAAATGAGACCTTGAGTAAAGTCTCTCTTTAGGGGCTAACATTAGCATTTGTTAGTGCTGGTAACTTTCTTCATTTTATGGTCTGTGTCCTTTATAAGACTTCAAGTTTGGGCATGAGTACTCTTGTGTTCTGCGTTGTTTCTGCTCCTCCCAGTTCCTGTTTTATTTTGAAGTGAACACCTCTTGTGTGTTACTTCCTGTCTTTGTCTGTTTCCTGCCTTTTATGAGTCTCTGCCCTGTTTCTGTACTGTAACTCAGTCCTCGTCGGTCACTGACCTGCTCCCCGTGTCTCTGGCCCAATCAGCTCCTTCCCTGCCCGCGTGTTCTTCCACCTGTGTCTCGTTGCCTCGTTAGCTGAGTTGGTTTCTATGTTCAGTTTCTTGTGTCAGTCTTTGTCGTCTGTTTTGTCTCTCAGAGTTTTGTATTTAACTCATCTGTTCGGTTTGCAAAATCTCTGACTTTTTTTCAAGTCCAAACTGTGACCTGTTAGCTAAAGTTGAACTTTCATCAGTATGACAGGAAAAAGCCACAACACAGGAATGAGCTCTCAGCAGCTGTATTTCCCTGATGTCTTCATGTAATCTGAAACACCAAAACTGAAAAACATCCCATCCACGTAAACAGTCGATTCCAAATCCTCTGTGTCGTTTCAGTTAGGATGAGAAGAAGGTGTCAAGCGAGCGGAACGTTTGTTGTTTTTTTTTATATATGGGCACACAAACGGACACAATGCTGCTTTGCCTTTGTACAAAACAAATATGCGGGGGACAGCTTCACATATCATCCAGAGAGCCGTGGAGTGGAAAGACAATAATGACAGCCTGATACAAAGTGTTTCTCAAGTAGCCTTAAAGTGTCACTTTCAGAGTGTCAATCACCATCGCATCACCGAGGGGTTTCAAGGGCGGCGCGTCGAGATGGTTCCACTCTGGATGGTTTAACGCTCCAGCTGCCGGGACGAGTTTCCTGCACGCTGTCATTGTGTTTGTCGTCCTGTCATACACACACAAGAAAGCGTTATTAATGGATTCCGTGTACCCACAAACGAGTAAAACTTTGTTTTCAACACCGTCACATAGAAAACTGCGGTCATTCAAGAATTACGAACACTTGCGTGAAATAGTTCTGCTAACATACTTTCATTTATAAAGGAATATCAAATACACATTCAAGAATGAGGCGACGTGTCATAACACAATTCAAAATATGCTCAATTAATTGCCTGTGATTGAGGCAGGAATTCCTCATTCAGTTTTTTTTACGCAGCAAATGGCACTGAGATGCCAAAAGTATTCACAAAGCTGTCACAGACGCACTAATTAAAACAATTACATATGAAAAATCAACTAAGTAAAGTTACAAGTTCCTCTTAAGACGAAAGCATTTTACCCCAGAAATCCTCCTTCATCACGTGGTCAAATGCCTGAAATCACATCTGCGGTTCAAAGGGAGATGTTGGAGCGTTTTGTTCTGCAGCACTAATACACCAACCCAGAACCACACTTGTGGACTTCAAAGCTTTGATGTGTCCTCAAAATGGTGGGTGCTAACGCGTGGCTATAGGAGACCAGTCGTTGCCATGGACACTGACCCGCCCCTGCAGGATTCAACAGACGTTTGTTTCGTTTTTTGCGTGATTGTTTCGGTTAAAGATTTTCTGTATTTTTTGTGATTTTTTTTGTTTGTTTTTTTTTTGGTAAAATTACAGGAGCTGGCGAAAAGTGATCCCGATTGAAAACATCTAGAAAATGGGGGCTCCAGCAGACTTTTTTTTTTTTTGCAGCCAAAGTATGTGGATTTTTGAAAATATGCAACCATCTGCATATTCAAAGAGGTTCCGCTGATTTTGCATTATTGATTTTTTTTATGGAGGAATCGAGATTTTTCTGAAGGGACTGATTAAACGTCCTCACTCTGAAGCCTGCCTGAAACAACCGGGACACGCTTTCCTGTGCCTGCGTCGAAAAACACGTCTACTGTTTTTTTTGTTTTTTTGGGGGCCCATTCAAAAAGATTAGAAGAGACGCACATCAGACGCAAGCAAGCTCGGACGCGTCTCGCTGCTAAAATAGAGCAATAACCTGTTTGCAGTCGCGCTGACACGATATCAGCAGCATTCACTACAGACTGTCAACATTTCTAGCTTTTCTTTCAAAATAAAAAAGCTCTCACAAGCATGTTTGTTTGAAGAATTCAGTCATTTAAAGTTATTTGAAGGGGCTTGTATAGCAGCGTACCTTTAACTAGTTCCTGTTTTTTTTTCTTTGATTTATTTTCTTCCTTTGATTTTTTTATTTTTTTTTTCCTAAGAAACGTTCAGTCAACCAGAGACCCGGGGGATTCAGGCTGTTTTATATTAAAAACGGTAAAACTCTTTACTGGGGAGAGAAATCAGTAATTTTACAAAAGCTCCCTCCTGGAAAGCGTAGAGCAGAAACTCCAGATTGCCTTGCAAATGCGCTTTAGTTTTCAATAAAACAGGCCAGCTGAAGAGGGAGGTCTCTCTCTCTCTCTCTCTCTCTCTCTCTCTCTCCCGCTCTCTCTCTCGCTCTCTTTATTCTTTTAGCTACGTGAGCTTCATGGTGAAAATAACTACGAATTAAATCTACCATATGTCATGATAAACTGTAATGAGAGGGAAACTCCAGATAAACAGATAGATAGATAGATAGATAGACGGACGGACGGACGGATAGATTGATAGATAGATAGATAGATAGATGGTAAAGGCTGCATGCAGGCCCAGGGCTGTGACAGATGCGTGATGTGTGTCTCAGGCCTCACAATCGCGTTTAAGCCTCCAAAATCTCTGTTGCTGAACTAAACTAACCATGTGTAGTTGGCCACAGAGTTCACGCAGGACAATAATCCAAAGTCCCACGCAAAAGAAAAGCAAAGAAACTTCTGGTAGCAGGAAGTTCCAGGGGCTGTGACACCGACGGCGACTAATGAGCCTTCATCGGGTAGCCGACAATTTGCAGTTGTGTAGGACAAGAGCGGCTCCGTCTGAAGTTTTGTTGTTGTTGTTTTAAGTGTGAAAGCAATGCAGCCCAGGTCACGATGAGAATAAAGTAAACTAAAAGTGGAAGAGGAATCGAGACAAACGAGGATTCAAGTTATTTTTAGGGATATTTGTTGCATAGGAATCGGTTCTTAAACCTTCGATTCAAGCGTTTCATCCACCGAATCAGAACCAGATCACAGTAAAACTAATCCTGGTGCAGCGGAGTGTTTGATGTTCTTCTGGTCCTGCAGCATTTTGCAGGACTTTTGGCTGAGCTACTGTGGGAGTGGGAGTTTTATTAGTAAATCAAAGCCTCAATGATCATTTTCAGATTAATGTGGATGAAAAATGGCCTTGGAATATTCTGCAGTTGAAAGAAAGATGGGACCTAAACATCAAAGCCGGAATGGCTACACCTACATTACACCTACGTTAATTGCTACTGGCCTCGCTTTAGAAGACAGAAATTCATGTCAGATCACTTCAGTAAGAGTTGGGGAACTATTTTTGATTTTGTTTCATGCGCTTGCAGAAAACTCTGTGACATTCATTTCTTCTTTATTTTTTTTCTTCCCTTATACAGAAGTGTAGTCGGAGTTGTGAGGCCGCCGGAGCCTTGAGGTTTTATAGGCACACATAACCAAGTTGTCAGCATAATTGTTCAGATTTATAGTCAGTTATTGAAGGTCCAAGTGGAAGCATGTACATTGGGGATAAAGAAAGGTCAGAGACTCAACCTTTCCAGAACTCAGGTACAGTAAGATTTATCATCCAGATACCAGTTGGGAGAAGAAAATCTAATCCACAGGTTAGTGTGGAATATCTGTCCCTAAATCAATATAAAAAGCCTGTGAGCAGAACAGCCTGTGCTTTAAATGCAAGGGGAAAACCAGATTTTTTTTCCTCCTTTTTTTTTTTGTAATAATGAGGAAACCGCAGATCCATCAGAAAAAAGAATAAAAGAGGAGGTACCATCTGCTGGGATGTCTTTTTTTAAAATGTCATCATAGAGGGTTTCACAGATGCTCCCGGAGGATCCAACGCGCATGCAGAGCAGTTTTAAGGATATTTTACTGCTGCACAGGCAGACGACAGAAGACTGCTAGAGTTAATCCACAATGACCTGAAAACGACTGAATCTGTTCTGTCCGGTCACAGAACGCGCATGTCTGGTTGACACACTTGAGTTCCTCGTGTGTCGTTTAAGTCGTCACATGGCGGCGGTCATCGTTTCCAACATGGCAGCAGAGTAACAAGCTCACCTTGCAACTGAACTTTGTTTCCGCAAACCCTGAAGGAGATGGACAGTCTCGCCAGTCCTCCATGTTGCTCCGGGTTCAGCTAACGAAGTACGGAGGATTTCTTTTCTTTTCAGTGGAAAAGATTTATGTTTGTGATTATGATTGTTTTGACAGGACTGTTTTTAAAGTCAGTGGCTAACAATGTCACAAGGTCAGGCTACAAACACCCATGTCTGTCACCGGCAACACGGTCAACAGCGTCCCAATGTTAAGCAGCTAGAGACATGGTGAAGAGCAAACATCTGGTTTCCCTGTGAGATATCACAGTACATCGGGATCCCGCTGAGACTCAGTTACGTGAAATGATGCAAAAACACACACACAAAAAAGCCAGAAATGCGTTGTGTTAACCCACGAGAAGACTTGAGATACTGGCATCTCATTCGTACGCCTTTTTGTTGAAACCAGGAAGCACAAACTGGGTCAAAACGACAAAGGAATCTTTCATGCAGACGATGAGTGTAGGTAGATGATCTCTCTGCGCCAGAACAAAGACCAATGGAATGCATGATACGGTGTGTTTAATATTCTGGGCTGCTCTCTCCTGCACGTGCAGCCATGATACACTGTTATCCATTAACCCTGAGTACCTGCTGCTGTTTGACTTGAAGAACACGAACAACCAAAGACGACTTCACTGCTTCTTTTCAGCGCCAAGTGTGTGTTATTGAATGTAGTGGAGCTGTAAATTGGATAAAATAAAAGACTGACAAAACCGTAAAACATTCCAAACAATACTGTAAGTTTGAATACCGGATACAAGACGTGATAATAACAGTAGTAATGGAAACAGCTCAGTCGGATTTAGAAATCAAATGTAAGGCCAGCAGAAAGGCGTGAGGGATTTTTGGCGTATGAAAGCCAGCACTTCAGAGAATCAAGAATCGATTTTGTGATGGAGCCGTGGAGGATTAACTTGCAGCCTGCAGTGCAGAGCAGAGTGATCTTATCATTAGTAATTTGACAAAAATCAAGAGTAATCATGAAAATATTTGAGCGAGCATTAAGTGTTTGTGGATAGCTGCTGTCAGCGCTCTTGAAAAGGATTTCGTGAGCGGTTTGGAGGACGGAGCGTCTCTGTTATGACGGCTATTTTAGGATCAAGACCCAGTGTTGGAATGTTTTTTATAAAGTATGTAAATTCACTATAACAGGGATTGTTGTTTGAGGCAGTGTTGTGGTACACTGCTCTAGGAAAGTTTGACACGTAATTTCTATGGACTCTACATTACATTTTACCTCGAAGCAAGAGGGAATATAATCCTGTAATTTTCACATTGAATAAATGCCAGAAAAAGAGGAAAATCATCAATGAATGAACTTGTGTGCATTGGTTCTTATTTATTTTTGTCTGATTAAAGCCTCTTTGCTGAGCTGGCTGACATTTTCCTGAATTAAAATGATTTAGTGGTTGTTTACTTTGTGTCCATGAATCATCACCATGGCAAACCAAATGTGCATTAATCCTCAACTAAAAATAGACCCAATTAATTCTACAGTTCTGTTCATCCCTTTTTGTTTGTTTGTTTGTTTTTGTATTTTTTTTCCATTTTCTACATTGCTTATCCATTCGGGGTCGTGGGGGGGCTGGAGCCTGTCCCACTGGGTGAGAGGCGGGGTTCACCCTGGACGGGTCACCAGCAATTAGGGGTTCAGTATCTTGCTCAAGGGTACTTGGACATGGTCACCGAGGGAAGTGAGGATCGAACCAACGACCCTTCGGTTATAGACGGCCACTCTTCCTCTGAGCCATGCTGCCCAAGTTTGTGGGTACTTTACAAGATGAGTTTTGTCTTCATGGCTTTATGATGAATGCCATAAATAAGTTGTAGTACAGGTAATGTAAATTGTAGTATATAATACTACTTTTGAGATATAATATTGTTGTTTTCTTTGGCCTTTCAAGCCCAAAAAAACTACTTCAGCATCGTGGCTCTGCACCTCAGCAATGTGAGCCTGTCACAGTGACCCTGACCTTTGACCACCTCATGAATTCCAGCTCATCCTGGAGTCCCAGTGGGTGTTTCTGGCCGATTAAATGCATCACAAATGGACCTGAAGTTAATCTGTTGTACGCAGGAACTGAACAGGACTCCCCATCCTACCATCCACTACCCTCCAGCAGCCGACCCTCGATCACGATGTCATTGGATCATGCAGGAAACCATCTTGTCAAGCTTGGAAAAAAAGTGGTTCTAAAGATGTTTACTTTGACAGAGGAGCAAAGAATGCACTAATGAACATTATGTTTTTGTGTCAGTTGATTGATCCAAAATGCACTTCCTCAGTCTGTAGTCTGAGGTGTTAACACAGCTGTTGTAGTGGGTTTAAACTGTTAACCAGTGTAAACTAGCTACTTTTGAAACAATCTGCTTGTATTTGTCATCTTCCAACTCCATGCAAACGTCTCAAGATGCTATCCCAACTTTAACAATGAGGACGGAACAAAGATGTTGTGGACCGGATAAACCAGATACACCGGAACCCCGAAATACTGGCCCTTGTTCCCAGAACCTCAGTAGTCAGACAAGATGGTGGGGTCCTAGCTTGGCACGTCACGCGCCGCAGTATGAAGAGGCTGCGCTCACTATTTTTCGGAGGTTTCCCTGTGTTTGTAAGCGCTGATGCATTGGAAGGTGTTGCAAGGATCACGTTCTACTATATGATTTTAATACCTGAAAATCACCAGTGGCTGTCTGAAATGATAAAAGTGTATCACATTAAATCAAAAGCAGGTTAGTAAAGAGTGATTTATTCAGCATGCTGCTAAAAGAAGTAGGACGGGACACCGTTCGCAGCCGCCTTATGATGAAAACTAGTTTTTGCATAAACATTACTTTGATTACCTGGCGGAGTCCCAGAGCTGCATCATAAACAACTCAATATCCTCCTCAGTTATATATTTGTATTGGCACCTCGCCCGTACTACACATCTTGGAAACCAAAGGCTGTGAGAATGCTGGTTGGAGCTGCGCGCCTCTGCCTCTGGTTTATCCCTTGGCACGGGCACACGCAAATCTGTGTTAATTTAATGCTTGCCGCCCAGGCTCCATGATCCTGTGGGAGTGCCTGTGCCCCTGTAAGTGAGGCTGAACACTTTATCCCATGGCATTAGTCGTCCATGTTTGAGTTAATACCCTAGAGTAGAGCCTCTATCTAGAGGCATTAGTGTCTGACACACAGCCCGCATTGGGGGGGGGGGGGGGGGGGGGGGCTCTTCTCCCACTGCACCCTACTCTTCTGTGTTGTTTCTCTTTCATCCTTTGCTGTATATATTTCTTTTTATCAGCTCACATGTTGTGCAGAAAGATACATGAGCAAGTCGCTCGCATGCAGATGTGCCGCTTCAGAAATACTGCAGTAGCACGTCGAGTTCATATTCCGAGTTTGTTAATTTTGTAGTTCTCTCCAACATAATCTTCAAATGAGATTAAAGTTGTTCTTTTTTTTTTTCTTGTCGTGAAAATGTCACTTTTAAAACATCAGATTATGAAAAGAAGCTGGTTAGCATGTTAGCTGCGTTTAATAACTTACAAGTAACGTTGGCGTGTGAATGATTTAAGATCCTTAAGCAGCAGGATTTACTTGCAGTATTATATTTACACATCAGTACAGGAGAAGCACACCCTCCTCCAGCTCCTCCTCGCGCTCCCACACACAAACACACATATGCTCGCTTGTGCCATTATGGTAATGAAAGACAATGTCTCCAATCATTTAAAGTAATTAGAGTAGAAAATCCTTCTACTTTAATCAATTGATTTCATATTTCTGCGGCGCATTCCGAGACTAATTAATTATTTTATCTTGTTTAATTTCTCCTAGATTGTAGCAATGCATGATTGCAGTTCTTGTTGGTGCAACACATCAGCACAGCATATGCTCACTAAGAAGCCTGATTCGTACAGGATGCTCAGAATAATTTAAGAGGGGGATGTTGCTCTTCCTGTCTGCAGCTTAACGTCTGCAGATAAAGTCCCTGACCTGTCATTTCCCCGTTATCACACGGGTAGCCTTTGCACCACATTCACCAGTGGTCTCCTTATTCTGGTGATAACCTCCGGCTGACAACAGTTATCGCAGTCTGGTATTTCACTTCATAGAGGGTGAATTGTTCAAAAAGTCCTTTTCTTAAAAGAGAAAAAGAAATGTTATCCTGATCAGCAGCTGCCTGGTAGAATAATATAGCGGTCGCCAGACCAACACAATTATGGTCCTTTTATTAACCAGACTCATGTTTAGTGAGTAATGAGTTTTATATGTTCTGGAAACATCTAAAGAGGCTGCACGGTGGTGCAGTGGTCAGCACTGTGGCCTCACAGCAAGAAGGTTCCAGGTTCCAGTCCCGGCTCCATCACAGGATCTTTCTGTGTGGAGTCTCCATGTTCTCCCTGTTCCTGTGTGGGTTCTCTCTGGTACTCCAGCTTCCTCCCACAGTCCAAAGACATCAAGAGGGGACGAGGCTGATTGATACTCTAAATTGACCGTAGGTGTGACTGTGAGTGTGAATGGTTGTCTGTCTCTATGTGTTGGTCCTGTGATGGACTGGTGACCTGTCCAGGGTGAACCCCACCTCTCACCTGAAGGCTGCTGGGATAGGCTCGACCCCCCCCCCCCCCCCCACGACCCTTAACAGGATAAGAGGAAGAAAATGGATGGATGGAAACATTTCGATTTGTTCACAGGGATGTTGTTATTCTAGGTGCTTCTGCCCCTAGTGGTTCAATTAGATGATGGATTATTGGCCTAGAAAGTCTTTTTTCTCGTTATCAACTTGCTATTTATATGTTTCATTAATTAATAAGAATAACAGGCTTTTTTTTCCCTGCTGGGGGTCATTGAGCTTATTTTGCTGATGTAGTTTCTAAACTGCACCTGATTGGGTCTCGTCTATATTAAAACACTTACAGTAGGTGATGGTGTTCTTTCTCAACATGTCCAGGAGCTCCACACATGCAGCACAATATTTGTGTCTTTATTCTGCATCTGAAGAAGGAAAAGGAATGTCAACACCCACAAAAAGAAAATCTCAGAACTCTGCAAGGTAAAACATTTGAATATATATTTGCGGCAGCTGTTTTTGTACGTGTATGTAACAAATCACACTTCAGAGCATCAGCTGGTATCTCTCTCTTTCCCTCCCCCTGCTCAAACTGTAGCTCCTTCAATGTGAAAAATGTCAGGTACGTACAGGCGATCCACAAATAAACCTGTTTCATCTCTGCGCTCTACGAGTGACACACTCACGCGAGCCACGTGGGATCACGCGTGTGCGGTGGGATCTGACGGTCATAGCAGCTGTGCACAGGGCCGCTGGTGTGACGAGGGTCTTGCTCGTGAATGTAGAGTGAAAGTGAAAGACTGAACAGCCCTGCAAGATCTGTCTGTTACGTGACAACAGGATTTTCAGGAGGGGAGTTCTCTGCGTTCTGAAAAGCTGCTACAAATTCCGAATTCATATCAGTGCATTCAGCGGACCGGTGTCTCTGACGATATTACAGCTGGAGATGATAGCGGTCGTGGTGTTTTGAGTGATACGTACAGTTTCTGTCAGCCTCGTTCTCCTTTTAGCTGATTCAGATCAGCTGATTAGACCGCGTCTCTGATGCCTGCGCTGTTGGCCACACTTGACTGACATTTCTCAGCCGATCTTGCTTCCATTTGAACTCGTGTTGTTGTTGTTGTTGTTCCGGCGTGCGTGACTGTGAGCCGGAGTCGGTGACACAACGCCGCCGCCGCTGCTGCTCTCGTGTATAACATCAAACAGTGAGTCATGATACATTAATCTTTCATAAAACAATATGAAGCATGTAGTGACTCTTGTCTTTGACATTTTTAATTAATTTCTCAGGAAATATCACACGGACCTTTTGCAGAGGTCTGCTCTCTCTCAGCTCTACTTTTATGAATTCTTAATGTTCTAGAGAAGTACTTCACTGGATCTTTTCTCATACGACGTAAGTGTTGCTGGGACAACGTAATGAGGAACTATTCCTACAGGTGCATTCAACATTGACCAAAAGCCCACACATCACTCGGCTCTTTTTATTCCCCATCTTTGATTACCGAGAGGTCACACAGACAAAGACATGTAGCACTCTGCCAGAGCAAATCCACTTGATTTTGAGTTTAACCTCAAGTAAAGAGGTGAGAAAAAAAATGTCCTTCAAGTCAGCACAAACTAGGGTCCATCTCCTTCACCGACTGGATAAAATCTCTTTCTGACGGATGAAGAGGAAGAAAATTGTTAAATTCTTCTTCATAGCTGATATTAAACGGATATTTGTCAGAACAGTGTCACTGCAAGCCATCTTCTTCAGCTCTTTCTTTTACTTACCACAATAAGTTAACCAGGACGTGAAACGGATCAAACTCACCTTCATTTCGTTTTGTTAGTTCTTTTAATCTGGACATAAATGATGAGATCATCCTGAAAGGCAATGCACCGTCCTGTTCTCATGTTCTCTGCTGGCGGGTTCCTCAAACATCCTCACCGCTACGTTGGGACCCTTCATCATCCTCATCATCGTCTCTCTTGAGAGATTCGTCCAGTGAGTTGGGACCAGCCAGATGGAGGAAATGTGTGCGCTTTCACTATTTTCTGCTAAACGTTGCAGTGAGCTCGCCATTCTTGCTTGAACCTCAGGTGTCTGCCATGTTGTCATGAAAGCCATGCAGGTAGACGTGCATGGTGGAACCACGACACCCTGACGAACGCAGAGCGAGAACGTGGTATAGTTTGGATACAGAATGGTGCAGGGATGTAAAAACAGGTTACAACAACTGTTACTTCCAGCTGGTCGGCTGTCCGTTGACGAGTGACACGGCACCGTAGCGAGGTTGACCACAGGCTCGTCGGTTCTGGAATAGGCTTGAAGACAAATATTGAATACAACATTGATTAAAAAGTGGCACAAAGAAAGAACGGCTTCATAAAATGTGATTAATAAACTACAAGCAAGTCCTCAGGTGAAAAGTTGTCATCGACAAGGATGGTGTCCTTTATCTGGATCAGGTAACAATAAAGGAGGGATCTCACCAGACTGGGGGGGGGGGGGGGGGGTAGCCTGTTAAACACAGTGGAAGAATCCCTTCAGATTAGTTTTGGCTGGTGGAGTTTTACGCTCTCCTGAAACCATAGAAAGGACGTGTCCAGGTTGTCTGTCCGTCCTGATGGTCATCAACGAGATACCTCAAATGTCCACAAGGACGTCCTGAAAAGATCTGGTGGTCAAAGGTCACTGTCACCTTACCCGACACAAGATTCCAGGAGGAGGAATTTTCCTCCAATATAGTACAAACATCCACGGCGGCTCAAGGATGAAAACACAGTGAGGGTCAAAGGTCAAGGTCACCGTCACTCACCACAGATGCGTTCAACTGCTCCGAGGCATTCCGAGATTCATTCGAAACAAAAAGAGAACAAAAGAGACTTTCAGGTGTTGGAACAGTAAAAACTGTCTCCAGTCACAAAAAAAGAAACCCAGGAGGGGTGAGAGTGAATATCCAGAGAACTGACCTTGGTAACCAGCAGTTGCCTCAGCAACCAGCAACCAGCGCTGTTCACTGCCAACGCCCAACTTTGACCTCCTGCAGCCTCCAGTGGGGACCTTGAGCTGCGGGGAAGATCTTCACCGTGAACGCATTTCATACACCTTGTCGCTATTTATGGGGCCTAATAAGCATGTGCTCTGATAAGTGTAATTAGTTCTCTTACCCTTTTATGTATCGGATTAAGATCTTAATGACAGAAATGAAACATTTTAATGTCTCCCAAGTTTTCACTTCCTTGATCTCCTATACTTTCATTATTAATTAGCCGGTTCTACTGAGCAAGAACTGCACAAAAATTCTTTCTTTTTCACTGAAGCGCACAAAAACCTTAGCCATTTCCCTCCTAACGACACTGATGTTTACCGTATTTAAGTCCGTCAGTACTGCGTTAAGCTGTCCCATCATAGTGCAGTTTTAATTCTTCCAGAGAAAGAGAACGATTTAGACACAAGCCAAACCGGCGGGAGACGACAGGGTGCGACGCACCTCTGGGGAATTCATTTCAAGCCTGCATTGTTGATTCTCCTCTATCACTACATGATTTATGAGGGAACCCTATTGAACACAGATTCTATATTACAATTGCATCTACCATTTAATGATAGATTGTGATCATTAAACTCCTGACACAAATTCATCAAACCCCACCCGGGCTACGTGTGAACCGACTAATGAGAATTTGATCTTGTTCTCCATTAAAAGTTTGAAATCGAAAAACTTTTTTTTTTTAACTTAACATGGGATACTGTTAACGAGTTAACTACTACTGTTAACATGAATGCAGTTCATCCACATAGGGGATAGTTGCTGTTTTTAATAAACCGCTCAACAATCAGAAATGAACAAAGGCGTTCAAAGGGGAACTTGGGTGCTTCGTTTGATTTCTCTCCAGCTCTCTGTGGCTAATCAGGACGTCTCTCTGTCTCTGTTTTTTTTTTTCCTCCATGTTTGCTGCTCAGTTTCAGTTCTGACACAGATGCTCTGGTGCAGCCTGCGACGCTCGTATGCAGGGCTGCTGCAGCAGCAGCAGCAGCGCAGGAATCAATGCAGGAGAGACACAATACCGAGTGTTATTGGTGATTACAAAACTGATTGATTAGCACCAAGTCAAAGGAAACACTAATGATGTGATCTATGTAGCCGTTTCAGTGGAAAGACTATTGATTTTATTTTGACTTCTCTGCTATTTTGACTCTTTAGCTTCTCATTTCAGTGGAGTAAATAAATAAACAGCTCTGATGAATACAGTCACTTCTGCAGAGCCCTGGAGAGGCTACAGGCCATAATTATTGATCCATTGATTGATTTCTGTTTTTTGGCCAAGAGGCATAACACTTTTATACTTACATTGTTTCAAGGCCACAAGACCCCCCCCCCCCCCCCCATTAATTTGAGGCTGCATGAACTTGTTTGTTTAATCAATTTAGTTTTTTGAAGCCTCAACATATAACGTCTTCTCTCAGTTTCATTCATTTGTGGCCACAAAACAGAAGTTGTACAAAGGGAGATCTTGTACAAGACAGAAAATACAAAATCACTAAACTGATGGCAACAAATTCATTAAATTGAGAGAACAACTTTTATCCTGTGGTCCCAAAACAACTAAATCAATGAACAAGTATACTGAGACCATAAAATAAGTTCAAATAAATCTTCCTAAATCTACCCCCCCCCCCCCCCCATTGTTCAGGCAGGCCTCTGTATAATTCAGTCCATATTTGAATGTGCTGGCAGCATCACTCAGCCACAGCACGTTGTGTTGCCAAATTTGTCTCCATCCACCAAAAGCTGAGCTCACCACATTAAATATGAGGGCAACAGTGACGGTGGCGCCCACAGGTCGCGCGGGGAAGAAGAGCGGCCGGGGATGCTGACTCACTGCGAGTCATTCCATCCTGGTGCTTGGCAGGCTAATTCCACCCGTGTCTGTGCTGAATGATTTATCAAGTGGCACTTCAGCACAGGTGTTTTGCACATGAGCAGAATGCAAAAAAGAAGCTCCTTCAAGTTTGGAGATGAGTGAGGCTGCAGCCGTCTCCCGAGACTGGAGTATCACCGGGAGGTTTAACGGGGACAGTGAAACACGGGAGGGGGGGCCTTCAGGCTGACAGAGCAAGGTTACAGATCACCAACTACAGGAAGACACTCACCTCACACACATCAGCTTTGTTAGTTTTGCTTCCGTCGGTTTAGCCTCTTGTCCTGCGTGCAGGCTAGAAAACACCTACATGTTTACAGAGCAAGTTTTACTTAAAATGTTCTCACATGGGTGCCCGCCAACATGGAGGTCGCTGGTTCGGCTCCCTGTGTTACCTCCAGCTTGGTTGGATGTCCTGGATGAGGGAGTGAGTCCTGGTCGCTGCACTAGGACCTCATCTGGTCAGTCGAAAACAATTTTGGGAGGAAAAAAGAAAAAAGAGTTAGATTCGAGAAAAAAATAAATATTTCACATGAGATTGAGGACAACAGCATTAACAGTAAGATTATTGGTGCTTATTGTTGTCTTAAAAGATCATGAATAAGCTATTGTTAGCCAGCAGTTAATCATCCACAACAGTTGCTAATTTGATGCTTTTTGCACATTAAAAATTGAACTATTAACCAAATCACTTCTTTTGCTGTTGTTGTGAATCACCATGGTAATAATTTACACGTTCAGCATGTTTTATATCTAGAGTGTGTGTTCACAGAGCTGGAAAAACCCCAGAGGGTTTATCATGTCGCTCCCCTCATTAAAAAATACACTCCATCTCGCTTATGCAATCGCTATTAACATAGAGAGACAACATGAAGCAACTCAAACAACTCCCAGTCACCAGGCAATTACCCACATTTTCATTTAAATTATAGTATAGCTGCGATTCAGGAAAACTTTAATTTTGAAACACAAGAGCCGTTTAATCACACCACTAGAATGTAGAGATCTTACTCTGTGAATGTAAAGAACAAGAATACGCTCTTAATATTAGATTTACATTCTGGTTCCGTGGTTTCCAAATATCAGGGTATAAGCAGGCAGATATGAACTCCTGGATCAAATAAAAATTGCTCCGGTCTCATCACTTTACTCCAAAATGAGTTCACTTTAGTTTTTCAATTTATTTCTGTGGCTCTTTTTATTAAAAAAAAAAAAAAAAAAAGGTTCAGGCAGAAAGGCTCAGTCCAGAGTGCCGTGCCGGGACGCGCTCAGCATAGTTAGCCAGAGTTTCAGTTTACACATTTTCAATTAATCTGAGAGGGAGAGCAGCTTGTGTTTGTGCAGATTTGTGTTTGTTTTTTTCTGGTGTGATCATCAAGCATTCTGCTGATTCAAAGTCCATCTGCACTTCCTTGATCCTGCAAGCAAAACAGTTGAAACTCTCCTGAATATCAACAATGTCAGTGGGTCTACAACATAGTGAACGCGCCTCCACAGAGGTGAACGCAGCCACGCCCGGAGACGTTTTGGCCCCCGAGCAACTTATCCCGGGGCCCAAATTAAAGTCGCAAGCAGTGATGAGCTGGTCTGTGCAGACCTCAGTGTCTGGCTGCTCTGTAGAATATGATGGGAAGTGAAACCTGATAATATTTGGATTCAACATGAAGGAACAATCAAATGCTGCAGTGCGATGCAAATATTCCTCCTTGCATCCACCTGGTGGCGCTGCAGAACACACACTTATTATGTATGATGTTGCTGTACATCTGGTAAAGACAATGCTTGTCCTCAGGTTGGGACTCCCATCAAACTGGTGATGTTTGGAAAAGATCTGGCCTTGTAGAGTTCAGTGACAACATTTTATGTTCTGTGACCAAAGATTAAAATTGCGCGCTTCGTGACCATAACAACTTTAAATGAAACCTCAACCTTCACTGTCATAAATCCTAGAGTTCTTAAGGTGTTTCTGCCCAAATTTGAGATGTATCAGGTCGACCTACTCGAGGGAGTACATCAAAGTGTAAAAAAATGTCATTTCTTGCTGTCACCTGGTGACGCGATGACTAATCGCCCGTGGCCAATCCCATGACCCAACGCTAAAGCAATCAGCAAAGCTCTCGTGTGATCCAGCTACTGAAAAACGCCCTCGAAAAACGACAACGTCCTCGGCTGACTGGGGTCCGCGTCCCAGCACCATCTTTCCAGTTACTGCTGGACTCATCACTGAAGGCTCATCAGCTAAAATAATAACAGGTAATGAGACAAATGATGAACAAATCTTTTGCAGTATTGAAGTTTCAAACATTAACAGCAGGAGACAATCAGAGAGAAATGGAGGAGATGGGAATTAGACCGATTCAGCACCACAGAGAGAGGCAGAATGAGACACGGGAGCCAAACCCAGCAGGACTGGGTTTCAGCATTTCAGCACCATGGAGAGAGACATAAAGGGAGACCGGCCTCGTCCCACTTGACAAAAATGCACTCAGTCTAAGCTGAGGCTCTGAAGTGGTGGTGTAGCTGGATCAAATAAAGTATACTCAAAACAGTCATTACATATATTTTTTTTTTAAATTGGTGCGATGTTCAAATTAACTGTGCTTGTCATAATGCAGCATGTATGAGAAATGGAGAATTGGAAGGGGCTCCTGTTACACAGTTTGATAGAAACAGAAAACGAAGCAAAACAAATGTTTTTGCTCCCGCTTTAGTTTAGAGATTCTTTATGAAGAATTTCAAGATTAAAGAGAGACCTCACCCGAACTTCTCTTGAACTCGCAGAGACATCGTCTTTTTTTGGTGATTCCAGAATGCAGAAAATAACTGCCATGTCTTTAGCTTAAAGCTCAATGGAGACCAACAGCTAACAACAGCAAAAAATGTCAAAAATGCCTGTTTACAATCCTTCAATGGTGCCATCCAGCACATCTAGAACACCTCCACCTACAAGTTTGAAGCTTAGTTCTTGGATTATACCAGCAGATGTGCCTGAGAGTTTGGAAACAGATCATCTTGGACAGTTTTGTTGTTGTTAGCTGTTGGTCTCCATTAGCTTTAAACTAAAGAAAAAGAAATGTAGCCTGAGGAAGAAGTTAATAGAGAGGGAGATTATTGGTTGATTGGCAGTTACGGTAATGTCCTCCACCGTAGGCATTTAGGAAGTTACAGTTGAACCAGGCTTTTTAACCACACATAAAAACAGGTTTCTGTTTCTTCCTCAGCCTATACCTTAATCTGTGATTATACTACTTAATGGAGTCCCTATTAATTTTAGACAGGACATTTCACAACATCACGCATACGGGCTATCTCAGTTGCAGAGGTAATAAAGCACTCAGCAACAACTTGTTACCATTAATGGGAAAAATCGTTATTTGAGGGAAAGCTGTTGAGAGCTACTTGAGGACAACATTTGAGGTAATACATCTTTCATGAGGACACAGTTTTAGCCTGGCGTTCTGGTCCTACATTCATCCCTCACAGATCCAGCCCCTCGCTCGGATACATTTTGCCTCTAATTTCGCCTTCACCACCATGTATATTCCATCAAACAGATGCTTAGTCAGAGTCCTCTCAGCAGAGCGGCACCTCCCAGCTTTCTTGACATGCTAAGAGGAGCCCATCTTCGTGCTTTGAGTTTCTAAATTCTAACAGCTGCAAGCTTCTGAGTTTATAAGTAAAGCAACCTGGATAAATGGTTGAAACCCCTAGAAACTTAAGACTCTAGAGTCTAGAGAAGGCACTCGAAGGGCCTGAGAGCTAACTGTGCAAACACTCCCTTACAGGGAATTCTAAGTTTAAACACAAGGGTCTGAACGTGCAAAGTAGACCTGAGGAGGATGAACAAGGTGAAGGCTAAAACCATCAACAACACCTCGACGAGGAGCGCAAGCAGGCCTCTACACACTGTCCTGATTGGCCTTTACAGACAGAACTCAACATGGACACGCTCGTTTGGAAATTACACAAAATATTGAAGAGCTTCAAGTTTTACCAGTGATCCCAACATGTGTTTTATCATCCTAAAACTCTGCGTCCTGTGGGGACTGAAGAACATTTCAAAACATATATGCAACGCTTTGTCATGAAACATACATACATATAACTCGTTGTGCACAGCTAATCACGAGCATTCCTACGGATCTCAAGCAACAGGGCAGTATTTCAGTTGCTTCTCACATGGCGGCCAAGCAACAAGCAATCTAATTTTAAAACCTAACAGTGGATTAAAATGCGATTCTGGACGCATTCGAAGCAAAACATGGGCAATACAGCGAGCAGCCATGTTTAACCGTATTCTGTATCTGTGTACTATGACATCAGTGCTAGCGACAGTTGGGCTGCAGTGCTGGGAAACCCACAAAAATGTTTTGTCTGAGCGGAAAATGAAATATTTATTCATCGTAGAAGCAGTGATGCTGTGGTTAAAGTGTGGTTAAAGTGTAGTTAAGGTGTAGTTAAGGTGTGGTTCGGGTAAAAAAAAAGGAAGATTAACGATAGCCTTGAATGCTTCATTGTCAGTTCTCTTGCCTGAAACACAGCAGTAACTTCCTTCCCTTTTTCTGTCTCTCTATCTTTTTAGTGATACTAGTTCAGTAAGTTTCTCTCATGTGTCTAACTCTTATTTCTCGTAGTTGATTTTGTCTCTTAATTCCCACCATCACTCCTTGCTTGTACTGCCTCCCAGTTATGTGGGTCATCACACAAATTATACTGCATTACTTTTCAAGAAAATAGGTGCTGGGCAAAATTGTGCAATGCTAAAGGGTTTGCATCTTTAAGCAGCAATGCATCGGCACCATGAAGCTGCCGAACAATTCGTGTCCATTTTGCACGTCTGGACAGATAAGCTCGTCCTCCGCAGCCGCTTGTCGGCTACTGTTTTCTACCGCTAGACGCTGGGCAGTCGCACCCAAACAGGTACTGTCGGTATGTCTGAGCTTGTTTTCTGGACCACACACGTGACTAGGAAGGACTGGCGAAGGGGAACAGTAGGTTAAACTGAAAGATGGGTGTCGAGTCTCCATGCAGACACTAGATGAAAAAAGAAAAAAAAAAAGGTAAAATAGGAACAAGGTGAATACAGCAGAGATGCAACATCTGTCTGCTGCGGGAGAAGAATGTCACCATTTTTCCATTCTGACCCAGTTTTTCCAACTCCTTACCTTCTTTCTGTCCTGCCACAACGGCACACTTGAGCTGCCTAAAGGAGATTTGCTCCCACCCCCTGGGATTTACAAAAGAAGGTGGCACTTTTCTAATAATAATAAGGATTGCCCTCATTCCGATGTGAAGAGTCGGGAGAGAGGAGATGAAGAGCCGGCTACTGTTATCTGCTAATAGTAACATTGAAATATACCGTGATATTTAGTTCAGCTGATACCTACACATCCAAACGCAAGCAGAGCCTCTTTGGACTGTGTTTTCATGCTTCCGTCCGGTCCCACTGGATTCCTAAACACACACAACCAGAGGAACAAGCGTCGATACTTCTGATCTATAACCGCTGGCGTTACAACAATATGGTGCTGCAGCTACGTAGCATTGATAGATTACAGCGAAGCCTTCAGTGCAACACCAAGGTCAGCAATAACAAATGAAACATATCATGTCACTTCTTATGTTCCTCCTGAACTTTAGCTTTGATAGCTCATATATTTTAGCGTAAATCATCCAGTGACACAAACTAGATAGATCATTTGAGATATCTTCCCATTCCTTTTAGGATTCACTGCATGTTCGACGGATGTTTGGTGTTTTTTTGAAGAAATTGCACCTGTGGTGGTGGTGCACTTCAGTAATGCGTGTGTGTGTGTGTGTGTGTGTGTGTGTGCGTGTGTGTGTGTGTGTGTGTGTGTGTGTGTGCTGGGAGAGCAATGTCCTACCACAATGAGACCTGACAGGGTTATTTCATTAGACTTCTGTGGGCGGACTAATAGAGGGATGAAGCATGAAACTAATAAAGGAAATTCTAGCCCCGGTAAATGCATGAATTTTCATTAATCCGTATCTCTAGTGTCTCCTCGTCACTTTCCCTGGCGTGCTTGTATATATCTTTCGGTGGTGTGGGCGTGGCTAACCCGTCCCAGCTCTCTGATTCCTTCACGCACGATTGTAATCCACACACTTGCTTCGTGTCAAACTGCAGCTGGTCTCTCATTGGCTACATCAGCATGTACAGTACGGCAATAATCCAGCTAACTCGGTCTGAATGAGCATGATTTATATTTGCAGAACAAGCTCGAAATGAATGTGGGTGAAAAGCTGTTAATTTTTGGTCTATAGGACCAATGCTAGCCATTGCTACAAGCTAACATATCATACAGTACAAAACATGCGGTCTGATCGTCTCCCTGCTCACATTCTGATGTTTTCATACTACAGGATTTCCAGCCCAGGTTTTGTCAGTCGGGCCAAAACAGACTCCAAATCTTGTAGTGAATGCACGGTACTGTCTAATTGATTAATGGCTGCTCTTTAACTTTTCATTTGTGCCCTGTTCTGAGGTTGTGATCATCGTTCCTTCAAGTCCAGGACATCCTGCCGCAGTGGTAAACTCGTCAGCCCAGGCCGCCGAATGAGGTCACAGACCAAGAAGTAATCTGATTAAGATTCCTATCTGAGTTTTCGCAGCATTTTCATGAGAAATGCTCCACTCGTATGGAAAATTTCAGAGGGAAACTCCAACTCAAGGATGAGCGTCTTCACTTGGATGTTGCTCTGTTGCATGAAAACAGGAATACGAATGGATTATTTTCAAAGAAACTCACCTTAATCTAAACAGTAGGATTATTGCACATAAACTCAACCAGTGTCTTGTACGAAAAAAGACAACAAAAAAAAACGTTCTCCTGATGGAAGCTTCTAGTTGTTCTCTGCTCTGCCTTGTGTTGGTTGCTTTACTTAACCACTTTGTCTTCTTGGCCTGTATCTTGGTCTCCTCCAATTGTTCCCCCCAGCGGTTAGCTCTGCTCTGCCTGTCCTTGAGGCTGCTTTAGTGTTGGCGCTTACCCAGCATGGTTGTAATCTCCTGCAAGGGCTTACACCTCAGTAACGTTACATTCTGACTGCAGGGAATTCCGTCGCGCTTTTTGACAGTTGATTGCTTTTAATGTGAAGCAGCGGCAAATGTTTGCTTTACATCTGCAATAACCTCACACACCTGTGATATGAGTGAGGGAGCGTGAACGCCGAGGCTGATATGAATTAGATGCTTCATTTCCTGCTGTATCTGTATGTGTGGGAAGACAATTTGATTCCGGTGCTTTAAGGGGGGGGGTCCCCGCAAAACAAATATTGGAACAGATCTTTCCGAAGTGCTTTTGAGAAATTGAAAAAGGTTCCACTTAACTGATGATTGTGTGGAAACCTACCTTGATGAGTTAGCCTAAATTAAGAAGCAGTTAGACAGTAACATCTAAGGCAAAGACGACTTAAGTCAACATTCTCACTTTGTACAGTTTTAAGTGCCTCAGAAGCCGGGGATTTAAAATCTGGTAGACATTCTGCTCTCCAAAAGTGTTTGCTAAGGTTTTTAACTTTAGTTTTTAACTGTTAGTGCCAAAGACTTTCTTCTGGTTTGGACCTTTTTAACTTTATGCAGTGGTTCCCAAACTTTTTAGAGTCTTGCAACCCCTGAAAAAAATCCCCCTCCTGCTAGAAGTTAGCAAGGTTGGCTAGCACCACTAGTGATTGTGCTTGCACTGCCAACAGCAGCGCAGGTCCCTTTGACCTAGAAATGCCTCTGCTGCTGTTGACACAAGATTGTGAACATCTCAGGAGACATTTTGCTCTGGCTTGGCTTGAGCAAAAGGTTTGCTTCTGGCTTCTTGTAATCATCTTCTTACATGTTTTTTACCATTAATCTTTTGTTGAATTAAACTCTAAATACGGCCTAAACTTAGTCCCCTGTGTCATCCCGAATTCTCCTAGTCTGAGCCTCAATTAATAAGGTAAGATAAGACCTGTTGAGATAAAGCTGTCCCTCAGTAATTGTATTCTAAATTAAAATGGACTGCTAAGGCTAAAATGTCTTGTATTGAGAGATAAGTACGATTAGAATTGTTCAGTCCAGGTTATCTGATGTTGTGAAGTGTTGTAATACTTGGACATTTTTTCATACTTGTTCAAGATGAATCATTCATGTCAAACTCTTCAATAAATTTGGACCCCAAATGTATTATTTCAAGGTTATGGGTACAACCAACATTTTAATGGCTACACACACACACACACAAACAGTCACAATCTGACTGAACTGAATATAGTTAAAGTGATACTTAAACCAGAAAAGTGTATTTTGTCTTTTAAGGACTCACAGACAGGTGTGTTGAGCTCACAAAAACATTTTCTTTCCACCTGTGAATTCCATCCTTGTGACACCAGAATGAGGAAAGCGTTAGCCACATATATTTACCTTGAAGCTCATAGTGCCTCTTGGCCACAAACTATGAACTACAGCAAAAATGTCTTTTAATTAACTCTCAAGTGGATTATCCAGTATAATTCTTGTCTTATTTTTTCCAACCATATGTTTGACAAAGGCTTTGAGAAAAAAAAAAAAAAAGAATGACGATGCTAACAGACCAACATGGACGTAACATTGCGAATGGACTAATGCTAACAGAGCAAAGGAGCGTTGCTAACGGAGCAAAGCTAACGTTATACTCTTCACAAGCAATGCTGTGGCCATGGCTTTAATATCACAAACAAATGCGTCACACGTCATTATTTCTAATGCTTGCAAATTTGTGTGTGTGAAATTTACTTATCTGTCTGATGCTGTATAAAAAAAAGTTAAACTATTTCAAGCTTTCATTAATCACAGACCTTTTCGCATCCTACTCAATGCTCAACAACACTAACTTAATTAAGGATTTCAGGAATATTCCTGCACCACTCTTGTCATTAGCTTTCACTGATATTTGGCCGTACATGAAATAGAAACAGTTGGCCAAGATGTTGTGTTTTCGACTTTTTGGAGTCTGCTGCTGTCTACATTTTCCATGTCATCTCTTTTCTGAGAGCAGACCATTTCATAACTTATTTAGCTTGTTTCTGGTTCAGCATCTGTCCATCTTCCCCATGTCTCTTCATCTCTCTCCCTGGGTGTGCTTGCAAGTTTGAGTGTGTGCTTCGTAGCGGCACTAAAGGTTGTCTTTCGTCGAGTTTCTTTTATTTCATGGTTGTCTTTATATGAAAATTCAAACAGCCTTATTTATTTATTTATTTTTTGTACTGCAGATTCATGACAGTTGTCTCAAATAAGCACAGGTACATCTCCATAAATGTGGATGAGACTTCAGGGCAAGTCACACTTGGAAGATGGGACAGGCTGCCAACTTCTGAAAACTACTGAAGCAGTGGTCACTGAAGAAAGTGAACAGCAAATAGGCTGTATTTAGTACTGTCAGGAGTGACACTGCTTTAGATGCACATTACGCTACGGGTGATGTGAGGGCCCCATTCATTCCTATCAAAGCTGCTTGGTCACGCATGAAGCTGCGATCAGGTTGACCATGATGTCGGTCTTTCTCACAGAGAAAGGGCACACCAGACGTCTGCTGATCAAGCGGGTTCAGCCCTGCGAGAATTCCGGCCAGGCAGCATTTAAAGACTGTTAAAATATCAAATCAAACCGATCAGTTTTTGATGGTTGAACATGAGCATTTTGCGGAGAGATTTGTCATCTTGCTGTGCTCTCTCTCTCTCTTTCTCTCTCTCACCTTGGGAGAGAAGTAGTAGAAAGCTAAATAAAGAGAAAAAATTAAATAAAAAAAACGTGACTGTTCTCTCAATACAACTCTCTAACGAGGAACTATAATTTATAATGAAATTAAGTTGTTTGTCATTATCACACCAACTTTAACAAACACACAGGGCCCCTTGCTAGCACTGAGACAAGTTAACACTACACGTCTGTACTGGCAGGAAGAGGTTAAAGTACAACCAAAAACACCTAAATGTCTCTCGTTTCATCACTTTAGACGCATCTGAAGTGGTGGAGAATTTCGGGAGGATTTGGCAGAGTTATCAATGTAGTGACCACAGTTAGCCTGTGATTAGCCGGGCACGTTAGCTGCTGTCAGTGACATTTATTGCGCTCGGACGTCGGCATGGCGGCCGCCCCGGGTTTGCTGATGTCTCCAATGTCTCTTCGGTGGTTAAACATCAGATGTCAGCGGTATGAGGTCCTGCGGAAGAGGACAGCTCCAGTAACTCATCTTAATATGCCCACTAACTTAAAGAAAAACCAACCACATTTAAAAAGGTTTAAAGACCCACATTCTCACCTGAATGATGACTAAAGCGTGAGTAAATAAAGCAGCCGAGGTTACACCCTTCTTGATGCTGTTATTTTGTGACAATTCACACGACAAAACGGCTGGGATTTTTTGGTGAATCCTGAACCTTAAATATCAGGCATAAGATTTAACAAAAGGGTTTGTGAACAGTGCCATTTCTTTTGATGCATGCCTCTCCTGCTGAGATGCTTCATTTTGGCTCAAATCTTAACCCTAGACCTCACATTCTTACTTGGAAAGTGGATTGAACTTGTGTCAACTCTTTGATCGCTCACGAGACCCCGATCCAGTCCCCCTTTTACATCTTGATCACAGCGAAGAGGGCTGGTAGGCAGCAGGGGATTGAAAACATAATATGGTCTGTGATTGCACGAGTGTGACAGACAAAGAAGCTGAAATAAAAAGTAGTGTAATTACATCTCTGTATTCGTTGTTTCTTTCTCAGGCGCTTCACTGTGCTAAAATGAAGAATTCCTCGTCACTACTTGACCTTGTCTTTCCACGGTGCTGCTTTTTTAAATGCCTTTAGTTTGTTTGATTTAAAAGATGTTAGTCAGTGAAACCTTAAATGGATTTCTTGGGGTAATTTCTGTTTGAATTGAGCTGATTTGAGGTTGTGGGGAAAACAGATTTGTAGCACACACTGAAAAACTCCATCGTTCCCTCTCATCAGGTGTACTTCGCCTCTTTGCTCTAGAGAGGTTTCACTCGCCATTAAATTACACATATGCAAGGGTTGTCTTGATGTTGTCGAGATGGAGCGAGGGAAGAGATCTTGGTGAGAGGAAGATGAAGCATCAGCACCGAATCGATGAGAAGAGAATCCGCAGAGGTGAACACACGACCTCGTCCTGTTATGACAGTATAAATATCCGTAGTGACAAAGCAAAGAGGCTCCCATGTTATGGGTTCATGTCCTCACCTACCATGGACCGAAAAATTAAATTAAATTTTAAAATAAGGGGGGAAAAAAAAAACGATGTCGCGAGCAGAGCTGTGAACCTTGCCGCCTGATTTTTATGTTGCTCACAGCATTGGCAGCTCTGTGCTGGATAAACACCCCTACACTGGATCAGCAGCTCCCAGTGTTATGCTTGCAACGTTCCAACCCACCATCGATCAATCGATCAGTCATTACAATATATTTACAAAGCTCAGAATCAAAAATTGAACGGTGCGATAACCCCCCCCCACCCTCAATGCTCAATCAGGAGGAGGAGAAACTTAGGAAAGAACCTTTTCAAGTGAGGATTCGAAAAAAAAATTTAAAAAAAGAAAGCTCCGGAAAGACAAGCATGATTACAAAAATAATGTGACGCTTGCTGAGGGAAGAAACACTACAGGGGTCAGAGAAAGAAAAGCAATAAAAGAAGATAAGCATGTAAGACACCCGGCAGAGGGATTAGCAGAGTGAGAAACACGACACTCGGGATCCAAGAGGTCATTGGAAAGAAACCTGGATGAGGACATGAGAGACGGAGGGAGGGAGGGAGAGAAAGGATACCTCTAGTAGTTTCAGGCTTTTGCTTGAAGCCCAGAATAAGCTCTAAAGGTCAATGTGAACAGATGAGTTTTAAGTTCGGAGTCAGATATTCAGATAAATACACCACCCCCCGGCCATCATGCCTGAAGAGGCTGTTGATCCAGAGTGTGGGTCCTGATTCTTTCCTGCTACTTCACCTCTGTTTGTTGTCCTGCACCTGCGCTGAACACAGGTGGAATCTGCACACTACCACTAAAATAAATACTCATTTGACCAATTTCCTCGTAACAGCTCAATAATGGGGTTATTACAGCGATAGCTTAGCATTAGATTCAAGTAAGTACTCCTAAGTGATTACTTTACATTTGGCTGTTGCACAACTTGTGAAACACACACACACACACACATACACACACAGAGTCAGCGCCACACAGGAAAATATGCTGCGGGATATTGCTGCAGGAGGATTTCTCTCCTCTCATCAGGCTCAAGCGTCTCTCCAGCCTGTCTCATGTCACAACACTTACTTACCAGGGGAGAAATTGCACCTGAAAGATCTTCCAAAACAAAACTGCAGAATAGCTCATGGGTGGCCAGGGACCCTATAAAGGAGAAGTACAAAAAAAAAAAAAATGAAATCAAAACAGAGAGAGAGAGAGAGAGAGAGAGAGAGAGAGAGAAAGTAGGAGCAGGAATGGCACAGTGAGACACTAACAGCTTGGGAGGCAGTGCAGCAGAGATGCTCCAAAGACCCCTGGGGATGGGTAAACTCAGCGCCATCGTAATTTTCATTTCTCGGTGTGCAACCCCAGATGATTAGGGCGTAATGATGGTTTTTCTAATTGGCCCTATGTTTCTCCAGTTTTTGCATGATCGTATGGGCTCCGAGGAACATTAACATACACACATAAATGAGCACTTTGCATAGATAATCCTCACGCAAACGCCGCTATAGGCTATCAGACCCCCGAGGTCAAGGTGGCGACGAGTGCCTAGTCACTGGAATGCTGCTCAAGAGAAAACTCTCATTAAACTAAATAATCTCCGATTTTCATTTTTTGGACGTTGTAAATAATTCAGCTGCAGCCTTTGGGCTCCCAAAGCCGATGAGAGAATTTCGAAAGGCCACGGTAATGGAATCTTTTACAGAAACTTTATAAAAGTAGCAAATGGAAAAGTAGAGTTCTGGTAATTGTTAAGTTTGATCATTATTTTCTCCCCTAACACTCTTACCTGGATTTTCCAGATCAAAGCAATCACGGATAGATTTTTATCCACCTACGTTGGGGAAAATCCCAAACTGCAAAATTAGCTCCTCACTGGTAGAATGTGTCTGCAGGATTTCATCCCAGTAAAACCTTTATCAGTGATTTAATTCCCCCGTTTTGGATGTTACCCGCCTATTAAATGGGTATTATCTTTTGGTATCTCAAGCCTTGATGTGAGGGGAAAGTAGCCCTTTCCTGCCTCCGTATTGACCCAGTAATAAGACCGTCCTCCCTGGTAAATAAGCGGGATCTGTCATGGATACACAGGCCTGAAACAAACTCACAATTAAGTGACAGAGCCAAACAAGTGTTGGCAGTGCTGAGAAAAACACACCGCGCTTTTGGTTTCCTGTCTTCAGACTCCAGTTTCTATCATTTGAGCTGCCGGGTTAAAATAAAAAACTCACATAGGGACTATTAACTGAGACCGTGCAGGTTTTTATTGTAACCTTTTCAACAAAGAGGCCACGCCTCCACAGCAACTTGAAGCTGAGCACGTAAACCCACGTATGATCAACAGCTCTCCACAGTTCTACAGCCTCACTTTTGTCCAAAGCTTCGAAAAGATCTCCAAATACAGTCTGGTTGGATTTTTGTCAAGTCACTAAAAGATACAGGTTTGATTTTACCGAAACGACGCCAAATTAATTTGATCCACATCGTATATGCGTGCCAATCACTTTCTTATAAACAGCGTATATTGTTTACGTTTGTATTACTTATTACGATTGTTCATGATAAAGTGATACAATTAAAGAGATTTTTGAGAAAATTGTGGGTTTTTTTTTTTAATTTTGCGTCGTACTATAATCTATTGATGCAGGCTGAATTGTGTGTATTTACTGAGGTAATTGGAATCGGTAGTATTGTAACAGATTACCTTATAAGAGGTCAAATTTAAATGAACACAAAAAAAAATTGACACACTTTGGGGCTCCAGATGCAAGGACTACTAAATGCTTCCATTCGGTACATTTGTGTGTTATTATCATTGTTATTATTATCATTATTATTATTATTATTATCATTATTATTAATATTATTATTATTATTATTATTTTATGAAAGCCTGAGCAGAATCTTTGCCCTCTGCGGATGAAAGCGGACGTGTTTCTTTGGTTTACAACACTGAACTCACACACGGCCACAGTGACAACACTTCATGACGTCGTCTCATGACGTCCTGCGCTGAGGTCACACAGTTGTTGAGATATTCTCGATTTATTTCGGGTTTCCAATTGAGCCAAATCTCCCAGCGCCTCGTAAGACGGAGCAGTTGGATCCTGCCCCGATGATTACCAGGTCAGAAAAGTTGACAGCCTCTGACGGAGCATTTATTTTAATACTTTTAAACAAGTTCCGTGTCATTTCTGCGCTAGTTTGGTGCTTTAGTTTGGAATAATGGACGAGACCCGCTATGGCGGCCTTGTCACTCTATTTTCCAGCTGAGAGGGTCTGAAGAGAAAAAAAACATGAAAAAAGAACTGCAGTCGGAGTTTGAGGTTATTTAAATGTCCAGCTCTTCTCCAGCTTCTCAGGTGCTCCGTATATCTCTGACTGATTGCCTCTCTGAGGTGCACCGCCACCGGGTGACTCAGGTCCCGATTTCTGATGCATTTGCCCTGCTGCCCTGGTTTTTAATGCTCTTTGAGTTTTTCCAACTCCGGTGAACCCACGCGGTGTTTCGATTGTGTGAATCCCGTTTCTTATGGAGCGAGATGTCGATGATTGTCACAGTTTCGCCTGTTACTGGGTGGATTTGTATGAAACAATGCAGTGCATGAGGATCCAGGAAAACCGCTTGAACGTTGAAGTAAATCTTTCATTCTCTTAGCGCCGAAGGCGACTGCTTTGTGTGAGTGTTTATTTTCTCCTCAGACATTCCTCCTGTGATTCTGTGGCAGCCCAACTTTTCCTATTCCATTTTTCCGCTGATATTTATTCCACTTCATCGTCTTGCTTGTCAAACTCTATTTACTTTGTGTCGTTCCTTCTGATACGAGTGAGCCGACTTCCATTTTTCCTTTTTTTTTTCTTTTTTTAAAACTGGCGAGGAAGGCAAAGATTATCAACGTGAGATAGAAAGATTATCGGTTTTCTCCCTATATGGTTCTGTCACCGGTATCGTGCCAAGTTTTACAAGGATATCTGAAAAACGGATTTGTTGTCAATTGTGATTAATGGTGGATGTTAAATGTTCATGGCAGCAGTTGAGATATCCATAAACCTGCAACAGACTGTCAACAGTTATGAGAGGTGTATGCAGTGCAAAAGACATAGCCAGGCTACATAAAGGGAGCCAAAACGAGGGGCGATTCTGCTGCCCTTGGCCGTCCCTTTACATCGACTTTACAAAGAAGACACTTTGTCAAACATAAAGACATTTTTAAAGAGAAGAAATCTCACCCAGTTCACTCGTATATTTGGAAAAGTACCAAGCAGTCTTGTATCCAGAAATTAGGTCAGAGCGTTCGGTCCACTCGGGTGGTCAACGGCGATAAATAAGTTATGTACAGTGTTGTTTGTGTCGGTCAGGCTGAGATTATAGGTTGTATTTAGGATACTCATCCTGTCTAAACATTCAGGGTGGAGGTCTGTGAATGTATAGGATGGAGGTTGGGGCGGCACGGTGGTGCAGTGGTCAGCACTGTGGCCTCACAGCAAGAAGGTTCCTGGTTCCAGTCCTGGCTCCATCACAGGATCTTTCTGTGTGGAGTCTCCATGTTCTCCCTGTTCCTGTGTGGGTTCTCTCTGGTACTCCAGCTTCCTCCCACAGTCCAAAGACATCAAGAGGGGACGAGGCTGATTGATACTCTAAATTGACTGTAGGTGTGACTGTGAGTGTGAATGGTTGTCTGTCTCTATGCGTTGGTCCTGTGATGGACTGGTGACCTGTCCAGCCTCTCACCTGAAGGCTGCTGGGATAGGCTCCACCCCCCCCCCCCCGCGACCCTTAATAGAAATAAGCGGAAGACAATGGAGGATGGAGGTTGAGGCAGCACGGCGGTGCAGTGGTTAGCACTGTCCCCTCACAGCAAGAACGTTCCGGGTTCGAGCCAAACACTGGACTGTGTGAGGGTAAATTCGACAGCATAATCATTAGTAATGCATTTGTATGCCTCTCCACCAGCAACAGCTGTCCGTCTGGTTCTTGTTAACTTGATATCTCGGGAACTCTTTGTGGATATTTCATCTAATTTTAGCACAAATGTTCACTCGGGCTTAAGAATGAACTGAAAATTGAGTTTAGTGCTCAAAGGTCACCAGGGACAGCCGCACATCCAGGATGGACCCGCTGGTATATTGTGTAGGTTTCAATGCTTTAAGAGGTTTTATTGGCTTTACTGTTCTTGCGATTCAACAATTTTAAGCTCTTAATGCGTCTGTCACTCCATCACTGGTGTGTGTGTGTGTGTGTGTGGGGGGGGGGGGGGGGGGGTGAGATTGGGCCAGTGTCTCACTACCGCTTCTGGCTGATGAGTTTGCTTGCTCCGTCACTCCTCCGTGACTCGCTATCGCCCCCTGAGGAAGATGGTGTTACTGCAGTCTCAAGACTTTCGGTCAGATCTCCCATTGTTTAAAGCAGTGGTTCCCAACCTTTTTTGTCTTGTGTACCCCTTGAGCCTCTTTGTCATACCATGAGTACCCCTTCACTCATACGTGTTCATGATTCTCCAAAAGTAGAACATAACACAACTGAATATTCAACGCAAGTCATTTTATTTCATCTTCTTAAATTGAACATTTAATATTCAGGCAGACGTCGAAGTGAATCCAAATAAAATATAGTTTTCACTATACTGCCTTGGTTTAGGTTTGGAATCTTTCTTGCGTTTGTCGGCGGGCTCTTTTCCCCCTCCTGGATCCACAGCAACTGGACGTTTCAGCCATTTATCCATGTTTACCTGCAGGTAAACAGGTTCCCACTGTTTGATTTTGGTCTGGCTGTGCCACAGGTTACTGTCTCCCCAGGGAAACAAGTCATTGCGCACACGTACCATTTTATTGACGGACTTATGAAATGACAAAGAATATTTTTTATTATCGTGGAAATAAATTCTTAATTTTTTCACGTACCCCCTGCAATGTGCTCACGTACCCCTAGGGGTACGCGTACCCCTGGTTGGGAAACACTGGTTTAAAGGACCTCCTCCATTCAAAAACATCTTTTTTATTTCTTCGTGTTGCTGCTGTTAAATGTTGATGAGAGGTGGGTACACACCTACGGTATGTATAAATTATTCATTATTGAAATAATTATACTTTTAAAATAAATATGGTGTGGACAACCGAAGCCTCCAGTGCCTAATTACTGAGGATGGACCTTGTAGTGAGGTAGGAGATGTGTGAAATGAAGAATAATACCTAAATTATTTTAATCTTGCGTCTTTTCTCCCTAGCGTGTGTTGTCAGATTTTTAAATCGGACATTTTCATTTTTCAAATGCAACAAAACCCCTGAGCAATTTTATGTACTAAAATCTATATTTGTGTGCATGAAATACTGCAAGAAACCAAGTATTATGACACTAATAAACTCTCTTTTCTCCCTGACCTGTAATCATCAACACACCACATCGTTGTATTTCAAGTCTGATTTATGTCGTTGATGATGTTGTTTTTGGACCTGAATCCAGCAGCAGAGGGAGAAGATCCTTCACTGTTTACCAGTGATGAAAATAATAGATTTTTGTCTGTGGCGATGGAGTCAACCAATTTGAAATGGGAAGGAGGTGGATCACTGCTGCCGCGAAAGTGCCATGAAAAATAAGACAGAAAGGGGAAAACTGATACTGTGGATCAATTCAGACAGACAGGTGGGTAATATATTGGTCCTCCAGGCTTCCACTTGGTGATGTTGTGCGAGTCCCTCTCTGACTAATTAAATTCAGTGTGTTCTCAGACTGACAGTGTGGTCAAACAGCGCAGTCAGGTGTGTTATGCATATTCAGAATCTGTCAACCAAGCACAAAAAAAAGAAGTCACATTTACAAGTTCCAGCTGCAGAGCACGGGGGGGGGGGGCTGCTTGTTGAAGAGCTGCCCACTTAGCAGATTTAATCCGGCACCTACAGTCATGGGGGCACGGTGTCATATGAAAGTACACCGCTTTTACCGTCCATGTAGTTGATGCATGTCTTAACAGAGCCACGTGCACACGTGCGGGGGGGGGGGGGGTGTGAGTGACTGGTAGTGAGACGTTTATGGCAGATTTTGTTTTCTGTTTGTAATTCTGTTTTAGTACATTACGTCCCCTGGAATATAGGATACAGCCTTGTTTTCTGGGGCAAGTGTTGTTTTTTTTGTGGGTTCATTGCTTTCCAATGATGAAGCCCGAAACGCATCGGCCATGGAAATGAGAGCTGGAGCTGGCGGTGCTGTAGGGTGCTGAGTGGGCACCGAGCTGCGGAGCCTCCAGTCACGTCTGTGATGTTTTGGAGGCCTCCCAGTCTTTTATCATGCACAAGGGATGAAACCAGGCAGACTGATGGGGAAAGGAAGGCTATCATCAGAGGATGCATTTAATTTCCATAAAGATGACTTTGTTTCCTAATTAATCTCCCGGCTCCGTCTCCCCGCTTTGCTCCTGTCACTTCCTCAGAATGAAACATGGCCGGCAATTTGTTAAATCAATTATTCCGGGGAGGAAGCTGGGCTTTCTGTGAGCCAGGGCGTCCACACAAACACCCACCCACACACACACACACACCCATGCTCACGCAGTACACACACAGAAGAGACAGAAAAGTATATTGATTGTCGGGTTGCAGACTGGCCTCCAAGTTAAAAAAATAAATGTTGGACGGTCTGTGCTTGTTGAGATGGTAGAAAGCTTTGTAAACACTTGGAGAATCTCCTTCTGTATACTATTTGATGACCTCCACCAACTCTTGTGTCCGCTGCCGATTGTCCATAAACAGGATTACACAAAATCTATCGAACCAGTATTCTAGAAACTAGAGGACAGGCCATGAACCAAGGTAGAGCTCGTTCAGTTTCAGAGTAGATCTGTACGAGGAGGCCGAGCCAGAAGATTTTCTATTCACTTTTTTTAAACTGTAAAAAAAAGAGGAGGATTTCTCAGACATGTTGTGCAAAGCAGATTGTGAGACTGGAAGTACCGCCGCTATGTGACAGGCCTCTGACAGCGTGTGCCTGTGAGCCTTTGACAGCCAAAGGTTTTCCCTGTCATCCTGGAATCCCAGTGACCTTTGACCACCAAAATATTTCACTTCACCCTTGAGTCCCGGGGGATGTTTTAGCTTAATTTGGAAAAACGTATTTAATAAAAATGGTGCAGATGGACAAACAAACCTGAGTCCCCTCCACCATGATGAAGGGGCGTGTGCAACGACACGGGGATAAAATACAGACTCAGCAATCTCCTTCGAGCTACTAAGACAGCATGTACTGTTACTGCAGTTCCTGGTGTAGATGTACACTCGGAGTGAAACCAGGTGGTTACTGCATTAGAAACCATGATTTGACCGTGCGGAAAAAAAGACATCAGAAGCCGAACATGTCAGGACACAAGACGCAAATAAAGACAGCTGTGCTTTGCTGATTATTTTATACCATAAAGTAACAGCTGACAACTACATCGTTACCCTTCTTTTGCCAAGGAGGTCATTTGATCCGCAGTCTTGGTTTGAATTTGTTGAAGAATTTCACTTAATGTCGGTTCAGGTACCACCAATTTGGTTTTTGGCATGGATCTGATGACGTCACAACGCCTTTGGCTCTCTCTATTTCAATCTTCTGAATCTATTCAAATTTCAACCCTGATGGTGAAAAGTGCAGTGGAGGAGAACGCAGGCCTTAAAACCAAGACAACAAAGCCCATTTGAGATGAAGTTTAATTTACCGATGATCTACAGGTGCACAGCATAGTGGCGTGATTCATTTGGGGGGCGAGACGAGCGACAGCGGATTGGTTCCAAATGAAAAAGCTGACTTTCAAATAGGAAGACAAACAGAGAGGGGCCTGATGGCGGCGTCGGCTCTTTCCGGCTGTATTAGGGAGAAGAGGAATAGCGTGGCAGGATGTGTTTAAATCAGAGCGCTCTATCTTGTAGTGGGACACATTTCATTAAGCCCAGCAGCTGGGGCCGCGGCTCCATGCGTCCACCCATCTATCATACAAATCCATCAGGCTTGTCTCCTCCCTGCACTGACAGCATGTGCGTGATGGGCGCCCGTCCTCCTGATCAGACGACTCACTGACTGCCTACACTTATTCATTTCCACTTCCATCTTCCCCTTCTTCTGTTAAGATTTCTTATTTGCGCCCGCCCTCCCTCTCTGTCTTTCTATAGCCTTCTCCATTTCCTTCCCATCCACCTTTGTCCTTCATTTCTCTCTTTTTTTTTTTCTTCCTGGAGGTGTGGGGGGGCTACATCCTGAACCCTGCTGTTTCCTCCGCGTTTCATTTCAGTCTCTCGTATGTTGCCTTTCTCTCTCCTGTAACGTCCCAGCGGTGTAGCTGTTCAGAGGTTTTACCAAGAGTAGATGCGTACCACGATGACCTCCGGGGAAAGTTTGCTTTCAAATACGACTCGAGATAAAGTAACAAAAAAAAATAACAGCAGAAGTGTTTGGGCATCAGTAGAAACAGATAACACGCTCACTTTGTGTATCTATTTGCAAATCAGATAGCTCTCTTATAATAACATAATATGAGGGAAAATAAGGTGTAAAAAACAAAACAAAAGCGAAACCGTGGCTTTTGCTATCCTGTTTTTTTGCAACTGGATGCAACCATGAAGGATGAAAGGGAGAAGTTCACTTGCTTTATCTTCTGTTTTCACCTAAATGGAACCATGATTAAAAAAAAAAACAACCTGCTATACTGAGGAAGACTTTAAAACTTCAATAATTTCATAATATATATTTCATATTATCCCACTCCGTTTTCACATGATGCAACATGTCGTATGTATGTCTTTATTTCTGCGTGCAGTAATTAATCCTAATGTCATTGTTTTCTACAAGTAAAAGAGGAAGAGGAAGACTTATGAGTAGTGATAGCGGTCGGTTATCCTGCCTAACAACACAGAGGTTGCCAGTTCCATTCCTCCATGTTGTTAGACATAGGTGGCTGCCAGGTGAGACGCTGGGTGAGGGTATGCGCCTCCTCTGGTCGGTTGGGGTCACGGCGTGATCCTCCCAAGCGTTATGGTGACAAGAGACAGCTGACGACATCACATGTGGTCTTCTACAGTAGAGCAGCAGCTTCAGACAAGGTGTGAAATTGGTGATGTACAATTAGTGGATAAAAAAGGGGGCGGGGGGGTCAAGACCACAAACCTCCAGAGGAAATACTGACTGAGGTCATAAATAAAGGGAAAAATAGCTTTCTGGCCATTAAAAAAAAAAGAGGTCTACACTGGCTTCAGGTTCAGCAGGCTAGTGGCAGGCTAATAACAAGCTAATAACAAGCTAATAACTAGCTAGTATGAGTATAAGAGAAAGGCAGCGCTGGGGGTTCTTTAGATGTTTGATAAGGGACATTTTTAGTGTAAAACCATCTCAAACACCCAAAAACAGTGGGAGGATGGTTCGCCTGTGATGCAGCCGATAACCACAAACTTAACCACAAGAACGTGCAGTTGATTTTAAACCACATGCTTAATACGCATCACCACGTTCGTTGATTATTCAAGGTCGCTTACTTTGACTTTGAAAATATTTGGCTGATTGTCATTAAATTGTGTGACTATTAACAGACCGGTCAGAACACACTCATGCCTCACGAGTGTAAACTTGTGGCCGTTATCATTTCCATCCATGCTTTTCTTTTGCAGCAAGTGAAAACATCATGAAAAGACTTGTTAGCACCATTCGAGTAAACAGATCAGGATCTGCTTGTGTTTTAAGTGGCGAGTGAAATGTTCTGATGACATGTCTGGTTTGACATATTTGGAATTGTTGACCGTTTCTACAATCATGTCAGTGCAGTTCATGTGCGATGGTGTTTAGACGTGAAAACCAGTTGACTGTAAATGAAACTGAAACATTTGTCTCCTGTTGCAAATGTGAGGTGTTGTGAGGGTGCAGCCACCTGTCAAACCTGTCCATTACACACTATGAAACAGCTTTATGGTCATTTGGATTCAAGATATATGAAATGAATTAAAGTGGGGGTTTTGCGATCTGTTCCATTTGTCCATTTGGCAGCAGAATTACATAGAAACTATGAGGCCCATTTCCACCAAGCTTGATGGAGGAGTGTAACATGAGAGCAAGAGGAACCCCATACATTTTGGAGCAGATCGGCTGAAGACAGCAAAAGAAAATTAAGTTCTTTTGGAGTGAGTTTGGTTGAGGTCACCCTGGTGGCGGTCTCGGAGTGCCCTCTAGACACCGATGCATGTGCTGCACCACGTATACCAAAAGCATGGGCAGCTTGGAAAGAAAAATAAACCTTGCTATTCAAGGAATCTCTCAGAATCGTAACGAGAAGTCATGTATGACAAGAAGAACTTTGTTAAATATAATTTGTCTTGACTTGCTCCAGTGCCCGATCCCACCAACTCTGCCTGGTTTGTGAGGCTCTCCAGTGTGCTCAGCAGCATGTAAACACTGGGCCTGTAATTGGAATGGTTCACATAGTCTGAGGGAGAAAAGCAGCCAATTAGAGGGCTCTGGTCAGGGAGTGATAGGGTGAGAGGTCACGGTGTAGTTCTGTTCCGAGCTCGCTCTTCAGGCATCGTGCCAATCCTTATGAGCCGGATCTTTGTGGTCACGACTCTACAAATCAAAGGTCTGTTCGAAGAAGTGCTTCAAAAGCTTGATCTACACACGACTTACAAATGTGTTTGTTAATGAACCATCAGGAGCTTTTAGATCAAGTGACACGGGTGTGTGTCTGAGGGTTAACATACATGGACAGCTAGCTCAGATGTGTGCGTAGCAGGCTACCCAGCCTGCAAATTCTGCTTATTTTATTTTTCTAAATTCTGCCTCTGGTGCATATATACAGAGGTGACCTTCACTACATTCACATGTTCACTATGTATTAGTCCTGGGAGAGAACTCCCTTGAGACTTCAATCTATTTAAAAGCCTAATGGAGTCTTAGGAGATACACAGTAAAGAACACCTTTTTAAATCCGTGCTCGCAGGAAAAGAAAAATATCAAGAAAAGGTTTAGTTACAGTGCAATATCCTTGACTTTATCTGAATTTTGAAAGAAGAATACGCCTGCAAACTGAGTTCAGAAAGAACTCATTTTTAACCGAGCTATCTGAGATGCAGGAAAGAGAAAACCGAAAAGTCTATTTTCCAAACTGTTTCTAATGTTTTGGCGGCAAAATGATCACGTGCATTATATGTTCCTGCAAAAGACTGTAACCTCCCATCATGCAACTGCACAATGGACCTCATTCATGAAACGTTCTTACGAGCTTCCACTTTTTTGCCCTCAATTTAGTCTTACAGAGAGGAAGAAAAGCCTGGTTATGATTTAACCCTTTGCCCCTCACATATTGTCTACCTTATGTTGCTGGAAATCACAGACGCTCGCAAAGGCTTTGATTTTTCAAGCGCTTTTTTGCTCAAGGAATCCCGTTCAGAGCTACAGAGAGCATTTGAAACCTCTTCTCATCTTCAAAAGCGTTATGAAATATTAGGGTTGCATTGTGGTTGTATCTCTCTGCTAACACTGGCTGGGAAAGAGGTTGTTTTGCTCAATATAATGACATCTAACACCAATTGATATTTGACCTTTAGAATATGAAATGTCCTTGTTACCTCCAACCAGACATTTGTGTCAAGCAGGATGTAAAGAAGGTATCAAGGAGGGTTGTACCAAGAACGACTCACTGAGGAAGTTGAGGCAGCTGCTGACCAAAAAACCCGACAGCTTACATGATCACCAAGAAACTGCACCTCCAAGCGAAGGATGAAGACGGGACATCCATCACCGGAGAACACGCAACTATGGATAGGTGGACAAAAAACCTTCAGACAAGCCCAAACCACCAACACTTGCCAATGTCATTATGGAAGGATTTGGATGTCAACATGGCAGACATTTGGGAAGGACAAAGAAGCCATTTTCAAACTGAAAAAAACAGCAGGGCCCCAGGACAGATACATTCAAGCGCTTCTTACAAAACATATGGGACAAGGAGACAGTCCCCGATGACTGGGGAGTCATGGTCATTGTTGAGTTGTCAAAAAAAGTGAGACTGAGCTGACTTCAAGAAAGGAAGACCATACATAGAGCGCATCTTTGTATTCCCCCAGATCCTTGAGCAATCACACGAATGGAACATCCCACCCACATGGTGTTTAGTGACTCTGACAAGGCCTTTTACAGCCTGTGCCGTAACACACGTTGGAAGATCCGCCAACGATACGGAACCCCCAAATATTGGCTGACATTGCCCAACGCTTTTACGAGAGCTTTGAAAGCCACCAAAACAAGCTGACAGAGCCAATCAATCCACCCTGCCACCCATCTCGCTGCTCAGGACAGCAAAGAGACCGTGGGTGACCCGAAGAAACTAGGCACAGAACAGTTGAATAAGAGCTGAGAGGAAAAGCGCAATCTCTGGAGGCGGTCTCCAGAGCAACAGCAGGCAGAGTCAAGAGACCACCTTGCCATTGTGTATGTGTGAGACATTTATGGAAAAATCTTGTCTTGTACATTTTTTTTGTGGCTGCAGAATGCAGAAAGAGCCAGCTATGTATTGATAGCTTAAAGCTTATCATGACTAACAGCAGCTGTAGCAGCAAAACGGCAGAAAGACGCCCGGTCTTGACCTCTCAAGAATGTCGTCCAGTATAATCTACTTGAGTGACAGGTTCCTTCACCCTCAGTGTGTGGAGGAGAGGTCCTGTAGGTCCCTCCTACCTGCAGCTCTCAGACTGTACAACAAGCACTGCTCCCAGTGACCACCCCTACCAGACCCTGGACAATCTTATGTGCAATATTTCACACGGGCCTGTGCAAAAGCCAACACTTATGCTGTCCAACACTTGTGCTGCTTAATTGTAGTTGTTTGTAGTTATAATAGTGCATTATAGTTTTGTACTGTAGTTTATTGTAGTTTCTGCTATTTATTGCTCTGTACTTTTTCTGCTGCTACTTCTCTGTTTCTGCTGCTGTAACAGTGCCAATTTCCCCGCTACGGGACAAATAAAGGGTTATCTTATTTTACCTTATCTTATCTTACCTTATCTTAATTTATGTCTCCTGTATCCAGCAGTATATTCCACTTTAATTTGAGCTAAACAAACAAACTAACTAACTATAACACAATGTGCTCATTTATGTTCGTGCTAAATTTTTAGCTTGAAGTGCAAACATTACTAGCATTCTGGTGTCAGGAACAAGTAATGCAGGAGGGAAAATATCCTATTTTGAGCTCCAGACAACTATTCGTCAGTACTTTACAGTGAGTTTGAATACTAATTTAGGCGCATGGTTTCCGTTTTACCTTCATGGCACTTCTGCTGCGACCATCCACGCCTCATCTTACGCATCACCTGCTGCCAGAATCTGATTGGTGCAGCATCAGTCTGGACATTCAATCCTAAGGAACCAATCAGGGAGCCGCTTTCAAATCCTTGCTAGCTCGTCAGTCACGGCACAGAATTCAGTCTCGCTAGCGTGCTTGTCGATTAGATTCTGCATTAGCTGAGTTAAGGCACTTGTATGTGTTCATTTGTACATGCTCACTGAGACTGGGTCAGGCTCAGATAACAAAAACTGATTTTCTGCACTGTTTGGTATTCTGGAAACTCTGGGTTTAGAGGCGCTTTATTCGTTGTATTTTATTTTGTACTGCTGAGAAAAGAGTTCACAGCACGGCTTTATTTTCACCTTTTGTTTATGTTGAGAGATAGATTTAACAGCACCTGCTCACCCTTCCCTTTGGAGCTTCACCTCACCTCTCTGTGTGCTTGTATCTAAAATCTAAGCACCGGCAAATAAATAACTTTACGTTAACCTCACCATCTGGTTTCAAATGTTGCTTCCCAGAGCAAGCCGGGTTGTAAAAGCTCCATCGTTGTATTTGGGAAGACAAGTCAGGCCGACATCATCATAACGTATCGCCTAAAGGATGTGTGACGCTTTTTCTTCGCTCTGTTGAAGACATTTGAACAAGCATCAAACCTCTCCCCTGGGTTTAGAACAACAACTCTCCCTCTTTGATATTTTAAACTTACAGTCCCTTAAAAAGAAAAGAAATCAATAAACGCAAATCCTATCACATCGCTGCTCCACCTGTTGTGTTTCATGTCATTCAACATCCCAAAATTTAACATAGCATCTCACGTATTACAGTGTTTGTGTGTGTGAGTGTGTGTGTGATATTTTCCAGCGACATAAAGTCCAAGTTTGAATAGACGAGCTCCTTCTCTACGATATGCACGTGTGTGCTTGCTAGAACGCCTTTCCGACACACTCTCCAATTAATCCAAGGCAGAGCATTAATTAAATGTAATTAGATGTTTGGAAAATAAATGTCTTTTTACAATGGTTGGATGTGTATTCATTTGATTAACTAAATGAGCGCTTGCGAGATGCGAAGTAACTCTGGATCTAGGTCGGCCTCCTCAAGTTTCATCTCACCTTTCTTGCATGGTTGCTTCCATGCATTTCACAACCTCGACCCGTCTCTCTGGCTTTTCTGCCCCGTCGCTCAGCTCTCAACCACCTCTGGGTCACAGAGGTTAAAGTTGAACTGAGACTCTTACCGACTCACTCTTTTCCACCATGTAATCCCCTGACCGTCTGTGGCCTGATTCCTTGTGAGCGGCAGATGTGAAGCTCATCTCAGACAGTCCCGACACGCTCTCTGACTCCATCTGTCTCCAAACATGTCTGCTCGGTGAGCCGCTGCATCGTGCTGTAACAGGGAGCCGTGGTTTTTAGCGATCTTGAGCCAATCAGAGGATAAGACGCAGCATCAGCACCTCCAGCACCAGGAGAGGGAGCGTACCCCAACTCAGGAAAGCGAATTTGAGGAATGTGGTTTGATTTGAGGTGTTAAACGAAGACTAGGAGGAAAAAAAAAAAGGAACTTTTAAATAAACGGTGTTGGAAGATTTGTGCTGGTGGGTTCCAGGCTTATATGAGGAGGTGCTACCAAATGCCTGTGGAGAACTTCCATCATAAAAAAATATGGAAAACCTGCATTTGTTCGATGTAAATAAGCCACCAGACAAACAATAAATCATGAGAAAGATGATAAAGGTTTCAGTAAGTCCAATTTAAATGATTGGGTACAAAGCCAAGCCATGTAAGACGGAAATACATGAAATAATCATAACGAGCCCCCCCCGTTTTGGTGGAACCACGGCTGTCAAAAACACACGTCAGCACTAATGAAACAAGACCAGTGGAAGGATTCTTGCTCCATGGAATGTAGAAAACACTATTTTATCGCCATCGTCAGCTTCTTAAAACGACATTTCAAGAAAATCTGTTGCAAATTACTTCTGTATGTGTGAGTACAGTTAAGGAAGAAAAAAAAAGTGAGGTTGTCGCTTGGTTCTTGGTTGGCGGTGTGAACCAAGGAACTCTACCATTCATCTCCAGCGGCCAAGTCCAGGTGTTTGTAGGTTTAAACCACCAACAAACCCGTCCCCCCCCCCCCCCCCCCCCCGATGTAGACTGTCCTCACTCCCGTGTTGGATGACGTCACTGATCCATTACATCATATAGAAAAGGTTCTAAACTGACCCGCTGCTAAGACCAGCCCACGAATGCAGACGAGCCAATCACAGTTTGTATCAACTACACAATAGACTCAGACATCCTGAGCTCAGAACGCCAAGCAATGACTTGCATCTGGTTTTATAAGTGACAAACAGTAAATTATTTATAGATTTTCTTTAAAAATGCAACTCTGACATGAGGCTGACTGAGTTTATTTTAGAATGTAGCATAGCTCCTCTTTGGTTGCTGCTCTGACACTGGCAGCCTCCATTGTTCTCAGGTCACTGCACTGATTGTTTGTCCGAGACAGGAACAGGTCGCTGAGTGGGCGGGGCTTAGCGATGGGTGACTTGCCTATATATGTGGTGGCATAGAAAACCCCAGGACGCAAAGATTATAAAGGCTGTGACGGCGTAACCTGATGGGTTAGATGATTCGTTTCACCATCACCAATAGGAACTGTTCGGACAAATATGAGCCATATGATTGGATGAGCCGGGGTTGAACGAAAGAGCCGATTTGGTCCAGACACACAACTTGAAGCCTGACAAGGTTGTTTGTCACATGATCTTGAGAATCAATTTCGCGAAACCGTCTGCCTCACTTAGTCATACACCGGGAAATAGAATAGAGAATATAAGTGTATATGTAATATGTATATGTAATATATACATGAGTAGAATTGGCTCTTTGACATCCCATAAAAAAAATACAGTCTCTATCATGTAATACAATCATTGATGATAGTATAGAAAGTAAAAGTTTTCCCCACAAAATGGCCTTTTCATGCTGTTGTACCACGCGTGAATGCAGGTTTGAGCAGCACTGTAATATTCTAGCTGCTCAAATAATTCCCTTTGACTATCCAACAACTATAAAATGACTGTATGTTGCAAAAATAAATGAAATGTGATGAAATAAAAAGTGCAGTATTCCCTTGTGAAGGGCCCCTGTGTTATGGAGTAGAGGTGTAAAGTAGCATAAAATTAAAAGACCCAACTGAGAACTGCTTGAAAATTTTAGGTACTCTTACTGAGTAAAAGTACTTTACATACTCTGGTTTTTAAAACATCCACACAAGAGCCACGTGAGGACTCAATCCCTTTCTCTTCTACTCTTTTTTCCTTTCTCAGTCATTCTCTGTATATCTCTCAATCCCGATGAATCATTATCTATCTCCCTCTGTCACCCCAGCTCATACAGGGGCAGTATTATAAGACTACTATGCCCTTTCAGAGAGGATAACCAAATCCCCGCTGGAGATGCTTGAGTAAATGACCGTGGGAAATTGGTGTACTTTAGAACACAGCGATACCAGGTCCACACGGGGAAAGCCTTGCTGGCTAAATCCCCTAGTCCCTTGCCTGGTGTTTACCCCTGCCACCATATCGCTCCAGATCTGAAATCCCAACAATCCTCAAAACCCCATTATAGACGCTAATCCCCAGCCGTGCACACTCTAGCTCCTCGCTCTGGGAGGTATTATAGCTAGACTGACTAATTTCATTTCGACTGAAGCCAGGCAAATATTCCAGAGTATTAAATATTTCCGAGGAAACATTCTGTCTGTGCTCTCTGGTCTTCATGTCAAACGCGGTTGTAAATTTCAGGTCCTGTGACAGACCGTCATGTTTGCTGAGCTTCATGAAAGGAGCAACACATGCTGCAAACAAGTGTGCGGGAGTAACATCCAACCAGCAGAGGGGCAGCGTGGCCACTTTGGCTCCAGACCTGTTCGTTTTTTTAAAAGAACTTTGTGTCATTTCCCCCGCAGCCTCTCTGACTGGAGCAGCAAATCAATGGAGCCAAAGTTATAACCATAGTGGTGATACATTATAAAACACAACAGAAAGCACTGGCTCAGCAGAGCTGACAGCCAAACAACCAATCACAGCCGAGCCAGCGAGCCCACGACTAATGAGCTCCGTTCTCCTGCTCCGCTCTCCGGCGCCATGTGAGGACAAGAGAAGGAGAGATAATGAGGGGAGTGATAATAAGGTAAAAAGTAAAGAGGAGAGAGAGAAGAGTTGATGAGGAGTCAGGAGGAGAGACGTGGAGGTCCGGATTTGAGGAAAAGAGAGGAAAAGAGGGAGGAGTGGAAGAAAAAGTGTTGAGAAGAATGAGGGAGAGGATAAGAAATGAAATGGGGGGAGAGCCAGTGAAGGGGAAGTGGCAGAGAAGATGAAAACGTGGAGCGTAATAGGATATTCCTCTGACCTGAGCAGACCCCGAAGGAGTCGGGACATCAGTCCTGTACGGAGTCCCTCAGCTGCCCACCGACAAAAATAAATACCAGAAATCCTTTATTATTAATCCCTTGCAGGAAATTGTTGTCACATTGTTGCTTCTGCGTGAGCACAAGATACAATTTATAACCACATTTGGATTAATTCATGGTCACAAGATGTTTGTATGTCATGCGTATCTAAAGCTTAAGTCCTAAACTGAGTTGAAACCACTGCAGTCCAGATGTGCCTCACAGCAACTTTGGTTCAGACCACAACAGAAAGGCCCGCTGTGTTTCAGAAAATGTTGGTTGCGTGAAGAATTTTTTAGGTTGTGTGGTCGCTGAAGAAAGTCAGTTCTATATTTGTCTCGCAAACTATCCCTCTGCACTTAATATAAGACACAACCGCGAAACAATTAGCATCTCATTAAGATAAAGAGGTCTGTTTTTTAAACATCGTACTCTTTTCATTTCAAGAAATAATAAGAACCTTTTGCTTATTCCAAACAGAAATTCCCCGCTGAGATTTATTATGCATGAAATTAGTGAAATGACATGAAACAAACTGCCTCATCTTACTGAGATTGTATTTCTATCAAGCATTTCTGTCTTGTAGTTTTTGTGATGAGTTTTTTGACTACAGAGTTTGCGCTGCATAACTTTGCTCCTTAAAGGAACACATCTTTTTGGGAAATAAACTTGTTTTCCTTCCTCCCCAGAGTCAGACATGAGATCGAGACTCTTCTCTCCTCTGTGCTGCATCAGGGAGCTGAGACTCACAGCGATCAGGTGACTGCTAGTTAGCTTAGCACGATGAATGTGCTGGGGAGGTAGGTTAGTAAATCCCTCTCTTGATCACTCATTTTCTAAAACCTATAGTTCGTCCTCAGTGTATGTAAAGACCTGATCAACGACCACCTGGGGTCGGGGGCTGGAGGGTCTTTCCTGACAGCTGTGCCAGTGAGGCCTGGCTGGTTGGATAGGCTTGGACTAAGCTTGGGAGACTACAAAAATAATGAAGGCTTAAGTGTGTAGATCAGTGGCATTAGGGGTAGTGAGCACGAGGATGTGGGCTATGGACTCTGTCAGGCCCCTTAAAAGAGGTCGGGGGGGGAGGCAGTTGTTTCCCCTCTCCTGCGAAGGATTAGGAAAATAATACAAGGCCTACAAGTTGAGGGGGAGGGATCTTCAGGTCGATTTACTTGGCCATTTCTGGGGGGGGGGGGGGGGGGGTGGTTAACCTTTCCCACTCATCACCATTCATTGTGCTAAGCTAACTAGCAGTCAGCGAGTCTCTGAGGATCCCAGCACACTAATACCAGGGCATCTATCTTCTTGTCTGTTTCTGAAAAAGGACAGCAAATAATCAAATGCCCCCAAAAAGTTGGCATGTTCCTGCAGAAGTCATTTGGTACCACATGTTCCTTCAAGAAATTATTTTGACTCGATTTCCTGGGCAACATGACATGTTTTTTTTTCCCAAATGATACAGCCTACAGATTTTTTTTTAAAAAATTTATATTCATATTTTTTTTCTATTATATCTCAAATAGCTTGGAAAAATAGGACATATGGCTGTCATGAATGAGGGGCATGACCCCGGACCCCTGAAGTTTTGAGATCAGTCCCAAAACTGTACAACCCTGGAAAAACAGAGGGACGGAGAACAAGCCCAATCTGTTCTGCCATATATCAATAGATAGATCTTGCTAATGAAAGAGTCGCATGGGAAAAGAAAAATTCACCACCCGGGACTTGGTGGTTACCATAGACGCAGAAATACAGACTTAACTGGGCTGAAAACAAGTATGCAGATGAAAAGCTGCATACAATATTTACCCAACATGCGATAGTGATGTCAAAAGCAATGCTGATTTTCGACTTAATGAAAGCCAAATTGAAATAATGAAAGTGAATCAGAAATAGCAGCAATGTTTTCTCTTTTTTTTTTATCACTTTCAGTAAATGGCTTAAGGATAAGAAGTAGAGTTGAGTTCAGGCTGCAAAGTCAGATATCATTTCTACAATTAGGATATGTTCTATACTGGGCTCAGTGTTTTATTCCGACATGAGAGGAAATCAAGATAAGTAGCCCACAAAGAAATTAGAGAGATTCATGCTACATGCTGGAGCAGTTTTATGGTCACAGGGGCTTAAGATATGAATGTGGAAAAATAAATGTGTCTCCTGACATAGATATCTTTAGCAGCCTGACAAAGAGCTGGGTTTTAAGGCTTTCTCTGTGCAGTTGACCACTGGGGAGGATGCTGTGCATCAACACAGAACAAAAGTAGAACTACTAACTTTTTTTAAAATATCCGCTTTCCATTTGTCACAGAAAGTATACTCTTTATAGAGCTCATCATTTTTTAAATGACTAGAAATCTGGGATCTTGTAACTGCATTTTAGATCTTAAACACATGCGTTGTTGTCTGACTTTCCTTTTGAAGCAGGAAATGAAACAGCCTAGAGTTTAGATGTAGATCGTCTTTTTAACAAATCTACAGCTGTAGAGGAAAATGTACATTGTTGAAGGAAGAAAAGTAAAAAAAAAAAAAAAAAAAACAGCAGTAAAATGATTAGCCTTTTACCTGCTGTTACTTAAAGTCATACTTATGTTTATATGGTTAAGATAAGATACACCTTTATTCGTCCCTCAGTGTTGGTGCTTAATATGGGACCCTAAATTAAGGTTTACTTACATTGTGTTTCTAACATTTCTCACTGAGTTCGTCGCCGACTGTGATATTTTTATTCAATCTGAAAATGTACGTACGCTGCAGCTGAAAAGGAGCGAACCAGAGCAAAGTTGTGGGTCGTAAAATCAAAAATCATGAACTCAAATCTGCTCAAACATTCTGTAGCGCTGAGAGGGGCTGCAGAGTTGCGTGACGTTACGTGACTGTAACTGCCTTCTGTCGCACATTCACATCCGATTCAGTCTTACTAGGATTTATCAATGCATTCATTTTACTATTCATTTAGAAATATATTAGGCTCTGACTTTCAGAAAGATCGCGTACAGATGTAGAGATGCTGTTTGAGGTCGGTCCACCCTCTCTGTCTCAGACTCTTGATCAGCGCCGCCCTGGTGAAGTCATGCAAGAGTTTTGGGCCCAAGGGGGATTAATTTGCCCGATCATCATGTAGGGCTGCATGCTACATCTGGACCACGAGTCTGTCGTCAAATCAGTTCAGTGTCTGGATTGGTGGTGTTCAGCTTGTGGATGAAACCATTCTTTACGCTTCTATGTACCGACACGATATCTTAGTCTAGGTAACTGAAACAGTGTTGCTCACCACATTAAATAATAACAACATCCCAGCTAGCTAGTTGGCACATGGCAACCTACACAGAATATAGCAAGAGCTGACAAAGATTTGGCGTGTAAGGCCTGCTTACGTCTTTCAGGGAATTTTCTTTAGGCTTGGGTAGCATGTGTTGTGAAAGCACAACGGACTGGGGAGGCTAGCAAGCAGGCTAAAATGAGCGGTTGCCTGAGTGAGTCTCTTGAGGTGTAAGGTTGTGAGGTTTCTTCACTTGACAGCACGACCTGCTGGCCGCTATTATACTTGCAAAACAAAAAAAACAAAACAAAGTGATGCGACTTAGGTGCTTTGTCAGTAACTGGCTTGGAGAGAACAATCAAGGCTACACTTGCAATGCGTGTTTTCACCAGAAGATGGCGTCATAGGCAAGGCTGTGCATGGCTTTAATAAAACAGAGGCATCTCCAGCCTACGAGGTAAAACTGGGGAAAGTTGGGGACTTACTTTCAGTCGTTAAGTTTTAACTCCTCCTTTGTCAGCTCAAGCTTGGGAAGTGGAAGTTTCCTTCATGTAATTAAAGTTTTAGAGGCAAACCCCCCCCCATCCCCATAATTAGTTGAGTCAAGAAAGTCAAGTGAAGTCAATTTGCATGTTTGAAAATCATGCTAAACCATAAATTGAATGAATCTATTAAACTGATTTATCGCCTTTCTCTAAATACGTAATCACAGCACATCTGCTCACAGTCTGATGCAGATTAAAATCTCTTCTTTGGTGGTGGTGTGTGGGGTTTTTGGGGGTTTTTTTTTTTGGTTGTTCTGTTCTTAAATTTCCCCATCACCTTGCTTGCTTACTCATTCAGCCGTTGTGATTGATTGAAATACCGAGGACAGGAACCTTTAGAGGAGTAAGTGAACACGGCGGTCACCTGGATGAATGGTCGCTCAAATACAGAAATCACTTCTAATCACACCAGTTTATGTCTGCGCATTCCGGTGACTGACCTTTAAGATGTTTACAGATCTGAATGGGTGATGGTCATGCGCTGAATGAGAGATTCACAGAATCTAACGCAGTCGAGCCTACTGGCACACTGCCCATACTGGATCCTCTCAGACCCCTGGAGCCTCTGAGGGAAGGGGGTGGGGGGGAGCTCTAATGGAACAACAGCTGTGCCGACGCTATTTCTGATTTAACTCACTTAGAGGCCATCTTCTTATCACCGGCTCCAAAACACCAGGTCTCCCTTCCAGCTCCTCACTCATTCTCTACAGCTCCCTAACGTTATTGTAAACTTTAGAAATTTAATTGCGGTTCTGGAGAATTCCGCCGTGAATCCGATTGAAGCCCCCCTGCTAGAAAACAAATCCGCCAGTTTCCTTGCAGCAAAACTCCCTTGGCCAGTCCCTCTCCCAGTGCACAGACAGCAAAGGAAGCTGCACACATAATCATACACACACCCAAGAGGGCACTCTAATATAATTAGGTACAAACCAATTATTCAAGCAATCAGTCTCAGTTTGATGGTGTGTCAACACTCCTTGTCAGTCCTATTTCCCAAACTGTTCTTGAGCTGCATCACTAATTTTGTATTCATACTCAGCATCCATAAGAGCTCGCACTCTCTCCTCAGCTTTAATCATTGTAGTCTCTGCAATCAAGAGCAGAGGAAACTGTTGACAAGAGGTCACAAGTCGAGTTGTGAAATATTACAAAAGTGTGGATTTAAATGGACCACTCTGCTAGTAATCCTCCCACAGTCAATGCCCAAAATGGACTTCTTAAGTGGAAATTGCTGCCTTATCACAGCAGATGAGCTGGCTGAGCAATTTGGAACCAGGGGAGCAAATTTGAGAGACAGAAATAGATGCTGAGATGAGAAGAAGGTCTGAATAAAGGTGTCCCCCAGCCGTACCTCTCACACAAACACAATAACTGTTGCTGACTAATTGAGATTCGTATTTCCTCTCCTTCCCTCACTACTCAGGTACTTAGGATCTGCTCTGCTCTGTATAGGCAACTTCTCATTGTTCCTCTATATACATACAGTACATATATGTATATAACTCAACTACAGAGTTACAAACCTGACAGCACCTCAGGCCACAGGAGGGGGAATCAAAAAGAATATTAAGATGAGGAAAATTATGGAGACCTGGAACGGCCGAGACAGAGAGAGAAATATGATTATTTGTGGCCATAAGTGTCACGGTGAGGCACCGAGGTGTAGGACCCAATGGCAGACACAGAGTGCAGAGGCAGGGATGAGCAGTTCGTTGTAGTTTAATACAGTCAAGGTCAAAAAAACTGGAAATCCAATACACAGAGCAGAGGTACAAAAATCTCTAGGCTGAGTCCAACAGTCAAAACCAGGGAATCAGTAACACAGGGCGAAGGTACAAAAAAAAAAACAAAACGCTTGGCTAATCTCAAAAAGTCAGTAATACTGCATGGTCGATACACAGGAGTACAAACAAGAAGTAACGCAGGATTTCTGACGATGACGACAAGACAATCTGGCGTAGGCTGGAGAGCTGAACCGGGGTACATAGGCGGAGAGTGGAGACTGCTAGCTCCGCCCACATCTCAACCGACCTCAAACAAAAGTAAAACAGAGCCAGAACACAAGTCCCAAGACAACCATGACAAGTTATAAATTGTTCCCACAATTGGATTAATTTGTAAATTCCTCCTGTTCTTTGATTGATTTATACCCGTGAAATGGATGTTAGTCCCCAAACATGGATTTATTTGTGTGCACGTCATAAAAAAAATTGTTCCAACAACTTGATTGATTTATGGCCATAATATGTAACCTGTTAACACAATTTTACTATTTTATGTCACTAAATATTATGTGTTACTACAAATTGATTAAGTTTTAGTCAGAAGTTATAATTGGTTCCCTCAATTTGATTACTTAATGGCCACAACTTGAACAAACGGGGGTGTATCCCCGTGTTCTGATGAGGCCATGAGATGTGTGTTATGGCCACAAACTGATGAATCAGTGCCAGTAGCACCCAGCGCAGGAACAAACTCTGTAGAAACACATTTGTACTCATCCAGTATTCCAGCAGAATTTCCTTTGGGGTTTTCATGTATTTTAGCTACTATAGCAAGTAAGTAGGATGGTAATCTGGCGGATTATGCAGGCATTTGTGGTCCCTAATGTCATCGTCAATCCCCATAATTCCACCAGTGAGTTCTAAAAATGTCAGTTATTCAGTTGCACCCGGTGTTTCCAGTGAGCTGCATGAATATGACCCAGATGCTTGAATCCACGCTGACCTCTGTGACCTTTCAGCCCCTGCAGGCTGCCATGACTGAAGGGGCTGTTCTCCAGTTGAGGACGTGTCGCCCAAGATGCACCACCATCGCTACCATCACCACCTCCACCACCACCACCATCACTACCACCTCCACCATCAACACCATCACTCCCACAACCACCATCATCACTACCACCACCTCCACCATCACTACCACCACCTCCACCACCACTACCACCACAACCACCATCACAAACAACACCCCCACCATCACCTCCACCACCAATACCATCATCACCACCACCACCACCACGACCACCACCAGTACCACTACCACTATCACCATCACCACCACCACTACCACTACCACCACCATCACTACCACCACCTCCACCATCACTACCACCACCTCCACCACCACTACCACCACAACCACCATCACAAACAACACCACCACCATCACCTCCACCACCAATACCATCATCACCACCACCACCACCACTACTACTACCACCATCACCACCACGACCACCACCAGTACCACTACCACTATCACCATCACCACCACCACCACCACCACTACTACTACCACTACCACCATCACCACTGTTAGAGAAGTTACTGAGGTATCAAATGAAAAAGACTCGGGGAGACAGAGCTCCAAAATGTCAGCCAACTTTAATCAAAGTGAAAATAGCTCACAAGACGAATTCATAGAACAATCACGCACAGTTTGAGACACTCTTACGATCTAAAATGAGAGGGCCTGTAAGTGTGTGAGTGTTTGTGTGTGCGTGTGTGTGAATGGAATGCATCCCTGGTCCCAAAATGTCCCAGACATTTTCTGTTTACTTGGTTGGGTTATTGGGGTCTTGGCCTTGGCCTTGGTAGCAGCCAGGACAATCCATTCTGCACCCCTACACCACCACCACCACCACCCCCACTATCACCACCATTACTACTACCACCACCACCACCATTACCATCGTCCCTACCATCACAATTCCCACTAACACCATCCCCCACAACTACCACCACCAGCAGAACCGGGACTACCACCACTATCAATACCACCGCATTCAACAGCATCACTACTATCACTACCACCACCACCACCATCAACACCATCCCTAGCACCACCACCATCACACCACCATCACTCCCACCATCACCACCACCACCACCATCACACCACCAAAATCACACCAACATCACCACCATCACCATCACTACCATCACCACCAGCACCATTACTACCATCACTACCATCACCACCAGCACCATTACTACCACCATCACCACCATCACCATCACCACCATCATCACTACCACCATCACCCCCACCATCACCACCACCTTCACTACCACCATCACCACCATCCCTCATCACTATCACTATCAAACTGTCGTGTGACCTGCTTTCTGCAACAACAGCCTTGTCAACTCTATTAACTTCCAGACACAAACAGCTTTCCTGCACTTCATATCTCAAAAGTGAAAAGCACTAATGACGATGCTTCCAAAATAGCTCCGTACGCAACGTCAACATCTGTTGGCGTGATACGTAGCTAGCAGGTGATATAGCCTGAAGATAAGATGCTGCTTGAATCATTAGTTCAAACTCCTTCTCCTGACACCACACTAAATCACAGGTCCTGTGAAACTAGATCCAAAAGGTAAGATCCTAAAATAAAAATGAGCAAAGATCAATCAAAGCTGATTGATGCTCTGTGGCTAAAGTTTGCTTGCCAACTTTTTTTCAAATAGAGTATTTTGACAAGCTGCGCTGGAGCTTTAGGCTGTTGGCTCTTGTTGGGTACCAGCCATGTTAGCTTCTTGACATCACAGCCGCCTCTTTAATTCAGCAACTGTCAGGTCAGGCTGCTGCACACAGTCGGAGCAGCTCCACTTATCTGTGTCTTGTCAAGAAACACCAGCGCCACCATTTGTTTTGAACTGACAAGCGCAGACAATAACACAGTCTTGCACGTCACTGTGGGATGTTTCCGAGCATCTTCCATGGCATCAAAGAGTCTTCCTGAACCTTTGCCATTACGTTCACGTGGGAGGAAAATGCGCTGCTTCTTTCTGTCCCTGCAGTAACCCAACCAACCCGTGTCTCTGCTTCATCTGCTTCCATATATGGGTGGCTCTTATCAGCAAGAAGGGGGAGAATAAATGATCAGTGACAGGCGCAAAACCTGAAAGCTTTTTCTACCGTTTGTTGGTAATACTTGTAAAAATCTGCCAGAGGAACAAGTGAAAACCTTCTTGTTATTATTTCTTAGTAGGAGTACGGAACAGAAAAAAATTCTGGTTCACTTCTATATGCAGCTGATTAAAGGAAGGAACAATTCCTGACGAACCTGAAGGGCATTTGAAAGGCATGTGATTCCTAGAAAACGCCGGCCTTTTCTGAGTCTGGCAGCCTCTTGTTCGTAGAACTCAGTGGTCTACATGCACAAGTACAGATTATTCAAATAAACGTCTGTTTTTACTCAAATCACCTGACATGCACCGCACCGTCACCAGGGGAGGAAAGTTCTGCAGTGATAAATTGAGGTGTATGTCATTTTTTAAAATCCTCAACAAAACACACATGCGTGCACGCACTCACACAAACACACACATCTCAAGATGACCTTAAGAGGGCAACAGTTTTGAGGATCAGGCGTCCCAGTCACTGAAATGCACAAACGTCATGTAAAATGTGTACTTTTACCTTCCACATGTAAGTAAACTCAATATCTAATACGTCTCCATTTTTACTCAAGTAGAATTTGGAATGGTAACTTTTCCTTTAACCAGAGTAGTATTTTATCCGGCTACTTCTACTTTTAATCAGCTGAAGAAACTGCGTACTCTTTCCGCTAGTGGCCATCACTAGCTGCACCAGTACTACCACAAGTACTCTGGGTAGCACGCTGTACTGAACAAGACCAGGTTTAGCTTTAGTTTAACACAGACTTTGAAACCCTTGGAGGAGGGAAGCTGGGTTTTCAGTTCCAGAGAGTTGGAGTTAACCTGGATCTAACCAGCTCGCTGACACGTCCTCCTCAATCATTCAGTTGGCATGAAGTCGCGTATTGAAGGTTTCGCGTCAGAATCACCATCAATAACAGCAGTTTTTGTCTTCTGATTTTCATTATGAGGTCACGCTCAGCTCGCAGTCAAGCTCTGCATGTCCTTCCTCCATACAGTATCTGTTCTGTGGCAGATGCTGTCATAAAACACGATGAGGGCCACTGTGGGACTACTGGGCCGGGACATGAACCCTAGCTTACCAGAACTAAGGTTCCAGGACAAGAGAAAGAACATATTATAGTCCTGTCTCATCCCATCCATATACACCTATATGTGTGTGTGTGTGGGGGGGGGGGGGGGGGGGGTCCTTGTGTTCCACTTTTATGCTCACATAATTAAACAAAGACAAAGGCTTGATATATAGCTGTGCGTCACACTGACACCGGAACCTAGACCCAATATGCTGCAGCCTGACCTCTGTGAAAACGTAGCTTTGGAGGTGGGTGTGATTTTATTTTCTTTCTAACTTTGGGACATCAGGACAAGCAACCATGCTGTTGTAGGACTTTACCGGTTGTTATATACCGTATAATAATTTGCAAGGACAGACTTTATCTGTCGTACTTGAGCTGGGTCTGGCACTGTAAATGGCCACCAGGGGGCCCCCAAGAGTGATTAAAATGTCATGTAATAAGTTTTATATTTTGCTGGAACTGATTGTGTTATTTTTGTAATCTAACTTTGTCCTGTACTCCTTTACTCAGCAGCTCATAAGTGAATTCAGTACTTGGAGGAAGAGAAAAGACTTTTTATATCTGGAGTCACTTGAACGTCATCCTCTATCTAAGTCTCTCTGGTTAATGAGCTGGATTGTCGTTTACAGCTAAAAGTCTGAAGTGAGATGTTGCTGTGTAGCTAACCAGCTCGCTATGTCTGGCATCTTCTTTTGGGGATGCTGTAGCAGCTGGATAAAGAGGAAGGAGCAGTTGAAACAACAATGTTTCCAACATAAAGTGGAATGTTGTGGAGCAACATACAACCTTCAGTGCAGGAGCAGCCAGCAGTCTTCACGGACCCCTGGTTTCTCAGCAGAACCCACGCTGAGTGGTTAGCGCTGCTTCACGTCTGCCTTCAAAAGAGGAACTCTCCCTCTCTGTGGTATAACACACAACCAACCTTCCCACTTTGTAAATAATGGAACGCTTCAGTACATTAAAGACCCACTCTGATGAAAATCACCATCCATCCATTGTCTTCCGCTTATTTTTATTAAGGGTCACGGAGGGTGGAGCCTATCCCAGCAGCCTTCAGGTGAGAGGCGGGGTTCACCCTGGACAGGTCGCCAGTCCATCACAGGACCAACATACAGAGACAGACAACCATTCACACTCACAGTCACACCTACAGTCAATTTAGAGTATCAATCAGCCTCATCCCCTCTTGATGTCTTTGGACTGTGGGAGGAAGCTGGAGTACCAGAGGGAACCCACACAGGAACAGAGAGAACATGGAGACCTTCTTGCTGTGAGGTGACAGTGCTGACCACTGCACCACCGTGCCGCCGCTGTGGAGCTCTATTTTTTACAAATATTTTGATAACAATAATTTACTATCAGCCCGGCTGGAGCCAAGCAGCTCACCTCAAAAACAACCAACTTCGACCCTTAATAGAAATAGGCGGAAGAAAATGGATGGATGGATGGATGGAGAGCTCCACAGCCTTTTATGAGGTATTTATGGTGTTACTAACAATACTGTTGTAATGAACCTGGTTGACCCTTGAGGCTAATAAATGTCCATTTTTCACAGTTCCATTTATTTTGTGACACCAGAAAATACTATTTATATTGTAATAATATTTTCCACTTTTGCATGTTGCATGTTTAATTGTTTTTTGGTTTTAAAAAAAAGTGATTTCTGAGATTTAGCATTTTATACGGTGACAGAGACCCTGACCTTTGACCACCAAAACATCCCCTCGAGGATTTCCTGAGATGTCGTACTGGTGCTGACCTTCGTGTGATGCCGATGCAGGTAATTATCCTGGGGGGGTTTGGCTGTGCATGTACGACTGTAAAAATGAATCAGTCACCACGGAGCAGTAATACAGATAAAAACACAGAGATCTCACAATTTATTTGAGTTGTTCAACGCACCTTCTGATTTTAAGAATTTCTACCAGTTGTTTCTGGTGTATCACCAGCAGAACAGGCAATAAATCAAAAGTGTATTAACTCCCCGTCAGAGTAAGTAATCCGTGATGTTTCCACCGGCCTAACCGCCATCAACAAATTACAGACACGCACGACCAATCGACATGCTCCACCAGCAGTTCAGGTGAAATGACAATAGCCACTCGGCACCACATTGCAGGGCCCCGCTCTCATTTTGAGTGGCACTACCCCCCCCCCCCCACACCGCCAGCACACATATCACCCACCACCTCCAACACACACACACACACACACACACACACACACACACACACCCTTCAGACCATCTCATAACCCATGCCCCTTTTGCCATTTCTCATTCCATTAAACCCTGAATTATTCAAAGCAGATGAAATTGATTTCTTGATAGTTTAATCGCAAATCAAAACCAAACCTCGGGCCCAGTTTCTCTCCCTCAGGGCAATTTTTGACAATCAAATATTCATGGAGAAATGAAATGTTAGCAGATCATTCTTGCTCCTGGTTGATTAGGCAGACACAATGAAATTCTGATGAAGAAAAGAAGGAGGCATGGAATTAACTTGGCCAATATGCAATGGAAAAATTGAAAGCGAGATAAGATTTTTATAAGATTCATATATATATATATATATATATATATATATATATATATATATATATATATATATATATATATATATATGTGTATATTCCCAGGATAGGAGTGGCATTTCCCTTTTCGCCTCCTCAAGTATGTACATCAGGCTTCTATTTTATTTTCTTCATAATGAGTCCTCCTTTATCAAACAGACAAATTAAATACATTGAAAAACAGTGTTGACAACCCCAATGTTGATATATTAGACTGCTGGTGGGGCCTGTGCATTTCATTCCACTGCTGATGATAATATATCAAGTGATAAACAGTAAATATTCATCAAGTCGTCGCATGACTCTTTCCTGCATCCTCTGGGAGAAAACCCTGATCCATAACCTCAGGCTAGCCTGGCCGAGATTTAATTACCTGAAACTCACATCCTTATACATTATTCAATATAGTCCTTTGATAATAGGCTGTTGAGAAGTGGAGCAGGCCTGGAGTAAATCTGACCTTTATCAAAAATAAGGAGACATTACTTGAACTTGTATTTCAGCAGTACACTTTGTCTAAACAGAGTTAAGGGTTAAAAGTCATCCCATGAAACCATTTCAGCACCTAAAGATATTACAAATATGGATTTAATCTAAAGCATACTCAAACTACTGGAAACATATTTAGAAATTAATAATAATAATAATAATGATAATAATAATAATAATAATAATGATAATAATAATAATAATGATAATGATAAAAAGCTCCTGGCAACAAAGACATGCATGGTGATGACTCAAGTGGTGTGTGGAGATTCAGACGGTATCGTGAATCAAGTGATGCAGCTGAAGTAAACATACGGTAAAATACAACCATCTGAGGGGGGGAAAAAACACACTATTTACTTGGAGAGAGAAACCGTCAAAGGCTCGAGTGTGTCAGAATGTTCATAACCATAGAAATGCTTGAGGTATGGAGGAAAAAAGTTGATGTCTTTGCTGTGTTGACACAGTGACTGGCCTCCACCTCTAAGATTACTTCACAAGCCACGACTGTCGTAGCTGGAAGACCTTCAGTATGAGGTAGTGGCATTTATTTTGATGCAGTTTTCAGGTGTTTGGGTTGTAAAGCAAATCTTATCTAGGAATATGGCACTGTGATGAATTTGTGTCTTGGATTTGGATTACTGGTGAAAACAAGCTGTATAGTAAACAAAAGTTATGAGACCTGCAAGACAGCGAGGCAAGAAAAACAGCTGTACACACACACACACACACACAACAAACTTTCAAAATGAGTTCTTTCTTGAAATCTTCTGAGGTGAAAAGATCCTGCTCCATCGTCACCGATAGATCCTACTGAGCATGTGCTGAGGGCGTGACATCGCTGGAGCTTGTTTCTGATTGGAGGAGCGGTCTGTCTGGTCAGTATCCCTGGAATGCTACGTGAATCGTTTCACACGGTTTTGCTCCTCTGCTGGCTAAGAGGAACAGTAGCACACAGCGTGCAGTGAATAAATTAACCTTTAGCTTAGCACTCCCGTGCTAGTTTATTAATCATCTTTTAGCCACAGTTTCATTTAGACTCTAAAGAGAAACATGACACAAAGGAAAAGGAAAAGTGTGGGCCAAATGAAAGAAACGACAAAACAACAACAACAACAAAGGTCAGCATTGACTGATGAAAGCCAGGGGATGTGGTCCGCTAATCTAACACGTGATGATTATTTGTCGAGGGACACGAATGCTGGGGGTTTCTGCTGGTCAGCGTGTTGGAGGTTTTTATCGATGTGGACTTAATGTTCAATAAAACATAATGAACTTATTCTATCGCTCAGAACCTTGTAAAAGCAATGTAACATTAGTAAAACAGAAAACAACAAAAACAGGATCGGGGTGCTACGCACACAGACAGACTGATGTTAGCTTAGCTGCTCATAACAAGCTAGCAACAGGTCACTTGACTTCCTGCAAACGGTTTCCAGAAGAGACTCTCAAAGCCAGCCTGATAAAACCGTAACCATCATTAACAAGGATAATGCTGGGTTTGCTTGTGTTTGTGGTTCATTATTTCATCATTTGTTAATGTCACTGAGCTGGAAGTGACTTTTGTTGACAACTGATCCAGGACAGGCAGTATGAGAAGGTTCATGAGCGACGCAGGGTTTCTTCTGTCCTTTGACGTGCTATCACAACGCACTTAACCGCTTATCGCTTCGGCCACCGAGCGGCGCCACGACAGGTTTGAGAAAGTTTGGTTAAACAATGAAACTGTTCAAGTATGAGTGCAGATTCTGCTCCTGGGTGACTGATTCTTCAGAAACACTCTTTCGTGTAGCACTGGGTCATACAATGAGATTGTTTGTACTTTGTCGCCATTTTGGAAAAAATCGTCGCCAATGACGTCACTACACGGGCTCATAACATGCCGTCTCTTCACGGTGGGTCTGTGGGGCGTTGAATGACACACGTTAAACAAAGAACACATAGATACGGCAACCTAAATCGTTAAAAGTTGTGTGTAATTTATATGCAATCCCATGAGATGAAGTTGTCCAGGATCTCACACACACACACACACACACACACACACACACACACACACACACACACACACACACGCATGCAAAAAAACAGCTCCACACCTTTAAAATGGGAGCTTCTTGAAATGAGTCAATGTGTACATCTCAGATGATATCTGCTCCGTCACGTCAGCACTGAGGTTATTCAGACGAGGGAACGTTACAGCGGTCGCGGTGTTCCCAAATGTTACGCTGAGACTTTGCCAAGTACTCTTGGAATTTTCAAACGTTAAGATTTCACTTTTACCGCACATGTGTTGTGTCCAAAAGCCGCAGAAGTGGGTTCAATATGACTCATCCTTTAGGGGCAGCGAGAGCAGATGTTCACAGTTAATTTGTTTAGAGTGAGAAGATGCGAGGGCGGCCATAACAAAGGTTCTCAGAAAATAACAGCGTTATCTTTTAAAAACACTTCACCTCCAGGTCAAAAAACACATCCCGCAGTTCACCATTTAATAATATTCCTTTGAAAAAAAAATTACAATTTCATCACGTTAGAAAATGTATTCCTCTTTTGTTCAAACTTTCTTAATGTTGACAATCACATTTGATAGAATACTGAAAAAAGATGTATTGTTTTTTTTCAGGTCTGTGTTTTCAAAATAAAACAAGAATGACAATTTGATTTTAGTGAGGAGAGCAGACTAATCGTCTCCACGTACTGTAATTCCTCCATCATTTCATACTATCTGCTGTTGTAAGTGAAGTAAAATCATCATCCGTCTCTTGAAATATTAAAAGGTAGGAAAGAATTCAATCACAGTTTTTTCGCTGCTCATCAAACGAATCAATTACATGTCCATAACGAAAGGCTTCAGGAATTCACCTCTGAGATCTTCTTCTGCCTCTCTGGTGATTAAAGGCCATTTGAGCACCCTGGCACTGCACTATTCCAAGGGTTTATATATATATATATATATATATATATATATATATATATATATATATATATATATATATATATATATCTCCATATATATACACACACCCCCCCCCAGATAAATGAAAATGAGAGTGATGGAGGTGATGAATGAGGGCACAAAGAATAAAAGGAGGAGATCAAAAAGCATCACAGGGAATGAGGAATTAAGGGGGAATTTTAATGCAATGCCGCCTGCCTGCGTGGCTAATTCACTCCCTGACTCTCGGCAGAAGGCAACTGAAATCCAACTGTATCTTTTCAAGGCGGAGGGTGACTTACTCACACTGACATGGAGAGCAGGAACATCAGATATATTAGCTCAATAGATTGCATCAGTGCTCTACATGTGCTCGTAACTGTCCAGCTGCACATCCGTCTGATAAATAAATAAAACACAAACACACGCAGACACACATATATAATAAACAGTATATATACATATTCCATACTTGAAAATATTTTGACAAAACTGTTGCTATGGCTGAGAAAAATGTATGTTCCACTAATAATCCTGTTTTCAGACGTACTGAGGACTAGAGTTTGCTGTTGGTCCTCCTGTCTGGTTAAGTTATTGCACACTGAGACTTCATCATTATAATTCAGGTTCAAATCGGCATTATTCTTGTTTCTTCCTCTATTATGTCATGTTCAACGGTTTGTAAGGCTTTAAATGTATTCCCTGAAGTTAGACAAGCGTTGTGGCGCTAGTTAGCATTATACATGGTAGCATTATGCTAACGGTTTTGCTAAATAAGTAGGTTGCAAGGCTGCAGACAGCAGGAAAAAAACCCTCACGAATGTTGCATTCATGTCCCAAGATTACTCTTCCATCCTGGATGATAACAGTGTATCATACATGTCTTAACTGGAAGATGTTACATTTGAATATGCAGTTTGTGTGATGATCAGACTTGTGATATTGTCATTTTTAGAATAATGTTGTGCGTGTGAACGTAGCCAGAGTTCACTCTTCATCAGATTACATCTCCTCTGGCGTCGCCGCCTTGAACGATGCAGAAACCCACCGCAAGTCCACTGGACTCAACCACTCAGTGCCTCTGGGATCATGACATGCATTGCACCAAATAAGCATTCCACAGTTGCTTGTCCGAGGTCAACACACTGGATCATGCAATTGCTAAATGGGCAGAATAGAGCAACAGCACTTTAGAATATATGGTCCTCCCTGTGCTCCGAGGAATGAGAATCTATTATTTACTTGCAAGTTGTTGTTGTTATTTTTTTGTATGTTTTCCTGCATGGGAACTTTTGTTCATGCAATAAATACTGCATTCTCATCCCTGGCATTTATGTACAGTACAGCAGAGGTGGAGGGTGATACGAATACACTCGAGACGGCGTGTTCGACTCCAGCACCGGCGCCTCTGTCACATACCTTACTAGCATACGTAAGATGTGTTCTTGGGCGAATAATTTTCTATGAGCATAATGTATTCATGATTCTGTTGATACATTTATTTATTTATTTTTTTATGTGGCCTGCACAAGAACATAATAGGTCATTATGAAAGGAAAGAAACAGAAAACACAGATGGAAAAAAAATCTGGATGGCTTTTGTTAATCAAGAGGACTTCTGAAAATGTTCTAGTGTTTTGGTCTACATGTCATCGTACTGCGTTCCATTCAAAAAGTACAGTAAGTACCTGGCCAAAGACCTTCTCCAGTTGATGAAGTTCTCAACATACATCATTTACGGATTTTCCATCCAAGGTTACAGAAGTGCTTGCGTTTGTGGAAAATGTTTCATCAGGTTATATCAGGCCGATTGAGATAAAGCCAAAGTCACAAACACACCTTCGGGCTTCGGGCCAGTGTGGCTGTGCTGCTCATAGTCAAAAGAGTCGTCTGGATTGTTCTTATGGTTTGTGTTGGCACTTAATGAGGCAGGAGGAAAAAAAAGTGAGCCGCTGGATTCGCCATGACTGATACTCCACTGCCATCAAGTGGAGCTGGAAGAAACTGCATTGCATCCACTAGAATGCTGAAGGGGGGGGGGGGGGGGGGGCAGAGAGTGTGTTTTGTAGTTGAGTACGTGTGAAAGTCACGTGATCAGCAACTGTGAGGTGAAAGACGAAGACATATTCAGAAGTCCAACACAATAATTCTAAGTTTTTAAATACATTTTGGCCTAAAAACACCTAGAAAAACCCGGCATTCTTCTAGATAACCTCTTCATACCTGACAGTCTCCACTGTATCACCTCCAAAATAATTAAATTCGAGCTCCTTCGATTTTTTTTAAACAGTCTATTTCCCAGACTTTGACTCTGTGTAATGCACATTTGTGAAATTCACCATCCGTCCGTGTTCCTCCAACACGTTCCATCAAGATTCATTCGGCAAATATTAAAGGTGAAAGTCATAGCATCGGTAACTTTCACCTGGATTCACCTCACTGGTCCGTTTACTCTCCAGCTGTGAAAGTACACCCAGCAGAACGCAGAACGAGGTTCACAGCTGTTGAGTAAAATGGCGGTGCGGTCCGTGAATTAGGACGCACCTGGTTTAGGAATATCGCTGACCTCTGAAAAGGCCCCCGAGATGACCGACTCTCACTGTTCAGAAATGACTTCTAGGGCCCTGAGAGGGTTTGGCTACGTCATCGCAGTCATAAAAGAGAAGACCTGCATGAATCCAGCCTGTGAAACCAGAGCTCTCAACCTTAAAGATCAAAGAGTTTTTCACTTTCAACAGACGACAAGAGGCTTCAGGTCAGCAAACACTGCAACAGACAATGGTTTAGTTTATTCAGGTCATAGGCCGAGTTTGTCTGATAAACCAACAAAATAAATTTCTGGGAAATGTATGAAATATGTTGACATGTAATGTAAAAAAAAAAACATCTACGTTTTTCGCAATGTTAAACAGACCTGCGCCATAATTTATAGGCTTCTCCCTCTACCCGTGCTTCTCCCCTCAGCCACGTTTGGTGAAATTCGGCTTCGTATTTTTTTAAAGTAACCCTGCTCCAAACAAGGAAACGTCTTGGCTCCAGATCTGGAGCATCGCAGGTTTTCCTTGGCGACACTTTCAGGCGCATAAGAGGTTTATGGCTGACACTTAAACGCACCGACTGACTATAATGTTCTATAATAATGCAAAAAAGAAACCTATAAAAATGGAGTGTGTGTGTGTGTGTGCGATGAAGTGAGTTTAAGCGCACTGGTGCAGCCACGGTGATGCGTTTTGGCTCATGAATCCATTTATCTCACTGTATTTTAAATATGTGTCTGTTTGTGACCCTCAGTAAAATATACTGAGGTTAGAAATGTTTCACCGCCAAAAAGAATAAAGGCTACATCATTACTTGTTCTTTAGAACATTATACATTATACATCTTCCAGCTATCCTCACGGGAGTTCTCTTTCATGCAGCACACATGCACCCCCCCCCCCCCCCACACTCATCCACGTTACAGCGCAGCAGCATAAAGAATACAATAAAAAGGATGTAAATACACAAAAGAGGGCATAACGGTGCATAAAGGATTACATTCCATAGAAATTCATGAACATGTGAAAGCTCGTTTCTCGGGGAGCCTCTACAACATGCTAATGGGTATTACGTGTTCTGTGAATTTCGCTTATCACATTAACTACGTTGCAATTCTGATGACATGGTAACGATAGATTATATCATTCAGGGATTATTCTGGGGTTGGAGGTTGAGGAGCGCTTGATCCAAGACCACAAGCTGATGTGGCATCATTTTTTTTTTCTCAAATTCCAGCAGAATATTCAGCCATGTTTTGTTGATTATTCAAGAATAATCTACATTAGGGACCAGATTACCAGATTGAGGAAGATGAGCGGCCAGACTAACAGGTCCTGATTACCGGTCCTGCTGGGACCTATAGAACAGAGACGGACTCCGGCGCCCCACCTGGTGCCTGCTGTGCTGATCATGCTCCCCAGCTGAGCTCCATTGGCTGCCAACAATTCCTATGAAGGTCTTGAGTGACAGCCGATGAGCGTTACTCTGCAGCACAAAGCCTGGGCACACAAAATGAACCGTTAGAATGAACAAATTAATTTTTTTGAACAAAAGCACAGAAACATGCAGATTAAGAATGCAGAAGCACTATGGACAGGATTATGATCCCTTTGTTCCCTCTGGCTCGGCCTAAAGTGACGGCGTGGGATCCCAGCCAGACCTCCAAAAATCCTGCTTACGTGAGGCGAGCTGGCTCACCGAGGACACCTCCATTCATTACTCTGCTCTTTATCGCTTCAGATCTATTCTTTGTCAGCACTCTCACCAGCAAATGTAAAATTAAAAAACCCACATATTATTTATAGATGTGAGAGTTAAACAATTGTTGGATGAATAGGGACTGGGTTTTGTGTGTGTTTTGTTTACAGGTATTGGTCGTCAGTGCTTTGGAGCAGAGGAACAGCCATCATTTCTAGCCAGGCTGAGCCTGAGCCTGAAAGCCTCATTTCTGTGGCGTGTTGCAGACAAATTAATTAATGAATTTTCAAGGCAGTTTTTTTGTGATGGTGTGTTATTTACCTGAGACGGTTTCTGTGGCGTGTTGCAGACAAATTAATTAATTAATTGATTAATTTTCAAGGCTGGTTTTTTTTTTGTGATGATGTGTTATTTACCTCGTAATGGTGTGATAACCCATAACCCAGTAATCAACAAGTAATTACAAATCCAGCCTCTCTCGGCTCATGCACAGTTACATTGCTGATGTAATCATGGGGGATGGCTAGGCCAGGACTACAACCTGTACTGATACTTCCATGACTGCTGCCATCTAGTGGCCATAGTAATTATGACCACAGGAAAGTTGGAAATCAGGTCACGTCAACAAAGAGCAAGAAAAACTATTTTAAGAAGCAGGTTGAGCTGCTGGGGGTCTCACACAAATATACCAATGACAACGCCGTTCACCTCCAGACACGGGGCAACACACTGTTGTCATTTATGTTTTTTGTTTGGTTTGGCTTATGATAACCAGGTTTGTTCAGTAACTTTAATCAAATGGTGCATATTTGAAACCACCAACCACACCAAGTCTTTTCCTAAACACACTCGATCTAAATGTGAAATCGACCCATCATAGAACATCTATATGTTTAATAATATGGAGGGTGGGAACAAACAACTAAGATGGTTGCTTGTGTGGAAGGAATTATTAGCCAAGGGACCATTACAAACACACACACACACACACACACACACACACACACACACACACACACACACACACACACAAAGTGAGCTACAACTCAAAATCATTTTCCAGCTGATTTGTGGGCTTTCATGGACCACCACTGAGCCACAGCCCAGTGGTTGAGAAACAGCTGAACAGTAAATTGGCCGCCATATAAAAGCAAACAAAAGAAACATGTTTGATGGGTAAGACAAGACCAGATAAGATAAGATAAGATAAGACAAGAAAGATAGGATAAGACAGATAAGATAAGATACGATAAGAAAGATAAGATAAGACAAGACAAGAAGGATAAGATACGATAAGATAAGATAAGTATTAGATTATCGTCACTTCCATAACAGTTATTCAGCATACAAGGTAATGAAATACCTGTATCCACAGATCGGTGAGCATGTCACATCTAAAAAAAGACACATATAAAAGAAAAGAAGAGACACAGGTTTGCTAGATAAGATAAGATATGATAAGATAAGGTGAGATAAGATAAGATAAGAAAGATAGGATAAGAAAGATAAGATAAGAAAGATAAGATAAGACAAGGTTAGATAAGATAAGAAAGATAAGACAAGGTGAGATAAGATAAGATAAGATAAGAAAGATAGGATAAGAAAGATAAGATAAGACAAGGTGAGATAAGATAAGAAAGACAAGACAAGGTGAGATAAGATAAGAAAGATAAGACAAGGTGAGATAAGATACGATAAGAAAGATAAGATAAGAAAGATAAGAAACGACAAGGTGAGATAAGATACGACAAGGTGAGATAAGATAAGACAAGAAAGATAAGATAAGAAAGATAAGATAAGAAAGATAAGATACGACAAGAAAGATAAGATACGACAAGAAAGATAAGATATGACAAGGTGAGATAAGATAAGACAAGAAAGATAAGATAAGATAAGAAAGATAAGATAAGAAAGATAAGATTCGACAAGGTGAGATAAGATACGACAAGGTGAGATAAGATAAGATAAGGTGAGATAAGATAAGAAAGATAAGATACGACAAGAAAGATAAGATACGACAAGAAAGATAAGATATGACAAGGTGAGATAAGATAAGACAAGAAAGATAAGATAAGATAAGAAAGATAAGATAAGAAAGATAAGATTCGACAAGGTGAGATAAGATACGACGAGGTGAGATAAGATAAGATAAGGTGAGATAAGATAAGACAAGGTGAGATAAGATAAGATAGGAAAGATAAGACAAGGTGAGATAACATACGATAAGAAAGATAAGAAAGATAAGATAAGATAAGGTGAGATAAGATAAGATAGGAAAGATAAGACAAGGTGAGATAAGCAAAGATAGGAAAGATAAGACAAGGTGAGATAAGATAGGTAAGATAAGACAAGGTGAGATAAGATAAGATAAGAAAGATAAGACAAGAAAGATAAGATACGACAAGGTGAGATAAGATAAGATAAGGTGAGACAAGATAGGACAAGGTGAGATAAGCAGCAAAGCGATAGCATAAATAGAGCATCACACAACATAATGCATACTGAATAACTGAACATGCAGTATGGAGGTTAAAAAATGATCAAAAAAAGTGTACAATGTGGACGTTTTACTTTTGAGAGTCCACTACCATCAAAGACCCAATCCTTGGGCCTGTTATTCTCCAGTCAACCAGCCCTGACAGTGGAGAGGGCTCTCCCTTCTCTTCCCACTGGAGGGTGCTCCTCCTCCTCCTCCTCCTCCAGCCTCCTGGCGATGTCGGGTGTCAGCACAATGATGATGGAGGTCCTGCCAGGGGGGCATCTTCAGTGGGTGGTAATGGGGTTACACTCTGTAATTTGCTGCTCTTCCCCTGCAAGCTTACATCAGCCTCTCTCATCATTCCTCTTAAGTAATGGTTGTGCCAGCAGAAATAGAAGACTTTGGCTTTGAAGAGTTTTTTTTTAACCCCTCAAAGAAATAAAGTTTTGGCTTTGAACTTAGCCTCCTGTTATTGTTGGACTTCTGGCCCCAAGAATAAAGTCTTAAAAAAATGTCCAAGGCATTTCATATTATAAATATATAAATCAAACTCGCAGCCCTAAAGTGTTCAAGATGTCTCAGTGGAGATGTTTCCACGCCGAATCATAAAACTGAACCAGTTAGGTCTTCTTTTCATTATTCCGTTAGGAATTTCTCAAATTGAACATTCAAAGGTATTTCTATAATTATTCATTAGGACTGTAATCCTAAACTTGAAGCCCCCTCTATATAAACAACAAGCAAATGAGCCCATCAATAAGATTGATCATTAGAAAGTACACCACTTGATGTTGTCTGCTACAGTGTTCAGCAGTAATCGGTTGGCAGCAAAGCATCCTCAGAGGCAGCTGCTTTAGAGTAAATTAGGATAATCTCTCTAATCTGAAGTCATTTAATCCATCACATCCCCTGACATTTGTGTGTTTTATATCAGCAGGTTAAGTCCAGCTTCCTGCTCTTGTTTCCTCACTAATCTACTTGTTCTTCTTCTACACTGAACGCAGCATGTGACTCCTAAGGTTCTCCCTCAGTCTGGAGGGACTTTCATTCATCCATTTCTATCCCGTTCCGAGGAAAAGTCACAAAGGAATTTCCTCAAATTTGGCACAAACATCCACTGGGACTCAAGGATGAACTGAAAAGATTTTGGTGGTCAAAGGTCAAGGAGACCGTCGCTTCACATGAGCACAATACTGTGGGAGAATTTGTAATTTTTTTTGCAAAAAATGTCTTGGACTTGAAGGTTTTGGTAGTCAAAGGTCAAAGTTGACGTCACCTGACATTAACGTGATATCCTGAGAGGGCCTGGGAGGACAGATTTGCCTTGAAACGACCGAGATGACCTGCAATCATGTTGGTGGTCATAAGTCAAAGTCAATGTTACCTCACATTTATGAGATATTTCAGAAATGCCTGGACGGAATTTCTTCTATTTGCCACGAACCTCCACTGGGACTCAAGGACGGACTGAGAACTTTTTGATGGTCAAAGGTCAAAATTCAGGTCTCCTCACATGAAGGCAATAACTCAAGAATGCCGGAGCGGAAATTCCTCTAATTTAGCAAAAACATTCACTTGAACTGCTGACATTTTAGAGGTCAAAGGTCAATTTGACACGCACACTTCATCAAGGTTTTCAAGTGAGGCGGTTGATGAACCATAAACCTGTTAAAACAGTCCATGCAGTCCTGCAGGCCGGTTGAGTTTATAAAGCTGCACGGGAACACCCAGATTTATGAGTCTGTTGTGACAACCACAATGATGATGCGTAATTACACAGTTGGTTAAAAAAATGACTTCAAAAGGAAAGTGGAGTCATCACTTGTCCTCGCGCCTGAGGTCGTCACAGTTGATATCTCACAAAGGTGACGAGGAGGAGCAAACGGTAAGAGGAAGACTGACGCGCAGGCTTGTGGGAGGCTAAATTGCGGCTCTCCTGAGCTCAGCAGTGAAAGTCTGAGCACCTCAACTCACCGGATACTCTGTCTGTCTGTCTTTGCAATGCAGACGCTGGTTCTGACTAATTAAAGAGACACAACCCAGTGTCAACTCAGTGTTCAAGACTGCAAATGTTACTTCTTTTTTTTTTAAACAGCTTTACAAGCATGCAAATTGATGCTTAATTCTGAACCTCTCCAGTTCCCAGTTGTATCAGAGCAAACTGAGGGGGGGGGGGGGGGGGTGAGTGAACTGTACTTGGAGATGGGTTTTATTTCACAGTAGCACAGTTTTTTTCGTCATATCCGACTGAAGTCACTGTAAATAAATGTCAAAAGATGGAATATGAAAGATGAGAAACTCAGGCGGACTGTAAAAACACAGACGAATGATGCGCCATACTCCAGACAGTATGAGCTCATTCAGCAGACGCTCGTCAGCTGCTGAACCTCGTGACTTTTAGAACATCATATTCATCAGGATGGATTTAAATCCTAACAAATCCAGTTACATAGAACCTATAATGATAAATAACAGATGATCAAATACAAGCCAGTCTTTCTGGAGGTTTGTCTTTGATGGAAACCAGATATTCATTGTTGCAACTGAATTAGAATCAGTTAAAATGATGAATTCTGAGGTGGTAGAAGTAAAGGTTACACTGCAGTGTTTTATTACATGTCAAGACAAGAGGACGCGTTGTCATGCACAGCTGGTGGAAAAGTAAAGTGTCTACCCGACACCCCAGGTAACACGACCATGGAGGAATTTTAGGTTCATATGATACAAGGCTACAATGTGATGTATCATTTAAAGAAAGGGAAAAGGGAAACATTCTGTCACTACGTCTTCTCCTTACCAGTATCTAAAGAAGCCGCACTAACTGTTCTCTGTGCTGTTTAGATTCAAGCTTCAGTTGTGGTCCTACTGGGGAGAACTGGGAAGAGATGAATCCTCTTCTGTGCTCCCGGTACTGCCTAGACGACTGATCTGCTTATATTCACTGTGTAGCAGTGCAAAAACAAGGTGGTTCATTGTTCCGAATTTGCAAGCTCTAACCTGTCTAGGAATTACTGTGGGGAACAAAATAATTTGAAAAAAACTTTATTTTTCTACCTAAACATTTGATGAATGAGAACATAGTTGAGTGTAGCTCTGGTTTGTTTGTGTTTCTGTTGGCCAATCACAATCACCATGGACAGCGTTGAGCCAAGAATTACGCCATGGTGCTTTAACATCATAACGGCAGGAAGAAACTATGATCAATGCTAGAAACTTGTTTATATTAATATTTCTCTTTCAACCACTGAGCATTATTCCATCCATTTTCTATACCCCTTATCCGTTAAGAGTCAGGGGGGCTGGAGTCTATCCCAGCTGACATGGGTGAGAGGCGGGGTTCACCCTGGATGGGTCACCAGTCCGTTGCAGGGCCATCAGGAGCAATTAGGGGTTCAGTATCTTGCTCAAGGGTACTTGGACACGGTCACCAGGAGAAGTGAGGATCAAACCAGCGACCCTTCAGTTGCTAGACGGACACTCTACCTCTGAGCCATTCCACCTCTGAGCATTATTGTGCAAAACATATCCTCTTGTTTCTGAGGTTGCTAAGCTAAACAGCTCAGATTTGTTGTTGTTTCACATAGTGAGGGGTGCGTGGAAAGCCAAGCGGCGGAGCATGCTGACTGACAGTCACCCACACCTGCAGCGGCGGAGCATGCTGACTGACAGTCACCCACACCTGCAGCAGCGGAGCATGCTGACTGACAGTCACCCACACCTGCAGCCTTGTTCTCACGAAGTAAACGGATGAGAACAAATCAGTCTGCAAATTTGCATGTTAGAATAGGAAAGAGATCAATGGTGACATTCATCAAGGACTAGCATTTCATTGTGGTTCCAAATACATTTAAATTGTGAAGCCTCCAAGTTAATCTAAAACACACCTTTGCCGTTTGAAATCTGAACTTGACATTAGCGCTGAGCATAAAGCCTCAGAGTATCTGTGTCCTGAATAAGAAAGGAATGTAAATCTCTCAGAGTGTCCTAACACGAGTCAGCGCATCATCATTTACATCACAAACCCACATGCGTGCCAACTTATGTCATTCATCATGACATAAGTTCAAGTTGTGGCCTGTTTTCCCACCACGGGAAGATAAGACAGTCCAATAAACTGTCTGAAGGCAGCCTGACTGTCGTGGAAGGTATGTGTGAAGCCTTGCTCACTGTGCTATTGTGTGACTTCACTTTATCAGCGAGAGGCTGCAGGGAGCTCACACCAGTCCATCAACATCTCCGTGTGATGATACAGCGTGAAAGCAGCCCTCTGCGATGAGTCTGCTGTCTGACTAGACATGGAAAAAAAACAAACCTACAAGACCTTTAACCTTATAAGGAACAAAGGGAATCTCATGCAAGAGGCGGACTCTTTTGTGTAGACTCGTAGAAAAACTTTTTGGGGGATGAAAAGATGAAATATATACAAATGATGAAGTCGAATGTGTCGCTGAAACAAACCTCGATGTACAGTATGAATAATTTTATCAAAATGTACCTTTAAAATTAAAAAAAAATACAAAGGCCTGATGCTGCCACAGAGAGAGGAAAAAAAAACTATTAATTAGTTGCGTCTAATTAAGTCAGAGCAAGTTACATCTCGTGACTACCAATGAATCAAAGGCTGGGAGCAAATTTTGTCTTGCAGCCACTATTTTAATCAAACAAATTAGCTCATTAACTACATTATCCATCTAATTTATCTAGAAGTACCTTTAAGGTCTGCAGTTAAAAATTGAAGAACGGAAGAAAAAATAATCGTGCCATTCTCAATATCTGATGAATTAAAGGCAACATAATACTCCTATGTGCCGAGACCGTAAAGTCCTGCCTTTGCCTTCGTGGTCACCCCAGGGTTCAGCATTGCCATCTAGGGGAGAGGGTGCTGATACCAGGAGACCCACACCTTTTGAACCTGTACTCCTACTTTAATTCACACAGAATGAACCAGTTTCTCTAACCAGCGCCTAAATTCTTTTAGCCTCTTTCAATAACCAACGGAACTTGTTTCAACAGCAGGAATGTTCCTTGAGAGACGTCCAGAGCACCACGGTGAGAGCTGCACGACTTGTCCAGGTCTGACCCTGCTTTCAGCTCTTTCACCCCCCATTTTTCTATAAAACACAGGAAAGTCCAGCTACATATTAAATTATCATTTTTTTGACTAAATACTTTCTCAGACCTAACCACTTTGTTGCTTCTCACCATACTAAAGGACAAAAAAAGTCAAGCATTTTCTAATTCTTTCATTGTCTTATTATGTTTAGTACCTTTTATCTACTTTAAGTATCCTCCTCTTTATTTTCACGTAAGAACTGTGTAAGGTAAACACCACACGTAGCATCAGGTTAACCAACACACAACTTGTATCCATAATAAAACAAACCCCTAAAAAGCATAAAAGTGAATTTCATACATCTGAAACATCACTTTGTTCCCACTGAACATAGCCTAGCTAGCAGTTGCTACCATTTCCAGTATATACTAAGCTAAGCCAAGTTAAGCTAGGCTACTGCTATGCTAGCTAGGCTCAGCAGTTTCCTCTTGTTTCAGTTAAGCTAAGCTGTTTTTCAGTAAAACGTGACAGTTAGCAACAGGTTAGCAAAACACAAATGGTGCTATGGAACCCCAACAAAACCCTCACCCCCTATATTTGACCTTTATATGCTAAACATCAATTGGTTCCCACTGAACATAGCCTAGCTAGCAGTTGCTACCATTTCCAGTATATACTAAGCTAAGCCAAGTTAAGGTAGGCTACTGAGTCAAACTGTTATTCCCCTCATCAAAGTTTATTTTTGTTCCCTTTTCTTTCAGACACAAAATATCTCTTTCTATTTTCAATAAATGCAGCCATGTAATAGAACATTTTGTACTCAGACGTGATGCGTTATCGCTGGTACTTTCAATTACAGTGAAAATGTGAATTTCAAGGAAAGCTTTGAGGCCCATCGTGACTGAAGGTGCAGCCTTTCATCAGGGGAGTAACATCAACTAAAGAGCTCCGCTTCATTGGCTGAGCACCAAACATGATGTCACTCAAGGTACCACCTCTTTTGTAAACTCCACACATAAACCCAAGAGAGAGCAGAGTTGATCTTAAAACATCAGCTCTTCCTTCAATCCTTCATTTGATGAACCACATGGAGGTTTGTGATCTGGCATTACTTTTTGCACAGGTGATTGACTTTAATTTCTTTTAATCTTGCATCGTTACCGGGAGCTTTTCGTTTATTACCCCTGATTTCTGCTGCTAGGTTGCTGTGACTTTGCTGGCTGCAACCCTCTGGCTGCAACCCTCTGGCTAAAACATCTTTTCAGCACAACATCCATTTGATCAGACAGACAGACAGTTTGAACATGACTTGTACAAGGTAAGCGACTCTGTTTTATACTCTGGAACTTTGACCACTTACAACCTCTTTTAAATCACCTGTCGGGCTCAATGTAAAAGCAGAATATGGAGAAACAAAAAAACTATGCCAACAGTAGATTTCCTGTATTTCCTTAGAGTTCTCCACGCCTTTGGGAGTCACTCCCAGCCCGCTGTGATGCCGGTCGACCTCGCCATGTGTCTGAGCCTCAGCCAGCGTCAGCCTATTTATCAACTTCTGTCCAAGTCCTCTGTCAAACCCGCACTGCGTCGCTATCAGCCTGCTGACTGCCAGCTGAGGACCAGCTTTTACTCTTCGCGTCAATCCTCTTCTTCATCTCGGCTGTCCTCCCCTGCGCCCTCAGAGCCTCGGAGCTGTTTCCGCAGGGACAGCGGCGGTTTGAACAAGAAGCGTGTGGTGTTTGCAGATTCCATGGGACTGGCTCTTACTGCAGTTCGTCTGTTCATCCCTGACACTTCCTCTCCCACATCGACACTACTGACGGAACCCTCCCCGTTCATGCTGCAAGGCCCGCAGCCTCCCTCAAACAAACCGCAGCGCTACAAGTTGCGATTGGGTTTCTCTCCGCCTACGCTGGACTTGAAAGCCTTCCTTGCGCGCCTGGGAGAGATGCGTGTACAGTTGGAGAGTTGCATCGTCTCAGAGCGCTCCTTGAGCGGCAAAGTGTGTGTCTCCCACGTCAGTATGGAAAAGGCCGTGAACATCAGGGTGACCTTTGACTCCTGGCGGAGCCATCATGACATTCCGTGCGTGTTCTTGCTACAGCATCGATGCGGTGCTTCTGATATGGATATTTTTAGCTTTGACATAAGTTTACCCCAGAACTTGGATCCAAAGGAGGGGATACAGTTTTGCGTGTCCTACAGGCCTGGACCCGGTGCCACACCACACTGGGACAACAACAGAGGGCAGAATTACAGGGTGCACATGGAAAAAGACGGTTTAAAGCCTAACCGCTATTCTCCTGCTGCACTTCCAAAACACAAGCCGGCGTCATGGCCTTCACACGGGACCTCGGCTGACCCTCAGAAGAGTTTATCAACCAGCAGAGTGGAAAACCCTGTGTTTAACAAAATAGACCATAAAAACTGTGCAATCCCTGTCGATAGAGCCACGGTGAATGATCTCCCATCATTTACAAATATTTAAGACTTTTCAGCATGAATGAACTCTTTGGGATCATCAGTGTTGGATGATATTTATGAAGCCCGCTGTTCAAAAACAGCCCACCCACCTGAGTTTAACCACCCCACTGAAATGTGAATAAAACATGCTCCATTAAATCCATATTTGAAAAGAGACTTTTTAGCTCTCCTCTTTTCTCCTCCTGTGCAGAACAACCGCCCTGCTGGAATGTGAATAATACATACCTCATTAATGATCTAATTAAATCCTTTTTTTTCTTTTTTCTTTTGCCTTTTTCACGTTGAGGTTAATCAATTGTCATCTGCCTCTTAGCACGCGCATCTGAAAGCGTGAGTTCGTGCGCTACACCGGTGTAGAGGTACTTCAAGCTCCTGTTGAAGCTCATATTTCCGGTGGGTTTAGGTGGTAAAGGCGCTGAGGAGTTGTCTCAGAGAGCCGGTAACAGCTGGTCCTAGAGGTCCCCTGTTCCTCCCTCTTAGTCACAACAAATGCGGGTTTGTTCACAAGCGTTTAGATGTTCGCCGTCTCCGTCTCCTGAGTCCACCCAGCATTGCAACACTTCAAATGAATGATGTCACTTCTACATCTCTCAATACAAAGAAAAAAAACAAAACATTGCATTTTTCATTGTTCAGTTAAATTTAGAATCAGTCTATTTTGTCATATCTCAAGCGGCTGAAGCTTAAATTCTTTTGGTTTGTTAAAAGAAGCTCAGACCAGGATGATGATGAGGGAGATTTGCTCTTTAAAATGTAGATGTCTGGGGGAGGTTGGGGGGGCTCCATCAAAGATTCATGTTTACCAAAATGTTGAAACATAGTGAAACTTAGAGATAAAAATGAGTTAAGATGTTTAAAAGGAGGTCAAAAACAAGTCTGCGGCCATCCTGGGCTGAGGCAGGACCTGAAAGGGAACTTGTTTGTTTATTTATGCTGTTTTCCAAAGCCAAAATTTGAACTGTTTATGCTGTTGTCTTGTGAGATTTACATCACAGGGTCCCTTGTTTTGTGAAAACAAGACAAATCTCAAGCATCCTTATCTTTATCTCAATAATTGTAGAACTGGTTATGAGATTATAAGAAGTTTTTTTTGACTTATTAATAAATGCATTATTATCTTGTGATAAGATTCTAGATTGCAATAAGATGATATCAATATTATAACCCATTATTACAAAATATAAGGCATAAAATAATTTGCAAATATGGCCTCTCTTGGCTTCCATACATTTTATATGTTTCTCCACAGATTTATCTTTTCACATCCTAACTTTTGACTGGATGTTAAATAAAATAAAATCACTCAGTATTGAACATTATTGATTGACATCAAACACAAGAGTTCTTGAAGTCCAATAAAAACATCTTTTTTTTTTTTTTGCTCTACTAAAGAGTTATCATTTATGTGCAATGTACAAAATGTCAACAAGTTTGTTGACCAGAACCTGCAACAGTAAACTTTTTTTCGTTGTTTTTGTTAATCTCTTCAGTTTCTTTCTTGTTGTGCTCAAATTTTCATGTTGGACATAAGAGACCTTTTGCCAAAAGTTTACTTTTCAGTGTAAGTAGGAGATAGATTTCTTGCCTCGGAGACTCAAACATCAATGAAGTCAAACTTTCCCAGCTCACTGAATGAAGTCCAAGGGGCCCTGGAGGAAAAGTGAGCTCATGAGAGCCGGGCTGGTCTGTGGGAGACAACACGTGTACTGTGCCAGGAAACACGGAGCTCGTTTTCGGGAACTTTTGTTCATCCGCTAACCTGTCCTCTGTACTCCCTGTACTGTACACCTGCTGTACTTTCACACAGACCTTATTACTCTTGGCTCAGGTTCCCGGGGTGTTTTCATCCAGTTTGTCATACGTGCATACCAGACAGAATAAGTCGACAGAGATCTTCTGGGCCAAGTGGTAATGATGGTTTTGCATGGCTGAACCTGTTCCCGACACTCCCCTGCCTGCTGTGACTTGTCAGATAACATGCTGGGAGTATAAATGGACGTGATTGGTTTGGCTAATAGTCAGTAACCATGGCAGCATCAGGGACAGGGTGTACTTTGATTTGGGGCCTGTATTTACATGCAAGGGTGGAGTCATACGATACTGTAGCAGCCAGAGTGAGAGAGAGCTGCTTTTGTTATTAGTCACTGCTTAGGTGACTTTGTTTCCTCTCAGCGAGCAGCCAGGGCCACGACCTGGGAACTCTTGCACCAGGAGCACAACATGTGACAGGGCTGCACCTGCAGGAGGTTTACTCTCCACCCTAATGAGCATCCATTTAATGCATGCAACTTTGGGTGGGCGTAGGGTGTTTTCTTTTTCTGCGCAGCAACAGAATTCAGCATTTAGTGTTTTAGTCCCTTTTTTGAAAATGCTTTTTATGGAGTTTTGCCAACTGAACCACTCAAATGATGAGAAAATTCTAATACGAAATGTGAAAAGTTACAGGTAGAATAAACTCTTTTTTTCTCAGACATTGGAGATGAACATCTCAGCTCAACTCGTGCAACACCACCCACGTGTTTCGTAACTCAACTGAGCTTAACTGTTTTGGGGCAAGGTGCAACCCTCCCCCAGCTTCAGGTACCAGCTGTCCTAGAGAGCAGAGGGCACGACCAGTGACGGTGTGTGATTCTAGCCACTCACAACAGCAGGGGACGCTCCCATTGCCAGTAATACACATCCAGTATACAGAAAAGCTTAGTGAGTGGTCAATATCTCTTGTTTTCCTTGTATTTGCTTAATTTTTTTGTTTTATCAGTGAGCCAACAGCAGGGGCGACTGGCAGCCAGCCACCAGCTGCCGGCGCTTCGTGCTGTCTGAACAATGGACTGATCCAGCGGGCCGCAGCCACAGCTGTGATCACACAGATTTAACTGCCAGGAGATGAGAGAGAAACCCGTACACCAGTCTGCAGTGGCTGGATTTGCATTATTCTGGTGCACATAATCTCACATGCAACCCAGATCTCATCCTCAATCATCCGGTGACCTTTATGACGGCAGGTTTTTTTTTTTTTTTTTTTTTTTTCTACTGGCTCTGTACTGTAGCTGTTGGCAGGATTTTGAGCAATCTGCTCCATAACAGTAGCCAGCGTGTGACACGTAATATCTTATTTATCATGAGGGAAGAAGAGAGCCCAGACTGTGAGCAGGTAATAAAACCTGGGATCTGTGTGCTCTGCATTGAAGTTGTACCGTATAACGCATCAAAATGATTACAGTCGGCTTTTATTGTGCAAGCGTACATTAAATGTTGACTTTTATTATTGAGACATTCAACATTTAAGACATTTTTTCTGAGTGGTAAGGTCTGCCATGCTGAGGAAATAAATAAATGGAGGTTATTCAAGATCAATATCACTGCATATAAGCAATACTGATGGTAATATTTCAAATGGCGTGTAAATTTGAAGCTCTTTTTCTCCCTTTGAGACTTGTGCCTTTCACAAACATTTAGTTATTTACTGGATAAAAAAATGACAAATGAGAACTACAAAAATGAATACCCATTACCTGTACTCTTACCTTGAATGGAGATTGTACCCTTGTCCTTGAATTATTAATAGCTTGTAAAAGCATTTGAGGTGTGTTTGGGTCAATTTAACAATGACTAAAAGAGATTGTGGAGGATCGATCGATACTGAAAATAACACACCACCATTTTGGAGAGCTAAACTATTGTTCATCAAGACTCAGACAAGAAAATAGATCCCCTTCCCTCCTCTGTGCTGCACTGGAGAGCTGACAGATGTCTAGCTAGCTTAGCATAAAGAATGGAAGTGGATGGGAAGTGTTAGCATGCTTCTGTCATACGTCTTTCCTGTGTTAATATAAAAGGGGTTGTGCAAAACATTGGTTATGAGACAAAATTTTAAAATCATGGCTATTTCAGAATCAGGCACATAGCCGGAACTACTTTCCTGACAGGGCGCAGGAATTCAATGTAGCAGCTCAGAAGCCTGATTGTAATTTTTTTAGCCAGTAAAACAGAACAATTGCTTAAGACTTGATGAGAGTAGTACTGCTAATTATGGCCGACTTTGTTAGCGAGGATGAGGAGGATGTCGTCTGAACAAACCGAGGTCCTGAACCCGATCTATCTGATAAACGATACAGCACTGTATGTGTCTGCAGGTCGATGCTTTATATCGTAGCTTGAGTTCTTTATTGGATACAGATTTTTAATCGCAGAGGTCGCTGGGCAGGTGCTCGTGTTCAGGGTTCCACGGGGACCTGGAGAAACACTCAGCGGCCTTCCTGTCGCACTCACAGATGAACATCTCACATTCGTTGTTGTTGCCTGAGGACGAGAACATGAAGAACCCTCAACACACTCCACACGGGCCATGAGACTTTCCATCAATTAACGAAAGGGAAAAATGTGTTGTTTTTCTTCAACATTTACAGAAAATTGACTAATATTTCACACCAGCAGCATTAAGCTGAGAAAACAATCTCTCACTGCAGCTGTATTTGCTGTACTCACTGCCGCAGGTGACCTCCCTGTTTTCCTTGTCACAGCTATAAGCATAGAACTCGGTGTAAGGGTTGTCAATGATGGGCCAGCACTCAGGGTGCTGCAGGGCGTCGCTGTAGCACTTGTCGTGTACTTGGCAGCACCTGCAGGTAAAAGATGGCAAACTTTGAAAAGAGTTGCACTTCTTTGTCGCCCATGAAAGAGGAGCAGCGTGACTAAGGCCGGACCTGTCCAGGTCATCCACGGGCGAGCCAGAGCCTCCTTTCCCACAGTAGCAGCCATAGTCGGCGTAGTCAAGAACCGGCCAACTCTCCGGCATCAAACACAGGATCATCCTCCGAAACTGGTTGAGCGCCCTGTAATCAATAGCCTGGGCTGGAGGATAGCACAGTTCTGTTGGTGCGGTCCCAGAACATGCCATGTCAATTCACCGGCAGCGTGAAAGAAAGAGTGTACTCACCAACGGAGATGGCTACCGCTATGAGAAACAGAGAGTGGAGGGTGTTCATCTTGTGACTCAACAGGCTAGTCCTAAATTAGCACCGTCTCTCAGAGCTGACCCCCTTTATATACCCAGAGACCTTGAGATCTACGCAGTCAGCTGTTCATACTCAACAAGGTCCCACACCTCTGATGATGGGACAGTCAAACACAAACCCGACACATGCACAAGGAGATAGGTACCCTTTGAAATCCCAGGAACCTTTGTTCTATATGTTTGCTGTTCTGTCTGGACGGCGATTGCTCAGCGCTGGCGGGAGGGATCCACACAGGAGGGTAACATTTCAACACCGTCCCGCCGTAACCACAGAGGGGGTCGTGTTAACGGAAGGGTAGAGAACAGGTTGTGACAAAACTTTGGTGTGTATTATTTGTAGAAACACTGAAATCCTTAATGCTGCATCAGTTTCAGTTCGACCTCAAACACCGTGGGGACCGACTGAACACAAACAAAGAACGTGTACAATGTTCAGGTAACTGATTCGTCAAGGTCAGGGGTCGGCAACCTGCGGCTCCGGAGCCGCATGCGGCTCTTTCATCCTTATGTTGCGGCTCTGCGTGGCTTGGGAAAATAAATTATAAGTGTCCGATTGAAGTGCATGTTATTTGTCTCAAAAACGTGTATCATGTCTTCTTATTGAGTCAAAGTTTTTAACTTCTTTCTTCGGACCTTGTGCAATTTCGGTGATCAGCATTCGCCTTCTTCAGAGACGTTTGACAGCACTCGAAGTGTCAGCAGGCAGTGCGGAAAGCCCAGCGACATCAATATCTGAAAAAAGTATTTTCTTTGTGTTTGTTCATTTGTTTAATTGTAGTTGTAAATTGTAAGATTATTGTGATCTCGAAATATTAAAATAAAATTATATATTTTCTGGACTACAAGCCGCTACTTTTTCCCCCACTGCTTTGAACGCTTCGGCTGGCGTTTCTGGTAGGCTGGTTATGTTTTAAACAGACGTGACTTTACCTTTAGGCCTACTGCTGTGTTACAAGCACTTTTAAAAAACACTTAATTAGCCGACGTTGTCGACAAAAATCGATAATAGAAATAGTCGACAATGAATTCCATCGTCGACTATTGTCGCCAGACGCGTCTTTCCAACAGAGTGAGGCATCTTACTTGATCACAATCTCTGCCGAGAGTCGCGCATGCGCAGTAGCGTCTCTTTTCTGCGCGGTAACATACAGAAATGGCGGCGTCAACATCAGGTACGCGCACCAAAACTTCTCAAGTTTGGGAGCATTTTAGCCTGGATACCGCGAATAAAAAGGCTACTAGCAAAGGTTGCTAAGCAGACCTTGGTGTCATGGCAGGACCTCGGTGATGCAGGAACATTTGAAGACAAAGCAGGTCGGGCAGTTGAAGGAAACAGTCTGACTCGCCTCGGTGAGATTCAAGTGACATTCAAGCCAGTACGGTTTTTATGACGCACGTTGTACATTTTATAAGCGCATTTACGCTATAAAAAATGTTTACTTGATTTTGATTTATTATTTATTTGCCTGTCCCTAAAAAAATGGACAGGTTTATTTATTTATGGATTTGTGAATCTACTGACCGAACACTGGGCCTAATTGGTTTTAGACAGGACATTTTTATTTAATTTTTGTACGAATCCGCAATGTGTTAAGTAAAAGGTGTATTTTTCATTGTACCAATCTTTCTTATTTATTATCATTTGCTACATAATTAAATCAACTTCATGCTAAATTTAAGAAAAAATTTATAATTATCCGATTAGTCAACTAATCGTTTCAGTAGTCGGTGACTAGTGGACTATTAAAATAGTGGTTAGTTGCAGCCCTATTAATTAGGCATAGCCTCGTCGAGCGCTGTAAGCTTCGTTTATGGTAGTGTGCTGAGAGCGCACCGTTTATTTCTACACAGTAAGTAGGTTTCGAATGCTGTGAAAGTTTGTGTCTGAAACGCGATGTGTCGTGTGATACCGGACAGTTTACACAGCGCGGTTCATGTTCCGTACTATTATTATAAGTTATGCATAAATGCAACTTGTTGTTTGTAGGAAATGTTAACAAATCGGAAGCTTCCCCAAACAGCCATCTCTTTCCAGACGATCCCCTCTGCAGGAACCCTCACAGGTAATTGAACATTTAAACACCTGCGGCTTATAGTCCAGTGCGGCTTGTATATGTACACATTTGTTTTTACCTAAATTTCTCCTTTTTATAATATAAAAAGTGTTTGCGGCTCCCAGTGTTGTCTTTTTCGTTGAAACCGGGTGGAAATGGCTCTTTGAGTGTTAAAGGTTGCCGACCCCTGGTCTAGGTTCTCTTCAAGGTGCTGGTGATGCTGTTCTTTGTTCCTGTAACTGTTAGAGAAAGTACCTCAAGAACAACTACACCATTGAAGTTCGAGGAATCCTGTTTTGAGGAACCCATCTAAGGTCAGGGACGTTACTCTCTCAGCATGAGAGGAACCACAAGTAGCGTTGTGAAGAGTTCCTGTCCTACACCCAGAGGCAGCTGGCGTGCATACATACAGGTATCAGTACAAATTGTAAAAAGGCACGAGAGAGGAAGTGGTTCCCGCTTGGTCCAGGAGTGCCGTAAGACTGCAATTTCTGTTTTAGAACGGGAATGGCAACATTTGTCAGATTAAACCACCAAAATACTAGCAAACAGAGGACATCTGACGTGATAGAATCCCAACAATAAAACTGCAAAGTGCCGTTTTATTGAAGGTTATGAGCAAAAGGCGTGAGTCCCTTTTATGTTCCTCAGTCACAAATAATGACATCAGAGTTCATTCATACAGGGTTAGTAGTATAAACACTTGTTAATCATATATTATACAGTATTTGTACACGTTTTTATGTTTGTATGTTTTTAATCACTATCGGAAAAGGGGGGGGGGGTTCTTTTCATATCATATGATCACATGAGTCCATGGACAGGTTGGGGGAAATCACACGACACATGTATGACACCAGCAACGTACATGTGTATAACCTGATCTCTGAAAAAGTGAGAGATAAACAGGAGGCTGCCTAATCTGTGCAGTTTCGTGCTCCACCATATGGAGGAGCACGTGGAAAATCCCAGACGCACAGAAAAAAAGGCCTTGATGACATGAAGAACACAGGAACGTCCCAAGTTTAGTCCTCTGATTCCATGTGCGGTCACTGTGTGACTGTCAGAGGTCGGTTCTGCTGACTTGATCAATACATTGTGTTTAAAAACTGTGCAAGCAGAAGATCACACTTGCAATTGTATGGTTTGAACCATTCAGCTTGAAAGACGTGTGTATTTCCTGTCTGGTGCAGGTAGATAGAAGTCTTTTAAACAGAACAGAGAAGGAGCTCTGATGTCATGAACAAACGCGTCTGCAGACGAACACAAGACAGGATTTCTTTGAGGTTGAACTGTTGAACACAGCAGTCAGAAGAAGAGCGACGCGTAGACAAGGACACAAAAACAAAACAGCATTTGTGTTGGGGACTTGATCTTTAATATGAATGTCCCCAGGTGGGACACACACACACACACACACGTCTCAAACAACATCTCTAATATTTCAGCAATTTATTTGAAATTCTTCCATCTCAATAAATGATGTTTGTAGTGAGACAACGCAGTCAAATGAGAACATCGGTGGGGGGATTGTCGACGTCTAGGAAAAACAACTTTGTTTGAGGCAAAGCAGTGAAGAGAAGAAAAAAGATACAAAAAATAAAGGAACAATTACAAAGGAGATCTGCATTTGACATTTAGGAACTGAAAATATGTCTACGTTTGGAATTTTCCTGGAACGCTACTTTTATTCAATTCCAGTGTTATTTCCATTGTTGAATGCCCATATATACTGTGTGTGTGTATATACACTCTGTACTGTATGTACATATATATATATATATATATATATATATTTTTATATATATATATATATATATTTTTTTTTTGTTGTTGTTTTGTTTTATATATATATATATATATATATATATATACTGTATATATACACTCTGTAAATATATATATATATACTGTGTGTACATATACACTGTATATATATGTGTGTGTGTGTGTATATATAGATATGTACTGTATATATTATTTTCATCATCTTATTTTTCACTTTCTTTTATTTGATTCATTTTTTTTGTTCTCCATAATCAAATCTAGATCATCAGCCACTTTATAAATCCCATTTTAAATATTCGGCAACAACAAACATCAGTCCTTCAAATTTGGTTAAGAACACTCTCCTGACCCCACACTCTCCTGACCCTACACTCTCCTGACCCCACACTCTCCTGACCCTACACTCTCCTGACCGTACACTCTCCTGACAGTACACTCTCCTGACCCTACACTCTCCTGACCCTACACTCTCCTGACCGTACACTCTCCTGACCCTACACTCTCCTGTCAGTACACTCTCCTGACCCCACACTCTCCTGACCCTACACTCTCCTGACCCTACACTCTCCTGACCGTACACTCTCCTGACCCTACACTCTCCTGACCGTACACTCTCCTGACCCTACACTCTCCTGACCCTACACTCTCCTGACCCTACACTCTCCTGACCGTACACTCTCCTGACCCTACACTCTCCTGACCCCACACTCTCCTGACCCCACACTCTCCTGACCCTACACTCTCCTGACCCCACACTCTCCTGACCCCACACTCTCCTGACCCTACACTCTCCTGACCCTACACTCTCCTGACCCTACACTCTCCTGACCCCACACTCTCCTGACCCCACACTCTCCTGACCCTACACTCTCCTGACCCTACACTCTCCTGACCCCACACTCTCCTGACCCCACACTCTCCTGACCCCACACTCTCCTGACCCCACACTCTCCTGACCCTACACTCTCCTGACCCTACACTCTCCTGACCCCACACTCTGCTGACCCCACACTCTCCTGACCCCACACTCTCCTGACAGTACACTCTCCTGACAGTACACTCTCCTGACCCCACACTCTCCTGACCCCACACACTCCTGACCCCACACACTCCTGACCCTACACTCTCCTGACAGTACACTCTCCTGACAGTACACTCTCCTGACCCCACACTCTCCTGACCCTACACTCTCCTGACAGTACACTCTCCTGACCCCACACTCTCCTGACCCCACACTCTCCTGACCCCACACTCTCCTGACAGTACACTCTCCTGACCCTACACTCTCCTGACCCCACACTCTCCTGACCCCACACTCTCCTGACCCCACACTCTCCTGACAGTACACTCTCCTGACCCTACACTCTCCTGACCCTACACTCTCCTGACCCTACACTCTCCTGACAGTACACTCTCCTGACAGTACACTCTCCTGACAGTACACTCTCCTGACCCTACACTCTCCTGACAGTACACTCTCCTGACCCTACACTCCCCTGACAGTACACTCCCCTGACCCCACACTCTCCTGACCCCACACTCTCATTACCCCACTCTCCTGACCCCACACTCTCCTGACCCCACACTCTCCTGACAGTACACTCTCCTGACAGTACACTCTCCTGACCCTACACTCTCCTGACCCTACACTCTCCTGACAGTACACTCTCCTGACCCTACACTCTCCTGACCCTACACTCTCCTGACCCCACTCTCCTGACCCCACACTCTCCTGACCCCACACTCTCCTGACCCCACTCTCCTGACCCCACACTCTCCTGACAGTACACTCTCCTGACAGTACACTCTCCTGACCCTACACTCTCCTGACCCTACACTCTCCTGACAGTACACTCTCCTGACAGTACACTCTCCTGACCCTACACTCTCCTGACCCTACACTCTCCTGACCCCACTCTCCTGACCCCACACTCTCCTGACCCCACACTCTCCTGACCCCACTCTCCTGACCCCACTCTCCTGACCCCACACTCTCCTGACCCCACACTCTCCTGACCCTACACTCTCCTGACCCTACACTCTCCTGACCCCACACTCTCCTGACAGTACACTCTCCTGACCCCACACTCTCCTGACCCTACACTCTCCTGACCCTACTCTCTCCTGACCCTACACTCTCCTGACCCCACACTCTCCTGACCCCACACTCTCCTGACAGTACACTCTCCTGACCCTACACTCTCCTGACCCTACACTCTCCTGACCCCACTCTCCTGACCCCACACTCTCCTGACCCTACACTCTCCTGACCCTACACTCTCCTGACCCCACACTCTCCTGACCCCACACTCTCCTGACCCCACACTCTCCTGACCCCACACTCTCCTGACCCTACACTCTCCTGACCCTACACTCTCCTGACCCCACACTCTGCTGACCCCACACTCTCCTGACCCCACACTCTCCTGACAGTACACTCTCCTGACAGTACACTCTCCTGACCCCACACTCTCCTGACCCCACACACTCCTGACCCCACACACTCCTGACCCTACACTCTCCTGACAGTACACTCTCCTGACAGTACACTCTCCTGACCCCACACTCTCCTGACCCTACACTCTCCTGACAGTACACTCTCCTGACCCCACACTCTCCTGACCCCACACTCTCCTGACCCCACACTCTCCTGACAGTACACTCTCCTGACAGTACACTCTCCTGACCCTACACTCTCCTGACCCCACTCTCCTGACCCCACACTCTCCTGACCCCACACTCTCCTGACCCCACACTCTCCTGACAGTACACTCTCCTGACCCTACACTCTCCTGACCCTACACTCTCCTGACCCTACACTCTCCTGACAGTACACTCTCCTGACAGTACACTCTCCTGACAGTACACTCTCCTGACCCTACACTCTCCTGACAGTACACTCTCCTGACCCTACACTCCCCTGACAGTACACTCCCCTGACCCCACACTCTCCTGACCCCACACTCTCATTACCCCACTCTCCTGACCCCACACTCTCCTGACCCCACACTCTCCTGACAGTACACTCTCCTGACAGTACACTCTCCTGACCCTACACTCTCCTGACCCTACACTCTCCTGACAGTACACTCTCCTGACCCTACACTCTCCTGACCCTACACTCTCCTGACCCCACTCTCCTGACCCCACACTCTCCTGACCCCACACTCTCCTGACCCCACTCTCCTGACCCCACACTCTCCTGACAGTACACTCTCCTGACAGTACACTCTCCTGACCCTACACTCTCCTGACCCTACACTCTCCTGACAGTACACTCTCCTGACAGTACACTCTCCTGACCCTACACTCTCCTGACCCTACACTCTCCTGACCCCACTCTCCTGACCCCACACTCTCCTGACCCCACACTCTCCTGACCCCACTCTCCTGACCCCACTCTCCTGACCCCACACTCTCCTGACCCCACACTCTCCTGACCCTACACTCTCCTGACCCCACACTCTCCTGACCCTACACTCTCCTGACCCCACACTCTCCTGACAGTACACTCTCCTGACCCCACACTCTCCTGACCCTACACTCTCCTGACCCTACTCTCTCCTGACCCTACACTCTCCTGACCCCACACTCTCCTGACCCCACACTCTCCTGACAGTACACTCTCCTGACCCTACACTCTCCTGACCCTACACTCTCCTGACCCTACACTCTCCTGACCCCACTCTCCTGACCCCACACTCTCCTGACCCCACACTCTCCTGACCCCACTCTCCTGACCCTACACTCTCCTGACCCCACTCTCCTGACCCCACACTCTCCTGACCCCACACTCTCCTGACCCCACACTCTCCTGACAGTACACTCTCCTGACCCCGCACTCTCCTGACCCCGCACTCTCCTGACCCTACACTCTCCTGACCCTACACTCTCCTGACCCCACACTCTCCTGACAGTACACTCTCCTGACCCCACACTCTCCTGACAGTACACTCTCCTGACCCTACACTCCCCTGACCCTATACTCCCCTGATAGTACACTCTCCTGACCCCACACTCTCCTGACCCCACACTCTCCTGACCCCACACTCTCCTGACAGTACACTCTCCTGACAGTACACTCTCCTGACCCCACACTCTCCTGACCCCACACTCTCCTGACCCCACACTCTCCTGACCCCACACTCTCCTGACCCTACACACTCCGTTGGTCACATGATTCTGAGCTCAACTCACCTCAGCTTCCTCATCAGCCGGTCCCTTCATCAGTCATGTGCTTTCTTTTTTCTTACCACTGTTCAAATACACAAGACGTTTTTTTCTTTCCATCAGTTATTTATTGATCAATACAACGTGACTTTTTCCGGCTCAAGTTTTGGCACAAATCAGGGATGTCGTAACAACAGTAGATTAACGGCAGCTCACATCAGAGGCTCCATCTTGGCCAAGTTATGGAAAGATGTTACGTTTACTAGATTCTGATGCAGATCCTCACTTTTGTCAGCAGTGGGAGATTTTTCATTCAGGGTTCATACACATTTGTACTCATACTTTTCAAGGATTTCTCATGACTTTACCTGTGCATCATTAAGGAACATTTTCAGGACCTTACATTCTCTAAATGTTTGAATATACATGAAAAATGTCAAGATAAGTCCACGTTTGACTGGCCCTGGTATATTTACCACTCGTGTGTAAGCTGTCAATCAATATTGTTTCTCAGTCCATCTCAACAGAACCTTGTGCAGCACATCATGATCATGTATAATACGCAGGTGTTGGTGAAGCCAAACCCCACCACTTCTCCTAAATTTTCTAGTTTCATTTTTCAAATTTTTTTACAGGCCTTTGAAATTGCATTTGTAAAATTCTATCGCTTTTTTCATGAAATGTCAGATGAATCTTTGTGGAGAAAAAAAAATCAGGCAAATCTACATTTATTATTCAGCCATAGAATAAACTTTTGTCCTTAGATTTTGGGGGGGGGGGGGTTAACTAAAAACTGATGATTTTCTGACAAACTTAAATGACTTGCCAACATCCACTAAGACCTTTAGTTCTCTGCCTCTGTAGTGAAGAGGCCCACAATCAGTGTGGGATTCGGTTCAGACCCTGACGGGATGTGGGCTACTGGCCTTGGTAGAACTCTGCACTCTCCAGCGCTCCTCTCGTTTTGGAATGTTTTTATACCGTGTGAAATAAAGAAAACTCTTCAGCAGACGTAAATCAGTACAAGTACCACTGATGCTACTGCTATATCCAAGTATTTGATACATTGTTGTGCTGTATTAACTATACGGCAATAACTGTGTGCACATTCTACATTTAAATAAAATATTCATCGTGTAGTGCAAAATAAATATATTTTTAGACCAAAGTTGGAACTAAACAAAAAAATAATACATCATTATGGTTTTGGTCTCTTACTAGTTCACTTTTCAATCACACCGCAAACTACTGTATTAAGAGTTCACCTTCAAACGAAAAAAAAACGAAAACGCTATACTTCACAAAAAAATAGAAAACTACCTCGTGTGCGTGGAGCAATCAGCAGTGGCGTGCTACAGCAGTGCTTTTCCTTCTACATTCACATTCTTGGTTTTACTGCTGTCGTCTTCCCAGCGGCGGACAGACGACCGCAGTGAGGTCATCCTCCTCATCTTCACATTTATGTTTGTCCACATGCGTCCAGAGGGGTTTACTACCGAGCACGTCCTGCTCACATCGAAAAGATCTGCTGCGTCATGTGACCGGTCCGCCTGCTTCAGTCAAGAGGAATGTGTTGTAAATGGAGATTTGAAGAATATGACAGCATGATTACAGCAGGGAGCGCTGGCAGATATGTTGATGGCGTTTGTTATGAGGATGAAATGTTGGTTTGAAGTGACTTCGGCACATTTCAACGTTACAGTCGCACAAGACGCATTTAGATCTGATGTGAAGGAATTTGGTCAAACTTGGGCCGAAATCAATTTGATTCTATTAGGTGTTTTATTAGCTGCAGTGTCAGAACAGACAGCTGCAAATCAAGTCACGGACACACCAGAGTGGTATGAAGTTGGGCTTCAGCGGCTCCACAGGTCTGCATGTACACTGAGAATCTGTGTGGCTCGTGGAGAATCCTCAGGGATGGTCTCTTCTCCTTGCTGAAGGAGACGATAATGAAATGCAGAGCTTCTTACAGCCTGATTCAGGCCTGGACTCTGAACCTAATCTGGTCCGGAGCAGGTTAGACGGAGAGCTTAAGTTGCCATGGCGATCTGGCCAGATTTAAAGAGAGTCACCTTTGTGAGACAGACAACTGATTGTAGTCCACCCCTCTGGTATCATTACTGCCCCCACCTGTCAGGTAAAGACACTGCAGAGGGCAGGCAGTGAACAAACAAAGGCAGGTTACATATCATGACAGACACAGGTGAACAATAACTATATATACGATGAGTGCATGGAATATAAAGGAACATGATGTCACGAGGGATCTCTGGAGATGTCTGATCCCATTCTGTAGGCATTGAAACGTTCCAGTGCGTTCAGTAAACTATTCAAAGTCTGAAGTGGAGTTGAAATGTCCTAACCTATAAAAGGCTCGTGAATCTACACAATTCGATTCTTCGTAGGAAAGGAGCTCACACACAGCTGCTTCTTTATCAGGTGAAAGCTGCTGCCAATCTCTCCTGGGTGGAAAGAGCACGTTTTGTACACTCGGTGTACATGTGACACACTGGGACGAGACGATCTTCGGCTCAGATGGGTTTATAGAGTAAGGTAGTGACGTACTTCTTCTTGTAGCGATGCGTTGCACTGAGCACCATGACTCCATCCTGTTAGAGAACACAACAACGGGGGGGGGGAGGGGGGGGGGTTGTTCATCAGTCCAACTACAACAGGAAGGATTTCTTTTTTGCATATAAGCTAGAAACATTTCTTTGTAGCCAAAGACCAGCACTCTGAGCTATGGTCTGGTAATTAAGTAAGAGTTACAGTCAATCCCACTCCCAAAGATCCTGCTAACACCTGCTGACCAACACCAGTGATGGTACATTGACTTCAGCGTACACTCAACACACGACCGTACTCTTCTGAAGCTCGCCAGCCCTCCCGGTTTATCTTTTAGCTATTAAGTTGAGACTCATTTGAGTCATTTCTAAGACGCAAAAATCAGAAATGAAAAAAAAAACCCCAAAAAACAAACCAAGTGGAAAGCGTATGTGGCTGAGCAGCTGTGGACTGATATGGAAAGTGCTGCCGACATGACCCAGGCAGGAATCTGTGTGCACTTCACAACTGTGTACTTTGACTTGTTTTTCCTCTCAGCTGTGAGAGTTTCTGTCTCCACATCAATGTTGAGTTTGTTTTTCCTGTCACAATGTCTCTCCTTCACCCCACCCCCACCCCCAAAATAACAGCTTGTGGCTAGAATTCAATAGATGGGATCGGCGATACAACAGCAGAAATTCAAACTTTCTGTTACAAATGTGACCTCACAGAAGTTTTCTCGTATTTCAGCCTGAAGTCAAATGACTCACGCGGTCCAGAGGAGGCCTTACCTTGATGGAGAGAGCGTACAGGTGATTGAGCATGACGTGGTTCGGTTCTGGGAGTAACGCCGGGTCACACTGGACACAAAATCCACTTTAAATCACTGAGATTATTTCTATTTTATTTTATATAATCTGATGATGTCTGTAACTACAACATCACGCCTTCAATACCTAAAACTTGAAGAAAATGCATCAAAACGACACTCACAGAAATCCCAGTGTCTTTGTTGAGGATGACCTGGAGCAGGTGGGGTGGGAGAATGGGGGGGGACTTAAACTTCTCTTCCTGTTTGGGAACATAGGCGTCCTGATGGTACGGTCCAGGAGGAGAGCTGGAGAGGTCTAACGAAGGAAGCGAGACAAACCATCTTAATGCAGACTTTTGGAATGATCCTAACCTGAATATGACCCCGGTTATATTTTAAGAAAACAGTACATACGTAAGACAGCGCAGTAACAGATGTCTGCAAGCAGGGCTCCCACAGTACTGCTAGTGTTACTACTAGGAAGGTCATCTTTCAAAGGAGGATTTTTCAGACCAGGTTGTATCATAGCGTACAGGAGATGAGCAGTAATTTGTTTCTTTTGCATCAGGGAAGAGGTTTCATAGCACAAGCCTTAACTACCAACTCACTGTCTCAGGACAGGAGCCTTTTGAGAGACATAAGATAATGAAATATGGTGTGATCAAAGGTCCATTTGTGTACAGTTACGTTCAGGGACATTAGCGCGAGTTCTAGAGACCTGCAGCTTTCAGAACATTCCAGAAGAGGAAAGAAGTGGAGAATGAGATTCATTTCTATGTTTTACTGTCCTGCTTATGACGACTTGAGGTGTGCGTTACCGGTAAAACGCCCTACGTTTACAATCCTTCTCTGGAGAAGGATGACTATAAAATAACCTCCTATGAGTTCAAGGAGGAGAACTTTTCTGATAGCAGACTTTATTTGCCAAGCATGGGAGAGAGGGCAGAGGAATTCTGTTCAAGTTGTAAACTGTCATTCAGTTATTATGAATCAGACGTAGATTGCTGTAAGTGTTTTTCAGGGTCGGGCGATTTAAACGCATCCATCCATCCTTCCATTTACTACTGCTTATCCTGTTAAGGGTCACGGGGGGTGGAGCCTATCTCAGCAGCCTTCTGGCGAGAGGACAGGTCACCAGTCCATCACAGGACCAACACATAGAGACAGACAACCATTCACACTCACAGTCACACCTACGGTCAATTTAGAGTATCAATCAGCCTCGTCCCCTCTTGATGTCTTTGGACTGTGGGAGGAAGCTGGAGTACCAGAGAGAAACCACACAGGAACGGGGAGAACAAGGAGACTCCACACAGAAAGATCCTGTGATGGAGCCGGGGCTCAAACCTGGAACCTTCTTGCTGTGAGGCGACAGTGCTGACCACTGCATCACCATGCAGCTGATTTAAACACAAAACATGTAGATAAAGGAAATCCATTTTGTTCATAGTTCTACACTGAGATGAATGTGTTTAAAAAGCAGGAGTTACCCTGCGCTTGGATTGGCAGCTTCTTTTTAGGTATCATGCAAAACAATAAACTGCTACAGACAAAGGCTCCAGATTTCAAACTCAGACTTGAAACAATAAAAATGAATAACGGCAGCCACAAATGCGTCGACACACTCAGAGAAATTCACCTGACATGTCGGAACACTTCTGGGAGTCCACCATCAGAGCGTCAAACACCTCAAAGTCTGTTTTCTTCACCTGGATGATGTTATTGACTGTTCCCAGCTGGCTGGTTATTACCGGCTGTGAAGAAACACAACATCAAAACCAGCAACTCCAAAAATCTATCAGGAGTTTTCGACGGACTCCTGTTACTGACTTATACACAGATGCTGATTTTAAATAATTAATAAAGTATAGGAGGGGGAAAAAAACTATCAATATTCACAGCTGAAACATATTTTCTAGCTGAGCGGTGAGTTGATTAAAGCGCACATCTCACAGCACATTTGAGCATGAGAATAAAACCTGACCTCGGCTGGGTCGTGAGTCCACTGGCCATCCACGTAGAACTTGTACTGATGTTCCCCTTCAGGCAGATCCACAATGGCCACAAAGGTGTTCTGACTTTGACAGGCGATGAGAGAAAATACCACAGATGAGAGCAGAATACACACACACCTGCACCCACACACATTATCTGGCATTGTTTAGGAAGGCTTCTCCTCCTCACCTCCGGATCAGAGGAATCTTGTTGGCCCAGTTGTTGAAGGACCCAGACAGGAAGACTTCCTTGCCATCTCCAGTCCAGCGAAAGACGGTTGGTCGGTCTAAAGTTGGCACTTTGTCGTCTGCTTCCAAATCTTGCTGCCATGCCAGGTACTCCTCTTTCTCTAAAGGAGCCTAGGATACCCATCAAACAATCGCTGTAAGCTGTGCCAGTGGCTGGAAGTGTGAGAGTAGTGTTAAAAATAGCAGCATGACATACTTTCATATCTTCACCATGAAATATATCAGCGTCCTCCGGGCTGTCCATCAGAATCTTTGGCCTCTCTCCCTCCTTGGTACCCCGACTGTCTCTCCGCTGAGCCTTCTCCCCCTGCCCCATCCCAGCCCTCTCGCTGCTGGTGTTCCCCATCCCGTCGTCTTCTCGCCGGCTGTTTCAAGGTCACTGTGTGGCGTTTTAAAGAAAATTAGCAACTCGGAGAAGATTAAATTTCATTAACAAAATAAAAGAAGATTTGGAACAAGAGTTGTTTTTTAATACCTGATGATCCAAATGCAAAATACATTTTGTTTTCTTTAAATTGAGCTGAATATATGTTGCTTCCTCACATTATTGCAAACTCGCAATTATTTCTAAAGCACAGTTTTCTAAATGAAACAGAACTGATTCTAAATGATCCTCTCAGGTACTCATCCACCCTACCACCTGCAGGACCTGCAGCTCTACACAAGAGTGTCAAATCAGCTTTGATACAGCTTTTAGTTAACATTAATTACACTACGTGCAGCATTGAGACGCTGCTGCTGTGACACGATTCGGTAATGCAGGGACATCAGCAAGCAGGAGTAACATAACCTTGCAAAACTAACGAGAAATAAAGACTCTGAGTGACGGATCACCTGCTTCAGTGACGCTAGCAGCAAGTGCACACTGATTCCCTTACTGTTGTGAAACTAAGTGAAACTAATGGCTGCTTTAATGGACTCATCACTGATGGAGCAGTGCTGATGATGATGAAGATGATGATGTGTGACTACGAACCTGACAACTGACCGTGACTGTTTCTAATCATTCGGTGTCTCACACATGTCCAGTAGCTTCAACATGGTTATTGTGTCTCTGGGATTTGAAGACAAACTTCGTCATACAATGCTTCGACTGTATGAACGTTACAACGCAGACAAGGTGAGATAAAAAAGTCTCATTTAAACGTTTATACCTGGTTTGGCTCTCAACATCCGTAAGGAAATTAAATCTGCAGTCAACCGATGTTTTAATACAGCGAACGTGCGCGCAGGACGCTTGGGAGTTTTGTTGACATTAGCCTAGCCTCCGCAGGTTAGCATGTCTCCCCCACAGCCCAGGCAGCTCTGCCCGTGTTAAAACCTGACCTGCGACACCTTCGAGGAGAGAACACATATTTTACTGACCGGAGGGCGGATTAAATCCTGTTAGGTAACGGTTACATTAGTTAACGGTACCGCCGTTACAGGCTTTGGAGCTAACGTGATTAGCTAGCAGCTAACGTAGCATCAGAGTGTGGTCAGGCTTTAGTCGGGCGCTCCTAGTACCGCTGCTTCATTCAGACGCCTTCCATCCAACACCCTTTACGGTATTATCCATACAGTCACAGTCAGTTTGCTATTTATTTACCTGAAAAGAGTTGACAGCCGTCGCGGCTATGACATTTAGCTCCTCTTATCATGCGATCACTAACCAAAACATTCATATGGGTCACGCCTCCTTTGTTGTGCGCATGCGCAGTAGGTCAGATAGAATAATTCCACGAATATTTATCAACCTAATGTATCATCACGTCAGAAATTATCGCATTTCTTTGTCAAAGTTATGTCTTCTCGATCCAAAATTGCAAATAGTTAATGAACGACAAGATGTAATTGTCAATACTGAACGCTAGATGGAGTCGTGGGTCAAGTTCTGCTGGCTGTGGACGAGTTAGTCCGAATGTGGTGAGAAGACGTCGGATTTTAATCGGGCCAAAGTCCTTAAATTGGATTTCTTATATGTTTTTAAATACACAGAGTTAAATCAAAAGTAATTTATTTTATTTCCGACGGCATTTAACATGTAGCAGTTAAGATAACGAGTGACAGTAACCAATGGAAACGGTGTGTAGCAGTGCTATAGCTCATGTCCGTGTTGTTTTTTTTACACTCGACATAAAATCTTGTTTTATTCTAATGAAGAAACAATACATTGTTAAAAGAAAAGTTGCAAATTTACAGTTCCTTCCTTTTAATGTAATGGGATAAAAGTAAAATGACTTTTTTTTTTTTAAATGCCGCTTGGTATACACATATACTACAGATAATAGATGGTGAAAATAACCTTCATTACCACCACTGGATACCAGAAACCCAGTTGTGTTGATATTTAGAACAGTGCCACAGTTCATTTCTGTCACAGTTTATGTGGCTCTACTTGAAATGGGACATTCAAATTAAAAAGAGGAACAGGTTTTTAAGTGAAGAAAAAGTTCAACATCAAACTAATATGAAGATAGTGTCATAAGTCTTACTTACATGCAGGGTCCATATTTTAAATTAATATGTGTATCATATTGGGGCAGCATGGCTCAGAGGACTGTCTAGCAACCAAAGGGTCGCTGGTTCGATCCTCACTTCCCCCGGTGACCATGTCCAAGTGTCCTTGAGCAAGATCCTGAACCCCTGATTGCTCCTGATGGACTGGTGACCCGTCCAGGGTGAACCCACCTCTCTCCCATGTCAGCTGGGATAGGCTTCCCCCGCGACCCTTAACAGATAAGCAATGTAGAAAATGGATGGCTGGATGGATTTGTAATGAGGAAAGAGTCTCTTTTACTGTAAAATGACATGATGATTCATGATTTATTTATATGATGTCATATGACAGCATATATACATGTTAACAATGGGACATTTATGTGTCCCCAACTAAACCACCAGTACTTTGTATTTCTGTCAATCTAATCGAAGTCTTCTGCTGCACTATTTCTCAATATCCCACGCTCTGATACAATCAGAAATAGGATTAGTCCTCTACATTCAGATATCAAACCGCCTTGCAAATAATCTTAGTAATTTTTGCTTCTCCTCTCCTGGTTCCTAAACTAATCCTGTCCTGTGTCCTTCAGTTGGAACACTGCACAAAATGAGACGCATCCCGTCCTCCTCAGATCTTGAATTATTTATCCAGGCTTTCATTTTGTCCCGTCTAGACTAGACGCTTGTTTCAGGCGAGCTTCTTTTAAATCATTTACAGTGGATTCCAAATGAAGATTATCAACCAGAACTCGCTGAAGGTCCCATAGCTCCCCCTCCACTGGCTTCTACTAGGCTCTGCATGACAACAACCCACCCACCCCCCCAAAAGTCCTGCCACGCCCACACACAACAGTGAAAACTAAAACACTTTCCAATTTAAGATCAGTACGGCATGTGGTAGAGACGGATGAAATTTGAAGAGAATCAGACGAGAACGTCAAAGTACGAACCCGAAAACTGAAAAAAAAGAAAGAAAAAGCAGCCAACATTTCAGGATGAGACGAAAATGGCGCACTTCCTGTTGGTTTAAAGGCACGGTCGCACGGGAGGTTTTTTGCGTGTCTTGTCATGATAGAGAGGTGCCCACTGAATTTCATGCAAGGTGAAACTCACATTGAGGGCTCTTTTTTTTTTTTTTTTCATTTTAAAGGGAACACTGTTGAGGGATTTTTTTTGAAAACTTGGCCCATGACCTCAAATGTATCAAAATTTTCACTAGACCTGACGCGGTTACAAAGCTTGATGAGTTTCTGAAAGTCTCCAAAAGGCGCTTTTGCTGGCGGACAAAAAAAAAAAAAGAAAAAAGGATAATAACCTCTTGAAAAACAAGAGGGCTCTCGCACTGTTGAGTGCTCAGGCCCTAAAAAGTCCAGCAGAGAAGGAATTGGATGGACTGAAGTTAGTCTCCATTTAAAAACAGGAGACTGTCGGTTCACGAGGAACGGTTTTCTCCAGTGTCACAGCGCAAACTGCACCAATTTACGACCCTGGCCACAGCAGATTTCATTCCAGCGATGTTACTCCACAGCAGGAGTTCCATCCAAAACATGTATTTTTGTTCTCCTTCATAACTCATATTCCTTTTTTCATGTAGCCTGTATTGTTTTGTTACTTTTCAGGCGGCTCTTTACTGTGAAAATGTACTTTCGGGAAAAGGTGAGAGCAGCATATGTTCTATCGGATGAGAAAGAGGGGGAGTGGGGGAGGGAGGTAGAGAAAGAGCCTGGCATGTTGGACGTCTGTCCTGGAATCAGGTGGCGATAATTGCCTTGTGTCAGCTCCAGAACAGGCGGCGAGGATGAAGATGGCCTGGCTGCTGGAGGTGGGATGTGCTGTTTTCGCTTGCGGAGGTGGATCTAAAAATGGATGGTGGTTGGAGAGATGGAGTTGGCTAGAATGTCTGGCTGCTAGCTTAGATGTGTTAGAAATTGAGATCATTTGATGTGTTTCTTATATTTTCTGTCACTCAAATGTTAAAGTCAAACCTTTCATCCATTAATCCATCCTTCCATTTTCTACCTCTTATCCTGTTAAGGGTCGTGTGGGGGTGGAGCCTATCCCAGCAGCCTTCAGGCGAGAGGCGGGGTTCACCCTGGACAGGTCACCAGTCCATCACAGGACCAACACATAGAGACAGACAACCATTCACACTCACAGTCACACCTACAGTCAATTTAGAGTATCAATCAGCCTCGTCCTCTCTTGATGTCTTTGGACTGTGGGAGGAAGCTGGAGTACCAGAGAGAACCCACACAGGAACAGGGAGAACATTCAACCTTTCATACTTTATAGAATGTTATTATTTCCTTGTTGTTTCCAAACCTGCTGCTGTGACTAAGATCCTGACATTTTACCGTAGCTTCATTCGGACAGTGGCTGTGACCACATTGTCACTCCTGTTTACTGTTACTTGTCCCTGCTGAGTGAAGCCATCACCCTGACTCAGCCAGCCGCACCACAACCTCTCAGCCAGCAGCTGGCCCTCATACTCTCGGCACGGTGAGAGCCAGGTAACCTTTACACCGGCCTGGATTACACATGGGGTAGGTGACTAACAACTATCTCGCCACCTTGACACGCAACACACTTCACACCCTGTGCAACACTGAATGAAAGCTTTGATATTTAAAAAGCTCAAAAATGAGGGATGTTAACACCTAAATATCTCTTCAAAGCCAACAATGCATCAGCCCTTCATCACCACCAGCACTAGAAATGCTTTACATCTGGGAAAATGCATTATGTATTGATTAGTAGACGCATTTGTTGCTTTGTTGCTTGTCCATTTGTCTTCAGTTCACTGACTGCACAAAACTACATGAAAAAATAGAAACGGCCAGTGAGAACAGGGGAAAAAAACAGCATAATTTTCCATCAATAAAAACTGTTCATAGTGACAGCGCCAGGGAGGAAGGACTGCTTTAGCTTTGGCAGGCAACAGACAATAGAGGGGTAAATTTAAGGTGCATTGGACAACATTTACTCCTTCCAGTCAGCTGGTGTCTCACTCACTCCTGCTGGATTAATTTCATCTACAGGTTACCAGGGTGACACACATAACAACATGTGGTCAGGGTTGAAATAGCAGTAATAAGGCAGACAATTCATGTGGTCCATCTCGTCATGTTACATTTGGTGATGATGCCACACACTGCAAAGAACAACATGAAACCGCCAGCGGCTAAAGTTGCTAACTTGGCAATTGCTAATGTTCGTCAGCAAACGATACACCTCGTCATGAATTTACATCTGGTCAGTTTTCCTCATAACTGCACGTGTCTTTAAAAATACTGACATTAACAACAGTCCAATCTTATCAAGTACATCACCAGTTCATTACCTAAGTGGCTTCTAAAATCAGAGAGTAACGTTAGCTTATATAACTTTAGCCAAAGTTCTTTCTAGCTAACTTGGCCGTACCTGTCATACTCTGTTAATTTGAGACTAACAGAGTTATTTATTAACACTAAGAGTTTTATCTGTGTCATTTCATGACTTGTCTACTATAAATATTAATATTACACTGGGCTAAATATTATTTTATTAGCCTACTCATTCACATTAGTTAGGAAACAAATTTGTTCCCCCATTGCTTCTTGATGATTAGCGTAACGTTAGCTGACGGTCAAAGCTGTGTTAGACGAGCAATGGTGGTTTCCATCTGGTTAGCACTTGAATGCAAAGCCTTTCCCATAAATGACAGGACACAACTTCACAATTTCTCAAGTTCCAACTGAAAGCTTCACTATGGCCAATTTCAAATGAAAAAGTGGATATCATAATTAAGTTTTTGCTTCCCTCTTCTTTCAGCCCTGTAAAATATGTCTTGATCCATAAGAACTTGATCACGATTCAATTATTGCTGAATCAAAACACTAAATTCAAACGCTGAATGACAGGTTTGAAACAATCTTTCTCATTAGTCCGGTCATTTGTAAAGCTATTCTGGTGGGAGCTCAAGATTTACATTCAACTCAGGATTAAATGTAGCAATTAGCCAGGTCAAGAACATTATCATTGAATGTGTTATGAAACAATTACATAACATCCTCATCAAAATAACTTGTCTCCCACACACACTCTGATTCTTTCTCTCTCTTTTATCTTTGTTTCCCAGTTTGTCTCTCGCTTTCTCCCTGTTTGCTGTTTTTGCGTCCCTTGCTCCCATTCATTACCACTACTCTTTTATTTATCCTCCTCATTTCCGTGACAAGTAAGGGGATAATGGCTTCGCGATGGAACCAATCCACCGGAACAGATTGACAGTGATAATATAATATCCTCAGTTTGAGGATGCAATAATAATTGGGGCACAGTCCTTGTAACAAAGAGTGGAGGCGGATGGACTCAAAAGCAGAGACCATCAGAGGCAGTTACTGAAGAACTGATGCCATCCATCCATTTTCTACCTCTTATCCTGTTAAGGGTCACGGGGGGTGGAGTCTATCCCAGCAGCCTTCAGGTGAGAGGCAGGGTTCACCCTGGACAGGTCACCAGTCCATCCCAGGACCAACACATAGAGACAGACAACCATTCACACTCACAGTCACACCTACGGTCAATTTAGAGTATCAATCAGCCTCGTCCCCTCTTGATGTCTTTGGACTGTGAGAGGAAGCTGGAGTACCAGAGAGAACCCACACAGGAACAGGGAGAACATGCAGACTCCACACTGCTGGAGCCGGGGCTCCAACCTGGAACCTTCCTGCTGTGAGGCAACAGTGCTGACCACTGCACCACCGTGCCACCCAAGAACTGATGCATTTATTGAAAGTAAACCAAAGGGGAAAAAAAAAGATGTAGAAGGAGTAGAAAACCAACAAACTGCCTGACTGAGAATCACAGAGACAAACAAAAAGAACAGAACAGAAGATCAGACAAAATGAACACAGAACCAAAATACAAAAGGACTAATACAGACGCAAGCATCCATTCATCAACCGTGGGTAGGCCTCCTTTACGCTCTGTGATACCAGCCTTGGATGAGACAGTTTTCCATTTGAGCTCCTTTCTCTCATCTAATTATTCATGTTGTATTTTGTTGGTTTTAATTTGTGTAACTGGCTAGCCAAGTAGCTGAAGTTGTAATACAAAGGCATTAGAAACCAGGACAATAGCAATAATCAATTTGTTGTTAAAACATTTAGTTTCTATCCCACCTCTCTATTGAGCTTCTTATTGAGAAGGTGACCTGTTGTTGTTGTTACAAGAGACTTTTCACCTTAACTGGAGGTGGAGGAGAGGTCCGGTCATGGCCTTAGACCCAGATTACTGCTCTTGATGAGCTCAGACACTTAGATCCTCTCCTCTTCTCCTTGGGAACGTTCTTGTGCTGCGACCCGCTTGACCTTCCCACCGGCTACATGCTGTTTGACCATGAAGCGTTCAGGATGAGCCCTGTGAGATATGCCGAATCATTTATAATCTCTGCAATCACACTTGATGTTGCCGTGATTCCTGCTCCAGGGATTTGGAGTAGATCCAGTTAGATTTGAAAGTGTAAATTGCGACAGTAAGAAAGAGCCGTAGTGAATCATGATATGTTAGCATATGAAGAACGTCTAAGTAAGGAACCTCCTTTCTTACTGTGGCCAGCTCGTGCGTTCAGTGCGTTTTTGTGCCATTTTTTTGTTAATTTTGTTCAGAATAAGCATTTGGTACATTTTTTTTCACTGGACACACAATAAGGATTACATTTGGAACGTGCTGACACATTTTCATCAATAGTAATTGAAAACAAAGAAAAGTGAGAGCACAGAACAGATTAGGCCAGTAAATTGGTGAAAGATGGTAACGCATAGTCTTCCACAAACAAGCACAAATATGAATGTGCAAGAATGTTGTTTCAATTGAATCGCTGTTGACAGATGAAGATGATACGAACGTGGAAATTGTGTGTTCCAAAATTTTTTTTTTTCCTCACATCCACAGTTTATCGGAATCAAAGGTTCATGAGATTCCGATAGGAAATGCATGCAAGTCCTTTTTGACCCAACCGTGGAAGCTCGGGGAGGGAATTCACAAACTATAATTTCTTAAAATGTAGAAAAATATCGATTAAAATTTTAATGGCTTTCTATCCAGGATTAGGATTACCTGGAAAATGAAATGATAACTTTTCATTACGAAGACTTTGCAAGAAAACAAACTCACAGGGTCATTTTTGACCCAGTTATGCATTTTAGAGTTAAACTAAACGAACTAAACTACACTACTCTGCAACACCTACAGTTCCTCTGCATACAAGGCTGAGTTCAAATTGACAATATGAGCAGGGAAGTATGAGTCGAAGGCGGACTCACAAGTTTGACAATGTGATGCAGCAAACAGGATTAAGTAGCTGACAGAAACCATCCCTCGGTGAGTTCCAGTGTGTCTTTTGCAGACAAGCTCAACATTTGTGTATTTGCTTCGAGGCCACCAGGAGCGGAGAAGCCATCACACCTGAGCCAGTGTAGGGAGAGTGTTTTCACTCTCCATGAAATGTGTGAACAAGGCTGCAAACCAGATGGATCGAATGAAAGACTCTGAAAGTCACGCACTGACCACCTAGCACAGGAGGTTCCAGCCATATCCCAGCAGTCCCCGGCTTGGTCTCACCTCTCTGACATTCACATTTCTTTCAAGAAGTCCACCATCATCCCAGTAGCCAAGAAACCCTGACCAGAGCGCGTCAGTGACTGTCACCCACAAGTGCTCGCCACTGTGGTGATAAAGTGCTCCGAGAGGCTGGTGAAAGAGAACATCTGTTCCTCGGAACACTGGACACATCTGCATGATTGAAGATGTTAACGCCTCGTCATCCTCATCCTCCACACAGCCACCCGAACACAAGGAAGGTTAATTATGGAAAATGGCTGTTCAGTTACTAGAAGCTTTCCATGTCCTCATAATCCTTTCCAGACGCAGTGAGAGGGTACTTCATTTCCAGATGGATTCTCAAATGGTGGACCTCACAGCTGTGTTTTGAGCCCCTTGCTGATTAAACCGGAAGTGGTAGGCCTGACTGACAGAGGGTATAACTTCAAGTTAAAAGACCCCTGGCCTCCTCTCTCCGCCGTGGTTGGGGAGAAGCCACTGCTCGGCCAATTGGAACCCAAAGCTGTTGTAAGGTGGAGAATCCAACACTTGAAAGGCTTGTAAGGCCTCTAGTTTCAGTTAGAACCATCCAACTGCAGCTTTGCGGAACAGTCCATCTATTACCCATAGCGCTTTATCTTTAGAAATGGCATCCTAAGTGCTGTTAACCAGCTTTCAGGGGAAATGTGAAATGATGGTATGATCACATGGGAATTTTGTTCTCGGTTCCAGGTTCAAATTTCTGTGTGGGGTTTGCATGTTCTCCTTGTGTGGTAGGTGATAGGGTCTCTCTGGGCGTTCCGTCTTCCTCCCACACCACAAAAACATGTTAACTGGAGATTGTAAGTTGCCCGAAGGTGTGAATGTGAGTGTCTCTGCGTGATGGCCTGGAGGCTGGGCCAGGGTCTGTGCCACGGAGGTGGGACTCCAGCCCCCATGACTCTCAACAGGATAAACAGTATCGGGGGTGGATGGGTGGAGTTGTGTAAATTAACAATTGTATGTAGTTTAATATTGCTGTACATGAAGATTCCCATTTTTAGGACGACGGTGGAGGCAGCAGTGGTCTGCAGACATCATGGTTTGGGTTCTCGCTCCCATTCTCATGATCTTTTCCTGAGATCTCATGAACCTCAAGGGAATTTCTTCAACTTTGGCACAAATGTCCTCCCCAATAAGATTTATAGGGCAAAGGTCAATATCACTCAATCTTCATATACAACTGGAGAGGGAATTACTCACAAAATATTTCTGGCCATATCAGAATCAAGACAGTAACGATTGTGAATTAACATCCAAAAGGCCAAAAGGAACTTCAATATTCTTCAAAAACACTTTTCTAGCCTCGTTCACTTTTATCTCAGTGATGCTTTGTTTGTGATTGTTGTGTCCTTGTATTAGCAGTAGTAGTAGCAGTTGCAGTAGTATCATCAAATACAGGGCTTGTCAGGTAATAAAAGGCTGCCAGACATCAACCTTATCAAGTTCGGTTGTACAGTTACAGCAGGACGGGTGTGAGCCCGACCGCCGGTTTACATGTTCTCACTGTGTTCTCTCCTGGTTCCCCTCATTCTAAATTGCCCGTCAGTGTGATGTCAGCATTATGATGGACTGGGGATCCCTGTCCCCAGCCCAGGAAATGGGCGAGTGCTCACACACACACACACACACACACACACACACACACACACACACACACACACAAAACCATGAATAGGATGTTAAGAGTTCATACAAGAATGAAGGAAGTGCTGCTGGAGGCATAAAGTGTGGTTTTTTTCCCATATCTTGACATGTAGGATTATGGGAAAGTGAGTCCTGTCTTGTGGTTTGGACTCAACCACCCATTATTCTGGTCAATACCTTGTTTTCTTTGATTGTTTTTAACTTTGTGAATTCCTACCCCCCCCCCCCCAAAAAAAAAGGAGAAACGACACAAACTCAAGAGTCTCCGGGAGAGTAAATGCCATGCCTTTATTTCAGCACTGAGACGTACCCCTCACATGATCGTGTCATACGTACCCTTGATTTACTAAGAGAACCTTGCATAGAACCTTCATTACACGGCATACACACGCTACATGACATTCTATTTGTTATGGTATGTTGTCAGTGATTCTAGGCTTAAGGTTCATGTGCATGTGCGTTCCCACCATGTTTTCCGTAACACTTTCATCATTTCAGTACAGTGATTATGTCACATCGTCCTCCAACTGGTGCAAAACAAACAAACAAACAAAGAAAAAAGATTGACAGTAGTGGACCAGGATGGGAGATGCTTCCATCTTCTCATGTGCAGATCTGAGCACAACAGGAACAGATGTAATATATGGCAGTATTATATCTATATATGTATATATATATATTTACACGTCACTGAGTTATTTACAGTTTTAGAAGAACATGGATTCTTGGATGAAAATGGGGATAAACAGAGGATACATCAGAGGATACATGAATAAATAGAGCTTTTTAATGCATAATAATAATAATTCATACTGGATTGTATAGCAGTTCTAATATAATATAATGTTCCCAGGTGGATTTCAGTTCTTTTTAAAATCTCCCCACAGAAGCCGGTCCACCATCATCAAACAGCGGCAATAATGAATCTGTGTGTGCCTCTGTGTGTTGTGATTTACAACTTGATGGCAAACAACACAATCCCATTACAGGTGCAAGGAGCTATTATGAGGATGTAATGAGGCCCACAGGAATGTATGTTTGAAAGAGTAACAGCCTGTCAGACCAATGCGCCAACATGGAGAGGTAAGTTATGTAGCCGGAGGGCCGTGGAGCCGAGCGTTGCTTGTTTAAAGGAGAGTGTGAGCATCCTAGGAGCTCGCGTGCGTGATCTCTACTCTCAGTTATCACTGGCTGACTGACTGGAGGAGGCTCTTCGTCAAGTTTTTGGAGTTGACAGCTTGATGTCTGTCAGTGTGTGTGTGTGTGTGTGTGTGTTGTTAAGGTGATGCAGAGGAGGACAGTTTCTGTTGACGGCTTGATCCGTTGTCTGTCTGTCTGTCTGTGCTTCAATCCAGTTGGTTCTGTTGCTGTCATCACGTCAATGCTCTCATTTGTAGAGCTACAAGGTACACACCCTCCAACTCTCCCTCTCTCCCTGACACTCTCTCTCTCTCTCTCTCTCTGTTGGTTACAGTGCAGGATCCTGGACTATAGAGGAAGACGGATGTGCATGGCAGAACTATTGGGACGTGCAGCCAAAATATAGATGGCACTCTCTCTTAGAAAGTCAGCCCAGGTCGTTGGCCTGGTGGACAGACAGAACATTAACAACATATTAGATAACAGTCAGTCTTTCACTCACTGGCAGGTTCCTTCATTTGAAGGATAAACCAACCGCAGCCTGAGGTCGCTGATGTCTGCGCCGCGGTGTTGAAGCGTCCATTTATCATTACCTGAACTAGCATAGGCTGTTTCTAATAATCTCAACCTGCCAGCGGCGCGTGTCTGTTCCCACAAAAAAATGAAAGAGGACAAACCTGTTGTCATCAGTCTTGCTTCTTTCACTGCCAGAGCTGGCCGGACTGCTCTCACACATGGGACCGACGTGACTGATACTGCACCAGAAGACAAAAGCAACAACAGGCAGAAATCACATCACCACCTGCAAAAAGTGTCAAGGAAAAAAAACAAAACAAAAAAAAACAGCAAGCAGGACTGAAAAGGGGGAACAAAGACGAGCATCATCAGAATCCATGGATGGGTACCGCATGGCGGAGACTGACAAGTGCAGCTGGAGAGGATCTACACCTGCAGACAAACTGCTTTTTTTCCAGTCAATATCTTGTGTTCATTTTCAAAAACAATATTCAAACGTTGGTTCTGATAACCCTTGCAACAAAACACAAGCTAAATCATCACAGTGGGAAAAGTTTTGAATATGCTTGTCTGAAGTCTCTGTTTTGCTTTCAAATCTAGAAAACCAGAAAATAACTTTTTCCTCTTCCACACCTCGGTGAGTCATGAGTGTTTGAAATTGCGACGTCTTTTGATGAACCTTCAGACTGAGTTCAACTCCTTCTCGCTGTCACACTGAATGACTGTAATCCAGCGATCAAGGCCAGCACAGCGTTCCCACTCATTTTATATTCATTTGCTTTTTAACAAGTATAAATTAGGTTGCATTTTAAGTTTGATGTGTGGACCTGATGTGCGCTGTGTGCAGCGCGTAGGTCCCGAGTGACCCTCCTCCAATGATAAGAGAGGCTTCAGTTAATCCCCTTAATCGAACAAAAGGCTTTCTTTGGATCCCTGTAATTAAAGGCCAGCCTAAATCTTTCCCATGCTTTCATATAATAAGACCTCAAACATTAAGTATTACATTTAATCTCATTGAACTTTATCAAGGATGCGTGTGCGTCTTTGATTGCTGCGTGTCGGTAAAGTGGCGGAGTTTAAGAGGGTTGGCTCGTTTAGAGCGAGGCCCCAATTCTCTCTGAGAACACTCAAGGAGCGCTGGAGGGTGCCGGAGTGAGGAAAGAAGGAGACGAGCCATGCGCAGTGCTGAGTCACACTCACCCACAATTCATAGGAGAGCAGAGTCCCATGAGTCTGCGGGGAATGAGGCATGTGGAGTAGGTGAGAGAGATGGAATGGTACAGCAAAGACGACGTGACAGCACAAGAGGCAACGACGACTATCAAGCACATGCATGGGCGCGTACGTCACACACTTCAGCGGTGGGTTATTACTCTGTACAGTTTGATTTCATACCCATCTGCAGTAGTTCAGACGGAAATACTGCACTTTGTATTCTACTATTTGTTCACCAGATGTGATTATCTATATTTTTATAGCTGTCACAATAGTCCAACACCAAAGTGGATATTCACCACAAGGAGTATCTTTTTATTGTGATATCCAAGTACATGCTGCCGCTAATACTTATGTACATGTACTTACATGCCGTCACATATATGTGTTATTAGCAATACTTTTACACAAATAAAGGACATATTATTCCACCACTGAAGTCCGGACAATGTCACACACAATGACCTCGTTTACATGCACTCAGTAATGATAAACTGAATATATTTCAGGAAGCTACAACACAGTTGTCCCCCGTTAGCACGCTACGTCATGGCATTAGGCTAACATTAGCATATTTACCCATCTGGAGGAAAACAGGCTCCCAGCTGTGGATGTATTAAAGGGCTGTAAAAACCTGGATGTGCGATGCATTTTCGGAAAATGCCTCATACATGTCCAAAGTATAATACGAATACCCTAATAATGTCAGCATATCCCACGTCTTCATGTTAAATTCAGAAAAAAACCCAACCAGAACATGCTGAACATTGCCATCCTTTGGAATATTCACGGAGCACTGATGTGCATCTTAACGTAGCTGCTGGGTGCTTACAAAGGAAACCTCCTTTAATTACCACCCTAATGACATCTCTGTGGGTACAAAAGTGATGAAAGAGCAGTGAAATGTTCATTGTGTGGTGAAACAAGGTCGCCGCATTGAGGCGCTTGCATTTTATTCATACATGTAACCTGCAACAACTTTTCAGACAACGCAGCTTAGTGAAACGACGTTCTCTCTCAGTGATGGTTCCTGACGTCGTGCTGCGTTTAGGTCCGGTTCGGTGAGGGCACGAGAAAAAACAGAACTTGCTTAAAGTGATACTTCAACCAAAAATTATTTGTTTATCAATTATTCATTTATTATTCATATATTTTCAATTCAAGTGTATTTTCTTTCCTCCATGTATGACCTCTTAGGGAACCTATAATTCACAGCCACACGTGCTACTGGAAGCTAATGGAGACCGAAGATTAACAACAACAACACTAAAGAAAGTGTCAGTATACAAACTTTCAAACGCATAGTTCAATATAATCAAAGTCTTTCTTTTTCCAGGAGTTTGCTCAATAATCCACAAACACCTTGATGTGTTACCAACAACCATGACCATGCACCTGTTTTTCTAACTTAGCTTGCATAATTCCTTCAATTCCTGCCTCCCACCTGGTTCATATTAGCCTGGACTCCCGGGCCGGGTGTTTAAACGGTGAGCAGCTAACATTCAGGTTTGTAAACAGTTGTTTTGCATAGTTTTGCTATTGTCAATCTACATTCTCCTGTAACTTCCAGCAACAAGTCCGTGACAGGCGTGCTGGATTCACCAAAATCAAGAGATGGAAAACTTCTCAAATTGCACCTAAGGGTGAGTAACTAACAAACAAATCAAAATTTCTGGCTTACATTGGCTATCATTTATAGTTTGGAATAAAGGTTTTGCATTGAAAATGTGAAATTTGATGATTGAAAAGTGGAGGAAGTTGACTCAAACATGGACGCTAATCAAGCTAAGATTACAGGGACAGATGACAACACAACCACATCAGTGGTCAACGCAGTAAAATGAGTGTTCGCTGATTGCAGCTTTTTCTGCTGTTATCACGGTGTTTGATTTTTCCTGGAGGTTGCATCAGGAAGGTGTTGATTCAGTTCTCCTTGAAGACTTTGCGGTGAAGTTGCACTGGGTTGCGTTGTGTCATTCTGAAATGCACCTAATGTCGCATCTCTCCTTTGACAGTCTCATCAAAAGACTTGGCGTCGGTATCGCTGGTTGCAGCGCTGTGAGAACACCACGCGTTGGTGTTATTGTCTCCATACATCGTTAGACATGACCTCAGTCCGCCTCACGAACCTTCGTCTAATAACGTCAGTCTATGAGATAATGAATGACTTTTATTTATAGCATGAATTTAGTCAGACTCCACGTCAAGCTGGCAGGAAGGTAAGTGCCTGCTAATGGGGACTTGGTGGCAACACAGAGGATAGATTAGATGATTCCTTAGCGCTGTTATTGTGGTCTGGCTGTCTCAGTGGAATTCATTAAGACATTTAAATATTGACTGCATCACAAACACTAATAATCACAGGCTGCTTTCTGCTTCATTGTTCATTCCACGTTTCTCTTGCGTTTCTAAACCAGTACATTTCACCAGTGTGAGAATTGATTGCGTTGTGCCTTTGATCCTTGAGTGTCCCGCTGCACGCAGTCGCTCTTCAAGCAGTTGAATAGAGAAGCAGCACGGTTACAATCTGGGTTTGTAGGCTGGTCAGACATTTACAGTGCCAGTGTGATGAAGAATATGCCTTTCAGCGATGAAATGTGGTGAGACCGTACATCGAGCTAAAGGGCAGCTGGAGAGACATAACCTCCACATACTCATCCAAAGCTAATGTAAAAAATGGGGGGGGGGGAGTGCCATTTTTCACTATATCTCACAGCTCTGCCTCAAAATTGTACCTACTCCTTCTTGGTGCATTCAACACACTCCACCAAGTTTGGAGAAATTGGACCTCATAGTTTTTGCCAGCAAGCAGGTAGGTGATAATGGGATGCCTTTGATGGAGGCAGTTACATCAGCACGTGAAAGTACCGCAAATTGTTTTAAAATACTAGGTTGGATCGAAATAGAATGCACGCAAAAATGTAATTAACACATGAACAGCTCGAGAGAGAGCGTTAGAGGGAAGAGACGTAAATCGAGCAAGCACTGACTTCTCACGTGTTAACTCATCACGATTCTTATCAAATATGAAGTGAGGACTCAAATGCAGCAACCAAACAGAACAAAAGTGAAAAGGGTTTTCAATTCTCCGACGCTGACGATGGTAAAAACACGGTCGGGTAATTTAAGGATCTTGTGTGATGGACCAGTAAGGCAGCGTGTCATCTGCAAATCAATAGAAACGGGTACCGCTACTGTGTGTTGCGCCAACGGGAGGAATTATGTGTGATAAGAAAAGAACACAGTTTATTATCTCGCCTCCAGCTTACTTCTTCTCTGCCTCGATACCCCAAGCAGCTGGCTTTTCTCCGTCTGCCAGTTTGCATACAAATGAGATCCTGATTCCCCAAACTCCTGCCAGACTTCTACATAAACTTGAACGCTTTTATCTCAGTCAGGGCATGCAATACTTTGCTCTCTCAAAGTTTTTTGGTTTGAAATCCTGTCTGTATTTACTGCATCTCCTTTGGTTTGCTCACCTCACATTGCAGGACTGCGAGTCTTTGTTGAACTTGTGGAACCAGGACTGCTGGGCCTGGCGGCACTCAGCTCCTGTGATCACACCGTCTTTATCCAGGTCCAGCCCCAGGAACACTGACCGTGCGCTGTCTCTTTCCTTGGCAGTCAGCAGGCGCACCAGGGAGTTCTGAAATAAACAAATGTGTGGGGGAGTAGGTGACCTGGGTCTCTGACCTTCTCGCGCTTTCAGACTGAACGACCTACATTCAGGTACTTTAGGACCCTGGCAAAGGTAATTTTAGGGATTTTTCCAAGGACTTCCCTCCTCTCAATCACATTACCAGAGACAGACAATCTGTTTACGTAATCTGCTGACTTGCGTGCTACCCCGGATTCACACCCGGCAAGTGGTCATAAAAACGAGTAACTCGGAGGATGCATGTAGGCCGAAGTTTTCGTAGCAGTTGCCTCTGATTCTTTCAGAGTCTACACAAGTCCTGTGGCTCATGTCCTTACATCCTAGAGAATATTCAGCCCGGCTGTTTTTACGAGCCTGTGGAACAGCTCCATAATATAATTGAAGTTATACTTTTGCATTAGGATGGTGCAGTGCAACAACAGAATATTAATAGAACCTTAATGTAGCCTTCCAGACTTTAATGCTTTAAGAGGCAGACAATAGATGTCCAGGGAAAGGAGATACAAATAGCCATTAGGGTTTGCTTCCTGACTGTGGGACCAAATTGAGGACTAAACAAATCCTGAAGTGTAACATCACTTTATGATTGAGGCCCATTAACACCAGCATGATGCAGCATTTTTAGCTCAAGCTAACGGTTTCACCATCATTTTCACGGTACTCTGACTTGTAATAAGGAGAATTGTGCTTATGTGGTCGGTTTAAAGTGACCAGGCAGGAAATTAGGCTAGCTTGTAGGTCTGCTAATAGCTAGCACGGAATTCTTTGTAGGGTTAAGTCTATTTATGTTTATTGTTATGTCTGTTGCTTAATAATTACAGTTTATACTTTTAAAAAGATTAGAGATCTGTTTTTGTCTTTAAGGTTTTTAAACTTCAACAAATAAATATTTAGAAATACAGAGAAAAGATGGATTTGTAAATCCTTTCACTGGAGCTTGCTAAGGTCTTTTTCAAGTTTGGGCAGAAGAAAAATCCCCTGAAAACTTGACAAAATTAATCCTTGAGCAAAATAATCTGCAACTATTGGGATGATGGATTAATCTTTTCAGTCAGCTGTCAAGAAAATACACCAAACCTTTCTGACTCCAGTTTCTCATTTGTGAGGGTTTTCTGCTGTTGTTGGGTTTTGGGGTTTTTTTTGGTTTGTTTTTTGTATGGTGTGACTAACTTTTTTAGGATAATTTATTGGGTAACAACAACAAAAGAGAAGAAAAGATAACATATTTGAAAGGGAATTGTAGCAAAATCAATCCCTAAATTAATTGAGTAATTAGACCAAATTGACAGATTCATAAATCAAGAAAACAGTCGTTAGTTGCAGCCTTATTTTCACCTCTGAGCGAAACTTCCTCAGCACTGCCAGAGACTCAAAGTAGAGGAAGTCCGACCACTCGATGTGACCTTTCTTCTCAGGATCCAGGGCTGTAAACTGGGCCAGGACTTCCTCCTCTTGCTCATCAGTCAGGTCTTTATCAAACTGCTGCTTAGATACGAAGTGGTGGTACTGCAGCAACTCATCTGACACCAGGCAGGACTCTAGCGGCAAGGAACAATTCATCACATCAGACCTAATTAATCACTGAGCAGTGTTGCAGATATAATTAACTTACGGTGACTCATTTTCCACAGTGGTGACACCACCTCCCACTGATTGCCCTCCATCCAGACCACAGAATAACACACAAGCTAGATGAGGCTGACGGTAAATAATCTTCTTTTCTCACTAACACTTTCTGTTTAGAGGGTAACCCCCTGAAATTAGAGTAAACGTGATAGACAAACTGCAACATATATATTTTTTTTTCCTTTTTCTAATATGGAAGTCATTAATTTTTTCTCTGTAATAAACATTATGGAGAAACTTACAGTACTTATGGGATAGGAACAGTCTTAAATCCTGTCTCATCTAAATTTAGGATGACATTTTGGATTTTTGGTATTACAGAAAAATGTTAAGTAAGTAAGTGCATTTAGGGAAAAAAAAATCCTCTTATCACAGGATGGGAATTTAGTTATTACATAACCATCCTAACTGAAGAATTTAATGCTACAAATCCTAAATTGGGATGGAATCAAGTAACACGAAAGTTAAAATATAAGGTCTTGCTGGAGGTGCATCAGCAGTTACGTGAGGGACCTTGGTCAGGGGTCATCCTCCCAGATCCTCCTCACCCCCTCCGGGATATTTTAACAGCTATCTGAGGTGTTTTGTCCCATCATTGGCAGGGTTATCAAATAAAATGTGTTTTAAATTCAACTGTACTTTTAGGACTTTTAGTTTTACCTCATTGCAATGGATGATACACTGAACGCTGTACTGTAGGTGTATTTATTGTTGGTTGCACTGAGTACTGCTGCGAACCGTATTGCTCCTGAAGGACAATAAAGACTTTCTAATCAAATCTGAGATGTGACTTTTCTTATTTCTGTGCGTGTAAAACACTCAGCTTCTCATAAGTTCCTCCAAAATAGTTATTAACCGCACAAACAGCAAGTATGTGAAGGCTGCAGCTTCACTGGAGAAAGTTACACCATATTAGACGCTTAATCAAACCAAGACTGGATTATATACTTTGACGCATGCAACAGTGAAAATGCAACAGACGAAAAAGATGCTGCACGGTGAAGACATTTCTGAATACTATCCGTCCTAGTTTGTGCCTTCTGTTAAATGCAGAACTAAAGCCTGACAGACGAAGTGAACGGTGAGGAGATGCTGCTCTGACATCATGACCTATTGAAACTCAGATATTTCGGCCTGGAACCAAAGCGATAAACGGACCGCCTGACTGACACTGTCACCCATATAAACTGATTTCCTCACTGCTAAAAATGTTCACTGGCAGCGTCAACAACAGCAAAGTTCTACAAAACTATTCCGTCAAACTCACCTGGGATAATCTTACACTGTTTGAAGGTCTCCATGAGGCTGTACATCTCTTCATCCGTGAGAAGTAGGTTCAAATTATCCTGCAGAGAAAAAGGGGGCAGGGAATTACGTGTAAATCTGGCTTATTGGCAAATTATATATCAATCAAATTATTATAGTGTAGCACTTCTTGTGCATGTCAGACTGACAGGATGCTAAAAATAGGGCTAATGTGCACATTAGAAAAGAAAATGGCGAATAGATGTGAAGATATAAATCATTTTAAAACAATAAAGTGATCTAAATGAAGAGTCAAGTCAACTTCTATTTTATTGCGCCAAATCGCAACAAAAGTTATCTCATGATACTTTACAAAAACAGCAGGTCAAGGACCACACCGCTTCAATGAATTAACTCCCAGCAATTCTCCATGAGCAAGCACATCCTGCAACAGCAGCAAAAAAATCCTTCTTTTTAACAGGCAGGAACGTCGAGCAGATCCAGGATCAATGGGGACGGCCATCTGCTTTGACCGGTTGGAGGAAAGAAAGAAGGAAAACTGGGGCAGAGACAAAGACAGATGAGGGACAGCTACAGATAAGAAAACAGAGGGACTGACTCAAAGAGCGAGAGAAAGCAGGGGGGAGAATGACAGACAGCCACAGCATAAAGCCAAAGCAATAGTGGTCCTAAAATAGACCTGTGGAGAACCCCAAACTTTCATCAATGATGAGGGATAAATCAGTTTACAATATTTCCACTGTGAATTTTGTAGCTAGCCAAAAGCATGCAAAGACCCGGGCATTACAGTACAAATACAGGACAATTTGTTTCCTTCCAGAGTGATGTAAAAAAAATTTACAGAAAGTACACAAAAAAGGAGTATAATGCAGACGTTAATATTCATAACATCAGGTTCAGAGAAATCTCGTGATTTGGTCTGGAATAATAATTTATCCTCTTTTCAGCGTCTGATATTCTAGAAGCAGGAACTGCTCAACTTCGCCAAACACTGTTTCTATGCATCTCTAACGCTTCCCCTCCTGAAGACAAAGGGTTACAGGAGCTTTATTTTTTAATTCTCATCATCAAGACTCGTGTCTACAGTACATCTCTGAGCCACATGAGGAAGCCCCTGACTACACCTGACTGGAATGCGTATTCAAAATCAAGCGTGACACCTATCGCATTAGCGAGGTAAACAGCCCATTATGTGCTTAATGAGATTTGACACGAGCTGATTGATTTACTGACTCATAACCCGTGGCGCCCCTTCAGCGAAGGTCTCTTCTGATAAAAGCATGTAAACTGTTGAAAACCTGTCAGCAAATCTTTCTGAAAGTTGTATTTATATCCTTTAATCCTATTTGAAAATCAAGTTTGAAGCACAATCTGTTTGTTTTACCGGCTCAATAACACGGTTCTGGACTTTGTAATGGCTACTACATTATGTAATATACATGGTAATGTTGTAAATATGATCAGAAATGTTTGTTTGGGTGCAATTTTTCCTGATTTATAGATCAGGCCAATTGTTCAATGGGCCCAAGTTTTTGAAATCCCTTGACAACAACTATGTGCAACATTGCAAATCTGCAGTATTATTGTGTCTATTCTTAAGAATAAAACTGACTGTATGAAAGTAACCGACCGCTACTGATTACCGAATGATATTCTTTTTATTTGCATAAAAAAAAACCACAACCAAATAACCTTAAAATTGATTCAATGGCTAACACAGCTGCTTCTGGTAAGATCATGAAAATCTGTTTTCCAGGACAACTAAAGTCTCCCAGGGAGAAAACGATCATCTGAATCTATCCTGGCGACTCCTAATAACAGTTATTGCAGACAGTTCTTTTCATTAAAATGACACATCGCTTCCTTGCTCAACTAACCCATGTTTAGGCTGGGTGCAAAAATCAAGAAGTAAAAGCATCGTTTTCTTGTTTCTCATCTTGGCCATAACCAGCTGCAGGAAACACAGCTGCTGTCAGAGACGCTGCTGCGTCTTACAGGGAAAAACTGCAACCATTTTTAATGATGAGAGGCTGGAAAACGAGGAGGAGACTGAAAGAAATTCGTGAGGCGAACAAAATACTCTTGCACCTCGGCTGAATCCTTGAAAACATCACGAACAAGCTCTTTTGTTTTTTAAAAGCAAGTCTGTCATCATGACTATTTAAGGTGCAGCCTGTTTCACTGCACTGCTGGGAAAGACAACTTTTAAAAAAATCTAAACCTTGAACATCTGAAGACTTTGTCTTTTCTGCACAGTTTGGAGTAACTGAGTAAATCATGTAAAACTTTCATTCCCAACTGTAAACGAAAAGCATCGTCTGATGGTTACATGTACAGCACAACTGTCAGCAGACGCTTATGTCACAGACTCCGCCTACTCCGTCGTTACTGTTGCAGCTTTAAAACGGAGGATGAACTGTTCTGAGCGCCACACAACCACCATGGAATAACTTGTTTCTGTCTCAGAATTTGATCCATTCGGTCTCAGCTTGACTTATTCAAGTTAGCAGAGGGCTAACAGGAAATAGCTGTCTTGAGGTGTAACGGGGGCCGGTGGGTCGCGCTGTGCGGTGAGTAAACTTCACTCGCCAACACCTCAAGAAAGGCGCTTGTGATCGATGCTAGTGCTAGTGTGTCTGCCTCTCATGCCTATGGTTGCGGATTTGAGTCCAGTAGTGGACGGCGCTGATGCAGGAATGTCACCAAAGTCACAAACTCCATAGTTTCCAGGATGAAATGCAGAGATTTACCAAGTGGCAATGAGCTCACTAGGGATTGCGTGATCTTGTTTGGTGTGGTGCTTGAATTTAATGGGCATTCAATTAAATGTAAATATGATGAAGTGTCCCTTTAAGACGAAGAAAAACATGGAACTCAAGTATGATATTTCCTGGCACATAGGACCGTCAAGAGAGCCGGAAACATCAAAAAATAAGTCTGTATACACGAACCCTTCGTCTGATTGAGCCACACAAGCAGCAGTCTGCTTTGAAGCCTGACTGTAAATCCACTCTCGAGGAAAGCCAGTCCATCTGCCAGCAGCAGTCTCTAGTGCCTGCGTGAAATTAAATGTCACATACGACACAAGTGGGGGGGTTGGAACAACTGACAACAAAATATTTGCCTTTTTTTCAGGACACACATTCCCTTTTTAACAATTTATTTATTTCTCCCTCTCTCTCTCTCTCTCTCCGCCCTAAGGAATTGTCTCCTTCTTGTCGTCCTCACACACCAAAGGAAAGACACAGGACCTTTCAGTGTCCTTTCTCAAAGATTGTGAGAAAGCTCTGAGAGCAAGTTTGGCAAGTGATTTAAATTCCCAGGGCTGGTAAAAGCTGCTACTTCACACTGAAGGGGGCTTCAGCAAAAGCACTCTCTCCAGATCTTAACGGCAGAATTAAAAACAGATTGCATTATACTTCTCCCCGGGAGATGATCAGCGGAGGCATCGTCCTTGAATTCCACAGAGAACCTGAATGTTTGTTTAGAACACAATTACTAAAAGCCTGTGTCCTCATATTACCACATTATCCAAAATAATAGACCATATAATGTTGTTGCCTCCAGCTGTTATATGGCATATGGCACATGAATCAGGCCATTACCAGGGCTGCATGTGAAGGCTGACTGCTAACTGGTGTCAAAAATGATCAATTATTAAGAAAAAAAAACAAAAAAAACTCACAAAATCCGCCGCATTTTCCGCGAAGTCGAATTGTTTTTCGTGGTGAAAAAAAATTCCAAATTCTGTTACGATGTCAAAATGCTGTCATTCCTTCATCAACATTGAAGATCCCGTTCACATCAAATCATTCTGATGGGCTCAGTTTTCTTGTTCAATTAAAAAAAAAAAAAAAAATCTGTCGAGAGTGTTTGTGAGGGAGTGTGAAGATGAAGTCGAGCAAGTTTGCTGTCAATATAGCAAAAGTCGTAGGAGGTTTAATTAGTTTTCTAAACCAAGTAACAAAAAAAAAAATGGAGGTAGGGAACTGCCAGCTCAAAGCATCTGAAAAGATCTCCACATTCGGGGTGACGTTTTGGGTTTTTGAGTTTTAAACCGTCAAGACTTTTGACGCAGGACTGGACATCTGTGCAAAGTTTTCATGGACGGGAAAGTAGAAGGAGACTAGCAAAAACAGGAGGCAGGGAAAATCGCATGATCCCTCTGTTCCATTTCAACTTGAGTTCCAAGTATCAAGCAGACTTACTGTGAAGAGAAGCGATACAAAGCAGGCACTGTGCAAGCGCGCTGAACCCGCAGTGGTTTTGTTTGCATCTGAACTCAACACCCATCAATGGAAAGGCAGCCTTCACCATCAGTGTGTGAGTTTGTGTGTGAACGGGTGAATGACATTGTAAAGCGTTTTGAGCGCCACAAAAGGTAGAAGGGCGCTTCATAAATTGAGTCCATTTACCATTCATTCTTTGACAAATGTGCAGGTTAACGGAATTCTGTTCATTTAAGTCTAATATCTGTGCAAGGCATGAATTAAAACAACATCCTGAGTTGGACTCCACAAAAGCTACATTTCTACAGTAAAACAGGATGGCGGTTGTTGTTGGTCTGGTATTTTTTTTGATGTTTTGTTCAATGCATTTTTCCATCCACACAAATACAGAATGTAGCATACGGATCTTGGGTTTTGACGGGTAATTGGGAGTCACCTCATGTCTGCTGAAGGTGTTTTTTAATGTTTGTTTCCAACTGCCATTCCTCTTTACAATATTTATCTTATGTAGTATGGCTCCACTCTAACTTGTGCTCCTGCTGGATGATTAGTTTGTAGCTCGCTGGAGGTTTCTGATCGCAATGGAGTAAATCATCTGGTAAGTCATGTTTTTTCTTGTGCTTCGCAGTTGTGTTGTGTTGCTACCTAATTGATTGTTAACCTTCAGTTGGTGTTCAGTTTGTTAAAATTTTCATGTAAAATGTTGCAAAACTGATGTAAACCACTGAAGGGACACTTGACCACTAAAGCAAAGCTGACTCATCTTGCTAGCAACCTCAAAAGTCACGGCTATGCATTAATTGCAAAGCTAATCTTAGCTCTTTATCTCACACAGACTGACTTGAATGACAATGTTGCTGAAAGTAGTTGCGGTGTTGCTCCTGGTGTGATGCCAGGCACCCTTGAATTAGCATCTACGTTGGAAGCTCCGGCCCCAGGTGAACTGCAAGCTGTGGTTAGCTTAGCACACAACATGTGGGCCAACAAGCAATGTGTGATGCTGTAATCAGCAGAAGCAGAAGGATAATGATCTCATTAAATATTCATTCACAGCACTCAAGCTGATTAATTTTAGCTCTTGAGTGTAAAACATGGAATAGTGGCAGGAAAAGCGCTAACTCCAGGCTGGAAATACTAGAGTGCAGAATTCCACTGAAACGATGAGGTGTTTTGTTTTGTTTTTTTTCAAAAACAACAACTTGTATGCATTAGCCTATTTGCATTTGCACCATCAGAGAGCAGCACATGCTTACGCAATAGTAGCAGCTCCAGCCGGTAACAGTGTGGGAAGTATCTCTCATCTCCTGTAAGGCCTCAGCACGCAGGTAGCCCAGCTCCCTCAGGCAGCCATCATGAAACACACGAGTGCAGCTCCTGCAGGGGTACAGGTCGTCGGCCGTCCACACCTCACACACGTCGCACATCTCGTCGCTCGGTGGCTGAGGTCAAAAGATTAAAAAAAAAAAAAAGAGTTACAGACTGATGTTTTGTTCCGTATGTGAGAGAGAGTTCACAACTTTGTTTGAACTGTTATGAATCACCACTGTCCATCAAACCACTGAATAACAGGTCAGGAGGGAAGGTTGGTGTGTTGTGTAAGGACTTAGTGTTCATTGCTCGTGTTGGTAGAATAATCTGATGTGAGCTCCCTACTAACACATGTTCGCTTTCATTCTTCGTCCAATTCCTGTAGATAAAACCGGGGCGCATTAGACTGTCAACGCGTCTGGAAATGACAGCAGGATGCTTGGCTGGTTAACCACTTACAGAATTTGACAGACTCAAATCTTGCCGTGTTTAATCTTCGGGGTTAGGAGACACGTCACAGATGAAAGCTTGTCAGAGTCGCTGCTCAGTCACAGCTTGTCGTATTGTTTCGACCCGCCTCTCCTGACCTGATGACTCCATTTACATCACCGTTCTCAGCTGCGCCCTCATAAAAATAACATCTAGTCCCTCAGCGGTGAATATATCCGGCTGAGACAGGCACCCGCCACCTTGCAGTGGGTGACCTATTGTTGTTGGTCTATTCCGATCAATTTTTGCAGGGTTTTTCTGTGGTGTCACAAACTCTCCCCCTTTTCAGGATGCCGTAACCTGTTGGGTCTGGCGAGTCACGACAAGAAGACTACAAAAATGGAGCTGGTGATTAATCATTTGTGATTTGATGGGGCAGAAAAAAAATACCAGCATGGTTTTAAAAGTTGAAGACCGAAATCCATCAGTTGATTATGATCAAGCAGAAAGCTTTGATATTTATGCAAATGCAATGGTAACCATGGTAACACACAGTAACACACAACCCAGTCAGTATGAGAGAGCAGGGATTTTCACTGATTGATCAGGTGTGTGTGTGTGTGTGTGTGTGTGTGCGCATTATACTGGCAAATCCAACAGAGAGAACCAGACAGCACCACAGTAATCCCCCTTGTAGTATTGCTATAGAAGAAGGATTCTCAAAGTAGGGTCTGAGGACCACCAATGGTCCTACCAGATGGAGCCGAGCAAAATGTTTCATGTTTATTTCAATGCCTCCTCAAAGAATCTAAACATGGCACAAAACAGCAAGGCCTTTACCTGACAAACAGCAAAATAATGTCAGATTCAAATACATTTTCTCTTTGAAGCAAGAGTGAAAATTTACACAGACGCTTTAAATCTAAACGTATTCCAGCAATTCATCCGTGAATGTAAGGACCACTGACGTGTCTCGTGTTGGATTCACCCTCCAGGTAAAAAAATAGCATCATCATCATCATCATCCTAATAACTGATCAGAACATGAAGTCAGCTGACATGTGGATGACATCAGTATTGGCTCCTGATTACAACGTTCTTGGTCCGATAAACCGTCTCTAAAACAAACTCTTGAAAGTTAGCCAAGATTTAGACAGTATATGCATATGTGGCACAAGCATGACAGCAGAACCACGAGTCTTTCGACTTCATGTTAAAACACGTTCCTGCACCCCCGGTCTTTTTTTATTTGTTTCCCCTCAAATCACACTAATAGTGCTGTACTCTGCCAAATCTCATATTTACAGTTTTGATGGCGCCTTCACTCCACTGATTGCATACTGACGCAAGATCTACACAGTGGGTGCAGCGTGCTGGATATGAGAAATATGAGTCATAAATTATCATGAAAAATCAGATTATAAACTGGTAAAATGCTTCTCTGACTGGTTTGGAGCAGATGTGTGATTCAGCCTCTCAGAACTCCTGTCTGTTATTGTTGCAGGTAGACGCTTTTATTCCTGCAGCTCTTGTTAGAGTGAAGCGTCCACAGGATGGCAACTTGCCATGCAATGTTTACTCTCTGCAAAAACAGAAATGCTGATGGTGTCAGTGCTCCTGTGAACTGCAGCCGCGTCATCCAGGATACGGTCACCTTTCCCAGCCAACCAAGAGCAGCCCGCCCACAAGATGCTGACGGGGAAGGGCCCTCACGCACAGATAACACATCAGCTGGTGTGGAAATGAATGGCCTCGCTGAACACAACTTCAAACTCAGAGATTCTCACCTTCAACAAGGATGTTTATAAAGCCTAAGAGTCCCTGGCTGCACCGCCTCATCATAATGCCCATGTTGGGGGAGGGAAACTGGATCATTTGCTGCTGTTGCCATGGAGATCCTTTGACATCTTGCGGATATCTCTTTAATCCCAGGACTTGGGGAATAATGGTGTGTGTTTTAGTGTATACATTTCTCATTCATATAACACCCTGGCAATGAATTCTCAATGATGTTAAGCGTAAATCTCAAGCCGCCGCCTCAGGCTGTGAGTTGATACCTGCTCTTTCTTTCCCAGCTCCACATCTACAGGCCGATCATCATCTGCTTCCCTTTTGGGCCGCACAAAGGCTGGGGGTGTGAGTTGATGGCTCTTGTCAAGATCTTCAGGTTCCACACCTTTCCCATCGCGTAACCTCGACCACGCTTCCTGGTTGACCTTACAATCATCTTTCGCTGGTGCTGAAGCCTGCTGGGAGGTTGACGGCCCCGCGCTACTGTCTGTCTCCCCTTCCTCCCCCTCCTCAGCCGTCTTCTCCTCAGAAGCGGCTGTCGTTTTTGCAGGAGCTTCACCTTCCTCCCCTTCTCCGTCGGCCTGTTTAGTGGGGGGAGCGCGATCCTTCAGGCCCGCCTGGAAGGCTGAGACGACAGCGTTGCATTTCTGCACCCTCTCCACCTGCTGCTTCTTTGACATGAGCACTCCCATGGCTGCAGACAAACGGAGAGAAAGCAACAGTTACACCCTGCATTCACGTTCTACGCTAACCTACACGGATGAAAATATCCAAGATTAACAAAGCCTGGATTTAGATGAGTTACCTACACATACAACAGCACTGAATACATCACTTTTCCTGTCATATTCTGTTTTTGCTCTCAGTTTCATTCTGGTCTGATAAAGTAATACACATTTTGAGACAAAATAATAAAACGAACAGAGCACCTTTCATCCAAAAGTTGCAGGTCAAAGTGCTTCGCAGCAAAGACGGACGAACATGAATAAAAACCTATTAGAAGAACATTAAAGTCAAGCCCAACCCAAAAGAGAACATTGACAAGACAATGAAAGCAAAGTGCATCATCATGCAAATCAGAGATGGAAATTAGAATCAAATCAGGATAAACGTTATTTTACTTTATTTCATTATGACATGTTAAATGAAATTTAATGCAACTCCGAGCGTACCGGGAAACTAGAAGAGGTTGCAGTCTACCCGCTAGTTAAATTAGACAGTTATATTTTGCAGCCAAAAATCAAATGTTCTCTCGACGGCAGCTTCAGGACTCCGTACAGAGGATCTTAAAGAAGGAGGAGGTGTGCACGACACACAAGGTCACCGAGCTCAATCTCTCTCCAACACAGAGATGACGGTCAACCTGTGGCGACGTGTCACTCTCCCCAAACATCACATCCTGCTGAGCCTCCATCAAATACCACCTCCCTCTCTCTCTCTCTCTCGCTCTCTCTCGCTCTATCCCTCTCCCTCTCTCTGTCCCTCTCTCTCGGTCAGTCTGTCATAGAAGGTGTGAATGTTGACTGAGATTAGAGCGTTGTTTGCATGATTCAAGTAGCCAACGTGAAGGTGAGAACTAAGAAACACAAGTGTGTCTACATTACTCTCCCACTAGCACGCGAGAGCCAGAAATCGATGGACGGTCTCTGTTTCTGATCACGTATCCAAGTCTATTTTTTCTACTATTTTTCAAGTCTAAATCAATAATACAATTAGATGAAATGACTTCCTTCATTTGTTGCTTTTCTTGGCCATTTTAATTATATAACATAAGGTTAGACATTCATAAATAAAGGGACAATTCACTGAAGGTACCGAAGGTTTAAATATTCATCAATTAGGCTTTTTTTCCAGCATGGCTCAGAGGTAGAGTGGTGAATGGTGACCCGTCCAGGGTGAACCCCGCCTCTCACCCAATGCCAGCTGGGATAGGCTCCAGCCCCCCCCCCCCCCCGACCCTCAACGGATAAGTGGGATAGAAAATGATGGATGGATGAATGTTGTGTAGCACCTGCTCTCATATTGTCAAGTGTTAATTCTCTCTCCCCTGGGTGGCGCTGTTGTACAATGACAAACTTCTGCATTTTGTGCCTCAGAGTCAACTCAGCCTGGAGGCATAGACAGTAGCAGCCCCTCGTACTCTGATTAAAGCTGTGAGCTACATGTCGCAGTGTGCAGCTGTTCTGTAAAGCAAAGGAAGGTGGAACCTGCTAAGACTTGGACTTGCCATGAAGGAGCAAACTGCACTGTGGTGTAAAATAAAACGAAACACTTCCTGCAACAATTGGTGGTTCTAGAGTGGACATACTTAGCATACGTGATGTTGCCGTACAAGTGAAGACAACGCTGTGTAGTTCTGAGGTAAATCAAATGATGCTTGCGCAGCTGTAGAGGGAAGAGGAGGAAACGTCAGTGTTTGTTGAGGAATGGGATCGCCTGAGGAAAGAAACTCCTCCTCATCCTCTCGGTGTTAGCCTTCAGGCACTGGTAGCGTCTCCCTGAAGGCAGCAGTGAAAACAGTTTCTTACCAGGGTGAGTGGGCTCTCTAAGGATTTTGGGGGCCTTGGCTCTGCACTGCTTGATGTAAATGTCCTGTAGGTTGGGCAGGGTGGTTCTGATGATGCGCTCTGCTGAGAAAACCACCCTCCTGATGGCCAGGAAGTCCAGGTTGGAGCCACTCCACATCCAAGTGATGATCCTGCCTGAAAGGATGCTCTCTACAGTGCAGTCATAGACGTTCTTGAGTATCCTGACGCGGAGCCGGAAGTCCCGCGGTCATCTGAGGTGGTAGAGATGCTGACGGGCCTTCTTCCCCGGGACGTTGATGTGTTTGGACCACGTTGGCTCCTCTGAGATGCTGACCCTGAGGTATCTGAAGCTGTCCACCCTCTCCACCGGTGTCCCGCTGATGGTGAGCGCGGTGTAGCTCTTCTACTGCTTCTAGCTGAAGTTCACAATCATTTCTTTACTTTGCTGACATTCAGCTGGAGGTTGTTGAGCTGGCACCCGTCCCAGATCTCCCCGGCGTACGCCCTCTCGTCGCCATTGGAGATGAGACCCATGGTGTCAGTAAGGTGGCGCTATGACTGACTTCAGTTCAGCTTGTGTCTCCAGACTCTCAACAAAGGGGAGTTTGGAAAAGATCTGATCATGTTGTGTCACAGCGGCTGTTCTGTGGTAGAACATCAAACATGGCCGCCTCCCCACGGTAACCCAGTTTAAGGAAATCTCACAATCTTCCCAGCAACCCTTAACCAAGTGCTTAAGGTATTTTCAACCAAGGCTGAGTTTGATCTAGCACATCAAAGCATACCATCCGTGTCATTGCCTGTTGCCCCCAGGTGGCGCTGTAACTGATCTGCATCACAATTTAAAGGTTCTCCCTTTGCCCATGCTACAGCCATGCATACATGCCACACACACATCAGGAACATGTCAGAGAGAGAGCAAAGATCATTTCCAGCTCAGTCTGGATTCACTCTGACAGAGATGAATGAAGTGCGTGTAATGGTGCCCCCAGTTATTTCTACTAACTGCTTGTTCTCTTCATCATCTTGACGTATGGAGGAGAGGATTAATGGCTTCTCTGTTTAATCTACAGTCATAAAACATTGATCTTTCCAGTTCTACAAATAATAGCACACATAAGCCAGCACTTAATCTTTGTGATAACTCTCCGTGAAAATAGTTTCGGTTTTCTTCGGCAAACTTTTTCAGACGTTATCTCCAGGATTTCTGCCTCTGGCACTATTCACTGTGTTTGCGTTCCAGCTCTGAATCAAGACCAGCAGGATGTCCTCCCAGAGCACAACGTCCCAGTGACTTCTGGAAGCTCAGTCATTGACTCATTTCATTTGACCTCATTAGTTAAAATGTCACCGCTGCATTCACCGGCACCGAATCTGGAAGCAGCAACTCTTTAAAGATAAGATTCAAACAAAGATGGAGAATATTCAGCATTTTATTACCTAGTTTCTCAATTTCACACATGTGTGCCCCTCCCTTTTTTTTTTTTTTTTTTTTTTTTTTTTTTTTACTTTTTTTAGCGATGTGTCACAAGGGGAATCTCAATTTTATGTCAACTGAAGCGTTTCAAACTCTTAATTTCCCCATCCTAACGTTGTGAGCTGGCCAGGGAAAACTATCGCTGTGACCTTCCGCACAAACGCTCCCCTCCTTTAACCTGTGGGTCAACAAAAAAAAAACCATCAGCCGTCTTATAATTGATAAATTAACTTCTATAATTATGTCACCAAGAGAGAAGCCTCCCGTGAGTGTATATGTGTGTGTGCGCGCGCGTGTGTGTGTGTGTATCTTTTCATTGCTCCCAGTAGAATACTGATACACAGCATGAGTCGCTGAAGCCTGCAGAATTCAGCCAGACAACACCTGACATCATCTTCAGCTCAGAATGCTGGACGTGTAACGGGACTGGAGGAGATAAGGCGGAGCAGCTTTATTAGTCCTGGAGGTGAGAAATTATTCTCTCTATCCTTGACAGTTGTGATGATTAGTCAAGCTAGCGGCTAAACTTCAACGCCTCTGTTTGACTTTGACAGCATTATTAAGAGTGGGATGTTCATCATTTCTCTCACATCGCACTGCAAGAAGCTTCCTGATCAAGGTTTGATCTTGAGACTCAACATCAGGGTGCAGAGCCCCAGAGAGGCCACCCGGGGGGGGGGGGGGGGGGGGGGCAAGAAACAGTTTGATCCCACGCTTCAGTGAAATTATAGGAACAAGTTAGTCTGCTAATGGAAACATGTTTATCTCATGGCCACAAATCAATCAGACTGTGAGAACAAGTAACATCTCATGGTTAGCGATGAATCAGACTGCCGGGTTCTATCAAGTTCTATCTGTAAGTCACAAATCTATCAAATTGTAGGAACAGTTTTTATCTCGTGGCCACAAATTAAGAGAATTGTGGGGACAAGTTACATCACCTGGCTAAAAAAAGAATTAAATTGTAGGAAAACCCTACATCTAGGGGCTATAAATTATTCTGGTGGTGAGAACAGGTAACGTCTCACAGCCGACAGCTAATCAGATGTTTGGGAACGAGTTACATTGAAAGGCCTCAAATTAATCCACTTGTGAGAAAAGCTAAACACTTGTTACCACAAATAAACTGAATTTTGGGAACAAGTTACATCACATGGCAACAAAGGTTAATCAAATTGTGTGTGTGTGTGTGTGTGTGTGTGTGTGTGTGTGTGTGTGTGTGTGTGTGTGTGTGTGTGTGTGTGTGGCACAAAGTCCAACCATGAGAAGGTGTTGTACCTCTTTGCCACAAATTAAACGTACGGCGGGATAACGTTCTATCTTGTAGCCACAGCAATGGTTCCTGCGTCTCTATGGTGACTGCAGGTCGCTGTACTGTGTAAAACCATCACTGATGTGGTTTTGTGAAAACTGTGGTGCTGGGATGATTAACAAGACATGACTCATTTATTTTGGGCAGCCAGCTTGAAACCCAAGTCCAATATTTTCAAGAGAGATCTTGCATAATTACTGAACACAATAACGAGGTGCAGCAAAGCCAAAAACGAAATGATAATAACAACAATAAAGCAACAATGACTGTCTTATTATTTCTACTTTCACGAGACAGTGAATTCCATTACTGAGAAGAAAAAAAAAGGATTCAAGTTAATTACACGCTACTTATGGGACACATGTCTCTGCTCTGAAATTCAATCTCATCCATCCTCCCTCCACATAAGTGCCTGTGTGAAATTCAATCGCATTTATCAGAAGTGAAATGGGAGTCATTCTCGCTGTCTTCTTCCTCCCCAGCTGCTCTAATAGCTTCCACAAGCCTGCTGGTGAACTCCCAGCTTTATAGACTGAAGAGGAGACAACAAACTCACACACACGCACGCACACACACACACGCACACACACACAAAAAGAGGGAGCAAAGAAATGTCTCAGCGGTCAAATCAAAGCAAAGATATTTGAATTTGAGTTTGTTTTTGGCTGCATGGTGACGAACCCGCAGCAAAATGATACTTTATTGATTCCTGTACTTCATATCTAGTTTAGCCGACATCTCTCCAAATGGAGGTCAAAGGTCAACTTAGCTGAGGCTCATCAGCCCTCCGGACTTAAGTGATATATTTGCAGTAGTATGTAGGATGTCCACACTGACAAATGACTCAGAAAATCATCGATCAGCGTGTGGCGTGATTGGCTAAATTTGAAAATGTTGGAGAAAATGCTTGGACGGCAGCTTTTCCCCCCACCAACATATTAGATTTTAGCCTCAGAGCATCTAAGCTAAGTCAAATATTGAGGACAAATCAGGGACACACGGGGCGGCACAGTGGTGCAGTGGTTATCACTGTGGCCTCACAGCAAGAAGGTTGGCCCCGGCTCCATCACAGGATCTTTCTGTGTGGAGTCTCCATGTTCTCCCTGTTCCTGTGTGGGTTCTCTCTGGTACTCCAGCTTCCTCCCACAGTCCAAAGACATCAAGAGGGGACGAGGCTGATTGATACTCTACTCTACGATAACTTTACAGGATAAGTGGTAGAAAATGGATGGATGGATGGATGGATGGATGGATGGATGGATGGATGGATCAGGGACACACCCGATTGTCTTCCTCAAGGACAACCACCTCATATGAAAGGTCGGTTTCTTCAGTTCCAACGCCCTCCTGCTGTCCAATCACTGACATCATCATGCTGAGAGTATAAAGTGATTACAACACACAGACTGAGGCCACTGGAATACTGAGTAGACCCCCACCTCTGGCAGTTGACTTTAGGACTAACAAGATTCGGCTGGAAGGTTTGTGTTCCCTACATCTAATACAGAGGTAGTTAGAAGTGGGGGTTTGTGGATCACAGGGAGAAATAATCGAGCACAGAGAGCATCACATCTTGGAGTTGTTTACCAATACCAATATTTAAAAACTTCCCATTGACAGAATCCAAATGGGGTAAATGGAGAGTCAAGGCCAACTCAGCTAAAACTACATGTAAAAAAAAAAAATCAATCCCGTGCTTTGTTCAGTTATTTTACCCTTCAGACATTAAACGTCCAACTGGGCCCAGGCAAACTCTCTGGTGCTCATCCTTGTTCACAGCTGATGGGTTTTCACGCACAGATGCAGGCGAGTTATACTGTTAGCCCCATTAGCTCATTTAATTGGATTCTCCTGCCATTGGGAGTCAATGAGTGTATGGTACATAATTCAGGAAGTATTTATACTCATCAGAGAATGTGAATCCGACTTTGAAAGAATGCTTTTTTTAATCGCGTTCGTTCATAGAGTCATGAATTTCTCTTAGTACACGGCACAAACAATGAACATGACTTCAACTAGGTCGGTGTACTTTTGTTTACTTCTGTTTGAACCTTCTTATTTTTCTTTTTGGCGGGATTATTGATAATTTGATCAACGGTACACATGGACGACCATATGAACCGCGTTTACGGCGATTTTGGGGGGAATCGTTGTGAAGGTAAGCTTTATTTCAACAACTGGGATCCAAATTTGAATAAAAATAGACGTTTGATAGAACTGCAAGAACATAAAAGTGTAACACACATGTTTTGTTGCATGATACAATTGCAATAAAAGCTTTTTTATCAACATAAAAGTATTCTTTCAGTAGGACTGTAGTTTTAGTTGGACTAAGACGATAATTCAACTTTCACACGCGTCATGTAAACCTACTGATGCGTTTGACATGAACAGATGCTTGAAGGAAAAAAAGCGGGGGTGAATTTTAACACAAGGGACATTTCTTGATTTGCTCCTTGTTTTTACGTCACTTGACATCAAAAGAACGCTAATCATGACAATAGACCGCTGGTCGGTCAGCCACACCCCTCCAGAAGGAGAAGCTGACCGTTCTTATCTTGTCCTTCCTCATCTTTATCATTTTACATTTCTGACTGTATTTGCTAGATATTCTGGTTTGTTTTTCAAATCTTCCAATATTTTTGTTTGAAATTCTATTCTATTCTAATTTATTCGCTGAGGATGCTGGTGATTGCCATGACGTCACTTACAAATGATGGAGCGGGCCATTTTCAGTAAGATGATCATCAATTAGAAAAACAACAAAACTAAACTAAACACAACAAAAAGCTGACGGAGTAAACAGGCTTCATAAACAGGCGGGGTTGAAATTATGGAACAATAACAAAAGCTATTACGAGTCCCGAGGCCTCCATTGCCTCCGTAAAATCAATGGCAGCAGTAATAGCATCTAATTCCAATAACCTTTGAAAGTCAAACACTGAGTGAAAACAGTCAGTCACACTCAAACTATCTCCAGCTCCTGCTGCCAAAGGAAGGGAAACAATTTGCATTTGCTCTTATTAATGATGGCATTATTAATAGAGCTGATCCTAATGCGTTATTAACCGGAGGGAGGGCTCTCTTAAAAGAGAGGGAGAGAGAGAGAGCGAGAACAACTGCTGTTCTGCATTATTAATAAATCCCATAATCAGCTACATTTTCAAAAATCTATATTCATGTGTGTGCAAGAAAGCTACACACATATACGTATATCTATATAGATATACGTATATGTGTGTATATGTACGTGTGTGTGTTTGTGTGCATGTCTTTCCGCCATGTTTAAGTGGATTCTGACACAAATGGGTCAGTGCTAAGCTTTGATACCTGCCTTTATTACCTAGAAGCAGGCAACCTGCCTCTTAGCTGCCTTGCAAGTCTGAGATCCACTGATGCTTTTGACTACAAGCGTGTCAAGCCGCTCAGCCCTTTCACCGCCTTACTGGCTGACTGAAGCAAGTGTACGTGAGTGTATGAGTGTGTGTGTGTGTGTGTGTGTGTGCGTGCGTGTGTGTGTTCAGCTCCACGTCTTCACGCTCTATGACAGCACTCTCCAACAAAGACATTTTGATATCCAGGTTGATCGAAGTATTTATATCATCTTTTTGTTGTATTTTTGGAGCTTCGCTCATTGTTTCTGTCCATGTGGCACTTTGATTATTAAAATCCCTGAATGCAGCAAAGGCTCCCGAGGGAGCGAGAAAAAAACAGGACATTTGTTTCATCTCTCCTGTTTCTGGAGAACGATTATGAAGACTGAGAGACTAACCGTGCTGATGTCACAGTGATGTCATCAGGGTTATGTCAGTTCAGGCTAAGAGGCTGCAAAATTTACAACCTGTGTTATTATCTTGAAACGCTTAGTTTGAAAGACGTGGATGGTGTAATGAAAGACAGGTTGCATTATGGGAAATGTATGATCCAGTAGGCGTTGAAAAAAACCTAGACTGAGTACCTCCTTAAAAAAAGTTAGCAAAAACCAATTTCAAAGAAAAAATGAAATTTGAAAAGGAACACATTATTGGGTTTTATCTAATAACACTAACCGCCTATCATCCCAAACCCTCAGGTCTTGACTGTCTCAGCTCATCCTTGAATGAAACAACTAATTTCCATAATTTCCAACAGTGAATGTCACTTCAAGAGGCTACAACAACATTTAGTGCCACCCACAGTTACGGGATGCTAACTGACTTTCTGTGAGCACCGTCACCGCCACCTCGCTTTTGTCGTCATTTTTTTTGCCACATATTCTTTTAAGATCTGGTTGTGCTCAAATTTGGTACAGATATCATTGCGAACATTTCAGAGGTTTTGATGAAGGGCAGTCTTAACATCACCAGCAAGCCTCTTCACGTTACATTCAGGGCCAACGTCCCGTGGAGGACAGAGTAGAAACCCTTCAGGCATGACGTTGACTAAACTCCTGCTGGAGCAGCTGCCTCCACTCTGCTCTGCTCTCCATCCCAGATCTCGCTGAATGATTTAAACGCCCCGGGTTAAAAAAAGATCTAAACCAAGGAAAAGAAAACAGTGCCACTCCTTGGGGCAGACCCCGACACACACACACACACACACACACACACACACACACACACACACACACACACACACACACACACACGGAGGAGGAAATGTTACTCTGCAAAGCTGCACTGGTGAAGGATGTTAGCGTTTGTCCCTTCAAGTGCAGTTTTAAAGACTTGAGCAATGGAAGCATTGGCTGCATCCACAGTTTCTCCAACGCATCACTTGACTTAAGAGAAACATTTGTGGTTCACTTTGCATCCGACTCACTGTGTCAGCAACAGAAGTGACAACGATCTCAGGAGCATCTTGGTTGAATGAAATATTGATAGTTTCACAAGGAGGTGAGACCAAAGTGCTCTTCAAATCCGGATTTTTTTCTTCCTCTGCTCGTTTGTGTAATCTTTTTGTAGTCTGCCCACTCTTCACTCATCAATTTAATACTAATACGCCACGTCGGGCTACACACACCAGCTCCCATCAATTCATTACAAGAAAAACAGCGTCTGACACAATGAAGCGCTGCTCCATTGTCATCTTTGTGTTGGTTTAATATTTTCATTTCCACTTCCAATCATTTTGTTATGCATCTTTCATAAGAAAAAAACATTTTTTGTGACACTTAGACTGTTGGGAAAAGCTAAACATACTCTTATTGGATAGGAAATTAAGCTTTTACTTTGAATCGGAGGATCTGTTCGCTCCATTCCATCACCATGGACAGAAGCTAAGAGCTGCTACGACCATTTATCAGCTCAGGGAAAATCATCGACAAATATCTGCAATAATGCAGAATCACCATAAGCAAATAGACTGAAATAACGGGTCATTTCAGCTAAAACTCTTCATATTCAAGCTGGTCCTTCGATGTTCATTCGGTTAGATTAAAAAAACTGAGAGGATAATTTGTCAAGATGAGCGCTGCAATCACGTGACATCAAAACTCTGATACTCTTTCAGATAATCGCTCAAAAATCAAATGTACTACCAAAACACTCTGCTAAATTAGCATCTACTAGCATTGGTCCTGGGCTCATGCTTCACTCCTCCACCAAGTTTGGAGAAAATCAGTTCTGCACCAAAGAAACGCCAGCAAAAAACGATTGCGTGCTTGGAGGAGGTAATGACACGATTGACAGGTCACAGTCTACCAGAGTGACTCAACCCGTGAGTGAGTTTTCCTGCACCGAAAACTTAAAAAGCAAAGCAAACACCAGAAGCTATGACACAACAGCAATAATACTTCACTTTACTAGCCAACACTTGATGAAAGGACCCTTCACAGTTATATTCCTGCATTTTTGCAGTACCAGGAGGCGTAACTCTCGTGTTTGGTAGCCGCGTGTTCCTCCGGCTGCATGATTCCCCTGCTGGAGCTGTTGGATGTCACTGGTATGCACTGATTAGAATCCCAACCAGACCTCCTTTTTTTTGAATGGGCTTTTCATGGGAATGAATCCCCCTTCAGCTGTAGATCTCACCCACGGACCAGAGAGGCAGAGACCTGGAACTAATTACACTAATGAGTTCACCGAGAGCCTTGTAATAGCTGGTGAGTGGAATCATTATCAAACATTTAAAACACCCAGATGTACGTGCGCTCGGACAGACACGGCTAAATAAATCCAACCAGAGAGTTTGAGGATGCCTCTCTCGTTGCCTTTAGCTTCAGCTCATCCTCAGCACCTATGAAACAAAAACAAACAAACAAACAAACAAACAAAAAAACTCTGGCTTGCATTCTCTCATCCTTACACTTGTATCCCAGCAACATTCCCCGCAAAAATAAGCAGCATGTGAACTTAGGAAAAAAAAAAAAAAGCCTGAATGGAGGAGGAATTTAAATCTGAATGCATCATTAGACTGGAGACATCACGTTGGCATTCAGGCGCTGCCAGAGAGAGCAAGCCTGTGCCAACCCAACACCCTGAGAGTCTGCTGACAATAAGCACAGAGCAAAGCAGCTCCGGGAGGCTGCAGGGATCCGTCACAGACTGAAGAGCAGGACTCACTCCAAGGTTAACACTGGCACTGGCCTGTCTGTGCACCAGTATGGGCTCAAAGATAACAACAACACGGTTGTAAACAAAGGCGGATATAGGGAACATAATAGGCAGCAGCGCTCCCTGACTGGGTAGAAGTGGGAAGCCGCAGAGAGACAATAGAACTTCTCCTATCCTGCATGCAGCAGCTAGAGTCCATCAGCTCCCTCCAATCTGCACGCTCACTCTCATTTGGAGCTGAAGAGAGAGACGCTGGTGTCTACGGGAACTCCTGTAGTTTCCATCCACACCCATGTGGCTGCTGACCTAAATATTCTTCCAAGCATCTGTAATGAAGCATCCAGGCATATCCACCTCCCATTCACAGCTCACGGTTGCAATGAATAGAATAAATCCGAATGAACAGACCTGAATCTACAGCAGCAGTTCCCAGTTGTTATGTAACACTTTTAAAGAGATGTACAAGCCAAGAAGACCGTCTAGACTCACCGTTAAAGGGTAAAAAGGCTGGTGTGCGCCGCGACTTATTGGGACTTTATCTCTCCTGGCTCAAACCTGCTCGACCAGCATGGCAAGACTTCGTTCAAATGAAGTACGGCCAAGACTCCCCCCCCCCAACCCACCAAGAGATGAATGGCACAGCAGTTTATTATTCCCACTGAGAGAAGAAGCTTGAGTCCGCAGCAGCGTCTCTGTTAGCAGGGGCTAGAGTGAGAGTGAGTGAGTGAGAGAGAACGAGAGAGAGGGAGTGAGTGAGAGAGAGAGAGAGAGAGAGAGAGAGAGAGAGAGAGAGAGAGAGTGTTCGTCGTCTCCAGGAGCCGTGGACAGCTCCGGTGCTGAAACCTTGTCCTCGCCTCCCTCCTCAGCTACTCCCCTCAGCATCTGAGTCACGCCACGTGCAGGAGACCTTGCTGCAGACTCACAGGCGTACGCTGAAGTGAAATCACGGATTTATGACCATCATATTTTCAGCCCCCTCCCCTCCCCCCTACCTCCCTCCCTCCCTCCCCGCCTCCTCCAACGTCAGTCGTGATCATTGGGGTTAATAACTTCAACCTGCAGCCTCTTGATTGGCCCGTTGCTCCTAAAATAGTGACGTTAGGAAAAATGCTTCCTCAGCAGCCAATTATTACACATGGACGCCAGAAGAACTAGTGAAGGGGGGGGGGGCAGCTTGAAGGTTTGAGTCCCATTTGAGTTGCTTTATTTGGGGGGGGGGGGGCTGACTTCCAAGCTGGTTACCCCGAGCGTAGTGGAAGCCTGGAGTTACAGTTCCTCATACGTGGAACATCACGGAGGTGTTTAGCTGCATCTGCTCAGCTCACATGATTACACCCCAGGTTGTGATGCTGGCGTGCTGCCAGAAGATGAAACTGACTGTTAAAAAAAAACCTGAACAATTTTTGCCCCTACTTGGGAAAAAGAAATGGACAGTGATGCTCTCAAAAAGATAGTTTTGAAAATAGTTTCTGCTGCCGCAGAGGGAGAACAAACACTGTTCCTGGCCGCAATTTCGAATCTGTCCCCTCAGTTAGACTCAGAGAAGAGGTCAATTATTCCCACACTAGGATTACGTTGTGGCCACGAGATGTAACTTGTTCCAACTATTAAACTAGTTTGAGGCCAAATGATATTTTTTCCAACATTAATCAAATGGTGGGAGGAACTACAGAGAGGAATTCAATAGATTTGTGGGCATAATAAAGACTCCCTCCTCCCTCTCCAGCTTCTGCCGTGGGTCCCTGGAACTCTGACATGTTTTCCACATTAGAAATTCCAAAACAACCTCTCATTAAGGACCAGGAACTATCCTCTACATTCCAATCAACCTCCTATTACATGAATACAAAATGACCAATGAAGTTGCTTTTGGCTCAGGACCTGCAATCAATATTTATGCTAATGGGAGCTATTTTATCCCTAATGGACCATATTTAGCTCGGGAAGTGCCAGCACTTCCACTCCCCACAATTACTGCAGATGGAATGCAGCAGTTCAATACTTTATTGAATTATTTTTTGACAATTTTCATTACTGTGACTTTTGATGGATTAATCAATTCAATTTATTCCAGCAAGGGGGACAAAGCAAAGAAGCCAATGCAGACAATATCTGTTGTTCTAATAATAAGAACAGATGATGCAAATATAAAGTGTAATTTCATTATTATCCAAAATTCTATGAATAAGAATAAATGAGTTGTTCTGTTCCTTCTCCCTCCTTCCTGCACCAGTCCCATCGCGACCTGATTTACAGTGACGTGTCTGTGCAGGAATGATTCGTTTTCTCTCACAACTCAACAGTTGGACACCAGAAATCCATACGTAAGCATGTCTTTATGCAATCGTGACAACCCCCCCCCCCCAAAAAAATACTGCATGTATGTATAAAATTCTGCATGAAAGGATCTAAAACTGCATTTTAATGTGGATGTAAATAATAGTCATGTACATACGATGCGACAGCTCATCGAGATAAAAGCTGAGTCAGTATGAGTCCGGTAGTACGGAGGTTCTCTGTCGCCTGTCCTCAGCAGCGTGGATGCTCGGTGTATGAAGCGCATCCTGGTGTGGCGTTGCTCAGCCTGCTGGGTTAAATGGAAGGACATGCATTATAGATGGAGACGGGAGTGCACGCTGACCCGCAGGTCTCGACATGCTTGGCCTCCTCTCACAGCAGGAGGGAAAAGGAAGGAAATGGTCAGCTGAGGAAACTTAACCTCTAACTTTAGCCGGCTCTGTGGACACCTCCATACATGGCATGACAGGATGTAGGTTGTTTTTTGTTTTTTTTAACCACAGAGGTTTTTCATAGGGAAGCAATGCTGGTCCTGCAAGTTGGGACATATGTTGGTGAATAATGAACGCGTGTGTCACGTGGTCAGCACAGCGGCACTCTGAATCGACCCCACTGATCACGCGTGAAGTGGCAAAGATGCAGCCGTTAAAATTCATTGCAGTTGAAAGTGATACTGTTGGGAACAGTGGCAGACTTTTACAGTGTAAATACGGAGGTTCACGTCACGGCAGCCGCACCTTTTAGTAGAAGCGGGGAGCAAGCAGCCCTTCCTTGTGTGTCCTCACAGGAGAGTTAATAAGTGGAGTTTCTTGTTTTTCTTCTGCAGGCGGCCAAAGAAGCCCGATCTGTGCTTCTCCCTGCAACAACCTTTAGATTGTTTAAAAGTGATACTTCACCCAAAAGTCCTTCTCAAGCTTAAAAAGATGCCTCGAGTTGTAGAAAATGTTTTTTTCCCTCCTGCATCACTTCTTTCTTACTCCAGAACGCTACTGTATTTGTGAGTACTTGAAAGGGAAATTAGGGTGAAGTGTCACTTTATTTCTGTTGTCCTCCTCACTCAGTGTCCTGTCTGTTGTTCAGGCTGCTATCTGAGTTTTACCCCATCATTTGCACGGCCCTCCTGATATTCCGGGCGCTAGGCAACAGCTGAGCCCCCCCCCCCACACACACACACACACACACACACACACACACATGTTTCAACAATGCGGAGTCACTCAGTAAGTCCCCTGCCAAGTTTCTGGGTTGACCCACTCCAGGTTCCAGCAAAAATCAATAGTTGAAAAATGCCATTGACTGCATTTCCAATAACCGACAATCAGGGGGTGAAATGTGTCGTCTTTCACCCAGGCATCCATGTCTGCTGCTTTGAGTCTTTACACTCGAATCAAAAACCCTACGCTCTTTGAGAGAAGCTCGGAGAGATCTTTCAGGGGGAACAGGCACCAGCATTCATGCTCATTCTTCAAACTTCGCCTTTACAGCCTTCAATGGACACAAAACCTCCGAGGCAAAGCCTGGTTGTTTATAAAAGAAGCAGGCTGGGAAATGAGAACAGCAGCAGCTTCTTCCCTCGGAGTGGATGTAATAGCCTCCGTGCGGTAGTCTGTCACCATGAACAGTACATCCACACTTGCACGCCTCAATGGCAGTCCCGTGGATTTGGAGGTGGATTTTTGGAGCACTGCAATCACCGCCTTTTTCAGCGCCGAGCTACTTTCTCGAAAGAAAGAACAATAGACCTTCTGACTGGTTTGTTCAAGTGAGCAGTAACTTGCTGCTTTTCTGTTAGGTCCCTGCCTACTCCCACTAATCACACGCTGCTTCAGTCTCGCGTACTCATCGTGGTACGTCGGAGGGTAAAGAATCTTTCAGGAAAAACTACAGTGACAGAGGCGCGGAGCGATTCATAATTCATAGGAATAAGACGATTTTCGAATTTATGTTCCTCAGACCAACATGTTTTAAAAAAACTCTCAGCCTTTGTTCCAGTTCCAGTGTAAATGGTACACACAAAGTATTACAAACCCTATGAGGTAGAAAAAACTCTCAAACTAAATGGAAACCACAGATCAATCAATTTTCAATGTGAACACTCAGAAAGGTAACAGCCTTTTTATTATTTATTTTTTTTAAAAACATTCACCAGTGAAAAAGGAAAACGTCACTTATCTCATGTTTCAGTGCAACACACTTGTTTCAATGTGCTTCCTCGTGAATTATTCATGCCGGGTTTATGTACACAGCATATATTCCTCTTGTATTGCATTACTTCTGAGCAACGGTGGTGCCTCGTTGCGTTCAGGGAACCAAGTATCTGTCACCGAAAAAATAAAACTGGTAAAAACTAATTTTCATCAAACCCTTGTCCCTAACCCTATGCTGGTTTTGGTCACTTGCGTGGATATTGGGGATGAGCTGTTATGTTCTTGTGCATCCCATAATACTGTCTCAACATTTTCAATATTCTCAGTGTCATTTAAATGTTCCCTGTTTTATCCTGTGCCCCTGTCTTAATTATTCAATTATCATCTGATTAACGCTGAATATGCATGAAAAATATCTTTATTCGTTATTTAAAACCCAAATTGACTTTTTAACCTACATTAATGGGCGGCACGGTGGTGCAGTGGTCAGCACTGTGGCCTCACAGCAAGAAGGTTCCAGGTTTGAGCCCCGGCTCCATCACAGGATCTTTCTGTGTGGAGTCTCCATGTTCTCCCTGTTCCTGTGTGGGTTCTCTCTGGTACTCCAGCTTCAAAATAATCAGAGCACAGTCACTTTACTTTGGCGAGCAATAATAAAGAACCTGGTACATCACATCATCTAATCATTTATTCTGCTTTTTAAAAAGAGTCTGACTGGAGGGTTTTTGGCCGTGGATGAAAATCTGATCTGTTGGCTGCTCCAGCTTGATCAGATTAAGGGACAGATGACTCAGCGCTGCATCTGAACACTGTGAATGAGGGGAAGTAAGATTACTATCAAACTATAAGTGGAAACACAATTGTTTAATGATTTTCCCATATTTCATACCCTCTACTGTATCACGTTTTATAAAGCCTTAAGGTACTATTTTCATTTGGAAATGTTCTGTCCTTACTGTTGCCATCAACAGCCTCCTAAAGCCATTAATTAAATTCTGCAGAGCTGAAAAACTAAAAACCTGTTGACGCCAGCACTGTTGCCAGGCAGTAAGGCAATAAAAGAGAGCATTGTGAAGCTGCTTTGTGTGAAGCTCATCAACACGAGAGATAAGGACCTTGACACCTGAGAGGGAGGAATTTGTGAATAATACTCTCCTGCTATCACCTGCAACTTTTCCAATTGTATTCAACAACTGTACACAGTACACTTCACTACAGCTAGTACTCTCAAAGCTACCGATCACAAACACCGGCGAGGTTTGGATACGGCCCGCAGGGGCCGGGCACACACGCACACACACACACACACACACACACACACACACTCTGGGGACCACCACGGACTACTTTTGCTTCCACCGTCAAATGAGCAGTCATACTTCCACCTGACAGCACGGAGTTTCTCCAGAGAGGACGTAGCGCATGGGAGGGAAGACCCCCCCCCCCGCCAGACCAGCACCCTGACCCCTCATGCAGCCAGCAGGACGAGCACCCTGATCCAGCTTCTAGCTTCCTTCCAACGGTGTCTGTGCCGACACTCAACCGAGCTGGAGGTAACACGGGGAACCAACCCAGCTACCTGGGCGCCAGGATACCACATCACCATTATTATAGAACATGCTCAAACCATCATTTCAGAACCTGCTCAACCTGTTTACTCCGTGATTTATTGCTATAAACGTGTGTGTGCTCCCTTTAAGATTCCTTCCCTCTCGCTTGTACCAACCTCTCACACCCCTACGCCATACGATGTGGAAATTGGATTTCCATCTCTATGTTGGAATCCGATAGACTCCTGCTAAACGCTAATCTCTTATCCGCCTGTCCATCACCACAGAACAGAATGACAAAGCAGGGATGAAAGACGCTGAGTGATCTGCAAGCACTGCCTCTCTTCGGGCTGTTCTTTGTCACATTGTGGAGCTCTGTCAGCGACATGTGGCGCACCTACTGACACAACACAGTGGGTGTGATGGTCTCCAGATGCTACCGGACGAGTGAGGCCGCGCCGGCCGTCCATTAATTCCAAGACTTTGTCAAAGCAGTGTCCCCTCTCCTCCTCATCAAGGTAAATCAGAGGAATCTGCTCTGACAGACTGAGGGCTGTTTACCTCTTCGTTGGGCGGCCTTGGCATTTCCTTAATCAAATTTAAAATATGCATGTAACATGGTCATTTCTCCAGTGTTTGATGATGATTAATGATCTGTTGTTCCCCCCCCCCCCCCCCACTCAATCTGACGCATTCGTCCCAGATCTGACAAAACTCATTACTCCCGAGAAACCACACCAAGACATTACGGACCACAAACATCCATTAAGACCCAAGAAAGGAAGGGCCAAACAGAGTTTCTGACAGTTTGAACTCCTGGATGTAACTAAAGGTGTCATCATTTCTGGCTTATTGATGGATTCGATTGTTCGGTGTTCCAGGAGTCCACTCCAACATGGAGTGAATAAGAGCTACACACCAGAGGGCAGTAGAGAGCACAGCTCTACCCAGGCAAAATTATGTCATCAGAGCCAATTTTGGATCAATGATGAAGGGATTGTTCGAGTCTGTCTCTATGTGTTGGTCCTGTGATGGACTGGTAACCTGGATGGATGGATTGTTCGACAACCTACGTTCTATCACACTTGCAAAGCTTTCAGAGTTATAAACAAACAAACTAGCATCGGTGTCACAACCTTGGCTGAGGTCAAATGTGCTGCAAATTTACAAAACACGACAGACTTCTGATTTCAGACGAAGCTACAGGAAGTCTGTGTGTATTCAGCTCGCTTGAACCTTCGCAATAAAATAAATGTAATTCTTTTCCATGCTGAGTTTACATTATTCAAACTTATGTTTGAAGCTCAGGATAGACAAAGCTTTCCTCTCTAATTAAATTGATCTGTCCTAAAGCATGCAGACAGAATAATACATTTAGTGACTAATAATCCCTCATGTCTATATTTTTGCACTTCTCAATACATTAATTTGGCAGAGAGATGTGTGATCTATTTTGGTTACTTTCTACTGAAGATCAAGGTTGAGACTTAAGAAGATAAGTTTCCCTCGGGCAGTCAAGTGTCAGAAACAATTACGCTCATGTATAAATAGAGATGAATACATTAAAAAGACTGAATTTAGGACAGAGTGCACGCCTGGACTGATGCACACCAGACTCAAAGATGTTATTATGGTCACATACGACAGCACTTTATGCTCATGTTCCATACGCTGTTCATTCCTGAGGACAATCTCTTTCAGCCACCATAATTCAACAAATCTTTGCCAATCAAAACGAGACGTCTTCGAAAATCTAAACATACAATGTGATAACATTAATCAACTATTAGTATTTACTGTACTTTTTTGATTGAAATAAATCAAACCAGCTGGCTGTTTGCTTAAAAATCACTTGACTGAAGACCTTCCTCCACATTCTGGAGCTTAAAAGAAAAGACATCAGGAATTTGTCTGTAATGGGAAAAAAGAGTTTGATTGAATTCCAGGTAAGTCACGCTGCAGCAGGCACGGGTGCGTGTTGACCGGCTCTGGCTCAGACTGAGGTAAACGGCATCCATTGTTTGATCTACGCAACAAAGGTAGAGTTGCCGATGGCTGCAGCCGTAACAGAGGAGATCGGATTTGTCTGACAACTTTATTTCGAGATTTTTGGTGTAGCCAGCAGTTATAAGATCCAAGACTTCCTGGCTGTGTCCGCCGCTCGTTGTTCACAGTCGGTCGAGCAACTCGAGACGTTTGCACGGAGTTGAAAGACAACAAATACGAGCATTGCAACAACAAAAAATGATTGCAACAGTCATTTTTCTAACCTTGTATTCTTGCCAATACTTCTCTAGACCTAACCAAGTTCCGCTCAAACGCGATTGGTTAATGCTTCTTAAATGAAAACCAGAAGCTTCCCAATCCTGAAATCTGCGCCTTTGGCCAGAGATTCTGTATTTACAAGCAGAATCTCTTTTTAGAGATTAGACAAGTTGAAATGCTTCCTCGATGGCAGCTCGTATTGGACATGTTGCTGCTTCCTGGAGAAGCAGGCAAAGTTTGGGAATATCCGTGAAGACGATTCAAGACCTTATTTGCATTTGTTCTTTTTTTTTTTTTTTTTTTTTTTTGAAGAAAGGCACACAAAAAAAACTTTTTGCAGAATTTTTTTTCTCATTTCCATCAACATTTTCTAATGTGTGACTAAAAATTGCACATCGAAGCCGCTAGTCTTTCATTCTAATCATCAAAAGGTTCGTGGTAAAAGTCTCAACAGGCACCAACCATGAAAAACAGCCACGTCCATATCTTTTATTGAAATTATATTTTCTTACTCCTCATTCTGACATACACTCAGGCAAACTAAAGTGAAGGTAGAAAGGGGAGTTATAACAGTCGCATCAAACACATTTCCACTCCTAGTATTTTTACCCCTGAAGGCTTAGATAAACATTTGCGCTTAATCATTCTCTTTTTAAGTCTGGAGTCGACCTAAATTTGCATAGAAGGTCAAATCTGAAACTTTCAATTTGCTTGAAGTTGTGAAAGACCAAAAGCTTTTTGATACAATAGTGTCACTAATTAGATTCAAGAGCAGAGAAACAGCCGAGGAAACATGATGTAAAACATCCGACAGCTGAGCCGATGGGGGGTTGAGGGGGGGTATTAGGGGGGAAAATTTTAGCCTCAACAACAGAACACTAGACATGAAATTGCTAGCATTGTCACTTGTTCCCATCCATCCATTTTCTTCCGCTTATCCTTTTAAGGGTCGCGGGGGGACTGGAGCCTATCCCAGCAGCTTTCAGAAGGGTCACTAGTCCATCTCAGGGCCAACTCATACAGACAGACAACCATTCACACTCACACTCACACCTACAGTCAATTTAGAGTATCAATCAGCCTCGTCCTCTCTTGATGTCTTTGGACTGTGGGAGGAAGCTGGAGTACCAGAGAGAACCCACACAGGAACAGGGAGAACATGGAGTCTCACACAGAAAGATCCTGTGATGGAGCCGGGACTCAAACCTGGAACCTTCTTGCTGTGAGGCCACAGTGCTGACCACTGCACCACCGTGCCGCGTCACTTGTTCCCTTTGACCAAAAACCAACACAATCACTGACCAAAATGATCTCTGCTGCAAAGAAAAGTTTGAGACTTTTACATTTAGTTCAGCAGCGTAATATTTACTAATGAGCTCAAAATGCAATTCTAACGTTATTCATAAATTTACCACTCCGCCGATGCATGACTTCACGTCAGAACATCTAACTTTGCACTACCTTGGGCCTCTTCTGTCATCGTTGCAGTCGTACTTAACTCTTTACCCGCAACTGAAGGGATATTCTAGTCATCTGTGTATCTAAGGGCACTTCTAGTACATGTCTAGGTCCAACGTCAAGGGGAGCAAAAGCTCTGGAAACTGGAAGTTGCTGCAGACAGAGGGATGTTGTGGTTCTCCAGGGGTCAGCAGTGCAGCACCAGACTGTCTTAGGAGCACCTTCATCGGGCTGAGGAGGTAAAGGGATGCGCTGGTTGCCAGTTACGATTGTTAATCTATCATCTCATACAATCAAAGTAACCTTATGGGAGTGAGAAAAAAAAAAAAAAAACCTGAATGAAAAAGCAGGCTTTGATTGACGTAATCATGGCATAATTATTCCGGTTATGTCTGATTACCTTGTTTAGCCACTTGTTAGCAACTCCTGTTAGAAACATACGTGAAAACCTAAAATATCTTAAGCAAGTGTTAACCCAACAATATTTGTTTAGAGAATTTAGCCCCAAAAAAAACCCCCAAACCATTGAAAACCACGATGAGGTTGAGATGATAGAATGCCATTCAACAGTGTTAACTAGCATTCGGGTTTTGAGACTCACTCCTGCACCGCTTTAAGGCGCGGTCAACGTTTATCGGCTATCATTCAGTGTGTCTTTCGAGACAAGAAAACGTCCATTCGTTTGCTATCATGTCTGCTTTCATTAACCGCCTTTACCCTTGACTTTAATTCTTCTTCTTTTTTTCATTTCCTAAATCTCCAACATTCCCATCAAGAGTGAAGAGGAAGAGCTTTTTTATCTAGCGTGTTGTGCACGTGGAGGTGTGTGGCTACCAGGGTAACCTGCTTGTGCTGCAAAGACCTCTGAAAGGATCTGGCAGGTTCATTAATTAGACATGAGGTGACAAACACGGAAACATCTGAGAGACGATGGCCAGACTCAAGTTCACCAACTATGAATAGAACCTAAAACTTTCCAGAGAGGCTTTGTTTTTCTTCTTAGTTTTGTTTAGAGAAACACTAAAAATCCCCTGCATACCTGACATCCTCATCCTGTCAGATATGGAGGTTAATTTCTGTGCACTCAGAGGAAGACGGTAATGAAAGGAAAAGCCATTAGCTGCATAAGAACAACCTCCGAGCCTCATTGCCGGCAGACAATCATCCAGAAATTAGAAGTAATGTTTTGAGTACAAATGACAGTCCATATTTCCATGGCAGTAGCCCAACACAGCATTTTAGAACAATTTAATATTTGATAGGACCCTGTAATGGAATCCTTGTTTTTGAGATAAACCTAATGGGAGAAGATCGTGGCAGACAGCATGTCGTCAGAAAAACACAGAAAACAACTTCTTCTATTTTCCTGGCGGCTGAAATTCAGTTTACCGTTCTTTTTCCTACTCTCAAATTTGTGGAGACTGTGTTAAATCCACTGGCGAAACACAAAAAAGCAGAATTAACACTCGAATTATCATGCATAAATAATAATAAAATTGGAGTCCAGCACGGATGGAGAAGGAGAGAAATGACAAAGACCTTTAGAAATATTGATTAAAAACGGACAGCTGCAGGCGAAACGCTGCTTCGCAATGATCTAATTAGTTTCCTCTGCATATCCTGCATAATTACAGTACAGCTGCCTCCCCAAATCCCTGGATATGTTCATGAGTAAAAGATCTCGTGCTACAACTGCAAAGCTACAAACAACAAACAGCAGTCACAGATTCAGCACGCCGGCTCACTGGAGCTCCACGCAGAGTCCTTGTAACAGAGTATGCACTTTCAACTAGGACATGGTATATTTTTAAAATGAGGAATCTAAAAATTCATGGCGTTAAAGGCAATCATATTAAATAAAAATATAAGCTGAAAAAGAACTCGACCCAATTTGCCCCATCCATCACCCCCGGTAGGAAGTTCTTCCTATCCCAGGGGGCCCCACACACTGGCTTACCTGTTCTAAATGTGGCATCCAGTCTAGATGCCTGAACCACCTCAACTGGCTCCTTTCGTCACAAAGGAGCAGTGCTTCTACTCCAAGTCCCTCACGGGACCTTCGCAGAACTTCTCAGAGCTTTGAGAACCTTGTCAACAGCTGAATCAGAAAAGTGACTTTTAGCTAGCTAATGTTAAACCTTGTACCCAGAGAGGCTGGAAGGACATGTAGGTTTTTTTTTTCTCTTTGCAAAACTCAGATCAATCCCTGAAAAGCGTCAGCGGTGGATAACGCTACCGAATGTAAATCCCTACTTTTATGGAGGTCTGGTTTGACACTGCTGATATTTTGTCAATGTTCGTACTCTATAAGCTACTAATGCTATGCTAGTTAGCTAACGCTAGCTTACCTTCTAGTGACGGTAACCAAGCTCCTAAATGTCATTGTCCTCTGTCTCTGGTTCACTTTTGCTCTGTGACCTGACGGCTTCTACTTGTAACGTGATTTCTTTGCTGAGTTGGTTAGACATCCTGTATATGTCCTTCAAATGAATATTGCAGACCCTTCTGTTTGCTGAAACTGCAACTTAGACAATGTTTCTCCAGGGAGTGCAGTTGGTGACGATGGGAAAGCTATGCTTGTTCTGAAAGCGTGATGGACTTAGCAACAGTAACTCAGGGAGAAGGGTCATTTAGATGGAAGAGGTTCCAGCTCCCCACAATCCTGCACAGAGTAGGCCATATGGAGCATGGCTGGATGGACAATAACAACACCACAAATGGGAAATGGACTGCGCACACACACACACACACACACACACACACACACACACACACACACAGAATGATAGGAGACACGAGGCAACAGTGGCCCAATCATGTTCAGTATTTTTCTCAAGGAAACTTTGACACATTTTTCCAGGAGAAGCCTGGACCATCTAAATGTAACATGGGCGAAGCATGCGGGTGTTTACTAATGTGGTTCCAAATCACATGTAACTACGACTTCAACAGTCAGAATTGGCCCTTACCCTGCTCCATCCAGACAGAGTGGGTGGTTTAATTGTGTCTGACTGACAGAGAGCTGATTTAGAAAATGTGTTTCAAGGCTTTTAACATCTAACAAGCTTTTCAGCCTCAGTGAGCGTGGCTTTGAAGGATGCAGGTTTTAACCCCCCCTCAATAAATTTGCATGTACTCATGAAACATTAGAGGTGAGGGTTTGGTCACTTGCAGCGGTGAAATAAAGCATGAAGACGACACTACTTGAATACCTTGGTGCTTGGCTGTATGAGTGGCGATGCTCTTGTACTTGGATAAGAAAGGCGTTCTTGGCTTGCATGCATAATTGATTAAGTCCCTGGTTAGATGAAAGATGGATGGGCTGTTGTGCACAATGAGAGACGGAAAAAACATTTCCCCTTTCGGCCGGGGCCCTAATGTGAGAGGAAATGGACTGCCACTTATTGCAGATGCACTGTTATGGATGTCTTGTTTCTCGGGCAAAGTTGCTCTGGCAGTTGCCACCGTGGACACACGACGGTCAAAAGGTTAAGAGGGAGGATTATAAATAGAAGGGCATATCAAGTCCTATGCAGAAGATGCAGGGGTTTATTTGATCAGCGTGAGTGCTCCCTGGGCGAGTCACCCGTAATGTGGATTACGTCTCGAATTTGATTTTAGATGGATGTTGTTCCTCATTGTGTCCCTGTCTGGCCTGGATCACTGGACGGTTCACTGGATGGCATTACAGAAAAAGTAAATACTGTCGTTATTTCCTTGTTTTTGTCCTCAAGCTTTGGGGACAAAAGTTAAGCAGATATATCTCTGTTTATGCATTAGAATACAAATTTATCATGGAGTGAAGATTGACTTGGCATATCTCCAGTAAAGGCCTTTTCAACTTATTTAATAATCTTTAATATAGTTTGAAACTGCCAGCAGGCATAGATGGAGCCTTCCTTCATCCACCGAGGTTGGGGTCCGTATAGCTGTGGACCGTTCATCTTTCTTCATCCTGAAAGTTCAATTTGATTTTTTTATTAAACCTGCTTTATTGCTGCTTTGTGTAATCTGTCACCCTCTATGCCCGCAAGCTCTGAGAAATCTGCCCGCATCCAGAATTGAGGGGTTAGACAGACTGAATAAAACTCCCAAAAATAAAGTACGGCTATAGAAACGTTCTTTACCATCTTTTCTTTTTTTTTTTTTTGCACTTCTTCAAAAACAGAGAAGCAAAAGCCATAAAATTTTTGTGTTTGGTTCGCAGCAAAGCTGAAGGAAAATTGTATTTCAAAAGAAGTCATCAATCCTAACAGAACTGCAATATCTTGTCTGACAAAAGGAAATGAAATTTTTTATACCTCTGTTTGCTGCAATTATATTCGGCCTTCACAATTCACCTCCCAACAGCCTGTGTGGCTCCCCTTCCATCCACTGAGCACAGTGTATGTCTCTTGCTGCCTTTAATCTTCCTTTTTTGGGGGGAGTGGGAGGGGGGGGGGCACTTGGGAGGTGGTGTGAAGCTGTAAACAAAACACTGACACGCTGAAAATTCAAATTCTGAACAAAATACACTCAGACTCACTGTAGACATTACACACAGCACCATTAGCATTTGTTCGGAGTTGTGTTTCCTGGCAAATGTAAACCCAGTAGATCTGTTTTGGTTCTTCGGGGAAATGTCAGACTGCTATGGAACAGGCCAGGAAATCAGAACATAACTGGGAATAAATTGGTTTTCTAATATCATGTCGTATTTGTTCTCACACAAAACAATAAGAGAAAATAAGGACTATGGGGGATTCATGAAAAGTGTGATGTTCCTCCATACGACGCACACATGCTACCTGATTTGCTTCAGCTTCTTTTCGCACATCGCCATCTTAGCCTGCTACACCAGTTGGGCAAACCACATCAAATTTCCACAACCCGATTTGTTTTTCAAAAGAACAGAAAAAAGCACAACAAAAATATCGTCAATATCGATATGTACGGGGGACAATTAATCAAAGTATTGTGGTAATACCACATTCGTTGTTGTTGCTAGGCAAAGATATTTAGATATGGATTAAAAAATCTATCCATCTGTCCATTCCATCCCAGCTGACATTGGGTGAGAGGCGGGGTTCACCCTGGACGGGTCACCAGTCCATCGCAGGGCCGTCAGGAGCAATTGGGGGATCAGCATCTTGCTCAAGGGTACTTGGACATGGTCGCTGGGGGAAGTGAGGATCAAACCAGCGACCCTTTGGTTGCTAGACGGCCACTCTACCTCTGAGCCATGCTGCCCCCTGGATTAAAAAATCATGAATTGTCAAAGTGCATTGATAAGATTTTCCAATATGATTAAACTGTCACAGGAAAGCATAAATAGAATGCATTGATTTACTGAATTTTAACTGCATGTATATTGACTGAATGCTTGTACTTCACACTTAAATAGTGCGTTCATGAAAGCAATGAACATTCTCAAAAAGGTTTTAAAGCGGTTCACTCCAATGAAGCATCACACCATCTATAGTTCACTCTTTACATCGAACTCATACTCCTGTTTCCAGCTAGCGGCCGAGTGATGTTTATCCCCTTTACCTGTGACGTCTTACTTGAGGGACTGATTGGACTGCAACCAGAAAACAAATATCCAAAAGTATGTAATGTGTTTACAGCATCTTTAGGGTGGAGGCCCATTTGACCACTCAAACCACGACCACGTTCCATAGCAGAGCACTGTTTCTCAGGTTAGGAGTTCCGCTGGTCCGACATCGGAAAGACAGGAATAAGGCATGCATTTATATTTTGAAAAACCTCTCATTGGGAGTTTATTTCATCATCATTTGATCCACCATATGAAAGCTGCTCACCCATCACTGCACCAGTTTCTGCATTTTTAACCCAGATGTGATGAGAGCTTCGTTTACCTCTGGTCCGGTGCAGCGCGTGGGTATTTTCGTCAGCATTAATTATGGAACGAAAAGGTACTAAGAAATTGGGTTTTGGGGGTAATGCACTTCAAGTGTGAAAGATCTACTTAAAATGCTTCTAGAATCGTGATCCACCATTGGTGTCCACGAAACTAAATGGATAAAAAGGATGTACTCCTTTATATATTTAGCTTTGCTTCCCTCCACCAGCAGGTAAAACTCCGATGTCTGTTTTGGAAATTCCCACCGAAGCTTAATGTCACTTACTTCAGTTCTACAAATGTGTCACCTCAAAAAAGAAAAATATGTTGAATAATGTTTTGGGATGTGTGAAATCTGAGGTCTACTGGGCACAACGACACTTCGTTTTGAAAATATTGCTGGGGATTAACAGAGCACAACAAGTTTGGGGGACTTATGCATATTTGTCATCTTCACCAGAGCCAGACAAGAAGGTCCATGCTCTTCTCTCCCCTGTGCTGCATCAGATAGCTGAGACCCCCAGGAGCCAGCTCACCGCTACTTAGCTTAGCACAAATGATGGTAAAGCATAAGAAGCGTTAGCATGCCTCTGTCGTCAAATCAAGCCGTCAAATCCATCGGGTTCAAACTCTTGTTTGTCCAGAAGTAAACCTCCTCATCTGCCCTTACAAAGTCAGCCATGATTCGTAGCAGCAGTCGCTCTTCTTGTGGTGCAAAAGTGTATTTAATAACTTTTGTTGACAGAAGACTGCTAACCTGCCCACCAGCTAAATGGACTCAATTTTATAAAGCGCTTTTCTACCTTTACGGCACTCAAAGCGCTTTACAGTATCGTCTCATTCACCCATTCACACACACACACTGATGGTGGAGGCTACCATGCAAGGCGCCAACCTACTCATCAGGAGCAATTATGGGTTCAGTATCTTGCTCAAGGACACTTCGACATGGTCACCGGGGTCGGGGATCGAACCAGCAACCCTTCGGTTGCTAGACGGCAATTCTACCCCTGAGCCATGCCGCCCGTAGCATTAACCTGCCCACCAGCTACGATTCATTGCACTAAGCTAAGTAGCATTCAGACTGTCTCTAGCTTCCCTATACGCTCACAGAGGGAGAAGGGTATTTGTCTTCTATCTTCTTATCTGGCTTCTGGGATGAAGGCAAATAAGCAAAAAGTTATTAATTCAATATGTTTTGTTGTTTTGTTGACTTTTGCCTTGTTAAATACCAAATTTTAATAAAGGCTAGGTTAAAATCATATTTGCAGCTCAAAATACCAATAATGAAATTACACGAGCAGCATTAGCTATCAAATGATCAAATATATGAGTAAAAAAAGCCGTTTTTTTTCAGTTTCGGACAGATATTTGTTACGGAGCCTGACTGAGGGAAATCCCTCCACCAGGGTTTTTATCTTCCTCTCTTTACTGTTTTAAATCTCTCTAACTATATCGATGGCTGAGGTGAGCATGTTGTCTGTTGGCTGCCTCCGGCTGCGGCGGTAATATAAATGTGACAGGCTGCTCCTGGCCATGCTGGCCCCATTCCCCGATGCACAGACTTAATTATGATTATAGTCCCCCGAGGGTAAGATCAGCTCTACCGATAAGAGCACTTAAAGGAGGTCGAAGGAAATAAGTGACTGGGTAAGTACACATTTTCTTGTCAACCAAGTCCTTTTCACCAGTGGGCAATAAGATAAAGAATTTCTCATGGTTCACTGCCTTGTAACCTTTGACACTTTAATGTAAAGTGTTCAGTAGTATTTCACTCTAAAAACTAACAACCCTGACAGGGAGTATCATGCCAGCTGGACAGGGAAAGTGGAACTGGATGGTTGACAAAAGACATGCCAGGCTTTAATCTCTCTGGGCAACAAAAGCAGCTCTCTCTCTGCTGATTCTGTCTAATTGTGACTTTGGTCGTTACTCACGTCAGACCTTTGGATATACGAGTCTTCTCTATGCTAATGAAAAAATGATGAACATCCTCATCAATTCAGAATGCTGTGTCAGAGAGTATTCGCTGGCCAACTGGTCGAGTCCAAACAGCCGTGACACTCACGTCATAGTCGTCGTTTGCTTTTCATTAACTAGAAATTCTGTGCCATTGTTTAATCAGCAGCTCTTGGGGCAAAGATTGTGATGAGTTGTCCATCCTGCTATTGGCCAATCTGAATCTCATTACCACACATTAAACTGGGCACACAATGAACAATTTAAGAAATTCCAGCTCACACTGTACGAGGAGATAGTCTGCTGTGTAAAGACGGGGTGGTTGGGGCCAGCATTCTTCTCCTTCACTTCTCTGAATCAGAGAAAGACGCAGCCAGCAGTTGCACGTTTTACCAGAGTTCCACCAACCTACCTCCTGTAACGCTGAACTTTCAGATACTGCCCCCCACATGGCGTGATGAGAAAACCGCACTAAAGTTGTGGAAACAGCTCATGTTTCTGCTTCTGATGTTCAAGAGTATGATTTTGATGGGGTTGTTGTCGCCCCTTGTGCCCCCTGAACACTGCATAGCAAACAAGACCAACCGAAGCCAAAGTTGGAGCAACGGACTCAAGTCTCAGAGTGGCTGCTTAACTTCGGTAATTAACAGAACACTAAAACAAATTACTGAATGTTTCAAAAAGTTGTGAATCAAAGCAAATGTGTCTTTCGGATGATCTCATTGAATAATAATAACATTTCCACATTTGTTGACAAGGACACAGCCCAGTTACCAAAATGAAACAAAAAATAAATATCACGAGACATGTATGGCAACACGGTTTGTTGAAAGTATCCCTGGAGAAATGGTGATATTTCAGATTTACTGAAGTGGGGATGTATCAGGTAGGTAGTCATAATCTTCAGGACACGCAGTTGGTAGTATGCGTGCTTTACTCTTACTTTCCAATTTAAATAGCTCATCCGACACGAGAATGGCTGTCCTCGAACCCAACAGCAACAACAGAAGTAAACAAAAACAATTGCTTACTTTATTTGTTCCATTTACTTCAATCATTTATCCAACTGAGGCAGTTCCAGCAGGGAGCTCCTGATTTCCCTTTCCTGGACCACATCAGACAGCTCTGACTGGGGGGGTCCTGAGGCTTTCCCAAGCAATTGCAATGTGCATTGAGTAAGTACCACCCACCAGTGGATTTGAACCCTTCACCATTGGCACGGGAGGGTGACATGCAAGTAAGGAGGCAAACACCATGGGCATCATCACCATGTTCATCACCTGTTTGGATCTTGGGGTTTTGGAGAGTGAGGTTTACTCACTTCACCGCACTCCCCACTGGTCACATTTACACCAGCGTGGACATGCCCAGAACACCACCCTGGGGAGACGTCTCGGTGGCCTCCTTACTAGATGCTCTAACCACCTCAACTCCTTCTGACACAAATGAACAGCAGTGAGTCCCTCACGGATAACAGAGTGTTTCACCCTGTCCCTACGGGAGATGCCAGCCGATCCCCGGAGAAAACCCATTTCAGCTGGTTGGTTTTGATAAGATCTCAGTGGAATCCAAATCATCGGACTCCTGTCTACAGCTGCCATCTTTAGCAGTATTACATTTTAAAAGGTTGCACACACAGACCTACATAATGGTTTGACAAAGTGCCTTTTTATTTTACAATATTCTCCTCTACATACATTCCAACATATTTCCTGACAACATTACTTGACGAGGACACGTGCTTTTCTGTGTCTCAGCTCCTGCTTCTGGTACGAACATTTCTCTGACCTCAGACTGAAGATCCTTCTGTACACTAAAATCCAAAATGCACTCATAAAAACCATCCCATAGTATCTCTTAGGAAAGAGAGAGCAATCGCCCAGCATGCCTTGGATGCATGACACATTAGTGCGCAGAGGTTGTACAGTAGATGGAGTTTGAAGGCTGTGGGGGTTGAAGAGTGGTCCACTGGCTTCATCCATTAGCTTAATGTGTTCTTCTCCTCACAATAGCCAATCCCCTTGATGTCCAGATGACTACTTTGTGTCTTCTCTTTTCACTTCTCAGCCGTGTTTGGGTAGATAAAAGAGGAAATATCACACCGTGTTATGGGAGTTAAGCCACCTACAGTGGCTGTGAATGGGACATACCGCTCTGCCTCAGAGGAAAACGATGACTGACTCAGCGACTGACCGAGGTGTTGAAGTCTGTCTCATTGCACCTAGACAGTGTCCGTAAATATATTCTTTATCCCTTTTATCCTCTTTCTCTCACAATCAATGTGTCAGTGCAAATGCTGGCAGCTGCCACAGCTCCAGCAGCAAATGTTCACAACTCAGCCTCACTGCTTCGGGCTATAAATCTGTAAACATGATGGTTTGCCAGGCGAGGGAGAGACATCACACATTGCTTGATATGACTGAGAATGCATTGCTTCCTTTTTCAAACATGCGCAGACATTCAAACCTTATCTACAGTGTGCTCATTTCAGAGAAATGAAACACGTTAAAGCTGCAGTGCTGCACTTCCCTCTCCTTACTTCATAGGCTCCACCGTTAGCCGATGTGGTTGTCTCTGTTTAAGCTGTACAATGATAGATAAATTGTTTTGAGTGTCACACAACCACGGTACCCAAATTTGTTTCAGTATCAGAGTTTTGTCCATTTGGTTCAACAAAATATGTAAAGTCTCTGAGAGCAATATGGTATAAATTATTCAGCCACCACTCAAGATAGCCAAGGGCTAAGCAGAGGTAGTCAATGTAGCAGCAGCTTATTCCATGTTTCTGTTGCAGCTGTAAAACTGGACAGATGTTGTGTGCAACAGAACCACTGTGAAATGAGATCAGAAGTTGGGCCATTTGGCTTGATAGCATTTGGAATGTCTAGAAGAACCATAAAATTAAGGGTCCAAAGGTGGCTAGCATGTCAGTAGTTGACACCCTCATTATTCTTAAATAAAAATGGTTAATTTGTCTTGAATGTCAGAAAACCATTGCAAAATCACTTGTTTCAAAATCAAAACTTGATCCACTTGGACTGATACTATTTGGAAACTCTGGAGCAGCCAATTGATTAAATTACTCATCCACATTAAAGTGAGCAGAGGGTTAAGCAGAAGTCGGTAGCTTGGCTGCGTGCAACTTAGAGTCCTGGCAAAAGATGGATAATTGAACACAGTGACAAGTCGCTGACAATTGCCCGCACAGGAACGTCGCCACAGTCTTTGGCTCTATATAGTCTATGGTGACATGCAAGAAGATTTACCTGTTATCGATTAGCTTAATGAGCATTGTAGGAGCTCATGTGGTCAGGGCTTGAGTGTAGTAGATGTTCATTTATATGTAAATGCACTGCAGTTACACATACAGAGCCTGTGTGACCCTGAAGTCCTACACACTGTCAATGAGTGTCAGTAGCATGGTTTAGTTAGCTGTGTTTGCCATAGCGTTACTAAAGCCAGCAATAAACTGGCTCCGTGTGTTGTTGTTTTTTTTAATCACCCCTGGGGATTACGTGAACTCTGGTACGTTCACCTTTTTTTTCCTATTTGTGAGTCAAAATTATTGATCGGGACCAAGATAACCATGCTAAAAAGATACTGAGATGGACTACCTGGGTCTGTCACCGGAAGAAGATTCAATTTAGTGACTAACGTTTGAGGCCGACAGATGACCAGTAAATTACCAATCGCGTAGACATAGGAAAGTTTGGAAACTATCATTCCCTTTAATAGTCAGAGATACAGTGTCAGGTTTATAATAATTGATGGAAACATAGAGGTTTCCTTCAGCGACGCACCACAGATGTACGGTGGATTCAGAACAACTCTTGTCATGCTAAGCCTGAAAATACACTCACCAAAATTTCAACTAGTATCGGGGGGGCTGTTAAACTGTAATTTGGCAGAGTTATCGCTGCCTTTAGGCAGTGAAGTGGCATCTGGGATATTTTGTGTGTGTGTGTGTGTGTGTGTGTGTGTGTGTGTGTGTGTGTGTGTGAGAGAGAGAGAGAGTCCATGGTGTTTGGAAGACTGGGATCTCAGGAGTCACTGAGAGGAAAAATATTCCCCGAGAGAAGAAGAGGAAGGAACAGCTGAGACTAATGCAGAGGATTACCTGGCAGCTGGGGAAAAGTAAGACGCCACATACATGCTTTAATTTGAAATTCATATTTGTGGGAGTTTGTTGTGTGTGTGAGTGTGTGGGTGTACGGGAATAAAACTAAAACACAAACGTCATCAAAAACAAGGTGAGATTTCAGTGCTGCAACGCACACTAAATACTGGTCAGAAGATCATTCCAGAGCTCCAAATCTGACTTAATGTCATCAATAAACATGCTTGTTGAAAGTTAAACACACATTTGGATGTGCGCTTCTGTTTATGTGTTTTCATATACGTATTTAGTAACTAGCTGACAGCGTTTCCAGGTTATCCTGCGTAGCAACTGCAATTAAATCCCAGAGGTCGGAAATCTCTGGGTTGGAATTCCAACTCGGAAGGCAGGATAATATTTGTTTTAAAGTCATTGTCTGCTAGATGTATAAAAGAAAAAAAACTAATTTAAAAACTTCCACCACAGTGAGTTCATAGTTATTTTTGTCTTATGAAGGAAACCGGCACAAGGTAGTGGCCAGCTGAGGTTTAGTACTTCATCTACCATGGAGGAGTGAATCCCCTGGAAATGATATGAAATGAAATGATTACATTTTCTTCTTGTTTGTACAACACGAGGAGGGATTCTTGGACATAATCAGAATTTCATTTTCTCCAACTTCTTGTCTTCAATTTCTTTTTGTTGAAAGGCAATATAAGTTAATGGTGCTGCAAGACGTAAAATAAGGCTGAAATGGATTTAAACTGATCAGTCAGGCAGAATAGGGTGTTGGATTTATGTTCATAACAAATGAATGTTTCAAAGTTGTAAAATGAATCCATTGGGACTAGAGCAGAAAGTGAATGTTGAAGGGTAGTTAGCGCCGTGATGGAGCGGCGACCCTTCCTGGATGAACCCCGCCCCTGGCCTCGTGTCGGCTGGTATTGACTCCAGCCCTCACGACCCTCGACATGATAAACGATATGGCGGATGGATCGATGGCGTCGGTACAAGCAGACAGTTTCCCTACATTTGCTCTACTGCAACAGTCTATGGGAGTTCTACATTTGTGGGTATTTTTCACATTCCACCAGCTCTTCGTATCGTCAGTTATGTAATCAGACCTGTAGTGTTCTCCTGCCTTGTTTTTCGACCCTTGCCTGGCCTTTTTGTTTTCAGTCTGCTTATTTATCTTGTTTATGGCCCATTCCAGTGAGGCTGCCTGCTCCGACTGCCTGCCTACAGACATCTGCCTTCTTGTTTTTGCCAAGTAAACCTCGCTTGTTACCTTAACTGTTTTCAGAGTCGTGCTTTTGAGTTCACACTGTTTACTGAGCCAAACAATGGCTCAGGGACGGCTGCGGTAGCCGAGCGGCTCTAAAACAGCAGAACCGTGACTTTGGCTATGCACACTAATATTCCACTATCATTCCAACTTGACATGGTCATAACAGGTCATCTAAACATGTTCCAGCTGGAGCTTTAGAAAATGGCTTCCCTTTTTTTTTTGGAACTTAGCACTTTCCAATGAAAACATGTGGAGTGCTGCTATCATTTGAGTTTTGGGTGAATTGATTTATACAAGAACAGAGCATATTCAGAATATGTGTCTCAGGTTTTACATATCACGTGGCCCCTAACCTGTTTACAGCCACTGTGACGTTAGCTTAATGCTACCGTGCAGGCTGCTAATGAATGATGTAACTAAATTCACAAAATGCATTTAAATTCATATTGATTATTAAATGTTATAAAAAATTAAGCAAATAACATCCCTGACGTCTCTTTAATGAACACATTAGGAGAAAGTCTCATTCAAAACTGACACTAAATTTGAGGCCTTTTAGTGTATCTAGCTAGCCTAGCTAGTTTATTAGTTCTATAATTATTTTTCCTAGCATAAAAAGAGTTTAAATATGAACACAATGACATTAAAAATCTCAATGTCGGATGAGAAATAGTGTCCAGGACTGACGAGACTCTCTCCACCAGCAAAAATACAACCTCAAACCTCCTGAAACTCCTACAACCACACCCCACACTGGGAAGCTCGTGGGAACTGACCCCAGCAAAGGTGAGCCGCCTGCAGCTACCAACAGCTGGGCAAAAAAAAGAGGCCGACAAAAAGGGATTTTTCAGTTACAACAAGCAAAAAAGTAACGAATGAATTGTGTCGATCTTTATGTGGGGAACAAAATGTGTTATGAGTAAAATAATGAGATAAGTGACCTATTACATTGGTAGGGAGTATTAATCAAAGTAATGATAATGAGTTATCAGTAATATAATACATTTTGGGGGCAGAGGACTAAATACTTGTGCACATTAATGCCAGAACCAAATCAGAGCACAGGAGAGTCAAATTAACCGTCGAATGATTTTCTGTCAGTTTCTGTAAGTCACCTACAAAAAAGAGAGTCGATAAAGGCACAAAAAAAGAGAAATTTCCGAGTAGTTTTCTGTTATTTTACATTGACCTCAACAAACAGACCTTTTCCTCGCCGCATGGTCAACAGCAACCACATCCTCCGCACACCATCACGTTGTTCCTGTGACCTTTTCAAAAAAGGGAAGAGAGCACGGACCAGCTCCCACGAGCATGGAAACCTTTATCAGCTGCTCAAATCCTCTTTCTAAACAAAATTGGACGAGATCGCCTCTCTTATCAGAACCTTGCCTCTCACACTTCAAATGCCTACAAGCAGCTTCTCTCCCTCTCAGGAGTGAAACAACCGTTCGCCTGTCTAGTGTCTATTGTGTTCGTCTCATTCGGTTCGATCCACCGTGGAAATCTATTTATAATGTGGTGCATCAGAGCACCATTTCTGCTCGCTGTGAACGTAAGTATGTTATTAAATATCCAGACAGATATTTTACAGAAAAACAAATGGAAAGAACCCAAGTTGAGGGCGTCGAGCATGTCAGATTTGGGGATTGTTTTCTTAAGTCTCATTGTTTATGTTCTAGCTGCTGTCAGTGACCGTGTGTGTGTGTGTGTTTCTGCTGTTTGGTGCCCAAAGCTCGGATATGATAGTCCATCTGTGTGTGCCATCTGTAATATTATCTACACCAGCTAGGCCTGCTGCTCCAGGCTTTGCTAAGCTGGAAAACCTGGAGAGCTGCATCCTGGTTTAGGTGGTTCTGTCAAAACAAATTACAGCCAAAATATGTCCTAAAGTCCTGATTAGTTTCTCAGTGTCTTCTGCAGTCGGACATCTGTACGCCGCCTCTTTCTGTGTGATCCTTTTGTTGTATTTTAAGCCCATTCTTGCATTATGTTCTTTCTTCTTAATCTCGATAAGATTATTGCACCACCTGGCAGAGACAGTCTTGGGAATTTTTTCCCCTGAACTTTTTACTGAAGGCACATTGAGTTTCTGTATTTATTAAAGAGGAGACTAACTGTCAAGATGGGTTTTGATATACCATCCATCCATTTCTATATCTCTTATCCTGTTAAGGGTCACAGGGGGGTGAAGCTTATCCCTGGAGCCTTAAGGCGAGAGGCGAGGTTCACCCTGGACAGGTCACCAGTCCATCACAGGGCCAACACATAGAGACAGACAACCATTCACACTCACAGTCACACCTACAGTCAATTTAGAGTATCAATCAGCCTCGTCCCCTCTTGATGTCTTTGGACTGTGGGAGGAAGCTGGAGTACCAGAGAGAACCCACACAGGAACAGGGAGAACATGGAGACTCCACACAGAAAGACCCTGTGATGGAGCCGGGGCTCGAACCTGGAACCTTCTTGCTGTGAGGTGACAGCGCTGACCACTGCACCACCGTGCCACCTTTTTGAAATGCGATACGTTTTAAAAAAAATTATCTTCAACATTTCTGCCTTTTCAACAGGGAAGCAGTTCTCACCATAACACCGGTGTGGAGGCGTTTGCCACAGCACTGATGGGGATTTTTCAGGACGCCGTTAAGACAAGCAGATAAAATGATAGTAAAATGAAATGCAGCCAGTGTGGCACTTATGTGTGTTGTGTTACACACTGATCTCATCCTGGAGGATGACTTTACTGCCGTTATTGATGGCGAAAGGAAGGCTGCACCCTCATGTCTGATATTGCTTGATTTTATGTGACAGAAAGGGAAAATGAAAGTACGGGGTTGTAAAGTATACTGTAATATTTGGGTCGACGAAACAACTGATTCATTACAGTGAAGTAATTATAGAAAAACTCATTCATTTTAAAAAGTGAATCCACTAAATGTGACTAAATAGATTAATTTTTTTGACGGTCCTACTTGTGTTTAAATTGTTCAGGTACAGAAAATGCAATCAATTTCTACAGATACCGTTTTTGACAGTTCTATTTATAATATTCACATTGTTCAGTTACAGTACATGGGATTCATTTCGATTAATTGATTACCGACAAGTAACTGAATTGATTCATTGTTTGACAGCCTTATTGATAACCTAGCCAACATTTGAAGACTCAGAGATCTCTTCTACGGAACAACTGAAGCGTTGTTGTTGTGATGTAATGGCTGAAATGTTCCTCCCGTTACTTCAGTCCAGACACTCAGCAACAGAAAGTGGTGATGACGATATCATCAAAACATTTTTGAAGTCAGATCCCATGCGGAAAGATCAAAGCCCTGTTCTCCAACCTTAGAAGATCAAAGAGTAGAGCCGGATGATTTCTACATCCTCATAATACAAATTGGTCTGACTTTAATAGTCCGCGCAGCTGAAATGCAGCGATTGTTGTCCGGAGGGTTCTTCGTCTGATTAGGAGGAGCAATTAGATCCTAGATACGCTACACGCTAGCGATGGTGACACACACGCAAGAGGACCAAAACCCCAAATAGCATGGTTTCAAGTGGCTGTTAGTGAGTAAAGATGCAGAGATTGTTTTTATGTAGCAAACATTTTTGCTGTTTTTTTGTTTGTTTGTTTTACAGTAAATCCCTATAAACACAGCTCACTGGTGTGAATATGTGCTTATTTGTATTCAAGGCAGCCGATCCAGGGAAGCGTGACATCTGTAAGTGGAAAAAAAAAAAAAGTCTTTGAAACAGCTTTGAAAATCCAGCGAGGCAAAAGAAGACGTAAGAGCTATTAAAAGCATCTTTTCTGTCAAAATACAACCTGTCAAACTCGTGTGCTACAAAGCAACAATCAGCGACCCACTTACCTCTGTTCTTTTGAGCACGAGCTCCATGAATTCTTCCTTCAGACAGAGAGTCGGAGCTGGAGCCAGCAGGAATGTGTCGGCGCCCACATTCATACCAGGATGCAAAACTGAACCGGGCAAAGCAAACTGTTGGATAGTCAGCCTGAGGTTTAGTTTCTACAAGTCGACAAGGAGAGGAAAGGTAGAGCAGGTCGCTGAGAAGGTGCAGAGATGAGTGCGTGTGCTCGCCATCATCAGCAGCAGCACCAAGGCTCGCTTATATTTTTCCATTGCAGAACGTTCTCCTTCATGTAGAAACAAAAACTGGACTGAAACCAAAACCATGACCCAAAAAAAAACACAACAGAACTAAAACCGCGTGCTTGCAGAACCATAATGTTCTTAACCTGACGAGAAGACGCTGATTTAGATTTGCGTTCCTGTACTGCTGCTTTAATCTCAACAGCTGAGGTGCCAGCGCAGCAAAATCCGTCCCCCATCAGAATCTCTGACGATAGAAGTCTTATGCACATTGCCTGGTCAAAAAAAAAAAGCACATTTATTTCCTTTAAAAGATTAAAAATCTCACAAAAGGATGACAGAGCTCCTGAAAAACAACGCTTTGATGTCCAACTTATTTCGCAGCGACAGTCTCACACCTTCTGATGACTGCACACGGATCCCCAATGGCCTGGTTTATCATGTAATTTTTTAATGTTTCCTTACAGTAAAATATGAAGTATTAGAAAGAATAAAGTTAATTGTAGGGTTCAGGTTTTTGAAAATGGAACTCGTGTGCGCAGGCTCCAAGAATTCCAAGTTTAAAAAGTTTTCAGATCATTGGACAAAATAGGAACAATAAGAATACAGCGTGCAGGTTCTGCAAGGCTCACAGACTCTGGTCCTACACCAGTTTAACTGGATGTTGGTTGATTTTTATGTTTTTTTTTTTCAGCTGAATTTTGAAGGTTCCTCCTGTTATTATGCCCATAAATGGTGCTGATGACGAGGCATAAATGACTCCACTTCAGTTGTTCGCTGAAGGCGTCCAGTTCTTTCTTTTAAATTCATCTAATGTCCTGTTTCATTCTGTGATTTGGAGAAAAATGATGTATAAAAAAAAATCTGCAAGTCGCCACCCAGTACAGAAAACATCATGAAGAATTTGGCAACGATCTTTTTAAAATTTGACATCTTCAACCTTTGTTTTTTTTGGAGGGGGGGGGGGGATTTTTAATTGTAACTGTCACCAAATACAGATTTGATGTTGTTGTGGCTGTTTTTCCACGTCAGAAGGAGCTGGTTGATTCGACTGCCGTCCCACTGTTGACATGAACAGTTCTGTTTGCTTTTGACTGATAATTCCTCATTTTTATTATCCGTCGCTCAATAAAACCAATAAGGAAGTAGACGTCTCTTCCAATCTTTTGTTTTCCTGCAAAGAGGACCGTTATTCCTTCCACTGAAATGTGACTGAATGATAGCGCGCGGGACAATTTTTGAAGGGAATTTGTCATTTGCTAATGTTCAGCAACACAGAGTTCTGGGAATTGGAACTGTGGAAAGTCCCGGTGAATAATGAATGAAGCACGTTTGACTGATGGGCAGTAAAATCTCATGGCTGAATCCATATCCACCATCGACTCAACCGATCGATGAATAAAACATCACCGGCTACTTGTATGCTTATAAATAGTTTGCGATACAACAATAAATAAAGTAGCGTTTGATGCGAGGTCATAAATTAAAACAGAACATGAACGACCATCAGAATCAGAAATACTGCAAATGCACATCAAGTAAAAAGTTTTATTACAGTTTTCACAAAATTCATTTTTATTATTTATATATTAAACTTTTGTTTGTCCAAACTGAAACGCACATTGCCTCGTCATCACTCAACCAAACCAGATCGGCGCCACGCCCGCCGCTGCAGCGGCGGCGCTGATTCAACCTGAGCTCAAACGTCTCGTCCGTATTGTGCATTAGCTAATGAGCTTTAGCTGCTGACTAGTGACCCGTCTTCCACTCTCCTGCAGGAATAAATTAACTGCCAACAGTTCTGGATTTAATGACCCCCCCCCCCCCCAACTTGATGACATCATACACACACCAAAGAAAGATATTCATTAAAGCTCTGCACCTACTCCAGGAGGGGGGAGGGGGGGGGGTATGAGGCCTAATTAAGAAAAGTTTTATTTTAGTTAAAAAAATGTATCAATTGTAATTAATAAAAATATTAATTATAAATAGGCATTGAAGTTAGGAACCAAATAATTATAATAATTGTAATAACAATGGACATAGTTAAAGACCGCAGCAGTACCCAAAAAGTTAAAAAGACAAAAAAAATACAACACGCTATGAATACATGAATTGGCAGTAACCCGAAAAACTGGTTATTTTTTGAAAATACAAAACATATAAAAATGGAAAAGTTCCTCAGCAGACACAGACACGCTGTAATGCACTTAGATGGACTCCTGCAAACGGAGAACACGCGTTTATGTACTGGTGGCGTGGATAGTTGATGGCGTCGTCTGAAGACACGGAAGCGGAGAAAGGCTTCGCTACCTCAGGGTGACGGGAATAATGAGCCCATGACATCATCTCACTAAAGAGAAAATTCACCTGCTATCAGGTCTCACGAAAACTGGAAAATTGTCTTCTCTTGACAAAACGGTACAACTAACTGGTCATCGTCAGACAGCAGTGACGTTTTTTTTTAACTAACTTGAACTGGCTTTGTTAATTTGTGATGATGAGATAAGATCAAGCCTTCACAAGGTAACGACAGGAAAATTAATTAACGCCATGTCGTCCGTTCTCGGCTTCCCTGCAGGGGGCTGGTTTGGTCTAGATGGTCTGCTAAGAAAATGTTCTGATAAAAAGACTCATTAACTTCTACTGATTCGACCACTGACTTCCTCCCCCTCCGCCTCCGGTAGAGTCACATGACAGGTGACACGGTCGTACCTCTGCTGTATAAACCAGCTGCTGTCACGTGACTCGTCTGAAGCAGTCAGTGGTTGAAAGACTTCAGGGTATCAGAAGTAAATGTGAGTCTGTTCCCAAGAACGTTGGTTGGGAAGTATGGAAGAGGATCAGGACCGTGCCAACATTTTTGGAGGTGGAAATAAAACAAATTCTGATTTTTTTCTCTCAGGACTCTGATTTAGAAGCAGGTTCTGACCTCTCAGAATGACTCATTTCAGGAGTAGATAGATTTGTGAGGAGAAAAAAAAAGAAGAAGTTTATTCCGAAAAGGCAAATAAATATGAGAATTCTGAGAATCAGACTTCAAACGAACATATTTTCGCATTTTGCGCCCCACAAAAAAAAAGTCGCATGGAGCTCGTCCACTTCTCCAGTAAAGAGGCGGATCCAGAACCAATCCACGAGTGCCGGTTCTACCTGCAACTGTCACGTCAAGGCCAAGTCTTATAGAAAACATCTCAATGATCTAAGGCCAAATTTGTTTAAACGCTGAGGCAGCAGTGACAGACATGTACATGCACGCACGCGTGTGTGTGTGTGTAGCTTTTTTTGAACCTCTTGCGAGACAATCTGGGATTTTTTTTCTTTTAGTCCAAAGTGTGGCGTTCACATCAGGAACCGTGCAAGGTGCGTCACAACAAGCTTATTGCCAAAACAGAAACACCGTTTAAAAAAAGTCCATCATCTGACATGCTCGAGTCCCTCGCAGCCAAACTCAGCATTCACATTTGTGCGGCTCCTCATGCTGACACATGAATGATAAATGTTTTTCAGTCGGACCCCCAGGTCCGCTCTCTCTGTGGCACAGTGAGCTCTGGTGGGCTGCAGCGGTAGAGCACCGGTGGCGGTGGAGCACCGGCAGCAGGAGCACCATCGCTACCTGGATGCATCAGGGATGAGTCTCTTGAACCAGCGGCCCACAGCCACGTCCACTCTCAGCACTAGTGTGACGCCGAGCAGCAGGAACACGCTGCTCAACAGGAACCCTGAAGCCTCGAACATTAACCTGCAGACACGAAACATCCCCATCACTACTGCTGCTGATTCAAGCATCCCGACATGGGACTTTAATCTAAATATTCCTTCAGAGCTTTCAACATTTTCCCCTGAAACAGATCATGCGATGTTGCTTGTCGGAGAAAGGCTCAAAAAAACAGGACACAGGAAATGTTCTTGCACACTCGAAGGACTTTTTAAACCCTCGATTTAGTCTCACAGGCACGAAGCAAAGCCTGATGAGTAGTTGTAAGTCTTTGTGTTGGGTGTCTAAATTGAGGTTTAAAACTATAAATAACAGTGTTTGTATGTCACATCGATGTGCACTTGTCAGTGACCTTTGACCTTAAAAGCCTTTTCCCTTCATCCATGAGTCCCAGTGGACATTGGTTCCACATGTGAAGACATTCCCTGATGAGGTGTCACGTTTAACAGCATTTCCTGTTGCATGGTTGTGGTAAATAGTACAAGTAGTGACTAAAGTGGTTGTGATGTAATAACTGAAAAAAACAAGGGATGAGTCAAAGTTTTTGTCATCTCCAGTGGTTGTTTACATGATTGCGGAGCTGCTAATGTGTGTTGACTGTCCAGACCAGAGGAAGTGAGTTCATCTCCTCTAAAGCCTTTACTGTCAGTGAGGTGGTGTGAGCCGGAAAATCCATCCAGGCACTTACTTGGGTGCGAAAACCTTCCACACCATTAGGTGTCTCCTGAGGATAGCAGCTGCACAGACTGAGGCAAAGACCTGAGAACGTGACATACACACCGGGTGAAGTGATACATACACACACATATCAGTAGACATACACAAGGGGGACTATGGTTTTAAGTCCATGGCGGTACCTGTGCTCCATGAATAAAGAGGTAGCGTGATGAGAGTTGAAGAAGGGCGGAGCTGAACAGCTGAGGGTTCTCCCTCAGTCTCATCTCCATCACAGCATCCTCGGCTTCTTCTCCAAAAACTCTTCCTCCCTTGCTCCCACGCACCTCACACACAAGGGGCCAGAAGAGCAGCAAGGGGCAACTCACTGAGGACAAACAAACACACACACACGTCAAAAGTCAACACATCCACAAGACTCAAGATTCCAATTGAGTGTGGAAATAATTCAGTAAGGATGGCACGGTGGTGCAGTGGTTAGCACTGTCACCTCACAGCAAGAAGGTTCCGGGTTCGAGCCCTGTACTCTTGGTTTTTCTTTGTTTTCAGGATTGTAAAAGTAGAGCCAACAGAAGTCAAACACACAATCACAAACCTGAGTGTTGCTGAGAGGACACGCTGAGCTTCTCCTCATCACTACACAACAGCATGATTCTCGCTATGATGGACTAAATTATCGTCCACATGGTGCACAGCTGAGAATTCACTGTTCCATGTCATCATGCTGCCAGATTGACGTCAGCAAACTCTGTGGTCTGGACCCAAGAAATGCTGCAGAGAGCTTCCCTAGGTGTCACATGACTGCCAGGTTTGTTTATAACACTCATGCAGTCATAATATTTCTGTTTTTTTCAGCTTATGATGATGGGTGTCACACACTGCCAGTAAAAGCTTATTAACTCTGACCTCTAGGTTTAGGAGGACCACCTACCTGCGAACAGGATGTGTGAAGCAAAGGTGTTGAGGGTAACCAGCGAGGCAGGCAGCATGGTGCCGGTGTGTCCACTAGGGAACCCCACGAAGGCAGCGCCCCACTGGATAGAGGGGAAGGTGGGCAGGTGACCTGTTGCATGGAAGAACTGGGTGGCAGCCAGGGACCAAAGAACAACGGGAGTCCAAGGCACGTTGAAGCCACCTGAAAGAAACGTGAGTGAAGCGGTGAACAGTGTCTAATATTTTGTTCATGAAGGAAACCAAACGAAGAAAAAAATCCATCTCACCAGAACATGTTCCATGCAGGCTACAGAGGGTCATGGAGGAGGCGTGAATGTGCAGCAGAGCCCCCATTTCTAGCAGCAACAGCAGGAAAGACAGAGCCATGCCTTCTGGGTGCAGCAGCAGCAGACCCATCCCCAGCAGGCCACACAGCAGAAGCAGTGGGGCAGAGTAGACAGTTCCTAGTCCGTAGGCCTCCACAGCAGGTCTGCTGTCCACCTCGCCACCCCCGCTCGGCTCCCCGTCGTCTAGGGAACGACGCATACGCTGGTAGATCTGGGGAATGAGATGGTGCAGCTCTGCTTGCGGGCTGATGCCAGTGCTGGCTCGGTAGCGTGGAGGTGGCAGAGACAAACCCTTGGCTGAGGCCGCAGCCCTGGTCTTCACAAATACAGTGAGAGGGTCGAGCCAGATGAGGATGAGCCCCAGTCCCAGGAGACAGAAGGCTGCCCTGGGGAGGGCCAGCTGAGCCAGCCTGATGAGCTCGGCCAGATTCCTGAAGCTGTCCTCCGGAGTGGCGCTAACAGCCCAGTGGAGCACCAGACACACAGACAGCAGTGGTAGGATCCAGCGGGCGGTGAACACTGTCCCACCTGAGGAGTTTAGGTTGCCATAGTGACGCAGGCATCGTCTCAACAGAAACGTCCACAAGCCCAGGGAGAAGACGGAGAGGATGTAGTGGAGGTTCTTCAGCCGACTATCCTGCACCCGGGAGAGGGAGGAGAGGAAGGGGGAAGGCTGGCAGGAACCCTGCTCTTCCCTGCAGCCGTGGAAGGACAGGGAGAGGTAGAGGCTGCCAACCAGCAGTCCTAAGCAGGCAAGAAGGGTGCTGCTTTCTCTCCTGACAGTTGATGGGGACAAACCAGGTGAAGGCAACAGCCCCGCAGGCTTTGAAGGGTCATAGCTGGGAGGTAGAAGCAGGCCATCCCAGTTAAGATGGAGGGGGATGTAGAGAGCCAGAGAAAACACCAGGAAGGTGACTACGCGGCCCTCAGCGATCACATAGCTGTCGGAGAGTAGAGAGGCGCAGCGGAGGAGTAGCACCAAGAGAGGGGGGGCGAGGAGGTTCTGTGGGGTCAGCCAGCTGGCATACTTTGGCGCTTTTGATCCGTTCTTCACCACAGCAGATATCCTGGTTTGATGAGCCCTCCAGAAGAAGAGGAGCTCAGAGGTGAGGGCAGCAGCACCCAGGCACCATGCGAACTCAACGTAGCCCTGTGAGAGCAGCTGACCAGCAGCCACACAAACGCCCGCAGTCAGCACCGCCACAACTGGAGCCTTTAATCCGTTCTCCCTGATCAGCACAAGTGACAGCTCCGACAAAAGGAAACACATCAGGCAGGCGAGCACCAGGATGGCTATACCTGCTGCCATTTTAAGCGGGCTGAATCGAGCCCAGATGGCTCGGCAGGTGTCTCTGACAGAGGTGAGGTAGGCCTGCAGGGAGACGGCCAGCTCCGGGGAAGAGGACCGACCCTCTCTGACCCAGGTCAGGTACTCAGAGGAGAGGCGGGCAAATTCATCCTTCAGCTGACCGAGGCTCTCGGGTGGCATATCTTTGGCCATGACAGAATACGTCTCCAGGAAACGGTTCACCTTCAAAAAGGGGAGGGTCCCATCAGTAATACAGGTCATGATGTTAAATCCAGAATCACAGAACACGCTCCAGGGTATGCATCACATTCCTCACAAGTATCTTTTACAGCACAGAGACATTTCAACTATCTGTGAACAGAGTACCTGCTTAGCGTTGATCCACAGCGCCTCCAGCTGGCTGAGACCTCCAACTGCACCTTCTGTTTGCCCGTGAGGAGGAAATAAAGGCAGGAGAACTTGGCCCACGCTGCTGTACGGGATGGGGACTCCCAGCAGTAGAGCCAGGGTGGGAACCAGGTCAGTCTGGGGCACCACGTCTGGTTCAATCTACAAGTGGAAGGAAGCATTAGACTGCGGCACCAATTAGCATTTGTGAAGTTCTGATATGACATCATAGATTGAGAACAGGGACTTCAGATGCAATTTAGAGAACTAATAAAAACAAGGCTACCGAGTCCAGTGTGTAATAAGTGAAGGTGCTCTGAGGCTGGAGGGTTATTAAAATTAAAAGGCGTGTAATCTGTTAGGGTTGAGGAGACCGACATACATAACATAATTGAAAAACACTTTCAATTAGTCACACTCTTACTTATACGAAGGGAACGACATTACTCGTCATAGCAACCAGCACAGATAGACCTCCCCCAGGCAAAGAGGGTAGCAGCTAAGCTGCAAGCAGGTTCCAGTACTTTGACTCCAGCAAATGCCATTTTCCAACAAAGTATTTTGTGCGATTCAATTCAAGACTCCACTTGTGGAAATTAGCGGGACTTTCGTTACTTCAGAGCGAGCTGCACTTTTATTCCTGATTAGACAGAGACCGACTGCCAGCATCATTTTAGAGCATTCAGATAAAACACACACACACACACACACAAACACACACACGTTTGAGCTGGTAAACTTCGGAGGCTTGTGTATTTCATTTTGTATGGTGATTTTTAGTGCACACTCATCACATCTGGCCAATTTGGGCTTTTAGACAACACATTTACTTTCTTTGAGCTAATTTTTTTGGGGGGGGGGGGTCTTTTCACCCCTTTCTTCTGCCCTATAGCCAAATAACTGGTGACCCCATGCTTCCTACTGATGGTGGGGTCAAATGGTTTCACACTCTTTTGCACATACACTCACTGGCCACTTTATTAGGTACACCTGTTCAATTGCTTGTTAATACAAATAGCTAATAAGCCAATCACACGGCAGCAGCTCACGAAGCTCAAATCATCTAAAAGTGGTTTCTTGAACGCGACACTGAGTTCTCTCTACTTCAGTGGCCTCCACAGTCACCAGGTCGCAATCCAATAGAGCACCTTTGGGACGTGGTGGAACCGGAGATTCACATTGTGGATGTGCAGCCGACAAATCTGCAGAAACTGTGTGAAGCCATCATTTCAACATGGACCAAAATGTCTGAGGAATGTTTCCAACAACTCGTAAGAATTAAGGCAGATGTGAAGGCAAAGGGGGTCCAACCCAGTACCAGTAAGGTGTACCGAATAAAGTAGCATGTGAGTGTATTCTGTCACCCAGATTTGCTCTCAGGTGATGAAATTTGGCACCGACTGATTTAATGTGAATTAGTACTTGATAAGTCTGCAACTTAACTTGTGCACTATATTTCTGCAGTTTTTTTTAATTTGTCAAATTCATTTGATGTCAGACTGAAAAGCCTGAAGCTCTAGCAGCTAAGAAGAGTCATCTAAGGTTGCTGCAGGCTTTTCCACGCTAAAACTTACAGAATACCAAACAAAGGCCTTCTACACACTAATTAGCTGACAAGTGAGTCAAGGGTTCGTTCTCATGACCACTGCAGCGACATCTCTTTTAAAAGCAGGCAGTTGCGCCACAGACCTGTGATGGGGGCCCAGGAAAGAGAGGGGAGGGGCTGTAGAGGAAGATGGCAGCATCTGTCTCCTTCTGACTCTCTCCACCGTGATCCCCAGTGTCAGTCATCCCGTGATCTCCCATCACCACCAGGAGCGTGTCGTTCTGTAGACGGTCGATCACAGACCTGGAGGAGGAGGAGGAGGATGAAGATGAGCCCTCCCTGTTCTTCATGACAGCCAGGGGTCAGCGTCCTATTATAACGAGTTACTGACTGGTAGGTGTACCAAGACATCACATGATTAGGACTGCAGCAGGGGATGCTGGGAAAACACTTGAAGCAGGTGCACTGTTGTCTGACCTGATGACTCCATCCATCTGGGTGAGCTTGTCAGCCATCGCCGGGTGGTCCGGGCCGAACCTGTGACCACAGTGATCCACCCCGAGGAAATGCGCGACCAGGACATCCCAGTCATCACTCACCACTGTCAGAAACCAACAACAAGTGACAGGCGGAGAGATATGAAGAGCAGGTATACGATTCAAGCCTGATTGGAGGAGAACTGGACAGGACTGCTTAACACCGATGAAATAGGCAGAAAATGAGTCGTATTCAACAACTTGAACTGGATGTGTTTGGTAGAAGTATCAGAAACGCCGCAGATACCATCACATACGGTGTCTGATACTGCAGGTACAGTATGTGAGTCTTACTACACCAATAAATCATGGAGAACTAATCAGCCTGTAAATGAGACGGTACCACCTCTGAGCTTTCTGGAGGGACAAATGCTACCGAAGCATCTCTCGCCTTGTTTTTTATGATAGAACTGATAAAGGCTTTGGCTACAAACCTGGGACACAGGAGGACTGAAACAACCTCAACAGCCTATAAGGAACTCATGCTTATGATTAATCTCACGACAGTGCCAGTCAATACATCATGGTGGTTACATCATGTATGAACATGGTAAACCAGAAGCACACGTGAAAAAACATACTGGTTGTGTAGAGGTGCTGGAGGATCCCGTTGTCCACAGTGTGCAGGTCCTTGACGTTAAAAGAAGGGAAGGGCAACGAACGGTAGAATTTCTTCGGAAAAAGACTCTCCCAAGTGTCATCGCCCATGAACACCACCCGTTTGCCTGAGATGGGACACACAGATTGAAAGTGAACAAAGTCAAACCAACGTTCCCTTGCAGTAATCAATCCAGGAGTCAACCTCTTGCCGTCCCCTGGAATAACAACATGTAACAATTGTGACGTGACCCCATAGTTTCTGGAATCCTGTTCTGAAGCCTCCTATTTGGGCAGCTCATCACCTTTTTGTTTTTTGGCAACAGGAGGAGGCCATAGTTGGATGAGAGGGCGGAGCTATGGTGAAGCACCTAACCTGATCCGGCTAACTCTGTTACCATGACCAGAAGTATACCATGATTTATTCTCTCTGTTACTCTAAATGAGACTTTAATCAACAAAATGAACAGTCAGGCTTTTTTTCCCCCCCTTCTACAACCAAAGGAGTCGCCCCCTTCTGGCCATTAATAATAATGCAGTCAGGAACTCATTGGCTTTACTTTTCAAGCCACAATGTTGCATCCACCACTACAGTCAATGGAATGAAAAATGTCTTTAACTCTTTCAGTTCAGAGCTTTCAGATCCTTGGTCACATTGTTCACCTTTACAAAAAACATCTACCAAAAAGGTTTTGTTTTAAAATTTCTTTATAATTTATATTCAACTTTTAGTGGCATCACTACATCAACAAGCTTAGATTATACACATATGTATACTAACACACACATATATATATATATATGGATTCTTTTCCTACTATTTCCTATTATTTCTATTTCCCTGCTATTTATGCAGGCCTGTGTAATTACTCACCTACTTGGCCAAGCTGGTGGATGAGGTTGTCCTCCAAGATGGCACTGGATGCAAAGTTATTCCCCACATCCACAAATGTGGGCAAAGACCCAGTGGTGAAGCCCTTGATCCTCTGCATGGTGGTCGTGGGCGGGTCAGCACGGAAGGGGTACAGGCGGCTGTGGGAAGGCCTGGATGAGGCCGTTTCCTCCAGCACAGGCAATTTGTTCTCATAAGAACGAGGGGTCGTATTGTTGGGGTCAAACCTGGCGAAATCTATCTTCAGGGCGTCGATGATGAGGAGCACAGCCCTGCGGAAACGCGGCCGGACGCCACAGAAGTCCCCCGGCTCCTGCCCGGGCTCCAACACGTCCCCGCAGGTGCTGGTCCGGTTCACCTCCAGCCTCACCAGCAGGAATCCGCCCACGAACAAGTAGATGCCCACGAAATAGACCGCGCACACCCAGAGGAGCAGGGACAGCACCGGCAGCCCCTTCATCCTGCACACCGGGACAGGTGCGTCAAGGTAGAAAGTCACAGGAACAGGTTGACACCTTCTCCACGAGTTGCTAATGTCTGTAACTTTACACCTCAAGACCCATGGAAATCAATAAACTCGGTACACGATGTGCGGGTAATTTTTGCTAGCTTACATTAATGAGGAGAAAGTTAGCGCTGTTAGCCGCGGCTAGCTCGCCTCGCGCTTTACTGACCTTGTAGCCGTCGGGTTGTCGTCCTCTCTCGGCTGGGGGGCGGACGTTACTGTGCTCGGGTCGCCCACTCAGCCGCACAGGTGTCTCAGGTAAACAGAGCACGACGGAACACCACGCTCACCTTCATTGGGATTCCGGTACAGCGAGACCAGACGGCCGGTGACGGATAGGAACTCAAGCGTGCTTGGAACACAGCGGAAATGCAAAGCGGACGTTCTTCTCTGTGACACCGATGAGATGTAGATTTTCAACCTCAAATCAGACTTTAAGGCGAAGATATTTCAGTTACTAGCAGGTAGGTTGGTAGGTAAATAAATAAATATCGCACATTTTAATTTGGAGTATCCAGGCAAACAATGAAACCATGGAGAGAGATTCAAGAAACCAGTTAATAAGAGTGGACAAGAGAACTAGTGACAAATATCCAATCAAAACAAATGTACTTAACATTTCATATTTTTGACGTCAGAATTGTATCATCTTGTGCTAAACTCTATGAAAAAATGTATCAAGGATTGGTAGTTTTAATGTAATTCCGTCAGAATTTGAATTAGTAGCAAGATGTTAGGGTAGCTACATGCCTGTAAGGCAGGGTAGAGGGAAAATAACCTTTTTGATTTATGTCGGTTCTCTGTGAAAATCTTGTAGAAAGAGCAGCTTTCTTCAGATGAAGGAATTAAACCAATATTGAATCACTTCCATTATGGTGAAATAAATAAAATCACTTTTATGAAATTGAATGGATCAAACTGGCATTCTAGCATTTTCATATTGTGGCAAATATTAAAATTATTCATACAGAGCCACAGTTTGTCACCATCACTGCTGAGTCTGCAGAGCTAAAATGTTGGCGAACTTTGACATACCTTTTTCCCCCTCTTATTTCCACTCCATCAACAGTCTAAATTCCCCATTAGTTTCTATTGTTCCTTTGTAAGCTTGATTTTACACAAACTTTGCACTTAATACCATACTGCATCATACACTGATTTATCGTTTGACTTCACAAGTCTAACGTACCAGCTACTCAGATGTACCAGTTGCGTTTGTTATTGTTTTCCTAAAGAAAATCAGTGGAACAGGTATGAAAAAAGAGCAAAAAAATTCTCTCTGGAATTTAATAAATACATCCTGTAAGACATGAGAGGTGAGTACAAACATGAAAGAGGCACAGTGACTGCATACTAGCTGCTATTGAGAAGGAACTATCCTGAATGACACAGAACTTCCGCTAAACTTAAATATTTCAAAACTTCTACTGGTTTTGTCTGTCTGTCCTTCTGGGACATCCACAAAAGTCCCCGGTCCCGTCGATGCTGAAAGAGGTTGCAAGATTTGTCTCTGATTTCTGCGAACAAGTCAAATGACACCACGTTGTCTCGCTGAGGGATGAACCTGCACAGGCTGAAAGCAAGTAGAGTTCTCAGTCTCAACCTGAGCCCGACCCCAACAAAGCCCAACGACCGGCCAGGTACGAGTAAACGATTTGGGTTAATTGGTCAGGCTGCACCAAATTTAAATGAATTAAAAGATCAGAAGAGGGTGACATGATGAAGGTGACGGTAAAGAACAAGGTTATGGTTGATTTTTTTTTTAACCTATTTTGAATCAAGAATTCGAGTTCAAGCAAAAGTGTTGCCTGCGGTGTGATTGACAAAAGGGAATGAAGCAAGACTTAATGAAAGCTGGGCGTCATGGCTCAGGGGTGGAGTGGCCGTCTAGCAACCAAAGGGTCGCTGGTTCCATCCTCGACCCCGGTGACCATGTCAAAGTGTCCTTGAGCAAGATACTGAACCCATAATTGCTCCTGATGAGTAGGTTGGCGCCTTGCATGGCAGCCTCCACCATCAGTGTGTGAGTGTGTGTGTGTGAACGGGTGAATGAGACGACACTGTAAAGCGCTTTGAGTACCGCTAAGGTAGAAAAGAGCTGTATAAAATTGAGTCCATTCAAAAATTAGAAAGGTGCAGCCAGTCAGTTTTATTTCCGATGTTTTATCTGAAGTGTTTTTTAATGTAACTTTTAGTTCATTCTATTTCTCTCTATCCATTGTTCAAGACTGAAGGCTGTGTATTTTTTTTCACTCTTTTGGATAAAGTGCTCAAGTTGAAGTACATTCTGCTCTGTGTGAGAGAGATAAATGATACAAAGAAAGTTCAAATTAAGCAAGAGCACACAAACTCCACAACAATAAAATTCTGAATTCCACTCCAGTCGGGCTGAGACTCGTTATTCTAAGTGATCTCAGGCGGGCGGGTTTGGTCTAAATTTCCAGGCTTGTTGAGAAATCTATTTTAAGAACTTGTCTCAGATTTCAGTAAACACGTCAAACGAAAGCACATCTCTCTCTTACACAGGTGGGATGAACCTGCAGGGCCTGACGCCAGGTGGAGCCACCTCCTGAAAGGTAGTCCGAGAAGGAAACACAATGCAATCGAATGTTGAACTTTGAACCGCAGCAGTTCTTTTCAAACCCTACACGCAGGGCTTATTAGCATCCATCAGCTGCAGGGGCTGATAAATCTACCATTTATTTCATTTTTCTACCTGCAAAAGTCACTTCTATCAGAGAAGTTTACAATTAAATTTCCCAAACATAAACAACAGTGAAGCGTATAAATCTGCTAACAGAAACTGCAGCTTGCTGGGAAGTGGAAGGAGAAATACCCCAAGAGTCTGTCAGTCGGTAGCGGTTCCTTCTGTCCAGCCAGTAGTACACAACATTGCCTTGAATACCCGCTATTAAGAATATGAAGTGCTTCATCTGTGTTATCAAATGGTTGAGTTTATTCACTTCATCCTCGGTTATTGAGATGACGTCAACTGGCTCTCGAGGTCTGCGTTCTTCGGCTCCCCCTCCTCTGGTGGTTCCTTTGTAGTTGTCTTTGCTAGCGTGCTGTAGATGGTCATAGCCTGAGGGCGGAAAACACCAGGACCTTATTATGGTCGGAGGCAACAGAGACTACAAGTCTGTAATATCAATACAATGAGAGTACCACAGGAGTACCGCATTTCTGGAGGCCAATCGAAACGTTAGCATCATCATGAGTTCCCTCCATCAAAAGCCGGTGGGATTGTTGCGCTGCATTCTGGATTATTTGACAAATAAACCTGGCTGTAAGGCTTAAATATTTAGTCCATCTTCACTAAAAAAGGATTTTTGCTGCGTGAAGACAACCACTAGAACTACAAAGCTAAACTAACTTTAGTAAATGAAAAAACTACACTGCAGACACATGACATCAGTGTCACCACGGCCAGCTTAGCGCTTTTTCTGTTTCCAGCCTGACGATGTCAAATGTCAGTCACTACTTCTGTAGTAAGCCACTTGTTAGCAGCCACCATCTTAAGACAGAAACTCTTCTAAATTCCCTTGTGGTATGGATTTACTGTCACAGAACAAAACCTTGTAATATCCTGAACGTGATTTGACCAGAGACCTTATTTTAGGCTAAACAGACCCACTGACTTCAAGATGAAGGAACCTAACGTTCAACGATGCTGGCTTGTTTCTGGGTTTTAGGACTCATTCACATCCAACTCTATCAGCACAAATACTGTCCAGCTCCGGTCCTAACGAAGCTCTAAACGTGCTGGTGGGACCGACCTGTCAAACCTCCTTCTTACTGACACAGAGCAAACACACGGGGCATAATTATCACCAAGTTCTATGATATATTCCTGTTATTGGTCCAGTATCTTGTAGATGAGAGAAGAATGGAAAATTTAAAAAAAAGAAAAAGAAAATTTAGACTTAATTGACAGCGAATGCTGTATATTGCAAATTTTCAAACATCATTTGGCAAACAATAACGTGTCTTAATTACTATGCAGTATTTGAAGACAAATCGTTAGCTTTAGCACCAGGTAAAGACGGAAAGTGTGTTGGCTGGCTACCTTGCAATGTTTCTTAACTGAAAGGGTTATATTGACGTAAGAAGTTACATAACCAACAAGTGTTGTGAAATAACATGAATACAATTAATGTTAGCAGGTTTAAGAATTACTGGGAGGGTGGCAAAAGCACCAGGAGAGACATTTTTGTTTATTAGCAGGCTAGCACTTTAGCTTCACTGAAAAGGTAATGTTGAATTATGAAATTACCTCTATGTGGAAGTAACACATAAATCAGCAAGCAATTTAGCCTGACTCAAAAGAAAAATTGTAGCTTGAAAAGTCAACTTTATGTGTTGCAAATACATGTTGGGAAGAGACCTTATTACAACACATTAAAACAAGATATATGTAGCTTATACATGCTAATGTATTCACAACACTCCTCTTAGGTCATGCTAGGGGCTTCTCTGTGGCTTTAGCCGGGTGCTAGTTGTAAAACATGCACATATACACACCTGTGTCACCATCCCAGTAACATCACCAGTATTGGACGGCAGAAGAATAGTGTTGGACTCTTTGGCGAGGTTGGAGAATGCGGACACATACTGCTCGGCCACACTCAGCGACGCTGCTGCATTTCCGTTCTGTCCGATACACAAAGCATTAGCAAAGAATACGCACAAACTCACTTAAGACTGTTCACACTCAGAACCGCTGTTTACCTGCTCAGTCAGCGCAACAGACAGCAAGCGGATGGCCTTGGCTTTTGCCTCAGCTTTGGCTAAGACTGCCTGGGCTTCACCTGGTGGGGAAATGCTAATCAATATCTCATCTGGCAGGTATAATCGTAGAGATTCATTCTCCTACTGAGAGCAGTAGATGTCGGACGCCACCAGATACTACACTAAAACCAAAATGAAAGCAATGAATTTGGTCTTCACATGCACCCACCGGCAGCCTTATTGATCTGCTCTGCTTTTTGACCCTCCGAGGCCAGGATCTGAGCTTGTTTACGACCCTCGGCCACATTAATGGCTGCCTCACGCGTCCCTTCAGACTCCAGCACCGTGGCTCTCTTCTTACGTTCAGCCTCCACCTACGCGGGGCAGTAAAACACTGTGTTGAAGCATTTTCTACAAAACCTGGTATCTTAATAATGAAATGGAATAAGTTGATGAGATGCATAATCAATATCTTTTTGAAAAATATGACCCGATCACAGTTGGAAAAGTTAAGTTGTCTTTGCCGGTTCATAATTCATCCATCTGGTGACAGGTAGGTAAGGAAGTGGCCTCCACCCATGAGTCTTCTGATGCAGACTTGTGAGGGGATCATGGGGGAGAAACAAGATTTTGGGACAGGATCTTTGTCTTGTTTAGCCATTTAAGCAATGAATTACTTCCTCACATGTAACTCAAAGTCTCCTCATCGCAGGTGGAGGTAATACTACTTCCTGGCGGGAACATTGCCCTAATAGTTTCAGAGAGTGTGTTTCAACCCTGCTGTTATCCAGATGGCCAGCTGTTAGCATCCACTGTCAAGGATTCATTTACTTCGATTGTAGAGCAGCAGAAAAATTGCCCTTTGTTGTTTTTCTATGTTTTTAAATTGACATCATTATTATTATTATTTTAAACCTCCATGATGACCCACCTGCATCTGCATGGATTCCTTCACACGAGGTGGGACGTGTATGTCTTTGATCTCGTAACGGAGGCAACGGATTCCCCACTCGTCCGAGGCTTGGTTGATGGAGTGGACGATGTTGGAATTCAGGGATTCCCTTTCCTGTAAATCGATCAATCAATCATTCACAGATGCTTACGTCACAGTTCACTACATGAAGACGAAACACAGACCATCTTTAACCGCAGCGTATCCACTACTACGCCACACTGAATGACCACCTTCCAACTAAGTTTCTTTACACATGGCTAATAAAAAAAAGAAGATGCGACTCTGTTCACGTGTTAGTGAACGCTCCATAAAACTGGACTTGCATCAGTGTATCCCAAACACCAAATTCCAAAAATAACTTTGGAATATGCTGTTGCCATAACCCTTATCTAATCTGGAACATTGTCATTTTCTAGAACACTAGCGTGTATGTAAAGGAAGCGGAATGTTGTTACCCTGAACACTTTATCCAGGGTGAGTTTGCCCAGTTCTGAACGCATGGTGGTCTGTGCCAGCTGCGTGACGGCATATTCTGGATCCTCAACACCGTAACTGGCCTGGGAACAGATAAGAGATTATTGACGGATGGTAATGTTTTATTTAAGCTTGAAATCACAGCACAGACAATCCTTTGACTACAGACAGCCTACCTTGAAAGGGTCAAGGATCCTCAGATAAAGCACTCCGTCGATCTGGAGAGTTACATTGTCTATAAAAACAAGGAAACGGAATCAGACCACACAGGCTGAGGTGTGTGTTCATCAGGACGGATCCAGAGGAGAAACAAACTCACCTAAAGTCACTGCAGACTGCTCAGGGACGTCAATGACGATCTCTTTGAGGCTTTGCACATAGCGGATTCGGTCCAGTAGCGGGATGAGAAAGTTTAAACCCTAAAACAAGGACAAGGAGTCATTGGATATCTGCTGCATGTGTTTGGCTCAAGAAGTGAGCGCTTAAGCAAATGTCTCCAAATGTGAACTGCACCGGCTCTAAGATGCGGTGGAAACGACCCATCCTCTCCACCACCCAGGCCTCCTGCTGGGGTACGAACAGCACCACCGTGTTCATGGGCAGACTGGACACCCATCGCTGGTGGTCTGGCCTCACCACCCTGGTAGCAACAGCTCGCTGGGACTGCTGTGCATGCACGAGCGCACGCACATACACACACACACACACAATTACATAATCATGCAATCATTTCACAGAATTAATCTCAAGATCAGTTTTTAAATTATGTCTCAAAAATGTCCGACAACAGTAGCCACGTTTACATGCAGACCTTTTCTTCATTCCGATTGAAATTATTCCGATTGATGAGTTCGGGTCAACTGTTTACATGTGACGTGATCTATTCCAATCTGGTGTTTACATGTGCCACTTCATTTAATCGGAACCGCCGTTTTACGGCTGTGTGTCACGTGCAGAGTGATGTAAACATCACGTGACTGAACTTCGGTCAATGCCGGCTTCGTTGAGTTTTTCGTGGGCTTTTTAGAACATTTCAGAATTTCTTGTTTTCCTACGGTTTAAGCCTGCGATAATGTTAAGGTCTTTGAGAGTTTGTATTAAAAATAAACTCTCCGCCGCAGACCACTTCTGCATGCACTGCTGCTTGGAAGCCGCCATTTTTATCAAGTGAGGAAATGTCAGTGCGCATTTACGTCAAGACAGAGCATGCACAGAGAGAACACAGCCTGACAGCATTCCGTTTCACCGTTTACATGATAAGACTTTACATCTGATCGGTTTGGGAAAAGGAATATTCTACCCCTGTGAAAATGAATGAAATTCCATTTGGTTTAGGCCTCTTTATTCGGATTGAGGTGTTTACATGGAACATTTTTATTCTGTTTGGGCTTCTAATCTGATTCTAACTGGAACATTGGGCTCCATGTAAACCCAGCTACTGCAAAGCATTCCTTTTATCTATTAAGTTAGAAAAAGTTGAAAGGTTTTTGAAATGAAAACTGAAAAAAAAAAAACGACGGTAAATTATCTTTGACCTGCATTACACCATCAACAACACATAACTTGTTTTCCAACAAAAAAAAATGTATTGAATTTTCAAAATAAATACATACCACTAATTTTGGTTTCCTGCTTTTATTATCTCAACACTTAACTGATGTCTTCCGTCCTTCAACATCATTCAAGTGTCATTCAGCCCGCCACTGACTTCAGAATGCAGCTTTGTGTTGTCTTGTTCAGACAAGTGTGTTCCAGTTCCTACATCTTACCAACAGCATGTGGTGCTCAATAAAATACACGCTTATGAACTGAGGTTGTGTGTCACGATGACACTTTAACAACTTTAGGGGGCAAAATGCAAGAATATTAACTACTAGCATAGAAACACGGATGTACATTTCAGTTCTCTGAAACCTTATAATATGTCCTACTTTGGGACCGGCTGTCAATCAATGTGTGTGTCTGTCCATGCACACGTGTAAATGAATCCTTTCATCGCTCTGATTTACTTCCCTGTTGCGTGTTACTGATGCCCGCGTGTTGAGAGATGTCACCATTTGGGAGTAAAAGTGAACTTAACCGCGTTCAAATCATTAAGTACTGATATTCTGATGGTCAAAGGCGCTATAAAACATCATCTACACGGCACCGAAGCCTACAACCCAGAGCCGTTAAACTGCTCCGCTCCAACCGTCCGGACTGACGGCCGGGCTCCAGCGACCCGAGACTCGCTGCAAAGACGGAAAAAGACGCGATGAGACGGGCTTGTACCTGCACCACAGCCCCGCCGGTCCGACACAGCGAACGTAGCATCCTTCAAGTGGAATAAAGCGATTGTATTACGCGGATTCACGTCCGTACACTGGACTCCATCCACAAAATACCCAGTACTCGTGCGTGACCCTTGTCGATCAGGAAATGAACGTTACATCATTGGTGCAACGCTGGAAAACCTCCGTCAGTGAGGGAAATGAGGAACCAGGTGCCTACAGTTCCGCTGATGTTTCTCCTTGTTTTTCCCTCCAAATCTTTATTTCAGAATGTAACTTTTTTAAAAGTCAAAAGAAATAGTAGATTTACCATGAAAGATAACCGATCAATCATAATAATAGCAATAAACAAAAAAAGACCAAAATGTAAATATTTGATGTATTATTTTGGAGTAACAGAAATTCAGACAATTGCTCTATTTGTTATATTTGTATAACTTTAATGAATCCAGTTACAGAGAATTATTTTAAGAAGACAGAAAATATCTAGGAAATGTCAACAGGTAATTGCATTAAAATTAAAATTCAAACTTCTTCAGCTACATGATGAAACCAGATGAATCATTATAATTTTGAGCTGGAATGATGAAATTATTATTCATGATCCAGTTATATAAATCCTTCCGAAACGGTTCATTTCGTCTTCTGTAGACTTTGGCTGCTGCTACTATAATAGAATAATAATCATTCACCATTATCATAATCATCGTCATTTAGCCTAATGATATTTGCACAATATTTTCCCACTGAATGTTTGTTTTTGCTTGGTTTTTGGGGAAAAAATAATGTCAGCATTATCCAATGCAATAGCACAATTCATACACAGCAGGGTGCTATTTGTTTCACTTTTCAATTTGCTGCTGCTCCAAGAAGTACATTTTAACATTAACATGTATCGTCACTGTTCCAAAGTCAGATGTAAACTGGATGCATGGAGTGGGAGCTTGGGTTCGTCCAGCAGATATTCAGAAGCCTCATCAGATGGTAGTGATGAGCAGAAGGGAATCAGGGAGGAATTAGGTTGTTCAGCAGAAATGGAACATATCTTATCTTGCCTGCAAAATGATTGTCAATGATTAGTTGCAGATAATACAACCATTAGAGTTGTGAAAACCTGGAATGCAAACAATGAATGCCAATATGTCTTCCCTGATTTGTTTTCCCTAAAACACATATTTCAGACTAAATATTTAAAAGAAATGTGAAAGATCCACGCACACATAGTCAGAAATCATTTTTAGTCTTGCTTTTTTCTTCTTCTCAACTTTTACTGACTCGTTTAATAATAATTGTCATGATATACTGTATGTATAGAGAAATAGTGAATGAGTACAGCATGTTGGCTCTAACAGGAAAACCCCTTTGCAGTCCCTTCAGCCTATTTTTGGAATATCTTCTTATTTTTCACTTTGTCTTTTTAAAACAAAAAGGGAAAATGGGATTCACACCTAAAATCATTTGTCTTATATTTTAATTTGACATACTGTGTCAAAATAACTTGTACTATGGTTTGATCATAATGTCTCCTACTCCTTATGGCATTCAGTCAATCAGTCAATAAACTGATCTGCATTTATGCAAATACATACACACCTACACAATTATATAAATGTCCACAAAATGTTTCAGCTGGAACTGGAAGGCAGTGAATCGTATTTCTTTAAAGATTTCTTGAATACAAACTGCATACATTGTTTTTTGTTCGTTTGTAGTTTGTCTGGACTCGAAATATACGTTTTAAACCATTCCTGAAGGATTTAAACAGAGGTGAGACTTAATAAATTAAGATTTATGAATTTTTATACTGTAAGGTTTTGTTTTCATAGGATAGAATTAAAGCCGTCTTATCAAGTATAATGCGCTTGATCATCAGTGTCTCGAAACTATCCTAATTTTTCTCCCAGAATTACATGTACCTGCAATCGTAAAACAAACGTTTTACGGTTTTATTTGTATTAAAAGATTTGTGTGCGTCACCTGTTATGTTTCTCTCGCCTTCCAACAATCCCTATCAACGATTGGTCGGGTTTACTGACATGGCTCCGCCCCCCAGAGCCGCCATGCGTTCCCATTGGACGTCCCGGACGCCAGTAACAGGTGCCCGGGCCCCGCCTCTTCTCTCCCTCAGGTTGTCGGTCGCCTGAAAACCTGTGATGAGAGTTGCAATAATGGCGTGTCTGTGGAGGGGGCCGCTGCTGTTCTCTGCCCCGCTTCAGCATCAGAAAACTACCTATAATCACCGACGAGGGGTTTCAACGCCATTTTTAAAGTAGGAAATTCAACTTTTACAGACGTTAAAATGTTGTCGCGCGGTGGAAATCTCTGCTGAGGGTCAGCTCCGCAAACTGAGAGAAACTAAACTGCTGGAAGCACTTTGTCATGTCGCTTCTTTGCGTCAGAGGTAAGTTTTGTATTTTCTGTTTTTCTTTATTTACTTATTAACGATGATGAATAATAGTTTGACACTGGTTTATTGGATTTAATCTCATAAAGTCAATGTAATCTCACAAAAAGGTTGTCCCTCGGGAGGCATCCCCCCTTCGGGGAGGAATTTCACCAGCCTGCACTCTGGTCCTGAGACTGTTCACGTTTTATTTTATGAATCACACAGACTTCTTGAAAAGAATGGAAACGCTATTTTTGATTTATCTTCCTCTTAACCATATTAGTAAATATTTTTAAGCTCTGGTCCCCCCTCTGTGGTTGACGCACCACTGCCATATGGTGCATGTTAACCCTGAAATCTGAACAAACCGCTGGCCTAATCTGGAGTTACTATCATACTGACGTAGAAATATTCATAAAATTAAAGAGTTACTGAATATCTTCTATTTAACTACCGCTATCGGTCCCAAAACTGGTTTATGGGCCCCTCTGGTCCTTCTCAGTGGATGACTACTTGGAAAAATTGTTGTGTATGTAGGACATATGGTACTTCATATTGTACTGAATCATTTAGTAGATTTACTCATAACATGAGACCATAACAAGTTGTGATAAAATCATTAAAATCATGACTCTAATAAAATAAACTAGTATGAAGTATTTTTATGTACATGGACACATTTCAAGACTAAAATGATGCGTGCGCACATGCATCCTTTACATCAGCAAAGCCCATTATGCAATACCAAAATTTGACCAATGCTCATCACTGTGCTTCAGCGCTCCAACGAGCTCAAAGCAGCGCCGCACAGTTCCCATCTGGTTCTGGTTTTATGGGCTTTTACGTGTCTCCGAAACACCCCTGGTCCTCTTTCCTTTGATTCATAGGAGCATATTTGTTTATGCATGGCAGTAACAAAAACTCGTTCACAAAACTCCGCCTGCAGGAAACGGCTGCTGTTCTCTGAGCACGTATGTTCACCGAAGAGAACCTCAAGGCCCTGGTGCAGCTACTAAAGCTGCAAACAGTGATGAACGGTCCTCTCACACACACATTCTCAAGGGGCGAATACACACAAAAATTGTTCTGAAGTACTTTATGAGCAAGCGCTGCATGGAGGATGCCATACAAATAAAGTTAATTATCTTATTACTGGTCAAATCATATCGTGAGGGAGGAAACGCTGGCGAGTCTGAGCTTCGATTCCAACCAGGGATGCAGGAAAGCTTTTGTTGATTTCTGATATGCTGATATTTTACACATTTTTTTGCTGTTAGCTGACATTTTCTGTTTTTAAAAAACAAGTTTTTATTATCTTCCCATCTTGAATATCCTTAAAAATCATAACATTTGTAAAAGCGTATAATTCATATATTTACTCTGTATTTGCTTCATGATTGATGATGACCAAAGAAGAAGGGACTTGAGCAACACTGCCCATCGGAAACTGATATATTAAACAAATGTACACGCTGATATTATCCTGCATCCACAATTGGAAATGTCACCCTTCACAAGGCTGTTGTAGCTTTTTGTGCTTCTCGTGAGTGATTTAACAGGGAACTTTTTAATTTGATTTGGGGCTGAAGAAAACAGCAACCATATTCCATATCCTCCAGCTTGCTGGTCTGTTCAAATATCTTTTAGATCCCTTCACTCGCACCTGTTGACACAGTCGAGCAAACACCTTCTGTCACGTCAAGTTTCTGGGATAAATTCATCCTAAAATGATCCCAGTCATTCTCTCTTTTCACTCTGAAAACCTCAGTATTTATCTGAACTATTGGAAAGTAAGAAACTCCTCATCAGTAAGCTACTGTAAAGGGGGGCGGGGGCGGGGCGGGGGGGGGGTGATTTCAGGTTCAATAAAAGCTGTGAGGTGTCATGCAGCCCACTGATAAGAGAGAGAGGTTGTGGTGGTTTGTGTGATTAGCTGATGTTGTGACTCATCTCTCCCCCCGATAACACAGCTTGACAATGTTTCTTATTTATTGCTATTGAAGATGCTTCATCTCCATGGCGATGACTTTACATAACAGTGAAGTGGTTGTCTTCACATGTGAGGGGGTGAGGGGGTGGGGGGGTGGACTCCCGCTGGCAGTCAGGGCAAGGCAGAGTGGCTCACATGTACCCCGTCATGCTGCAGATGTGCACATGATGTTTCAGTCATGCGAGTGCTTGAGTGACAGAACATGTGGTGAAGTGTCCAGACTTGGCGGGGGGGGGGGGTGTCAGTTTTCCTTTTCTCTCCATCCTTCTTGGGGTCATGCTTTGTCTTGAGGGAGGACACCTGACAGACAAAAATCTGGTCAGATTCTCTCCATCAGTGGGTTGCACCTGAAGCTCGACCTCAGGAAAAAGTTGACAACTTCTTCCCTTCAGGGGGTTGGACAAGCTGAGATAGTTGACATGTAGGCTGAAGTCACAACTTAAATCTGATATCTAGAATTTAGTAGGTGTGAAGTCTCCCATTGGTTTTTGAAAGGGGGTAAAATGGAGAATGTGGGCCCCCGATGGACAATTGGGACGTGAGGGGGCATTGCAGGGAGCAATGGAAGGAGGTGTCCTGGTCTGATGAATCTCGCTTTGACATCATGTGGATGGTCGGGTGAGTGGGCGTGGCTTACGAGGGAAGTGATGCGGGCACAGTGTAATGCTTGGGTCACTGTTCTGGTGGGAATTCTTGGGTCCTGCCTTTCACGTGGATGTCACATTGACACGGACCACCCCGCAACTTACAGCACTTAAAGGATCTGCCGCTCTAATGTCCTGGAGCCAGACACCACAGCACTCCTTCAGAGGTCTGGTGGAGTCCAAGCCTCCATGAGTCGGCTGTTTTGACGGTGGAAGGGGACCTACACAGTATTAGGCAGAGGGTTCTAATGTTATGGCTGCTCAGTGTCGTGGCCGTTATGTCGCCCTCATTTGTAGATTGACCAACCACCAGTGACCTATATGTTAACCACTCTGTTATTTTGGAGTCGTGGCATTTGCGGTGGTCACCCAATCACACCTGTTACTTTTAACACACAACTGTGGATATATTTATTTAATCTGTATTATTGTCTTCCTCCCGCTGCAAACAACTCTTCCAGTTATTTATTTGGCCACAACACTGATTCTGTATCACCACGCTGTTTGTTCTCTTCACAATTTTCCTCCAAACCTGACCCGGTCTTCATGAGTTCTGATGACCCCGATTGGCCGCCCACACAGGGCGCGGGTCTGCTCATCGTTTTCTACCTCTTAACAGCAGGTTTTATTTGCTGCTGCTGCTGCTGCTGGAGTTCTTTCTCACGGGGAACCGTTGGGTCTCTGAGTGTTCTAGACCTACTGAGCTGGTAAACTCCTGTTGTGACACGGTGCTGTACAAATAGAATTGATGTTTTTTCCTTTTTAATCCATCTTTATGCAGTATTAACAGTGTGTTTCTGCCACAATATTTGGGGTGCTTTTCTACCTAGGAGCACCTACCTGAGGCTAGCGGGTTATAAAGCTGGTGAGAATTTACACCTCACAACAACAAAAACAACTACGGTGGTAATTTGAAACTCTCTTCCATCAGAGGCCTTTCAAAACAGTTACCATTTTGAAATAGGAGCGAGGGAGTTGGATTATATGACATGCATACATAAGGTCCTCATTTTAGCCTTCCATTTTGCTAAGTGATGTCCTGGCCTGACGTGAGACAGATGATATTTACTTTAAGTGGCAGCATAGTTATGGAACTAACTTATCTTTTCATCTAAAAGTTCTGGTCGTTCAGGGGTCACGCACCAGGTTTCTGCTGACCACATCCAGGCGAGACTGTTCCCACTTTAACTAGCTGGTGGTTGTAGCCTCATATTTACCAGAGGGATCTTCTTATCTAAGTGGAAGAAGCATTTGGCCCTGATTGTCAGGCTGTCTGATAGACCGGTGCTGCTGGATTCATTCTTTGCTTCCAGTGTTGCTGCATTTGTCTTATTGCCAGCTGACCAGTGTCCACACAGGATGCTGAGCTTGTTTCATGCATCATCACACCTTTTCTGTGTTGGTTCTTCTGTTGACACATGGTCAAATTAACTGTTGAGAACAGTGATGCAGCAGTTCTTTGTCACGCATGTGCACGCGCGCACACACACACACACACATATATGCACACAGACTCTTGTTATATCAGAACTACACTACTTGATTGAAGCTTTTCTTTCTCCATATTTGCTCTTCAGCAGTACGGGAGCAAAAATAAATCATTTTTATCTTGGATAAGGACGAGGAGAAGAGGCACTGCTGTGAACGATAGATCCAGAGAGGTTGTGTGTAGCGAGCGGCTGAGTTGTGGAATTATGAGAGAAAGAGACGGAGAGAGCGCTTAGAGATTGAGCATGTAATCCCCTGGCCATCTGTTGCGCTCTCTCTCTCTCTCTCTCTCTCTCTCTCTCTCTTCCTTCTCTCTCATATCCCCCTCTCCCCCCCCTCTCTCTCTCTCATATACCCCTCTCTCTCCCCCTCTCTTTCCCATCTCTCTCTCTCTCTCACACACACGCACCCTTCTCTCTCCTTTCTCTCCCCATCCCTTCCCTCCCTCCCCACAGCCAGCATCAAAGCGGAAGTTCACCACTGCCTGCAACAGCAATACATCCCTGTGTCACTTCCTGTTCCTGTGCGCCTGCTCTCTGCCCAGTCCTCCAGTGAAGATTAGCACATTTTATCACCTCAACATCAATAGATTTGGAAGTTGAGAGTATATTTAGTATCGTAGTTGTAGTTATAGTTTTCACACTTCAAAGAAAATAAAGGAAGCAGCTATCCAAGCAGTTAATGCCTCTGGTGGTTTTATTGCAGCAGGTCGGTCCTGCATGATAGGCTCTTGTCATAGCAGCTATTTCAACATTCATGCTGGGTAAACACAAGTGTAAATAGTCATACTGTGATTATTGTTCTACAGAGACAGAGAGCATTGAAGCCCCGCTCATGCTGTGGGTGACGGGATGGGGACGGACAAACACTTGCTCTCCGTTCACTTTGTATTACTTGACGGTGCCTCCTAGTTAATCCGGCCTATGAGCAAACAGCAGAAATGCCTATAAGCTTCTGTGTGGTGGGGTGAACCAGCAACAGGGAAAGTAACTCAGGACAACGTTTTTGGTAAGCCGCAGAACTGCCAAACTGAGTTCAAGCAGAGAAAAATTGGTGGATACATACGGTTTTATATGAAACATGAGCAAAATGTTATGTTCACCCAAGCGCTGAAACTCAGATGGCTTCAAGATGAAACTATCTGTATCGAGATAAAACATCATGTTTCAGTAAGTCACTCGATTGTTGTGGTGACTGCATTTGTACAGTGTTTGCTTTTACCCCAACGGCCAACGGTCTTGCGGCGGTTAGCGGAACCTATTACTGATACCTATGCTTGTCCCGCTGTGACATCACCGTACTCTGTCAGGGCAGATGGGAGCGTGATGCTAGCTTAGATTAGCTACTAGCTTCCAGCTACAAACAGATATATGCTAGTTTTCCAGTCAATATGAGTCCCTCAAAACCCGCTCTAAGCTCTATTCACTTTTATTTTAAAGGCAAGAACATTGCAGTAGACGGGACTTAATTTTGTATTTTTGTCAGCTGCCTATCCAAGATGATTCCTGATAGGAAAAGAGAAGAGATTTACTACTTTTACTGATGATGTGGGCGCGTGTCTAAGGAGTGACTGGACCGGAACATGCAACAGAAGATTCAATCCAAAAAGAGAGCAGAAATAGGTCAAAAGGGGAAGTGACGCTGTCTGATAGCGAACCCAGCGGCCTCATGGACGGCCTCGCACTGAAAATGATAAGCATCAGTTTCCGCTGTAATGGCCCAGTGGTTTATTGCCCTGCGGCGTCTGTACCACAACCCCAAATAACATCATGGAAATGAGGACAGAAGGCCAGTGTGCCAGCCCACCGGCAAAGACTGATTGGAAAGTCCAAAAAATTCGCACTGCTGCCTGCTTCCACCTCTCCGTTTCCCAGGGCAGGAGGCGTAAACAAGACAGGGATTTCTTCAGAAGAAAGGCAGAAGCTTCCTCTTTTTTTTGTCCTTCAACATGCTCACATTCCATTATTAACTAAAAGCACAAGAAAGATTTTCAAACCCTTAATTTAGCCCACAGAACTACACTCTTGTTCTCTCCATTGTTCTAATCTCCCAACATTGTAGGCAGATGCGGTTATATTGATGTAATAAAGAAGGATGTTTAAACCAGAAGGGAAGCCCCTCCCCTCTGCTCCCTCACGGTTGTTTCAGCCTGCACGGAGAGATGTGAAATGTTCATATGAAACTGAGGTTTGTGCCTCCATCATCCCGTTCGGCCCATCTGCCATTTAAGGCTGCAAAGGTTTAGTAGGTTATATGCCTGGACACTACACTGCTGCAGCAATCACAATTAATCCCTTCTAAAGCACTTGGAAATCCCATAAATGCTATTGTATAGATGGACCCAGGGACTAAACATGGACAAGCTAAAAATAAACCAAAATACACCAGGGAGCACCCCCCCCCCCACCCCCTCTTATTTATTTATTTATTTTAGTTTTTTATTTCCTCAATCTTTATACCAGCTGTTGTGTTTTGTAACACAGCTGTCAGGGTTTATGCTTCCGATACGTGTCGGCTCAAATGCGCACGTCAGTATTAAACATCTAAAGTCAAATGTAAATATCTTCAAGTTAATCGTTAACGAGAAATTATTTCAGTTCAGAACAAGGGTACTTGCTACATCCCTCAAGGGTCACATTTGAGTGACCTTACCCCGGCCAGACGTCCCCCGGTTTTTCCATCCATCTTTGCTGTGAGCTGTAAAGTGAGTACATTAATGCCAAACACAGAAGGGTTAGGGTTAGTTTGGATTGTCTTGACAGTGAACCGTGCAGGGAATGTTATCGTTACATCACTCTCATTTTCATGGAAAGCCCATTGAAATGACTGAGTTGAGTGTTATTTCTCTGAGTAGCTGTAGCAAATCAATCTCACATCAACAGAAGATGTGCACGCAGGACATCTATTATGCCTTAACAGATGCTGCCATTGAAGCTGGGATATTGCACTTTCCCATAAATTTGCATTAATGACGCCTAATGTAACCCCAGCAGAGGTCAGGGAGGAAGGTCAAGAATGGATTCGTGTAAGCAGACTGGTTAAAGACGGCCTCTTCAGAGTCAGTTGATACTAGAGCGGTAATGGAATTGAGATCATTGACGGGGCCGTACTCTGTTGTTGTGTCATCGTGATAATCACACAGGAGGAAACATGAATCTTAACGAGTCCTGTGACATTTTGAAGCGTGAAAAACAAACGTTGCTGTTGTCATGAGCCTGCTGACGCGTTCCTGCGTCTCCCGCCTCACTCGTCTGCATATCAATCTGTCAGGATCGTGACATCCTGTCCGTTTGCCATCATGTGTCACGTGTCGACATGTTTGCATTTCTGACTCAGCAGGTTATTCTGACATCATCAGTGACACTCTGAGTAAATGTTACATTGCACATGAAGTAAACTGATCTTTTTTGTTCTTGCTTTTGCAGTGAAAAAAGCCAAGCTCCAGGGACTTTCAGGTGAGTACCTTTCTTCCATGGATCTGTGTGGTTTCTGTCCCTGGGTTGCTTCATGTCAGTATGTTTGGACGTGTAATGCCCAGACTCATTGTCTTAGGTCAGACTTATTACGCTAAGTCATGAAATGCAAAGGTTTATTTTGCATTGTGTAATCCGAAGTCTTTCCATGCCAGGCAGTGCACCGGTGAGCTTAGATCGGTGGCTGCTCAAGCTAAATCCCCAGGCTCTACACCTGAGCAAATCCCTCAAGTTGAGCCTGACACCTACTTTTAAGCCCTGTGACGTGTCTGGCAGGAGCAGCACTGATCTTCCGCTGACATTTCACTCTCGTTCTCAGTCCCAAACTGACCTCAGCGTTGGTTAACTGCTTAAAGCGAATAAGCAGTTCAGCGAGTGTCTGCGTGAGTTAGCGTGACGGGTTTATGAATTTTCTGCTTTGAGCCACATGTTACTCTGTTGGTTTGGGATTGTTAGGTTATTAGGTCCAGCCCCACACCACACACACCTGTCTCAGAGCAAACATCAGGGTTAATTCAGTTAATCCCGGTGTTTCTCTTTAACCACATGTCAATATCAGTCCCTCTTCTGCTGCCGAGCAAAGCAGGATCTGGAAGGTAAGCGGAGGCTGGAAGTCCTGCATCAGGCAGAGGTTACATTCATAGCATCAGTGAGGAGAAATTATTCTTCCTGCTGTTGGTTACACAGGACAGAAGAGGGGAAGGAGGACATGTTCCTTTAGCCAGTCGGGGCCTGCTGGTGATTTGAATGTAGGATATGCTAGCGGTGATCAACCGGTGACTAGCATGCAACCATCATGGAGTCACCAGACCTGACTGACTGCCCATACAAGTTCTGGTATTCTGCAGTAAATTTTGCTGTAAATTTGCACCTCATTACATTTCTAATGTTCATGACAAAAGACAAACTTTTAGTATGTTGGTAGATTGAGTGTGGATTTTTTTCTGAAACGTTCATCTGAAAACCCCCCCCCCCTTTTTTTTTTACAATATTTAGAAATAATCAATTAGCAAGGCAAAATCCAACATTAGAATCTTAAAAGTCAGATGAAATAATCACATCTTTTTAGCAGTTGTTATCAGTCTTATTATGTTACTATAAATATAAAACTGAGGCGGCACGGTGGTGCAGTGGTCAGCACTGTGGCCTCACAGCAAGAAGGTTCCAGGTTCCAGTCCCGGCTCCATCACAGGATCTTTGTGTGAGTCTCCATGTTCTCCCTGTTCCTGTGTGGGTTCTCTCTGGTACTCCAGCTTCCTCCCACAGTCCAAAGACATCAAGAGGGGACGAGGCTGATTGATACTCTAAATTGACCGTAGGTGTGACTGTGAGTGTGAATGGTTGTCTGTCTCTATGTGTTGGCCCTGTGATGGACTGGTGACCTGTCCAGGGTGAACCCTGCCTCTCGCCTGAAGGCTGCTGGGATAGGCTCCAGCCAAATGGATGGATGGATGCATACTTTGGTTATAAAAGAATTTTTCTGGTTTGATTTTTTACTTTTTTTTAATTATCATTATTTCTTTCTGCGGAGCTATAACTTTAAATTGGGAGTCCGCCCACAACCCCTCAGCGTACCACCCAACACTACACAGCTGTTCCAAATACCCACTCCCTTGATTAGAGGCAGTTCATTCACTCCCGTTCACTTTAGGGTGCCATTTAGCTCAGCAGGTAGAGCAGCTGTCTGGTAATGAGTGTCATGGTGCAGATCTCAGTTGCTCTGCACTGCGTGTCACGTGGTCACTTGTTTTTGTTCAATTTTTCAAATAAGTCATCATGTTGGCACCAGCTCACCAATCAGATCTCTTATCAGTTCTCTGATCAGTTCTCCTGGCTAACGCAGAGTCAACATCCACTCAGACCTTCCACTGTGTGAATTACAGACACACCACTTAAGGGTTCACCTTCTAGTTCTCATCTCTTTTCCTCCTCCTTCCTCCTGTCTGATCTATCGATGCACAATCCTGACTAAGTCTCATCTGGCTTTTTTGGGGGGGGGGGCATTTTTTATTTTGATCGATTATTTCTTTTCTTTTTAAGTGTTACACCCTCAGCAGCAGCCCAGTGATTCCTTCAGGAAATAGAAACCAGAATCTGCTCCAAACATGCAAAGAATGTCTGAGATCAGGTTAAACCAACATGGTGAAGCAGCACAATTAGGAAGGAAGTGTGTCCATTCCTTCAATCATGAGTGCCTCATGGTTACATATTATTTCATCCCTGTGATTTACTGGAGGTTTACACAGGGCTGGTCTGTGACCTGTGTGTGTCGTGTTCTTTCATCCCTCCGTCTGTAGCTTTTGATTTAAAGCTCTTGCAGAAGTTGTTTCTGGAGAACATGTGCAGAACTAAAGGTGACCTTTGACGGGACCGGGGAACGCTGTCGGACTTTCCACCGGTTGCAGCAGGAAACTGGAGCTTGATAAGGGCTGAGTTTGTGTGTGTGTGATGTGACCCGGGTCCTCATTTAGGAAACGGCACACAAGAAAAGTGACTAGAGGTGGTTAACAGACAGAACACAGAACATTAGGTCAGTACACACTCTCATGTCTGTTTATGTTTATAGACCTGGGAAAATGGATGCAAAATCATCTTCACATCCTGCCCCCAACATGACCTCATTCAGCCATAAATGGTCAGCGGCTCATAACTGCTGAATAAATGACACCAGATCAGTAGCTCCTCGTGGTGAATCGCAGCACTACACACCTGTGTCACTGCAGAATTCATACGTTTACAGCAATCCGACGGGACGCTCCACACCATAATGAAAAGATGACATCAACAGTGGTGTCCTGGTATCATTTTAAAAAGAAGACAATGTATTTTTATTTTTTAAGCTTCTTCATGCAAACAGCCTCGGTCTTAAGTGTAGCATCAGATCACCTCCATGTCACCGGCATCGCCAGTTGGCCCTGTCTCCAAAGTGTTGGTGCACATGGATCCGAGTTGAGGAGAACTTCCCCAGGTTTTATAAATACCAAAGTTTGTTTAAAAAGTGGCCTTCACCTTCCCCGAGCACATGCTTTAGATAGGAGGAAGGAGTCGTCCTGGGGGGACAGGGGCAGGTCTTTGTCCTTGGTTGCATGCACCTTTTAATGAGTGGACTGAGTTGGAAATGTCAGCTTTCCAAGTGCCTGAGTTTTCCTGACTAATTTATTGGAAAAACAAAACAACAACTGCTCATCAATCAATAATGGATGAGGACATTTGACTCAGGGATGAGTGGGTGGTCCACACGGATGGGCCGCATGCACCATCTCAAAACACACACATGACCGCTTGCACTTGTTACATAGTGAGGACCAGAACACGTTAATAACCACCTGAGTGAGGACATTTTGACTGGTGCTCACATCTTAGTGTTGGTGTCAGGGTTATTGTTGAGCATTTAGTTGCAATGCATTATGTCACTGTAAGTGACACACAAAGATACGTGTGTGTGTGTGTGTGGGGGGGGGGGCTCTGTCAGGGCTAATATTATCAGTCGAGTTCTCTATGATAATGTGTCAGTATCTATGTTGGCAAATGTGCCTGAAATCATAGTTTGATAAACTGCGGTTAGCGTTGGAACAAGTACACAGGTCCTCTACGTCAGTAGAAGTAGAAGTCGCCGCTCTACTTCTGAGTATAGAAGTATTTTAAGGTGATTTTACTTGTTTTAAAAGTACACATTCTACATGTTTGTGTACTCTGGTGCTTGATTGAGTTCAGTGCTGGTCACGTTAAAGCAGTGTGCGCTCCAGTTGTGCAGCTCTGATTACGTCCTCTTTAAGCTCAGTTTTAAAGGCCATGATTTACATCAGGATGCACCATGTTTTCTTGAAAAAAAATATTTCCTCTTCAGAATCACCAGTAACTGATAAATGCAATAGAGTAAAAAGTACAAAAGTATATCTTTTGAGATGTTGTGGAGTCAGACAAAGAAGTCCTCTTACCTCGACACTGCACTCGAGCAGAGTACTTCAGTTGAACTGCTGGGTTGCTTTGCACCTCTGGCTGTGTGTAAACACTGTTTTTTAATCTATTTCCATACAAGTTTCCCCTTTAGAATTGCTGCAATTGTCTGCTGGGAGGGGAACCACACTTATGTCCGCTATCATCCCTAAAACTAAATCTCAAGTCAATTGATGGGACAGCCGAAGGCAAAATATGTCTTGACTCCAACTCTGAGCTTCTCTTTGCTCATGGTTTGAATTGGTCTTTACAATTATTTATAGAGTTGGATTTCAGCGAAGGCAGACGGATTAGCAGAAAGAAATGACAGGAATTACATGTTAAAAAACCCAACAACAACTGGAGAAGGACCCTCGTTTGAATGTCTTTTAAAAGATTGCATGCCTTTAGTTTGTCATGCGATTTTGGTCAGTCCTCACACGTCCTGGAGCGGCTCCCGCCTGTGCAGGGGTTGTAGGCTACCCCGTGTTTTTCTAACCAGTTATTGCCGTTTCCTCTTCAACAGTGCAGACTGTGTCAGTCATACAGTGGAAAGTGTGGGCTGTAAAGGGCCTGCAGCCTCTAAGTGGCTCTTATCTAATCCATACATCCTCTTCCCTTATCTAGTCTCTTCTATTCATGGGAGCCGGCCCAAGTGTGGCACAAGGCACAGGCTATCTAATTAGGGAAAGGCATGAGCATCCCCCGGGCTTCTTCGCAGTAATGCCTGTGTTTTCTCAACGCTGGCCCCTCGAGACACTAATTAGGTCCGCCCTCTGTCACTCCAGGCTGCACAGCGGCTCTTAGTGGGTGTCACATCGGGGTGCTTTCACTAAAGCTTTTTGTTGCCCCGCCTAAACAAATCTTAATGAATGTGGAGTGTCAGTGGAATATTGGAAGAATCCTACGTCAACTATTTACTGTCTCATTGTGTGTCAGGACTTGTGTTTACTTATCTGGCGGCTATGGCTATGTACAGGGTAAATGTTTCTGGATGTCTCTGTGGTAACCGAGAAAACCTTTGCTTAGTGTGGTCAGGTGATCAGTCTGTAAAGGAACAGCTGATGCCTTGCCTTTATTTCTCAGAGACCAATCAGTACATTGTGTATATGCACATTTTGTATGTTTAATCCATGTAATTATCCCTTAATTTTATTTCTATTTGTAGTGTGTTTTGCTCTATTAAAGCATTTCTATGAAATATCAACGCAGAAATGTTTTATAGCAGGTACATGTTGATGCTGCTTTGCCCTACTGTCAGAAAATGAAAAGTGATGGTTGCATCACGTGCAGTCTAATCCCACTTCACCCCCCTCCCTACCACACACACACACACACACACACACACACACTCCCCTCAGCCCAACCTGACAGCTGGTGCAGACGGTCCTCTTTGTCCGGCACTACTGGCTGAGCCTGACGGACATCACTGGGCGTGAAAGTCCTCTCACACTGACAGATGAAAACGTGTCGTCATCGCTGGTTTTCAGCAACCAAAAGAATTTCCAGCAGTGTTTATTTACTGCAAAATAGGACCAAGTGTCAGTCGTACTCAGACTTTGTTATTAGACACCTAGTTTACATGTAATTCACCTGTGACCTTTCAGTTTGGGTCTTGAGGCTATTAAGGGGGACAGAAACCTTTTTCCCGCAGTAGTTACAGGTCAGGAGTGACTCGTGTCATTGCGTCGTGAGCTGCCAGGCTTCCTTGTATGTTTAGAGACTCAAGTTAACCTACAGTGCAGGAAGAGACCCACCAAGCGGTTGCATGTGCCGGGTTTGGCCTGCTCTCACTAGAGATTAACAGGGTCATAGCCATAGATGGGTGGGGGTGAGGAGACTTATCTGCTTTCACTCTCTCTAGAGCTTCTCCATGTTTGTTTCATGGTAATCTTTTCCACCACTCTTTCATTTCCTACCCCTGTTGCAATAACGTCGTCATTTCCCTCCAAATGTAACAGTTCAATCTCTCTTTTTTTAACTGTTTCAGATAAATTCAACACCTACGTGACGCTGAAGGTTCAGAATGTCAAAAGCACAACTATCACTGTGCGTGGGGATCAGCCGTGCTGGGAACAGGATTTCATGTTGTAAGTAAATAAACACAGATGCTTGAAGATTTATGGATTCCTGAATCACTTTTATCACCAAATATAATAAAAGCTAATACAAACACTACAATGACCTCACACTTTACAAAACTAAAAAAAAACAAACATGTCAGTGCAAACCTTTATTTATTTTTTGGGTTGCCCCACTTTAATGCATACAAAATGTAGAGCCGTGAAACTCTTTCCTGGAGAGCAGCTAAAGATCCGCTGTTCATTTCCTGCTTAAATCCACCGGTCTAATTTCCCCCATGTTACTTTCCCTGTGAAAGGTGCCCATGGTGATGAGAGAGCCGGCGTGTTGTTGCATGCGTGTCTTGTTTGTCTTCAGTGAACACCCTTGTTGCAACAGTGTTTGTTTTTCCAGACTTTCATCATCCTCCTGTTCATTAACGTCATGTCGGCAAGGTGACATGCGACATAGTCATTAATTTTTACCAGAAAATGCTCCCGACCACCTGTTACAACAGCATCTGCGTCTGACATGCCACGAGATGATGACATGGCGCGTGAATTTCCAAACTGTGAATCTCTGAAAGCCTGTCAGGTTTTATTTGATTTTTTTTTTTTAACATGCTCTAAAAAAAGTTACAGTATGTGCATCTATTGTCTGAGAATAAGAGAATGGTTTTGCAAATTTGAAGAGATTCCCTTGACGTGGTATTGAGATTCTGCATTTCTGAGAGGAGGAAACGCCTGCGTACGGACAACCAGCTGTTGACCCTCTGGCTTTGAAATGACAAATCCATCCATTAATTTGCCAAACATGTACTTTCACAAGGCGGTTTTGGTCAAAGTAAACGGATTTTAACTGCAGTAAGGCAGTATTTTAGTTTGTTGACCACATTTGTTTTGATCCGAATCAGTCACAGAAGCACAGAATCTAAACTAAGCTGAAGAGCGAGACCCTGTCAGTTAAAATTAGTAACAGTTTTGTTGGAGCGCAGGATTCAGGAAGCCTTTATCTGTGCACCTGGACACCATGGATACCTGGGTGCCCCCCCCCCCCCCCGCTGCACTCCTGCAAATTAGCTGTTCTCTTTGATTATCTTTTCTCTTATCTTCCTTTTGTTCGGCCTGCAGACTTTTGCGGTCTGCCACAGATGAGAATATGCAAATGCCCTTGTCACGTGGCTCCTTTCAAAAATTAATATACCGTTTTATTGCTGTCATCAAGCTGTTTTTCAGCCCTTTGAATAGCACGTTGAATGACAAAACAAGGCAGGGATGGATTATGACGGCTAATACAAAACAAAAAGAAGTGGAGGAGCAGCTTTTGTTATCAGCCAGTGCTCGTGCCTGGCAGTAATTATTACCAGGAGCGCGTCTCAAATGTCATATCCAATGTTTTGTGTGCTTTTTTATTTCTAAAACAACTCCAAGCTGTGCAGTTACAGTGTCATCTTATTTTCATACTTTAAGTCAGGAAGGTGTTATCAAAGCTTGACATCTGAACACTTTTATTTAATTTTTTTTTTTCCAGTGAGATCAACCGGCTGGACCTTGGCCTCATTGTCGAGGTGTGGAACAAAGGCCTCATCTGGGACACCATGGTGGGGACGTCCTGGATTCCTCTTAAGAGTATCCGGCAGTCAGAGGAGGTTAGGATGCGCATCCACACAAGGACAAATGCATGAATGCAGCATTTCACCTCCATTGACAGATTTAGCCTAGAAATAGTTTGACCAACTAGAAAGAGTTTGTTTCTATCCTGAAGGCATTAATAATGCAGGGAGATGAGTGCTAAATATGAGTCTGATTACCTGCTTGCAGGAGGGTTCAGGTGAATGGCTCTTCCTGGATGCAGAAGTCCTGATGAAAGCCGATGAGATATACGGCACCAAGAGTCCCACACCTCACCGAGTCTTGTTGGATACACGCTTCGAGCTGCCTTTTGGTGAGTTCATCAGCCTCCATTGTTTTGTTATCATTCATCTTCCATGAATGAAACACTCGGACACTTGCTCGTTTGCTGAATGTCAGACTTCGAGAATGAATTTTCCACTCTTTTGAAAAGTTCAGGCGCTTATGTAAGACCTGAAGGCTGTCGTCACAGATCTGCTCTCTTAACTCGGGGCAAAGGAACCTTGATCTGTTGAGTTTCAGTGAAGGGGAATGACAGCAGGTCTGCCTGGGACACTGTAACAAGTTCATCATCTGACCTGATGTCCTGTAGTCTGACGCAAGGACCTCGTCCCTAGAACTCTGTTGAATAATAGATATAAACACCGCTTAAACAGCACGGTGGCCTGAGCTTCTGCATTCCTGGACTGGCAGGATGAATTTGGGTGAGGAAACGGCACTCCTGGACACTCTAGACCAGGGGTGGGCAATCATGTGCCATGGAGGGCCGTGTGTATGCAGGTTCTCCTTCCAACCAAACACTTTAACAGGTGATTCCACTGATTAACACACCTTCAGCCACAGAGGAGTGTTAACCAGTGGAATCACCTGTTAAAGTGTTTGGTTAGAAGGAAAACCTGCATACACACGGCCCTCCATGGCACATGATTGTCCACCCCTGGTCTAGACGAAGTAACTGAAACTACAGAACTCTCAGAGGGCACATACCTCTACCAAGGGGGACTTTCAGTACCTACTGGAGCTCCTTCATGTTCAGGTCCTATATAAAGCTGCTGATGCTATGACATTGGTCCCATCGTCCAGCAGCTTCTGTAACATAACCAGCAGTATTAAGAGAATGCTCATATTATAAACCAGCCAGCTACCTTCAGGAAGCTTGCGAGAGAAGAGCCCATCATTCCTAGACGGATCGTCTGTAGTTGTTTAACAGGTCGTCGGTCAGTAATTAGGTATTTTTACATTGTGGTATTAATACTTTTACTTAAGTAAAGGATCTGAATACTTTTTGAGCACAACAGGTCAGTAATCAGTGTTTCAGTGTCTCTCCGTAGCTCAGTAAATAATGTTGTTTTTTTGTTTTTTTTTAATAGCGACCTGCCACATTAAAACCCCGGCACCAAAACATGGTTTCTATTTTGGAGATGCACACCTTTCTCAGTCTGTCTAGACAGTTACTCTTTATTTGCACAACTCGCCAGATTTGCGTCTGTTGTTTCTACTAAAATAATCAAACTCACACAGTCTTTCGCGGGTCTCGGGTTCCCTTCCAGACACGACCCTCTCTGTCTTTCTGTCAAACTAATGACAGTTGCCTGTCTGTGGACAGCAGGATGTTACACTCTGCAGTGTTTCACACACACACAGAATTTATTTGTTCTGACAGTCAGTATAGTTTGGTATAGTTTGTGACCACTTTTGGCATTTTCATTTTTTCAATCAGTCCGAGAGGACGATGGCATCCGCGATTGATGAGTGATCAGTCTGCACTCCTCTCCTCCTCGCCTGTTCCCTCTGCTCTGAGAAGGTCTGACAGATTTTGACAGAGACACAGACCCTCCTGTTTAATGTAAAGTACTCCTTATGTATTAGTTTAATCTCATGAGTTCACCTGGTTGGTGACGAGATCATTCACCATCACGTTACTTAAGACAGCTTTACTAAACTCCGTCATTAAGTACAAGTCTCCCCCCACATGTAGTTTTCTGCGGTGAAAACTGAATCGCGGGTGAATTTATACATGGAAAACATAAATAAATGTGTTGGGCTTTGGTGTGACTTCATAAAACATCCTGCTGATGAAGAAAGTCAACAGATCAGGATAGAAGAAACGCTTTGACCTCCTGTCACCATCATTTCAGTTTCAACTGTTAGTGATAGTGGCGAAGCAGCTTGTCAGCAGAGGACCACAGAGCTGGTTTGACTGGGTTCTGTGACGTGGATGCTGGCTTGACTGCAGCAGTGGGTTGTGTGATGCCTCTGTAAACTTCTTTGGTTCTCTTTGATCTCAGACTTTAATCTATTTGGTAGAGAGTAAATAGGTTACAGTTTGAGATCAAAGAGAACTCCCAGAGACATCAACCCACCCTCATGTCAGTCGACATCCAAGTTCCTTGTTGTGATTTGTTTCCGTCAGAAAGTCGCAATTTCAAACGAGATTTGAAAACTCCTGAAAGTTGAATGGAGTTTGGTACGACGTTCCCCAGGCATCTCGTTTGGTGTGTTCTTTTCCTTCTCTTGAGTTTCTTCAGAGAGCGTAACTCTCAGCAGTCACTCTGAGCAACACTGACTGAACAGCGAGTGCTACAAATGTAATATTAGACGTTAGTAATTACTTACGTTTAAAAGTGATAAGATACATCATACAGGTTTGATTAGGTGCTGATATGAGCACAACAGCACTAGATCTAGGGCTGCTGCTACTGATTCTTTTAGTAATCGAGTAATCTATCGATTATTCTGCTAATTGGTAACAAAAGTTTTGCCTGGAGGAATATTATTATTAAATTCCTCGAGTTACTCGAATAACCGTTTCATCCCTAATCACATCTATAAATGTAAATGTCAGCTATCTCCCAGATCAGTTGTGAAAATATGGGCTGTTGTTATAGGTTGAGGTCGTGTACAGTCGGTGTGTCAGCAGTCAGCTGATGCTGGATGAGAGACAAAATCACTGAGAGTATGTCGTAAAATCACAAAACAAGGTCATAAAATTATTCTTACTCTCTGGTTCCCAGGACTGACGTTTACACAGTACATGTGGCAACAGCCCAGAAATAGAACAAAAATTGTTTGACCAATAATTGTTTCACAATAAAATCCCGTTAAGGACCAACGGTATGATTTGATCCATGAAACTGATTACATAATTGTTTTCAGTATTATGTCAGGGTCAAATGTCCCCTCTGCGCTCAGGCTGCACAGTTAATCCAAATTGATTACGAATCGTAATAAGATATGATGCAGTATTCAAACCACAAGGAGGTGCAACATTTGTTAAAAGGCTAATTGCATCAAATTGCCATTTTAAATTAAATATTGTGGTTCTTCAGCGATGTACGTGTCCTGCTGACACGTCATATCCTGCAGACTTCAGCAAACATCTTTGTTTGATATAGATCCCCCCCCCAAAAAAATAATCATATAAATATCTTTTTTTAACTTTATTGCCTTAAATGACAGCAACAGGCAATTAACATCGCAAAAGAAAAGAGAAATAGCTCATTTTGGGATTGGGTCTCATCTGTCACCTAGATATATCGCGCTGCAAAGGGTATAGCACAAATTTCTTTTCTAATTCAGTTCTCCCCCAGAGAGATACATGTAAGCTAATGACAAACACAAAAAAGAAATAAATGAAAAGTAAAAATACAATAAATGAATGAGTATACTTGTATAAAAGTCCTAAGCGAGATAATCAACAGCTTTGGTCCATCTTTTCATAAAGACAGGGACTTTTAGCTGTAGCTGGGCAGTCCTATATTCCATCATGTAAACATTTTTTACTTGCTGTACCCACTGAGTGATCACGGGGGGGGGGGGGGGTAGGTTTCAACCAGTTAACAGTAATCATTTTTCTTGCAATCATCAACAAAACATGTAATAATAACATTGTTCTGTGGTAAACAGGTGGTCAGGAAACACATCTAGTAAAAATAACAGAGGGTCCGTGGGGATGTCCACTGACAAGATTTTTTCCAATTCTTCTTTGACATTTTCCCAAAAAGGTTGTATTTTCGAGCAGTTCCAGAATATATGCGTATGGTCACCGATCATGCCACAGTTCCTCCAGCATTCATTGCTGTGATTGTACTTGGAAATAGAAGTTATTAATGGTGTCCTGAAGAACCTGATTTTGACCTTCCAGTCAAATTCTTTGTACAGTTGGCTTCCTTGTGGCATCTGGAACACACGTGTTCCCGAGAATCATCATTTATTACAACATTCATTTCCAGTTCCCATTGTTGCTTGATGTGTAATGTATTGTCAGAGGCGTCCATTCTTAATTTTTTGGATATGAGAGAAACTTGTTTTGTTAAGGAACCGTGTTCAAACATATGTATAAAGTAACTCTATATTTGTAGGTATCTTTCCTATATTTTCCCAATCTGCACTTTTTGTAACGTAATGTCTGATTTGCAAATATCTATATAAATCACTTGAAGGCAAGTCAAACTTTTCTTGAAGTTGTAAAAAGGATCGAAATGTCTGCCCACCCATGAGTTGATCTATTGTTTTTAGACCAGACTCCGCCCACCTTTTATAAGCTCCGTGGTATAGATGGTAAAAACTCGATATTCCCTGCTGTAGGCATGGCTCGTGACAGGCCCACAGCTCCTTTTTAATTGTTTTTGAACCACATTCCAAATCTTCAGTGTATGTATAATCCATAAATGATTAATCTTGGTTTTATTCTGAGTCTGCTGGCTAAGAAATGGAAGACTGGACAGCAATATCCCTGGTACGGCGTTTTGCTCAATTGAAACCCAACCATTCTCTTGGTCCCCAATCACCCAGGCTGCCATTTCTCGCAACTGAGCTGCCCAGTAGTAATATTTTAGATTAGGTAAGTTCAGGCCTCCCTTCTCTTTTGCTGACATCAGTACTTTCAACCGTATTCTTGGTCTTTGGTTTTCCAAATGAATTTTAATATTAATTTTTCTAATAACTTAAATATAGATTGTGGTACCAAGATAGGGAGGGACTGGAATAAGAACAACAGTCTCGGTAGGATATTCATCCTCACCAACTCTATTCTGCTAAGTAGTGACAGCGGGAGCTCATCCCATCTATTCAAATCCTTTTTAATTTCTTTAATCGGTTTGTCATAGTTAGAGGAAAATAATTGTGTGGTTTTAGGTGTGAGAAAAACACCAAGATACCTGAATCTCTGCTTGGATCTTCTAAAAGAGACCAGATCATCTAACTGAGAAGGCCAGTCCCCAACAATCATCATGGCTTCTGATTTGTTTGTATGAACTTTATATCCTGACACTTTACCGTATTCATTAAGATCATGTAAAAGAGCAGGTACAGATGTAATAGGATTTTCCAAAAAATATTAATGTATCATCTGCAAAAAGTGCCAGTTTATGTTGGTCACTTCCTTCATCAGGTATTCCCTGTATGAGGGGATCAGATCTTATCAGTTCGGCTCGCGTTTCGATGCTGAGAGCAAACAAAGAAGGTGACAAAGCATCTCCTTGACGTGCGCCACGTCCCAGTGGGAAAAAATCGGAGCGGTGCCCGTTTACTCTCACCCTAGATCTTGGGGTTTTATAAAAAGTTTTAATCCACCTCACAAAGATGTCTCTGAAGCCCATTAAATGTCATTTCTAGTGAAGATTAGAATTATGATATAAAATTCATGTTCCCTGTAATGTCGCAAATCATACTGCAGTTGCACCATCAGTCCATACAATCACAGTTACTTCTTTATTTTTCCCAATAGTGCAGAGTGCAGCCCTCCTGGACCTCTTCATGTGGTCTGTACTATTCTCCCTCCTTCCACCCTGCCTGCTCTGTCTGGCTCAGGCCTTGTTGATCAGAGGCATCAAAGTTGAAGCAGGGTGTCCATATGCTAAGTAGGAGCAAGCACCCCCCCCCCCTTTTTTTTAAGAGGAGACCTTTCATGGTTGCAGGAGGCCACTGTGGCACTGCCATTCATGAAAGCTGTGTGTCTTTGAAGGGCTGGCCTTTGTGAGTGGGTGGCCTTTAACGTGCATCCTGCTGCAGAGCAGGGTCAGTCCTCATGAGATCTGGGAGTGATGTACAGTACCAGTAGTAGATTCTTGTGGCGAAGATTTCTTGATACTGTAGGAGACATATCATTTATCTATCCATCTATCGATCGATTGATATCAAATTTAACCCACTACCAACTGAATGTTTTAGAAATCTGGCTGATAATGTGTTTCTTTCAGTTTATTTTAAGGCTGCAGTTAAACATTGTTTTCATAACCGATTCATCTGATTACTCTATAAAAATGTGTCTTAAATCCTTATATTTAAGAGTCTGGAACCAACAAATGTTTGACATCTGTGCTTGTAAAAAGACAAGAAAACGATGAGCTGATCATCTACGTGGTTGGCGGTTAATTTTCTTTCCGTCAACTAATTGATGATATTTCGTATCTCTTTTCATGGATTCTGCTAAAATGAGTTCTTTGTGTCTGTCACTTTTGGACAATGGATGTTTGCTACTGCGGGTTAATGGCTGTCACCAACTATTCAAAAAAGTCTCGTAAGGAATTTAAGAGGTTTGAATGTATGATGATGTCATATGTCTTCTCACCAGACATCCCAGATGATGAGGCACAGTACTGGACAGGCAAACTGGAGCGTATCAATACCATGGGAATTCATGATGAGGTAAAGAACATTTAAGTTTTTTCAGAATGAATGAAATATTATTTGCATGAAAAAAGTGAAATCAGAAAAAAACATGGAATTTTGTCTTTTTTGTGTATGCACTGTGCCCCTGTACTTCAGGACACGCTGGCCTTTAGACTCTGTGCTGTTTCTCATTAGAAAAGCATGTCAGTCACTTCCATCATCCTCATTTCAATCAAACCAAACTTCCTCATGCTAATAATCCCCGATTTACTTTGGTTTGCTAATGCTAATGGAGTTGTGCTTGTAAATTAACAAATAAGAGGAGAACATACTTGACGCCTGCTGTTTTTCTCTCTCTCATCCGTAGTACTCTCTCCAGGATGATGTTGAGAGCCATCCACTGCCTCTTGCAGCCTCCCAGTGCTGTGAGTGTGCCCCCTGATACTCCTCTCAGCCTGTAGATGGCGCCCAGTCTCCACCTTCCTAGCTCATACATTATTGCCTCTCACACCATTGAATCACAACCGAACACAGTATTAGTTCAATCTTCTTAATCATTATCAAATTTAATCCACTCTAAATTTGTGAATCTCACTATATGTATCAGTTTCGATGGGGTTCCTGCTTTCTGTCACTATTACTACACAAACACACACACACACACACACACACTTTTGGTTTGTTCTCACAACCCCTGCTTCCTCTGATTGTACCTCTCACCTGTAACATCTGCACTTCCACCAGGCAACTATTTCGGATGGGCTGACCCACTGAGTATGTAATCTTGATCAAATTCTCCTCCTGGCCATACCTCAGTACCCTCTGCATGTCCCAGTACCTCTATTACCCAGTAACATGTACTCCATGAAGTTCCATACATTAATAATTTTCATCGTCAACTTTGTCCCACTTGTACTTGCTTTTCCTCTTGGTTTCTTCGACCCCCCTCTTTTGGCCCTTTTGACCACATTCCTGATCTTGTTGACAATCTGTGCTGGTTTTATCTGACATTTATAACCAATTTCTATCGTAAATTATTACTTTAGCATGCATCCCCAAAATAAGTCTTTGCTGTCAGAAAAATCAAATCAAAACAGGAATATGAATGTAACTCCCTCTCTTCTTCTCTTGTAAATTGCAGTTACATCTTCAAACTGACAGGTGGCAGCATCTGTGTCCCTGTATCCAGGGGTCTAAGAAGTAACATTAAGAATTTAATATGATCTAAAAATAAGGCTTTAAAAGGTATTGAATTTCATCAAAAAATATTGTTAATTTAATTGACAATTTTTTTGGTCTTTCATGGTGTTAAAAGAATGCCATGACATCACAATTGAGTTAGTTTTTTTTTGTTTGACGAGTGGACAGCCGTACAGGTACAGTTAACATCAGTGTGCTTGAGTCTGCTGACACTCTCCCTTGTCAGGAGGCCTGGCAGCCACCTCACAATGTTCTAGTGTTGTTATCAACCTAAATGAGCAAAATAACTGAGTCAAGCCACATACCAGCCAGTGACCGTGGGGTTTGCTGCTGTTTGTTCCAAAAACCTTTCAAGCTGAAGGCGTTATGGACTCTCACAGCAGCAGTGCAGAAACACAATGTATATGCTACAGCCCAGCAGCAGTAGGTATGAGTTGCATAGTCCTGTGCAAAGGGAAACATTTTCTTCTCAGTTGTGTTAAAAATGCCTTAAAAAGCCTTGATGAAACATAAGGGGTGTCCTTGACATTGAAACGCCCTACTTCATTTACTCTGACATATCGTCAAGAATCAGTTTAACCTCCATCGTCTCACTTTATCGCTTTGAAAAGATAACCCACCAGCTCAGCTGTCCCCTCCAGCAGACCTTGTGGTTGGTGCTCTAAAGATGGTTTCTGAAGAGTTGTGTTTGGGGATGCCAAGACCTCCTCTTATCAGGCATGATTAGTGTACCTTTTGAAGTTGCACTGTAGAAATGCCTGCAAATTCACCCAATGATAACATTTCAGTTTGTGATATTTATACAGATAATTTTTTTTTTTTTTTACAGTGTGTGAGAGTGAATGCTAATTAATTTCTTAATTAAATGAAATAATTTCTTCTGGTTGGAAAAACATAAAGGTCTCAGTCATGTAGGATTGTTGATCCACCTACGGAAGCCTATATCTTCATGTACCGCGAATACAATTGTATTTACAGGATAACATGTTAAGAAGCGTATTAGACTGAGTGCTTGCGTGTATAAAGGAGAAGTTGATAAACCTGGTCTTCACTGACTCGTCTTTATCTGGTGTTTCTCCTCGGATGGAAAAGGTTTTGAGTTGGGTGCATCATCAGCCTTCCAGCGGGTGGAATGATCAGGGAGAATGAAATGTGCTTATTGAAGGAAAGACGTTTCATTCAGCTCTTCCATATTCTTGTTGCAGCTTTGGACGACCAGGACAGTGCTGTAGACGACCGGGACAGCGACTACCGCAGTGAGACCAGTAACAGTCTGCCTCCACGTTACCACACAACGTCTCAGCCCAACTCTTCCATGCACCAGTATCCCATGGGTCCTCGGTCACAGCACCACATAGACTCCTGCGCAGACTTGGTCCACAGTTTTGACCTGGACTATCGGGATCAAAGAAGCAGGTAGACACACTGTACAGCATCTCACTCAGGCACCCAAAGCTTACAGCTCCCGATTTGGTTGGGTTGAACTGTAGAGTTTTAAATGTGTATCACAATAAGGAGAAATATACGAAGGCCTTCGAATGTAATCGATTACAACACACACACACAAAACAAAAAAGAACAGAATTAAAGCAGCACCTCTGATAATGTCAGCCAAATCCCTCACTGGAATTCAGAAGCATCCATCTCCTTGTTGTCTTTTCTTCTTTTGCCTCAAGAAGACATTTTGATTGCCAGACTTCCTTTTATTTCCTTCTGATAGTTTGTCTAAGAATGAAGGGATCTGAACTCTGTGAGCAAACCCTGTATCCTCACAGGGTTCTTCAATGAATGCTGTGGGACAAAAGTGGAAAAGGCCCCAGGACGAACAATAGTTGACTCAAATGAGTGCGCCATTCCCTCCATACTGCTCACACCGCTCTGCATATTATGTGTATTTACATTAAAGATAATAATTGCAGGGGATGTCATATTATTATATTATATTGTAGCAGAAGGAAAGTTATCAGCCCCCTTGACTTACTTCTAATGGTTATTTGCTTAACGCACAGCATCGGTCGATCCCTAGTTTTGGTCTGCAAATCAAGAACTGGGTTTAATTAATTTATTGCATCATTAAAACCGAAAACCTCATCGTTCCTGCTCTTTTTGTCCTGAGGGTTTATGTCATTCCTGGTTGTTAAGTGACCCAGACCTTGTTTTAACCATATCGGCAGTCTGGATTGAACATTTCTCAGTTGTAGGATGAATTATGGAAGTAGTGAAAATCATGACTTCTTAATTCACACAGGTGCATGCTAATATAGGGGTCCACGTACATACGATCCAACACATGCATTTCAGTTTTATCATGAATGTTTAACATTTTATTTGTCAGGCAGTTATTTTTTTAATGTAATTTAACTTTCTCACATCAGTTTAATGAAGTTATTACAAGATAATTTCTCCCTGCTATACTTTATATTATTGATTCATCTGTTGCACTTAATACAAAAGTTGTAATCAGATGATTATAACTGTTACTCTACCGAGCATTATTGTCTTAACATTTGCATGAAATGTTTGTCTTAATTTCTCGTTCTTTGTCATATTGATATACTTGTGTTTTGCATGTTTTCTTCTTATTTGTTTTCCTCTTTTTCTGTTCCTGTCTTTTTCTCCATCTTCCCCATTAAATATATCCTTAAATGTAATAAATTTAACTTAATGTAGATCATTAAACCAGAAAGGAAGAGTCCGAATTATACCTGTAGATTCTGACATGGGGTTTGAAGACTGGGAAAACAAATACAAAGGGCAGGGCAAGCCTCAACTGAGTGACTTCTTAGATGATCAGGAAAACAACGTCATCCTTCGAATGGGAAGACCCTACACTGAGCCATCATCACACAGCTCAGTCCATCAAAATACTCAACGAAGTGGTTTTCTGCCTGCCACCTACCCTGAGGGTTATGAAACTATTGATCGTCGACGAAAGAAAAAAATACGGGATCCAGGAGGGTTTCTTGGGTTACAGGCTGACAAAATGAGAGAAACTTATCCCTCTGACCTTGCACAGCTCCGTGAGAAAAGAGCAGAGATGTTTATGCAACAGGTAGCAGAGATGCAAGAAGAGGAGGAACGTATGCCGTCATGCCTCAGGCCGTACAAGAATGGGCTTCTCTACAAGACGCGAATGTGGGCTAAAAACGAGTTGGACAACACTTTAGAGAATTATGTGGCTTACAAAAAGGAGCAAGAAGCGAGAATGAGAACACGGTTTGAGTTTGATGTAATGGATTGTGACTACTCTCTAAGAGCAGAAGAGGATATCGATGATATTGCCTTTGACTCAGAAGATTTACTTCCAGAGAACACAAGACATTTCAAAGATAAGCACTCCTATTCATATGAGAGTCAGTTGGAGAATTCTCAAGGATTCAGAGAAAAGAAGTGTGGTCGGGCTAAAATTGGTGGATGGGTTCCAGAGGCAATGCTTTCTCCTGTAGAGGAACCAAGTGATGAATATGTAGACCCTATGGATGAACTCCAATGTCTAGTTGAAACTGTTTCAGAATACCTTGCTGAAAAAGAGGAGGAAATCAGCAAGTATGGTTCCCTTCCTAAATCAAGCAAATCCAGGTTATCGTCTCTAGGTAGCAATAGAACTGATTCTATTGGAGAAGATCAAAATAGTTCAAAAGATCCTAGAGGAGAAAATCAATCACATGCTCCTGAACAGGGCATTTCGGGTGTAAAAAATGCCATGTGCTCCTTGTTTAGTAATCTCACTGACAAAGTTGGTGGAAGTCCCAAACAGCCTGCCGCATGTGCACCAGCGTCCTCTCCACATCCATCACAATCAGGACTAACAAAACTGTTGTCCTTTATTCCCAAATCAAATAGTTCAGCTCCGGTAGCTGTTGTATCTCCAGTTGAGACTTCCCCTGACAATCCATTCACTTCTTTGCCTTCTCAGCCACCACACAATGCCAAAACACAAAGTCACAGTCATGAAGCAAAAGCAGCTCCCCCAAGGACTCATGCAACTACAAAAACACCCGAGGTTGTAGCCAAACCTGAGAATGCTCCAGGAAACTCAATCTTGGGAAAATTAAATCCTTTAAAGCTCTTTTCAGCAGAGGATGTTATTAACTCTTCGGAACACAAACAGCCAACCACATATTATCAAGGTCATATGCAACTTGATGAAAATAGCATTCATCAAGCCAGAGGGAGGAAATGTGAAAGAGCTGGAAGTTTAACACAAGAGAAACATTTTTTACAAAATCATAATGAAAAAGTATATGAAAAACCAAACTCCACAATTTACAAACAAGAAAGCGTGCCTTCAGCAGGACCAGCAAGGCCTGCTGGTACAACACAGTCAGAAAGCACTGGGTTCTTTAGTCCTTTTAAACGCTCATTAAGTTCATTGATCACACCTGCCAACCCCTTTCCACCTCAAGGAGCTCCACCTGTGGCTGTTTATCCAATGTTTAGATCCTCAGAAGATCCTGGACTAGCAAAGCAGCCAGAGGACCCATCGTTGAGTTCAAAAGTTAAACCTCCTTTCCTCTCCTCTGAAAATGTCTCAACTCAGCAATGTCCCAAAGCAGAAGGAGGCTTGCTCTCTGGTTTTTTAAAGTTTGCATCCAGTGAAGATGTTAGTGCCTCAACAAAACTGCACAACCCAGAGCAACCATATCATGAATCAGCTTCAGCAGCCTCCAGCGCCTTAACACAGAAATCTGCTACATCCCAAGAAAACACAGGAAAAGGATGGCTCTCCAGCATTTTAAGCCCTGCCTCTGCTCCCTCTGGTCCAAATCAAAATTTTACCAGAAATCATCAATCTCAAAACAGCAATGTGCCATCAGCCTCACATGCACAACATACATTAAATCAAAAACCAGCAACAGCGCGTCATGAAATGCAGCACCAAGCTCCTACTCAACCTGAATCGCAAAATTTTTTGACAGGTTTGTTTAAAGGAAGTTCTGCTGAAAACATCTCTCATGTGAGCTCTAATCCATCAAAGGAAGGAGGACTACTATCTGGACTTCTTAAATTTGGCTCCTCTAGTGACCTATCTGGGAATTTGCCACAGCAGGGTCCCCATAATCATCAGTCACCCAGGTGCAATAAATCCCCAGAGTTGCCAAATAACCCCCCGCCACAACAAAATACTCCGGGTACTCCGATGGGGGGCCTGCTCTCAGGGCTATTGAAGTTTTCATCAGCAGAAAATAAAACACAAACTACACAGCTTTCTGAAGCTGAAAATCAGAGGAACAATCCTGGCCAGTACCCCGTTCAGCAAAAAAATTCAGATGAAACTGAGCAAACACAACCTGCGCAAAGGAACTTTCTGTCTGGCCTTCTTAAATTTTCCTCCTCTGAGAATATGTCAAGCAGCCAAACAGTTCAGCACCATCACCAACAAAGTGATGTTCAACATAGTCAACAGGTCTTGAATCAACAGAATACGCAAGGACTTAATCGAGGCCCTCATTTCAAGAATCGAACGTCCAGTCAACAAGTAGACCCCCCAGAAATGAATAAACCGGGCTTTACTCGACAACAAACTGTTCCACTACAGCAAAAACCATCCCAGCAGAGTGGTCTTTTTTCTGGTCTATTTAAATTTGCTTCAGCAGATAATATAAATGCTCAACAGCACCCACCAGTCCAACATTATGGAATGGCCTCAAGTAAATCTAGCAATGAGCAAGCAAGGACAGGTAACATTGCAATCTCTAAACAAAATCAACCACAAACAAGCACAACAGAAAAAACAACCAGTCTTTTTGGACGTTTCAAATCCTCCACAGAAGATATGGCCCAACAACAACAGCCCAGTGTAATTCATGAGACACATCAACAGAATAAAGTACAACCCCAGACTGGTCCAAAACAGCAGGAGACAGCAACTCAATCTGGAGTTCTTTCTGGCTTATTTAACAAGTTAACAAAATCACCTGATAACAAAGACACAACCTGCCAGACAACAACAGCACAATCATTGCAACAGAAAGCAGAAAATTATACAGTCGCAAGGAGGCCACCATTGCAGGCACAGTCACACACTAACACTATGGAACAGTCACAAGAACTTACTGACAAAGAGAAGAGGACACCTCAAACCACCCAGCAAGGGTTTTTCTCAGGACTGTTTAGCAAAAAAATAACGGAGGAATCTTGTACCAATAAACAAACAGAATTTTCAGGTCAGAGAATGGAGAAAAGTGCACCCTCAACTGAATTCACAGAGTTTCATTCCAGTGCTGCATCAGAATCAGGAAGAGCCTGCAGTCAAACTGTTGTTTGTGGTTCTGTCAATCCAGCACAGAGCAGACATGCTTTTATTAGTGCACCTGTGTCAATCCAGTCTGAGAGTTTAGACTTGAGAACATCAGCTACTTTTGCAAGATCTCTTCATAGTCAGCCAACATACTCCTCAATCAGTGCAGGTAATTTATCTCATTTATATTATTCTGCTTCTCCTCATCCAGTTCACCCTTTGGCATTTAGTACAGGAAATATCCAATCCCTTGCTCAAAGCCATACAAATTCTTCAATGACGACCATGGAGCCTTACATTGGTGGGAGCACTCCCTCTTTGTTTGGGACAGCAAGGGAAAACCTGTACCAAAGTCAGCTGTCCCCATATGAGACAAGTCCCTCTTACGATGAAAACCAGTGGATCCGTGGAAGTACAATATGGCAGCAGTTTCAGAATGAGTCTCTGAATTATCAGTTTCAGGAAGAGGGTCGAGGATATATCCAAAACTATGAGGGTATGTCATCACAGGCACCCTCTGTTTGCTGCAGCTCCTCAAATATCAGTCAACCACTTCATTCCTCTACCCAATGGGAAGGTGTTTGTCACCCAGAGCAAATTAGAACCTATCAGTGTGAGGGAGACATGATTGAGGATCCATATGCCAAGAAGAAATTATGCAACAGTCTCGAAGACCTGGAGAGCAGGGAGTATTCATATAATAATGAGGGTGCTTTAAACTTAACAACTAAACAGAGTGTTGAGAAGTTTGGCAAATTGCACTCATGTAATTACGCCAGCTCTTATAGCTTGAATGGAGTTTCATATCATGAAGGCTATTACGAGGAGACAGCACCAAGTTTATCTTATTCGGCTAACTGGCAATGTGGAATGGATAATGCAGTCCTGCACAATTTCCACACAGATGGCATGATCCATCAGAATCAGTTTTTCAATAAATCTAGATATCCTAACTATCCTCAGAATGCCAATGCTGAGATGGAAGATTCCTTGTACCTTGATGACACTGAATGGTATCAGCAGTGGCTTATACTGTTGGAGCAAGGAATGTGGTGGCCAGCAGAAGATGGTGACTGTGGCTACTTTGTTTATACTGATCATGAGTACATTTATGCCTTGCTCACAGATGCTGCAGGTGAATATGTGTATGCATGTGCTCCTGAAGACGAGTCTTTAGGAGATGCACAAACATTCGATGGCTTTCCGAGTGCTTTGCTGTACAATGAAATGGTTTTAGTCTGTGGCTTTAAAATTCCGCTGTATAACGAGGATGAGCTCCTTTGGTTTCCTGGTCAAGATCACAGTGATCCTCAACTCCTGAATGCTCCCTTAGATTTGTCTGCTGCCTACAGAAAAGGTAATCAGATTATGAATTTAAATCTAGAGCAGTTCTCTCAAATGTTTGAAAATTCATTTCTGTCACAAGGCCAACAGGGTGTAGACTTTTCATCTTACAGATTAAACAAAGTCAGAATGGATCCAAGGCAATCTAGTTATGCTACTGAAGACCAATCCAAATATGTTATAGACCTATCCTGCCATAATAAAGATTATATTGGCCCTAATTGGAACAACCAAGCAATGAAAGCATTTCTTGCTCAGAAGGTCTCTGTTTCCCTCAACTCAACTCCTACTACAAATTCCAATCACCAAGTACTTTACAACTGTTACCAGCCTAGCACACGAAGACGTTCATCTACTGGTGTCACAGTGAAGCATATAGATGATGTATCAGAAGAAGACTGGAGGAAGAGAGTGATTCCAGGAGAAGTGCAACCCAATCGTCAAGTCAAAAAGATTTCTTCCCTCATATCCTCTTTTGTGGGCAAAACATCACAGGTGGAATCAATAAAAAGTAACCTTTGCCCTTCTAATCAAAGGGTACCTGATGATACTCCTGACAAACATTCTAAGAATGTGTTTTCAACAGGTTTTCAAAGTCTTAAGTCAAAGATCATCAAGGAAGAATCTTCTGCTGTTGTGAATCAACCAGAAAGTGTTCAACAACAAATACAAAGGCCACCTACCACACAGGGAAGAATTTTGCCTGCGGTACCAACAACTGCCCAAGTGACCCACCCACCGCCACAACCACATACCAGTTCACAGAAACCCAGACTGTCACGTCAGACCACAATGGTCCAGCAGGGAACCCCACCAACACAGTCAAATGTCAGAGTGCCAATGGGATCTAAAGAATCTCAAGTTAAACCTGGGCCCTCTGGACATTCGGCAGATAATAAACCAGCTAATATACCAGTAGAGAAACCATCTGAACAACAACAGCCAGGTTTCATGAACTTTCTGAAGTCTGCAGTCGGAATAGAAGAACCCAAGCAAGAGCCCCAGAAAGGTTCTCAGACAGCTCTCAACCAGCAATGCAAATCTGGTAGCACCACTTCCTTACCAGGAAGTACTTCCTTACCAGGAAGTGCTACTACAAATAAAGAAACTCCAGGAGTGTCAAATATCTTTGGATCAATTAGCAGCTTATTTAGTGCAGAGCCCTCTCCACCACAGAAACCGGAAATGAAACCTAGTTCCACTGACAGTTCACTTGCATCAGCATCTAGGCCAAAGGGTATCCAGAGACAAAAAACAATGGCACAAGGTGCTACATCAGGACAAGGACCAAGCCAGCCTCCAGTCACAAGCACATCCCAAATATTAACTCCCAGTTCTTCCACTGGCCCTGCTACAACCCAATCAGACAGTACACAACAAACAGACAGTACAAAACAGGAAAACAAAACAAAACAAGCTGGTGGACTATTTGGATTTTCACTTGGAGAAATGCTTGTGGGACCAACAACAACTTCCCAATCTGGACCATCGCCTACTGCTACAACTCAACAAGAAGAATCACTTGGTAAAAGTATTTTATCAATATTTAGTGGCCCAAGTCCTCCGCAGACAGCACCTAAAGCTGAGCAAATGTCTCAGGTTAATCTACCAAATACAACTCCACAACCTCCTCAACAGGAGTCACTTGGCAAAAGTTTACTATCAATGTTTGGAGGGTCAAGTTCTCCACAACCTCCTCCTCAAAACAAGCCAAATGCTGAAATACCACAACAGGGATCTCTTCCTCAAAAAGACCAGCAAACATCTGGATTCCTCTCCATGTTTGGTGGTCCCGGTACTCAACAATCTCAATCGCAAACAGGATCTCTTTTGGGGGGAATCCTGCCTGGGCCATCAAGTTCAAATGAAAGCCCAATGAAGGGACTGTTTTCGATGTTCAGTGATCCTCCACAGACTCAGCCACCAGCAACCTCATCACAACCACAGAGAGGAGGTCAATCACAAACCCAAGTACAAGGGAGGCCTCAGAACCAATCCACATCACAGCCTCAACCGCAAGAGGAACAACCATCCATTCTGGGAGGGATATTGGGTGGGTTGTCTAACTCTACTGAGGGCCCAAGAAAATCTTTGTTCTCAATATTCAGTGGGCCCACTACCCCACAACCACCAGGTGCTGGAGGAAATACAAGTATGTCTACCACCCCAGGAACTGCTGCATCCAAAGAACCTCCTAAAAGTATACCCCCTGTTTTTAAGGATGCCGTACCGCCTCCAAAAACAACTCCAGACTCCTCACCTGCGGCTGGGACTGCTAGTGAAGGGCAACCAGACGCTTCTTCTCAAATACCATCTGTGTCCACTAGCCATGTAGCAGCTACAAGTGAACAGTCAAATGAACTGTCTGGCAGCAAAGATAGTAGCACAAACCAAGTTCATACTAGCTCATCCATAGATGCTACTCTAAAAGGTTCAACAAATAGTGATGGGGCTGCCACGGAATGTATAACAGCCCAAAAGGAAACACACACAGATGGCAAACCCCTGGATTCTGCTCCTCCTAAAGAACCAACACAGTTAGGCCAACAAACCGCATCTTCACAAGTGGGATTCATTTCAGATAGTCCAGCCAAAGGCTTGTTTTCATTATTTTCTGGGCCCAGCACAGAACCTAGTGTCAACCAGACAGGCCCCTCACCAACAGGGATAGCACATGGATCATCAGGCCCCAAGGATCCCCCAGGCAAAAGTTTGTTTTCTGTGTTTGGAGGATCATCCCCTGAGGCCAGCTCGCAGTCTGGTAGCTCTTTGTTAGGGGCTATGTTTGGAGGCTCTTCACAGCAAACAACCTCCCAGTCAGGAGGATCGCTCCTAGGGGGTTTATTTGGAGGGCCTGCTTCTCAGACAGCAGGACCCCCTCACACAGGTTCCACTAAGAATGAAGGCACTGCTTTTCAGACATCTGGACCTCAAGTAGGTGCATCTTTACTTGGTAATTTATTTGGCGGATCAACGCCCCAGACTGTTGGATCTCAAACTGCGGGATCGATTTTAGGAGGAATTTTTGGAGGATCAGCAGCATCAGCCACAGCCTCACAATCTAGTGGGCCTTTGAGCGGATTATTTGGAGGGACTGCTACACAAACTCCAATGCCTCAAAATAGTAGTGCTGCATTAGGAGGTTTTTTGGGAAGATCACCTCAAACAGCGACTGTGCAGACTGGTGCATCTCCTCAGGGTGACACTTCACCTGCATCAGTTTTACCTGCAACACCTGCTTCAACTGATGCGCCAAATGATAAGGACAAAGAAAAGTTAAATTCAGCTGTTTCTACCACTACTTCAGATATAACTGTCCAACCAAAACCAGGGGATGACAGTAAAACACTTCCAGCTCCAAATAGTCAGGAAATATCTGTAACAGGCATTGCTACCGAAACCAAAGAAGAGCCTGATTCTGTTGGAAAAGCACTGCAGCAACCTGACTCAGTTCAGTGTCCTGAAGTAGGGTTGCCTAAAACTGATAGTACCAGTGCAGATGCTCAAAGCCAAGATGTTGGCAAGTCAATCACAGTAACTAGTGATGTTAAATCTAAAGATTCTGAATTTGGTACTGGAGCACATGAGCATGCAGGATCAGAACTTTGTCAGTCTAGTCAAGATACAGTGCCAAGTAAACAAGAAGAGGAAAAAACAGTCACTGAATCAACAACTCCTGTGGTCCAACAAATACCCCCAGGGAGAGACAGTAACTCATCAGGTCCTCAGCAGTTGCATAATAAATCACTTTTTGGAATGGGAGGATCAACACCTCAAGCTGCTACTGGTCAGACTGGATCATCGCTATTAGGAGGGATTTTTGGAGGGTCCAACTCTCAGTCAGCAGTCCCTCAGACAGGGGGATTGCTAGGAGGTTTATTTAAAGGGCCTGAACCCCAGTCTGGTACTCAAGCCACCGCAGCCACCGCAGCCACCGCTGGAGGGTCAATATTGGGTGGGATGTTTGGAGGAGGATCCACTGCCAAGTCCGCAGGGCCCCAGACTGGTGGATCTATATTGGGTGGGATGTTTGGAGGATCTGCACCAACAGCACAGTCTGGTGGTTCCTTCCTTGGGGGAATGTTTGGAGGAGTTACTGCTCAGACTGCAGGATCACAAACTGGAGCATCAATACTCGGGGGAATAGGTGGGTCCTTATTTGGTGGAATGGGGCAATCACCTAAGCAGTCTGAACCGATGTCATCTGAGCCCAAGCCAAAACCTAGTACTGCTCCACAGCCACAGATTAAGCCTGAAAGTGCACAACCAACAGTATCTCTATCTGGCACTGAGGCTATTTCAGTTAAAACGGTGGACTCCACCCTACCAGATAATGCTCAAGAAAAGTCTGGTAGCTTGTCAAGTAGTATTACGGTGGCAGCTGAGGCAGATGGCTCAGAATCCTCTGCTGTCACAAGTCCTTCACTAAACACAACATGTAACCTCACACATCAAGGCAGCAGCACTGAAAAAGAAAAGTCACCTTTGGAAGGAGAAAAGCTACATGAGGACCCCTTGATCATTAAAGGAGAGTCTGGGTCTAATGATAATGATAAATCTGTCCCTCCTGATGTCCAAAAATCAGAATCTAATACAGCCCCTCATCCTGATCAGTTGCCCAACAATGCAGAACCACCACAAGCTAAGCCTCTGTTTGGCTTTATATCAGCCCAAAGTGATGCAGGAAAAGCTCTTGGATCTTTATTTTCCCCTACAATACCATCAGGTACTTCATCAATGCCTCAAACAGAAGCAGGCAGTGCTCTTTTTTCAGGATTAAAAACTTTATCTGGAGGCCTGTTTCAAGAGGAAAAACCTGTTGCTGGAAAGCAAGAGCCACTCACCACTTCATTATTTGGGACAAAGATAAGTTTTCCTTGGCAGGCAGAGCCACCGAAGCAACAAGCTACTCCAGTTGTAACATCTCAACCAAAAACTGACCTCAAGCCAGCAAGTGGTCAAACACATATCTCACAAAATTTTGCAACATCTGATGCCCTAAAAACTGAATCGGTAGGTTCTACAGATGATGTAGCCAACCCCAAAATTTACATCTCCACTCCTGAAGTAGATCCTTCAGCATCCCTCATCCCAAAAGAGAAGGAAAGGGCTGTAGAAGCATTACCCTCTGCAGGTGCTACCACTGGAGTGCAGCTGGACAACCAGTCCGAGAAGGATCTATTGAGTGCAAAAAGGCTAGTAAAAGCATAATAAATGGCACACCATTTATGATGCGTTAACATTTTGGAAAACATGTGTTCTCTGTCCAGCTCTTCAGTCCTTCCCCACTAGATTAATTCAATCTTAGCTTCACGATTTGTCTGTGTGTGTGTGTGTGTGTGTGTGTATTCTTTTATATGGCCATTTTCACCTGTCATTTCACCTGTTGACAGAATTCTAAGGTCACACTGTTTTTTTCGCCCTATTTCGCATTTAGAAACAAGACACAAACATTGAGAAACAGATTTTTAGCATAATACCTTGTGCATGTATGCTGAAGGGCGTTTTATATTTGTTATGTTACATTTAAGTTTTGGACAATGAGAATCCATTTATTGATTTTTATTGTACTGTATATAGATGCTAAATAGGGGGACTTAAGGTGTTACCTATCACACTTTGCTGCCAAACAAAATATATTCCTTTTTATTTTGTCCTGGATCATTTATGAGTAATTGTACCTTATCATTTATTAGTTTGGTCAGAAGAAGAGTACAAGAAATAACAAGGACTGAATTAGGGTTCAGCTTCTGTACTCACATTTGCTATCTGACTATTAGTCCTCATCATTCGACAAGTATTTTGAATTAACTTTTAAAATGTATGTATATTTTGTTTCAGCATGGAATTCTGATGTGTGCTTGCTGTTTATTAATTCACTGTTACAAATATTGGTTATAAAATCCCACGAATGATAAAGTGCCAAACACATAGCTGCAAATTCATGTTTGTAGTGTGAACATGACGATATGTAGAAGTAGAATATATGTCTAAAATGAGATGTAGCAGTACAAGGGAGATATTATACCTTAAACCACAAAATAACATTCTTGATATATATATGGTGCAATTCTGTTTGGAAATTTAACTGTAATGTAGAAAAGGCATATGCTGTGTATGATGCACATGTGCGAAAAATTATCATATTTTATTATTTTCAACACGCAACAGCCTCCCAGCAAGGTTTGGCATCTCTTTGGGTCATTAGGTGCAACGTGTGTACATGGTCTGTCACAATAAATACTACAAATTATATTTCCACAGTCTCTGTAGACAGTTTTAACAATAACAACAGTGTAATCAATATATTTTATTATTTACTGTGCACATTGTGGGTTTTTGACATACAAATTACTCAGAGCTGGAGATTCTGCAACCAATATTAAGGACCAGATTGGGAGTGTGAATAAGATGATAACTGGCTCTGGACTTTGCCCACTAATGTCATATACTTAATACTACTACTACTTGATATTACCATCAGAAATTTAAGATGTCATGGTTATTGGTCAGTACTGCTTTATTGTGGCTGTCCTTGTATATACTCCACTGATTGACCTTTTAGAAAGGTTACTATTGAAAGTAGACCTGGACTAAACTGTACTACAAATTATTTTTAGTAGATGGGTGGGGTTCTTACAACCAAAAATCTGAAATTTGTGCCGATTGTGTCATCGGCAAAATGGATGGAAAAAAAAAAAGCTAATCCTAAAATTAGAAGTTGGAATAACGTTTTTTGTGTAACAATCCCCACTTATCTAACTTTAGATAATGGAGACATTTAAACCACAAAATAACCTAGAGAGAAAGTTTTTTACTCTGCTCTAATTCCATTAAAAGTATTTTAACTTTGAATATTTCCCTCAATCCTCTGTCATCATTGTAGTCCAGTGGAAAGTAGTCGCTTTGGGTCATCAGGAAACCTGAGCCAGACCAGCTCCCAGCTGAGTGAGACTGGCCAGGAGAGCACTGGAGGCTCAGAACTGGAGGAGTCCTACCACTCCTACCACAGTGCCGGATTTTACCCCGCTTCCAATGGGCAGGCTCGCATAAATGAACATCCTATCACGAATGGACACTCCATCTGTGAGAAGGATATGCAAAGGCTGTCACCTGAAGTAGGGAGAAGCTTGAAACATGAGACGCCAACAGAAAAAGGCTTCTCTAAACTCCAAAGGTACATTTGCCGAAATTTCAACTCAGTTTTGCATGATTAAGATCCACAGGGATGGATAGACTTGACCCTTTTCTGCCTCTGTGCTCATGTGATCCAGGTTCCATGATGATGGGCCGCCCTTACCCTTCACCCCATCCAGAGTTCGTTGGTTGAAGGCCATTAATAAAGTCACAGTGCAGCTCCGGGAGGTAAGTATTGTTTTTCCTCTATCAATATCTTATCTTTCCTCATCTCAGCCTCTACTTCTATACCCTGCCACACCTACACAGAGATTGCACATGTGCAAGCACAATTTTCTTTTTGGTTGAGTTTAACCTCTCTGGTAGTTCAAGACTTGTCTTTGATAGGTGGAAATTAAGGTACCACTTCATATCAGTTCTCTGCTACAACACTGTATTTTTTTTTCCATTATTTGGAGCGGCATGGCTCAGAGGTAGAGCGGCCATCTAGCAACCTAAGGGTGGTTGGTTCGATCCTCACTTCCCCTGATGACCATGTCAAAGTGTCCTTGAACAAGATACTGAACCTCTAATTGCTCCTGATATGTAAGTTGCATGGCAGCTTGCACCATTTGTGTGTGTGTGTGTGTGTGTGTGTGTGTGTGTGAATAGGTGACTGAGATGACAGTATAAAGCGCTTTAAGCACTGCTGTTGTAGAAAGGCACTACTGTATATGAATCCAAGTTCTTCCTCTGTTAAATAGACTTTCAAATCTTTAACCCAGATGGAGAAAAAGGCAGTAGTGTTGCATACCTTCATCTTTCAAAATGCTAGCCCCTCGTTAATGTCTGGGAAATAAGTTATACTTCATTTACAACTGTGACTTAATGGTTTATGAATTGGTTACCAAGCAAGTAATAACACACAACAACCATCAATTAATGCTTTATAAGGGGAGACTTGTTGTAAAGTGGTACCTAGACCTCACAGTTTTACTAAAAAAAATACAGATTTATGCAACCACCTTTCAGTGCATGAATTGTTGTTTGCTTCAGAGGAGGTTGAATTGCATTGCTTTGTTTTATCATGTCAGGAAGTGTGTGGCAGGTGGGCTTGATAAAAACATTAGCTTCTCTTTACCCTGACTGGTGACTGTCACTGCAGTAAAGGAGCAGCTCAGAGAGCCGCTTACTTTGCTCTATCATGATGATTGGTTTGCATGATTTGAACAAGCGATGTAAATATGACTAATTGATCCCAAGAGCATTATAGTAAAGCAAAATGAAAGCTCTGTAAGTGTCACTTTTAGAATGTAGAAACAGTCCTAGTCTTAGAGCCTCTGATCAGCTTTGTGCTCGAATACCAGATTGAGAGGAGATAGAGGAACGGAGAGAGAGAGAGTGCGGGGAGAGCATGCTGGAGGGAAGAGGGAGGGAAGAGCAGCCGCTTCCCCGGGAGGATCAGTGTGTGATTGTCTATCACTATCATACTTGCCACTCCAGTCATAATAAAGAGAAACTCAGCACTTTCACATCTCTGTCAGTTTAAGAGGATTTCCTGCTTCGACTGAGGCCGTGCAAGACCCTCAGTACATCTGCGAGGGATTCTGTCCACGTAAAATTCAGGGGTCTTGCAAGATGAAATCTACAGGTTCTTTTTGATTGTCATTTTGTTTGTCATTTTGACCTGCAAGGTAAGGCTTTATTTATTTGTTATTTTATAGAGGAAATGGAGAAGTTCTGCAAAGTGTATTTAGATAAGATATATATTGTGCTACATGAAATACGTGGTAATATGTATATCTTTGGATAGTGCACGTTCATAAACAGGTTTGACAAAGGGCTGGGTATCAGGAAAACATGAATATCATGATATTCAAAAGCCCTTTTTGATAACACGATATTTTTATGTAAATTCACATGTATGATTATGAAAATAAAGTTTCATCAGTCTGGTCTTGCATGGTAATGAGCAGCATAACTAATTTTCTTCATATTTCCAATGTTTCATCTTGTAAGATCTCTGATCTGATATTTGCTTTTAGTACAGCAAAGTTGTATATCACGATTCTTGATATGGGAGATACTGTAATTCACGATTGCATTTAGAAGATATTCAATTTAGATATATATCACCTAGTACTGTTTGAATCCTCACTTGTTTTTTGTATAGTTTTTTTAATCAACACTTTAACAGAAACTGTAATAATTTTTTTAGTGTTTAACTGAGAAATTTGACAAGCAAGTTTCTGCTGTCATCTATAGTATTGAATCATGTTTTCTTGCTAACTAAAATTTTTAAAACAGTTCTTGTGACTTTGTACACATTGGAGAAAAATATGCAGTAATCATGAAAAACTGTCAAAGTCAGTCACAATTTAGAAAATAATCATATAAACGTAGCATAACTGTCAAGACGATTCACCGCCTTATATGTCATGAGAGCAACAGTTCAGTTGGTTTAGCAGCACGTTGCTCCCTAATTTCATCCAGCACAAGCAACTACATTAACACATGAAGTTACTTAGAAAAAAAATCAAGTAATTAAGGAATGATATAAAGTAGTAGCTCTTATACATGATGTACAAAACTCAACTTGGTACTCTTGTACCACAAGGGCAGTCATGTAAAACCAACAAAACCCTGACGATGTAGTGATGTAATCAACGAGCCTTCCCCTCTGTAACAGACTGACCTTTCCTCCTTTGTTATATTATTAGCTTTAGCTGAGCCATATCTTAAACCTTAAAATACTTTACAGTGAGATATAACAAGAGAATATGCAACAATTTCAATATACAAACAGAAAAAAAGTAAATTAAAAAAAACTACACTTAGAAATTATTATAAGTAAGTAATTAACAAAATCAACCTCTCATATGAAGCACTTGTAAAAGGTTATTTTTGTGTGGATTTTGTCCAAGGCTTCACTGTTAACCTCTATGTGAATCCAAGACTATAATTAGGAAACCTTCTCCAAGGCTGTTTTACCATGTTCATTCACAGAGAAAAAGGAAAACTTTTTAATATATTTGTGAAAGGTGATTTGAACACAAAACTGAGGAAGAAATGTCAAGAAACACCCAAAAGAACTTGAGTTTTAGCAAATTTTAAAGTTGTCACTTTAAATGATTTCTACAGGTTGATATTGTCCTGAGGATCATTTCAGTTTAAGGACTGGCCACATTTCATTTTCTTCTTCTACGATTAGAAACAACGGTTACACCATAAAAGCCTCATTCCTATCAAGTGAGCAACATGCAGCATTGCATTTTAATAAAATTTTAAGATCTTACATAATGCCATTAGATTGATTTCTGCTGGATTTGAAGACTCTTTAGTAATCCCTGTGGTAAATATAGGGACATTAGGGTTGGGACTGAGCAGTGTATGGCTGCTGAAGAATGACATGACCTTAAAGGAGAGATGTAACCTGCCATCTAATTGTTGTGCTGTCTCCTCAAAGCATTCTAATTATAGAGATCCAAGCAGCTGCACGGTGTTCATTCTCTGAGTTGCCACTCTGATATCGAGGAGATCGGCACAGTGTAAAGAAACACTGCCTAATATATGTCCATACTGTGCTGGGTGATGTCGTTGCTTACGGTGGCCTAGAGTGGTCTCCCTATTCACTTGAATCAGGTTTATTGGAGCTGGGAGACGTCTTCAATGTACAAGGAAACACAAATGAATGTAAATGTTAAGTATCCCAATATAACTGCAGTATGGTACACAGTTACATCGTCACATTTACGTCCTGCGTTACTCTCTGGTGCAGTCCGGCTTATCAGTCACCAGGATAGGCTAAGATAATTCCTGTATTGCATGGGGAAATGAAGTTGAAGAAAATATATATTCTTGACTAATTTTATATCCTGCAGGAGTTTGCTTCAGGGTCTGTTAGTGCCTGAGGGGCTTCACCTTCATTTGAGCTTGCTTACTCTGTTGATAATAGAAGTCCAATAAGTAAACACTATAACTTTTGACATTTTTGGAATATGGTGAAAAAAAAAGTTTTGACAGTTTCTGACAGAATGACAGCCGATCAGTGTTTTGTATTTAACAGCATTGTCTTGTCAATTATGATGCAGGTGCTACATTTGAAGTTTAAGATGGTCGCTTATGCCAGCAACATCCTAAAGAGAACTCCCTGAGGTGGTATTTCTTCCGTGTGCGGAAATACCTAATCAAGGAATATAATTCTCAGAAATGTTTCCCAGAGCAGACCTCAGTGGACAGGATGAGCCCCACACCACAGAGCTACACTCCCTCTCACCGAAGAGGCAGAGCTTATCGAAGAAGAGAGCACAGAGTCCAAAAGTAGGGCAGAGTTTGCATAGAAAAATGGAGAACTTCCTGCTTGACCCAAAGATAGACTCCCCTCATGACCTGCCGTCACTGGACACAACTTGCAGTAAAGGTGACCTCGACCAGTTGAGAGAAAATTGTAGTTCTGATTGCCAGGCTGCCATTGTGGAGGATACTGTACCCAGCGTCATTCAAATAACCAATAATGAAGAGGAAAAGGGGGACGAGGATGCAGAACAAGGCTCTAGTAACATAGTGGAACATATACTGAAAGAGCTGAAAGGCATAAACAAGATCCAGGAGGAAATTTCCGACCTAAGGCAGTATTTGACATCTGTGCGAGGCTCAGTGGATGAAGTGTCTTGTTGTGTTGATGCAGTGCTAAGTGAAATTGGTGAACTGTACTCTGGGGCTTCAGCTGCACCCCAACCCAGTCCAGGTACTAAAACTCCCTGCATTAGGAGACGAAGCCTAGGTAGACAGAACGCCATCACATCCCCTCATAAGAGCGACATCTCTGCAGTGTTGTCTCAGGAAGGCCACAGGGAAGATTCTGGAAGCGTACTATCTCACGGGTCACCTAAACCATGGACTGTTGATGGAATCATTCTCCAATCAGACCAGCAAAGAAAAGAAGAGAACTTATTACAGAATTCAAACCTGCAGATGCTCGGCTGTACAAAGCCTGACATTTGCTATGTGCAGCTTCGTAGAGGCCATGACTGTCAAAGTAGCAGTTCCTTCTCATCATGTAACAGCTCAAACTGTCTAGAAGCAGGCTTTCTTTCTGGTGACATGAAGTATGACAAGTGGTCTTTGGCTTATCGACAGAACAGTACAAGTGGAGAAGGAGGTTGGAGTGAGGAGGATATCTCTTCTTGTGCTAACAGCAGAGAGGAGCTTGACAGTTTTATTGGCGTTTGGGACAGGTGTACCACAGAGGAGACACAAAGCAGCACACCGGGTCAGTCTTCACACAACAGTTCCGAACATCTTTCATTGCTGTTTGGACATCATAGCAGCTCTCCTTCAACATCTCCCAGTTTGGTAGACCGAAGGCTCAACAGACTAAAAAATGATGGAGGAAATTTGGATTGTGACTGTGCTGTAAACTGCCCTTACTCCAGAAGTTCTGGTTACCACATCATGGATGCCTGTGTAAACCAGGACAGCAGGCCCTCGAGGAGCGTCAGTTGCTCAACTGTGCTGTTGACGGACTTTGATGATGGCTACTTGGAGACGCAGCATTCAGTATGTGATGACTGTCCATCATCTGGTGACACTCTTGATCTAAGTTCTGCTGAGAGTTTGGACAGGGAGTGGACAGATCACAGCATATGCAGGGATGAGCCGAGAGAATCTTGGTCACCGGAATCTTCTGAAATAGACTCTGAGAGTACAGCCAAGACACCCAGTGTAGATTTTGATATAACAAATTTCAGCAAGGCTGTGCTCAGTTTCAGGTCGGCTTTAAAAGGGGCTTTAAAAAAGTTAGAAGGATCCAACTCTGAAGGTGTGGAGGATGATAATTCTTTTGAGACATCTTCATCACATGGGCAAGCCAATGAGGAGAGGGGCGGTACAGATTATACAGAGCAAGAAGTTAGTCTAATGGAGGATCACACCCAATTAGGCTCTCCAGTGGAGGCTTTGGTCTACATGGATGACACAGAGGCACATGAGAACTTGTCATGCTCCTTTCAAGCATCCCCCCAGGACACAAGCCTCTGCCCCCCTGCTCCTACTGAGTGTCATTCAGTAGACTTTTCAAGGTGCAAAGCAGAATTTTCAACTGATTTGGAAACATCCACCTTTGACAATATGTCACATTATTGTCCAGCAACCCAGGATGAGAGTCCACAGAATTCGGTGCTCAGTGCAGACGAGATACGCTTAAGTCCAATTAGTGAAAACCACATTCTAGAAGACGATGGCTTAAGAAAGCAAATTGATACCAGTCACAAAGAGCGGATAGCTAATTTCCAGCGCATTCTGAGGGAAAAGAGGTTGACACGTCATACACAATCCAAGTCTGCTCCAGGGTCCCAGGGGTCTCACAGCTCTCAAGGGTCTCACGGATCTCAGTCTCAAGAAGAGTTCACCCCTGGTAATTATCAAAAGGATATTTTCTCTGACATCACTGGAGAGGTCAGTTAAAACAGCAATAAGAATGTAATGTACAATGTTTATAGCATTGTGATATATTGCTGATTTTAGAAGAAATTCCTGGTTTCCCAGTTGTGCCTCCTTGGTATGCTCAACCACAACATGATTGAATTTAATTCCTCTTTTTCTTTTTTTTACAGAGATTTGGAGAGATGATTATCAGGTTATTCATATATCATTAGATTCATATTTAATTCATTGGTTTGTTTGTTTGTTTCTTCTGTCTGTTTTAATATTTTATGTGTCTTGTCTTCGTAGAAACAATGAACTACATTTTTTTTAATTAAAATGGTCACATTTGTGCACACACTTAATCATAATACATTGGTTTGCATTTATTGTGCTAATGCTAATATTACTGTTTTTTTGTATTGGTAAATATATAAACTATTGGATAAGGCCTCATCACTTCCATCACCAAAACAGCTTTTTGTTGTTGTTTTTTTTTGTTCTTTTTTTGTTTTTTGGATAAATTAGTGGTGAATTGTCAACTTGTGTTGAGAAAATGTGCTTCCTCAATTTAGTCATTTCTTGTGCTAATGTTGCTCGGAAACGTGCTTGCTGCTAGCCTTGCTTTTTTAAATATTGTACATGGAGATTGTTTCCCAAAACTGTTGGTGAGCAGAAAATACATAAAAAAACATAAAGAATAAGATTGTTGTTCTTGTGAGATGCAACGGTTTCCTCTGTTTTGTAGCTGTATAATGTTGGTTCACCCCTCCATTTCACATGACATTTTGTTCATTTTGAAGATCGACATTTGCTTGAGTCTGTGTTTGAAAGGAATGGCCACATTTTCTTACTTTTTCTGTTCTGTAAAATCAGAGAGGTGAAACTCAACCAAAACTAACTTATGTCTTCTCATATGTCGTCAGCCTTCATAAGGTTTCATCCTGAATTCTCGCATTTGGAATCTTTTAGGTTCGCCATGATGAACCCATTGCTAGACAAGCGTGGGTCAAACCCGGGTAAGTCATATAGTTTGCATTTGTTTGGCAAAACAATATGTCCTTTTCTTTTTATAACTGTTAGGTTGTTTTTTTTTTATTCAATATGTGTAACGAAATGTGTATATGAATAATAGTGGGGCAATCTTGAAAGCCCTTTTGATTACAGTAAGGAAAAACTACTTGATTTACTAATATCCTGTTTTTGTCTGTACACAGTGGTGGATCGGGTCTTTATGGAATCGACAGCATGCCAGACTTGCGTAAAAAGAAACCAATCCCCTTGGTCAGCGATGTGGTCAGTAGTAGCATCCTTTGCTGGACATGATAGATCGATGTCATCTTGTTTTGTTTTGTTCTTTCTCTGTACATGTGTGTCTTTCTACTTGTGACCACCACAGAAGTCATTCTTTTACCGTTAAATTTGAATATAGGACGAGCTTGTTATCAACAAATGGAGAAAAAAATGAACTCAGTTTGCTAATTTCTCTCTCCCTCCTCTCTTAAACCCGAAACTATTCTCCACAACTCTCTTGAATGCATTCACTCTCCTTGGTCAGGCTATGGTAAGTTAATAGAACCCAGTAGAATATCACGTTGGACAAACAAAACTATAGTTGCCTCAAAAAAAAAACCAAACCTGTCTACAGCATGTTGTTCTCTTTAGTGGCAGATCTTTTGTTTGATATAAATCAAAACACTTGCATGCATCCCCTTCATCAGTTTTTCTTTCTGCTTGATAGTTTTTTTTTATTATTAAAACATATAATCAACAAATCCTTCCTCACACTTTGGTTTGTATCTCCCATCACCTACTTAAAATTACCAATTACTCGCTCTCATCGCCCTGCTGTTTTATATATCCGATTGAATATTTATATTTTTAGTAATCTCCTCTAATAGTTGCTTAAAACTAATAATACTCACATGGTTTTTCTGATCATCATTGGGGCAAAAAATAACCCAACTGACAAGCCTTGTAACCATTCTGGTAACTAACCATAGCAACCTTGATTTTAATAACATTTTGGGAATATGCTGAGTTATGGGTTGTTCATGCCTTTATTATGCTGTAACCTACCTCAATTTTTTGTCACCCGTTCAGTCCCTCGTCCAAGCCAGGAAAGCAGGGATCACGTCTGCTATGGCCGCAAGGTCTTCAATCAAAGACGAGGAGCTGGTGAGAAGAGCTCTTTAACTTCAGGATTGAATGACTCCAGCCTTGTCGGTGACCGTCACAACCTTTTCCTTCTGTCTCTTTCTCCAACCCTCTTCATCTAAATGGAATTATTATAGAAAAACCATGTGTACAAGAAGACCCTGCAAGCACTCATCTATCCCATATCCTGCACCACACCACACAACTTTGAGGTTTGGACTGCCACAACGCCCACATACTGTTATGAGTGTGAGGGATTGCTGTGGGGAATCGCCCGCCAAGGCATGCGCTGCTCCGAGTGTGGGGTCAAGTGTCATGAGAAGTGCCAAGAACTGCTGAATGCTGATTGCCTACAGCGTGAGTACAAACATTTTACCATTAGCACGAACCCAAAAGATGGGTGACTATAGTTGTTTTTTAGCATTTTACTGTCAAAACAACTGTTTTCTCAAAAAGAGCTATGCTAACTTCTCAGTGGCCATGTATAAAAGAGAAGGGTGTCGTCTGTTTTTACTTGAGGGACAATCAACATTAAATGTATTTTCCAAAAATGTAGCCTGTTCCTTAAAGACACATTGTTTTAAAATGACATCCAATCTGTAATTATTCCTGTTGAATGTCCAGGTGCTGCAGAGAAGAGCTCTAAACATGGAGCAGAGGACCGGACCCAGAATATCATCATGGCGATGAAGGACAGGATGAAGATCAGGGAAAGAAACAAACCAGAAATTTTTGAGCTCATCAGAGAAGTGTTTGCGATCAGTAAAACCATACATGCTCAGCAGATGAAGACCATCAAACAGAGTGTACTGGATGGCACTTCGAAGTGGTCCGCTAAGATCACCATCACAGGTATCCCACTGACACAGATCAGCAAAAAAGTTCATTTATCCATCATTACTTTAACCAGGAACGTCCCATTGCACTGTGGTCACAGGACTTAAGAGTATAACTGATTTTATCATTGATATTCAGCACAATGAACCAACCCATGTCTAGAGGGAACTGTGTAATACTACATATTCTGTAATTGGGTCATTCTGCAATTCTACAATTTTATTTGGTAGACGCTTTGTCCAAAGCTAAGCTAAGTACGACAAAGTGCTTCCAGTTTGAGTGGCAGCAGGCGCTGCCATCTAGTGGCAGAAGAAGTGCCAGGTGTTTGTTTTTTCTTTCTTTTTTTCAACCCACTTACGTAAGGCACAAGCTTTCTTCTACAAGGGAAGTCTCTTAAAGATGTCACGGCATACAGTTTCACATGCCACAATTTGACATACTTAAACATTCTATAAATAAGACAATATGTGTTTATAAAGGGTCATACAGACGAGGCCAGTCTTCACCAAGTACAAATGAGTAATGCTAATGGTTTTTCCTTGTGTCTTTATTTCTCCATCATCCTTTTAGTTGTTTGTGCACAAGGACTTCAGGCGAAAGACAAGACAGGATCCAGTGATCCGTACGTTACTGTACAGGTGGGCAAGACAAAGAAGAGAACCAAGACGATTTATGGCAACCTTAATCCAGTCTGGGAGGAGAAATATCACTTGTGAGTTACCAGTACATGGTGTTTTGATGAATGTGTGCATCATTCTCTTTAGATTGCCTGAAACATTTGTGTGATTGAGCGTGGCTCAATAAAAGCAGTATGAGTGGTCAGGAGACAAGAAACGCTCTCAAATTGCATTTCGACTTTGCACGATTGGACACAGTTGTTTTTTTTCCCCGTGATTTTGGCAGTGAATGCCACAATTCCTCAGACCGCATCAAAGTACGCGTGTGGGACGAGGATGATGACATCAAATCAAGGGTCAAGCAGCGTCTGAAGAGGGAGTCTGATGATTTCTTGGGTCAGAGTATAATTGAAGTCCGAACGCTGAGTGGAGAAATGGACGTCTGGTACAACCTGGGTCAGTATGCTGTTTTTTTCTCATTTAGGAATTACATGACATCAAATACGGCCTGTTTGTTGTGGTTTTAGCTGCCAAAGCCCTGATTCATTCACAGTCTTTCAGACTCACTTCACATTTAGCCACATATTTATTTTTCCATATTCATATTTCTAATGATTTTGAAAATATATCTAAACTTATTTGATGGTTTTATTTGTGGATTGACATATTCTACTTCGACTTATGTCATCATTTCTCAAAAATGTTGCACCCATTTTGAGAGTCTCATCTGCAAAATAATCTAGATTTTAAGTAACTTTTTCTTAAGATAGAAAGACCTTCCTCTGATTGATCCACTTCTGTCTGGTGCCGAGTGTACTGTGCTGTCTCCAGCTAGTGGTTTGTTTGAACCTCATTACCCACGTCTCCATTGCCTGTAGCAACTTTTTATTCCAACTGAGAAAGATCGTCCCGAAGGTCCATAGTGGCCTGCATATCAATACCGCCTTTCAGCTTATGCTATGAAATTTTAAAGGCGTTCCATTGTGCTTCCTGACAGTTATCCTCGTTTCTAGAAAACTAGTAATCTGCAGTGGAGTCCCCCAGGGAGTGAGGACATCAAGGACTGAATTCCGTCACTTATGAGAAGCTGCTTGATCAGTCCCTTGTGATGTTTCCTGGGAGTAGCAGCTCTGCAGAAGTCTACATGACAATGGCTAACAGTTTTCATCTCAGGATAAATGCATTCCTGATTTTTGTCATTTGCGTCTCACCATCCATCAAGCTTGTGTTGGGAATCTTATCTCTGAATTGAATAAAGTGCTGCAGGGATGAGGTATTTTTGGAGGCCAACCTCAGCCCGAGCTTCACAAATGAACACCACTTTTCAGATTTTTTTGTTTTGTTTTCAGTGTAAATGCAACATTTAGAAGCTAACATTTTGCTACGGTCAAACCACGCCGTGGAAATAAGAGGACGGTTTTAATCATCCTAAGACTTGGAAATTTACAGTGTTACAGCAGCAAAGGTGGATGGTCCAGCTTGAAACTTAAATGAAAACTGTAATAGATTAAAAAAAAAAAAATCAGCAATATAAAAGGGGAAAAGTAAAAAAGATACAAAAAAGAGACATGTACATTTTTTAATAATTTATGTTATTTAATTCAACAGAAATTTAAATTAACCCACAAACTCTCACTGTTGGCGATCAGCATCACAAGAGGAGGCCGTTATGTGTCTGATTGCGTTAATCTGAACCCCTTTAAAAACATCAAATCATCTGGGATGAACTAATACCCACTGACATGTTGCATGCAAGAGTCCAGTAATAAATCTTTGAATGCGAGCATTACGCCTATAAATCTGCTGTTTTTTGTTTTGTTTTTTTAAACTGGGATATGAAGTGCATATCCTCCTGAGAGTCGCTTCACCAAAATATTCTGTTGTTTAGGAGGCAGCTCATCAGAGGAAGTAATGATCAATCCTGTGATACACTCAAGCACACACAAAATTTCAACCGTTTTTTTTTTCTCTTTCTCTATCGCTGTCTTTTGCTCCATGTTTCCCCTCCTCTCTCCTTCTTCCTTCCCTTTCTCCCCCTTATGTGTGATTATCTAGTAGCAGCATTCTAGTCAGAAATCGACCGCTCCGCCGACATGTACAAATTAGCTGTAATGATGTGCCTGTCAGGGTAAATAGTGGGATGAACCACCAAGCACTCCGGCTCAAGTGTCTTCACTGATAAGCCACAGATCCATACAGCCCACAGCCCAGTGGCCCCTCGTCATCTGCAGGAGGGCTTCTATTAGCTCTGCCGGCTCTACACCACCATCAAACTGGAAATACAGAACCCTCTACAATGGAAGTGCCAGGCTAATAGCCTGTGATTAGCGTTGTGTTAACAGACCTTCGTTTAATTTGCCTACATGTCACAGATAAGGATGTGGAGTTATGAATCAAGAGTGTGTAGTGTTTGTATGGCTTTGTATGCTCATGAATGTTGTTGTGTTTGATTACAGAGAAAAGGACAGACAAGTCAGCAGTGTCAGGTGCCATTCGCCTCCAAATCAATGTGGAGATCAAGGGGGAGGAGAAAGTAGCTCCGTACCATGTGCAGTACACTTGTTTGCATGAGGTAACCCAACAACACAGTTTGAACAGATAAATAGGCTGGTGGCAGCTGACACGTCAGTGACTGAAATGCGAAGGATGAGGGAGGCATTTGTTACGTCTATGTAAAGTTCAGTGGCGTTTCTGCTGTGCAAGTAAAACACGATATGCAGCCACACACACATCCGTACACTCAGGGAATTTTGCTGTGTATTTAACGAAAGAAGTTGGTTTGGCAGGTTTCAAATGAGTTACTTCAATAAAAAAATAAAACTTGATTATTAGACTTTTGAAGGCAGATAAACTGAGCTTATGAAACTGATAATGTAGAAGCACTCAGAGAGCACGTTTGTCCGCTGAAGCCCATTCAGCTTGTGGAGTTCTTGAGCAGCTCCTGATTTGGTTGACCAACAAGGACGACAGCATCAAAGCCTAAAAGATCATCTCGTTACCTGTTACCACCATGTGGCGCTGTGACTGACCTACCCCTAATGAGCCCTTCCACATCCTGTACTACCACCCCACCATGTTTGGTGGAAACCAGCCTTATAGTTTTCATGTAATCCTGCTTGACAATCAAACCTGCCCAAACATCCTGAGGGTTCTCAATATCCTTTAGCGCGCCACTGATCCTTTTATCGCTTTGCATCTCTTCCGTGTTTAAGGTTCTTTTTCCTTCACGTTTCATTCATTTACAGAACCTGTTCCACCACTCAACCGATGTGCACGGACACGGTGTGGTCAAAATCCCAGAGGCTCGAGGAGACGACGCGTGGAAAGTCTACTTTGATGACGTTCCTCAGGACATAGTGGACGAATTTGCTATGCGCTATGGGATAGAGTCAATCTACCAGGCAATGACGTGAGTCGGGGGGCTGCCTATCCCAGTCACAGTCACAGTCAGGGGACAAGTTTCTTTTTTGTTGCGTTTTTAATGGGGTCCAGTGAACCAACATTTGAACACAGAAAATGTGAGCGAGAACTTCATTGTCAGTAGTTTCCATAACGGAATTTTGATGTGAATTTTATTGTTTTGCACATTTTGGCTTTAATAAAAACAGCCTAATGAACAAAAACGACGTTGAATCCCCCCCCCCCCCCCAAAAAAAATGTTTCTATATCCACTTTAAGTGTTTGTTTTTTTTAATTTTTGAAACAGGCAACATGTACAACTGGCACCAAAGAACAATTATAGCCGCCGGAATTCCTCAAGATCTCCCTCAGGTTTTAATTTACTGACGAATTGCTGAAAAACTGGACAGACATATCGTGTTGCCATCTTTTCTTTCACTATACTGCCTGTTACTGACATGTGGAAGGTTTCCTTTGCTGTCATCCTCTGATGGAAATACATACTAGCCTGGTTTATTCGCTTCAAACCACTTAGATAGAAGTGGCTATAATTCACATTCCCTCTTGTACGATTTCAAAAATTCACCTAAAATTTGCTTGACATTTTATGGCAACACGGTTATTCACATTGAATAGCAGAATTTAGCTTTAATTATTATTAAAAAATATTCAAGTACAAAAAGGTAAAATATCCAGTCCAAGTATCTTACAACCACAGTTCTCTTTCCCATCCCACCCATGTGTTTGCCACCTCTTGGGCCAACCTCACCTCCTGCACTCCCTCTCAGCTTTTAGCAGTCAGTGCCATTGTTGCTCCATGTTGGCCTCTAAATACAAGAAAGTCTTTTCATCATTGTGCTGTAGATGCATTTGTCTCCTTCCTTCTTCTTACCAATGTGTGTTTGGCCCATCATTCACCAAAAATAGATGCCGATGGGCCGTTCCTGTTTTTAATGGGGCTCATTAGGTGAAAACAAGAACCTTGAGAGTAACCAAATGAAGGCACAAAAGCCTTCTGAGTGTGTTTGAATGTAGGAAAAGGAGGGTTTTAGTCCAGGTCTTTATCAAGCTTCCCCTATGCTTCTATTTCCAGACACTTCGCCTGTCTGTCTTCAAAGTACATGTGTCCCGGGGTCCCTGCAGTGATGAGCACCCTGCTGGCCAACATCAATGCCTTCTACGCCCACACAACCGCCTCTACCAATGTGTCCGCCTCCGACCGCTTTGCCGCCTCAAATTTTGGGGTTTGTACTTCCACTTTCTGACATAGACTTCATAGATACATTTGTCTTGTTGGTGTTTTCTGTCTTGCAATTATTCCTGCACACACAACCCTTGTCTTTCTGTCCTCCTGCAGTCTCCTGTTCTAAGTCTTGTATCCAGTCTATAATTGTTGTCCCTTCTCTTCACCACAGAAAGAGCGTTTTGTCAAGCTCTTAGACCAGTTGCACAACTCCTTGCGTATTGACCTCTCCACCTATAGGGTAAGAACCATATTTGAAATATTTTTAATTTTTTTTTTTTCGAATCTATAACACTAATTTAAATGTATCTCTGCGATTGCCCTGTTTAATTTTTAAGGGGATTTTTTGGGGGTTATTAAAAAACTTTTAGGATAAGTTAAACCAATACCCATTGAAGCCCATTTGTTGCCAACCACCTTTAAATTGTTAGAGCGGATTGGAAAACTCTGTATTTCTGCCATTATCATGGAGCTACATGTTTGCCCTCTATAGAACCACTTCCCTGCCAGCAACAAGGATCGCCTGCAGGATTTAAAATCAACTGTGGATCTTCTCACCAGCATCACCTTCTTCAGGATGAAGGTAGCCAACAGGGCGTCGCATATGACCTCTCAGTGGGATCTTGCTGTTGCCAGTTAATCTCTAAATGGAACATTTACTGCACACAGTTCCTTTTTCCAACTTGCTGTTAGCAGATTAGCAATATGTCTGTTCCAATATGGGAGGTTTTTTTTTTTTTTTTTTTTTTTTTTAAAAGGTTTTCTACTAATTTGGTGTTCAGGTCCAAGAGTTACAATCTCCACCCAGAGCCAGCCAGGTGGTCAGGGACTGCGTCAAGGCCTGTCTCAACTCCACATACGACTACATCTTCAACAACTGCCATGAGCTGTACAGCAGACAGTATCAACCTGTGGACACGGTGAGTCAGGTTGATCATCAGGTTCTATCAGTAGAACTGAAGTAGCACTTTTTATTCAGACCAGCCTAATAGAGATAGATTATGATCTTGAACCAGTTTTCCTCCCAGCTGGAGAGACCAAATGCCTACAAAAGCTACTAAAACCATCATCTATGATCCTGATTGTGTTTCATCTTGAATATGAGCCGTCTGTTTACTTTATGATCCAGAACAAGGAGGAACTCCCTTTAGAGGAGCAGGGTCCCAGCATCAAGAACTTGGACTTTTGGCCGAAACTCATCATGCTCATTGTGTCAATCATCGAAGAGGACAGGAACTCGTACACACCCGTGCTCAACCAGTGGGTAGCAAGAAACAAGACACTGGGGGATGGAACATATTAACCATTTAAATAAATGTTTTCATGCATCTATTGGCAGATTATTTTTACACTATTTGGCAGTACAATGTGTTTTGTGTGGTACTCAGTGTATCTGTTAACACTTGGGCTTCAAATTCATGAGAATTTAATGCAGGATTGTTTGTATCTGAGTACTACATTGTTATAACAACGTTTGTCACGTTTGGTCATATTTCTGTCAGGTTCCCTCAAGAGTTAAGTGTTGGGAAAGTATCAGCGGAGGTCATGTGGACGCTGTTTGCTCAAGATATGAAATATGCTATGGAAGGTAAGACAATCACACAAATACTTGTTGTCCTAGTCGTACAGATTTAAGCAGTATATCATGACCAGCTGTTGTATATGGTGATTATTGCACAGCGAAAACTGTGTGGCTGACAGACCCTATAACTGTGATATAATCACTAAATATTGCTGCCTGGAGGAATATATTGGTTTTATAAAACAGCTGCAAATTACGGCAATATGAAAGTTATTTACTCATACTAATTTAAGCAGTTTTTAATCAATATTCTCTGAAAGCATTGCTCTTGGAAGGTGATATTCACTCCTGGCTGCCTCCACATAGCTGTGGATGCTAAGCTACGAGTGTTACGTCCAGCAGTGGGGCTAACCACGATGGCTCTTAAAAGCTTAATGAGCTTTCCATACACCTGCATCTGAGGTGGTTATATCACCAGGTTTGGTTTGTGGCACCCTGAGGTGTGTAATGGCTAATGCTAGCAGGACCGCTAGCATTAGCCATACAGCAACGCCAAGCAAATCTAGCAGGCCACGAGGAAGCTCTGTAAACCACCTCGGTACTGGGCTCTGTGTCCTCACTCGTAGCTTCTTCAGTCTTGTTGTGTCGTGTTCTCCAGCCAACAGGAAACTCAGCAGATCCCACGGAGTTGAGGCAGAGAAGCCGGATGAGACCAAATGGAAAATTATATCTCCATGATATATGATGTATTTTAACTGTAATAAAAAGGTTGTGTATTTTCTACTGCAATCACTGAGGCTCTGCCCCCAGAAACACTCCGACATTGTCCTGGCCTGAATGGTAACACTGTGCTGCTTGGCTCTGTCTTCCAGTTCTCTAGAACTTACATGATGGTAGTAACACACGCTTCCTGCAGTATCCTGCAGTCATCATCCCAGTGTCTAGCTTCAGAACTTGTCTCTCACACAGACTCTTTGTGTCTTTTTGTTCCTGCAGAACATGAGAAACACAGACTGTGTAAAAGCACCGACTACATGAACCTGCACTTCAAGGTCAAGTGGCTCTACAATGAATACGTCAAAGAGCTACCGAACTTTAAGGATGTTGTTCCTGATTACCCGTCGTAAGGAAACAGTTGGAACCAATGAGTGGATCCTCCAGCCAGGTCATGGTGAAGAACATAACATTTGGGTTTTTTTTATTTTGTTTTGAAGATGGTTCCTACAATTTGTGCAGCAGTGGTTGGATGAAAATGAAGACGTGTCCATGGAGTTTATGCATGGAGCTCTAGAGAGAGACAAAAAAGATGGAGTAAGAAAAAACCCTATCTTGACCCTTTGTAATTGTTTTCACCTCAGCCAGTGTTGTTTATGCTTTTCCTGTATTTTTAACCATTTAATTCTCTGCCACCTCAGTTCCAGCAAACCTCTGAACACGCTCTGTTCTCCTGCTCCGTGGTGGACATCTTTACCCAGCTCAACCAGAGTTTTGAAATCATCAAGAAACTGGAATGTCCTGACCCTAATGTCATGGCTCAGTATAGCCGCCGCTTCTCCAAGGTAAGCCAGTTGATCCCAGTTCAGCCCGGTTCACCCCAGTTGGACGGTGACAGGATGAATGTCTTCTAAAGCCTGGCTGGCACTGTTTTGTGTTTGAGGATTTGTTCTCATCATGAGGAAGAATACACGGGGATTCTGTGTTTTCTGACTGTCTTCCCAATAGTGCAGTATAATTAAGCGTAATGCTCCCCTCTGGGAACTGTTCCACTCAAAATAAAGCAGATAGAATTCAACTGATATGAAATGTAACGCATTTTATCCTTTTATGACCCACACAAATTTCACGTGCTCTTTTTTTTCCTCTCCTTCATCTTTGCAGACAATCGCCAAAGTTCTTCTGAAGTACAGTGCCATTCTCACTAAGAGTTTTCCTTCTTATATTGACAAGGAAAAGATTGTAAGTGGCTTAATAGCATGTCATCTTAATGTAATTTGATGTTGTTCATGTACTCTATGTACAGCAATATGCAATTATTTTAAAAACAAAGAAAATTCCGATTTTTAATGCCTTTAACTCCTAATCACGGGTTAATGAGCTCGTAATTTCCAGATAGCAAAGCTCGCTTTCTTCTGATGTTAAACGAACTTGTTATTGAAGTATGTAAGGCGATGCAGGAGTAAAAGTACTCAATAAAGCTGGAACTGAGGGAACGCTACCATAAGAGAGGAAACACCAGAGGTAGGTTGAAGAGCAGAAATCAGTCAAAACTCCAAGTAAATGAACGGACACGAGCACAAGATAATGAGCTGTTTACTTATCAGCTTTGTAGCTTTGAAATCAGTGCTGTACTTTAGTTAGCAACACCCCAGTTCCTGCTCTTGGCTGTGCGATTATAGACCTCCAGTCAAACTTTCGACAGCTGATCTCACACTTCTTTGGTAAACAGTCTCTTGTTTCATTTGGACAGTTTTCTTTTAGTTCACTATTCAACTGTCATATTTAGTGTTGCGTTCCTTGTTCGCAGCCCTGTGTGCTAATGAATAATGTTCAGCAATTAAGAATCCAGCTGGAGAAGATGTTCGAGTCCATGGGTGCCAAACAGGTAAGCCTGATTATACCCTATTGCCATGACGACGACTCATTTGATATGGAATTCTAGTGGACAGGTTATTTCTTGAGTGATTCTTTCCATGAAAAAACAAAACTTGAACGGACGACTAAACATCTTGAGGGGTGAATGAGTATTTCAGGGCTGATGAACAGTTCTGTCTTCCATGTGTCAGGTTGCCACACAGGAAGCACTGGTATGTATGGAAGTTGCTTGTTCAGGTCATTGCAGGGGCGTAGTGGAAGGTTAATTGCAGTTTCTTCCCTGTAAACTACCGTTTACGCCCCATGTGTGGTGTGGCGATGTAAGCGTCTGTAGGTCAGGTATAGATTTGACCCTCAGTGTCCCGTAGAGACAAACAACGGCGTTGGCTTTGAATCCCTGCTTAATTTTCTCAGCTGTAGTTGCTGTAGATCGACTCCTGTATTGGTTGTGTTGGTGGAGCTCAAGTTTCAACCAGTGTGTTCACTCTTCAATTAAAGCAAGATGAGCTGCTGGAGGAGGAAGAGGAGGATACAGGAGCAGAGGTAGGTTTCCTTCACGGACTGAGCGAGGCAGAAACTGGCAGAGGTTTGGCTGTTGAATTTAGCTGTGAGCTGTATTGACTGCGTTCCCCTTCATCTGGTGTTGACAGCAGGACCAGAGAGAGGATGAGGAAGCAGAGCCTCCGGTGGGTACTGTTGATGGTAGCAGTATAGACCCAGTAGACTGTGACCAACCAGTGTTTGGTATCGTGCTAGAAGCTAGTTTAGCATTGCCATCATGCAGTAGAAAACTGTCAGACGGTCCATAGATCAGGAGTCTCACAACCCTCTTTAAATTCAACTCTATGTATAAAAAAGTCACAAACTCTGGTGGTGTGTGTGTGTTTGGGGGGGGGGGGGGTACTGGTTCTGGCTCATTTAATGGTTTTGCTCCGTTGTTGAATGAAAGTAAACAATGAGAAGTCACGCATTCACGATGGTAACAGCAGGCGTGTGTGTTCTAATATGCATCGGGACAGGTGGTGGTGTCAGCACCGTACGCTGAGTTTGTTTTAATCAGCTGTGTTTGAGTATCCATCAACTGCTGCTGTTGACCAGTCGTGCCATCAGTGAACAGGACGGTACTCGGTGATGACCGTGTTTACAGGATGTCACCCCGGCACAAAACACTACCAAAGATCAAGAAAAACGACCCGCAGAAAGAACACAAGAAACATTGCAGTTACAGTGCAGGCAAAAACAAATGTTGTTGTTTTAGTCATGTATCCCCCTGCATCCCTAATGAGGAATTAATTTGTTAGATGATCATATTTTATTTTGTTGGTTTTGTTTTGTTGTTGTTTCTTGTAATGAAGTCAGTTGTGTTTCCCCTCTTTCTTTCTAGTGCAACAGTAGAATGCTAGCCTGGCAGGCAAGTTCCCTGTATATGCAGGCATGTCTCGCACCACATGACTGCATATACCCCCTTCATTAACACTGCAACAGTTGTCGGAGTGAAAATCAGCAGTTTATCTAAAACATACTTCATCATCACCACCATCATCAGCATTATTTAACCAACTCGTTTTTTTTAAGGGCACAGAGCATCTTCTGTAATGGTTTTGGCAGCGATGAGATTTAAAAGTTGTTTTGTGTTGTCTTTTCACTGCCACCGCTAGTTTGACGAGAGTGAGGAGGAAGAGGAAGTAGGGGAGGAAATAGAGGCTGAGGTTTGTTGCTGTAGAACGTGTGAACGGTTCCTCCGTTCTTCTTTCCCAGCAGTGACCGTCGACCCATGACCATCCGTGGTGATTTCTGCCTTAAACCACTGGCCTTCTCTCTTTAGCGTCTTCCCTCGGTCTCTCCTCAAATCTGCTCACTCACTTCCCCTTAAATGAGTTCCCCTTAAATGGTTATTTTCTGTTTTTGCCTTCACTTAATTCTTCTTTCTGTTTTTAATTCTCTTCCGTTTGCGATAGACCAATGAGGAGAAGGTGGGTATCCATGCAACAAATTTGCAAATACAACATTTTTTCTCTGACATTCCAGTTTTTCAGTGTCTTCCAGAAAAATCTGACAGTGGAGACATCTTTTTCTTTTGCCTGATTTTCCTTGATCTTGATTCCTTGTCAGTGTCTTTGTTGAGATCAGAATTATGTTTTGACGATTTATATTTTTTATTTCTCTAAAAAAAATATTGTATTTTGCCACCACATAAAGACGGATACACCAGTAAAAAAGGTAGGTGACATGCTTGTGCGTATCAGCTGCCACAACGTCTGTAATCACACAAATCTTTTGTCGTTTTTGTTCACCTAACATAACGAAGATCAGTGAATCTGGCTGACTGAGGCTGAAGGTGCATTTGTAGGTGTGCAGACGCATTCGTGTTCCACGCAAGCATGAATACCAAAACAAAACAGCACATCGCAAACAGAACATCACCTCCTCAAGTTCCCCTGGAGCCGCTTAGCAGAACCGTTTCCGTGTCTCCTCACTAAGGGTGCGGCGTAACCCTCGACAGGTCGTAAATCAGACGGCCGTCGGGTCATTGAATTAATGAGCCGCACCGGAGTTCTAGCCATACTGCTTAGCCCGCTTCCTCCCTGCAGCGTTTACTCAGGTGATACCGGGCGAGCCACACTGGCAGCACTCGCGCCTGAAACACCCTCCAGTGTATGATACTGATTTTGGGAGCTGACGTCTGCGACCGTATGCTTCGGTATCCACAACTACAACCTAGAACGCTGCAGTGGCACCTGGCAGAGGCCTTTTTTTTGTTGTTTTTTTGTCCCTTTCGCTTATTTTTTTTCTATCCTGTGTTATGAAGCAAGACAAACTGGCTGGTGTGATTTTTATTTTTTAAATCATCCTTCAATGATTTTGTCGATGTTTCTCACATCTGAAAATCTTGCTGTCATTTGTAGTTTCTGTGATTTTTCTTGAAGCTGTAAGAAACTCAAATAGCATTTTTACCTTTTTGCCAGTGACTAAAGATGTGACATTGAGTTCATAAATTGCTATTAGATGTCTTTTATTTCCATAATTTGATTATATATTTCATAATAATTTCACAAGCCTTCAATTATACTGATAACCAAAGTACGCAGTGGTGGGAAATGTTACAGTTAAAGCAGTTTCTTTCTCTCACAATCAAGAGTGCATGGAGAAGTTATACATTTCGAATTTTTTCTTCTTTATTTGTACTTTTTTAAGTTTTACTTTTTCTTAAAAGGCCATCATTCTTCGGCGTTCGTCTATCTATTCATTTATTTTTCCATATTTCAGCCATTTTCAGCCTTGCTGCAGCAAATTCTGACAGCTCAAAGTATTCACGGTGCATTTCCGGCGTTTTATTTTTCTGTTTCACGCGAGAAGTTTTCTCAGTTCCACTTCAGAAATGTTCAGTTTTTTTTTTAAACAATGGAAATGAACGAATGAATTGTAAAAAAGAAAAAGAAAAAAAATCTAGTTTTACAATTATTGGCCTTTTCAGCTTTTTTCTACTACATTTATCAAAAGTTCCACTTTTCAAAACCAGTTCGACCTTCTTTATGTTGGATTCGTTTCAGTTTGAGCTTCCTTTTTTTGTCATTTCAGCTATTTTTCAGCCATTTTCAGCAGTGCCTCAGTGATTTCTTTAATCTCACAATATTCACTTTGTGTTTTCTGCAAGAAAAGCCTTTTCTAGTTGTAAATGATGATAATGTGTGAAACTGACACCTTCTGAGACTCACACCGGCCTGCTCAGCTACGTTACACTGTCGTACTGCAACCCACACTGGCGTCTGTCTTCCTGTCTGTCAGATGGACACGGAGGCCAGCGACCTACTGAACGACCTGCAGGTGAAGCTGAACAATGTGCTGGATGAGCTCAGCAGTACATTTGGAAACGGGTAGACTAACAGCACTCACACAATAAAATCACATACAGTAAACACAGAAGGCACACGTGCGTTGGTGCTGGTTTATTTATTGATGTATTTGGTGGTGTGTTTTCAGTTTCCAGAGTCGCATCAATGACTGCATGCGACAGATGGCGTCCCTGCTGTACCAGATCAAAGGGCCGCTCAACGCCAACAACAAGAACCAAGTAGAGGCCGACTCTGATAACATGCTGCGGCCACTCATGGACTTCCTGGATGGAAAGTGAGTCAAGCTGCTGCTCTTTTCCACACAAAACCAACTACCTGATCTCTGGTCCCGTTCCATCATGTTCTCAGCTGTGTTGAAGCTCTCTTAAGTGGTGTGTGTGTGTGTGTGTGTGTGTGTGTGTGTGTGTGTGTGTGTGTGTGTGTGTGTGTGTGTTCATAATTTGACAGGTTGACACTGTTTGCCACTGTGTGTGAGAAGACCGTACTGAAGCGTGTGCTCAAGGAGCTGTGGAGGATCGTAATGAGCAGCATGGAGAAAACCATCGTCCTGCCTCAGGGCAACGACACCTTCGTAAGCCTGATGTTTGCTGGCAAGTTGATTCTGCAGAAATTAAACAGACCGACAGTCAAATTAAGTTCCGTTTCTTCCCAGGGAGCACAAATCCTGTCAGCTGCAAAAGAACTGGGGCAGCTCTCTAAACTCAAGGTATCACCTCACGTCTGTACACACACACACACACACACACACACACACACACACACACACACACACAGACTGATTCTCCACCTCTTACGCAGGATCACATGGCAGGGGAGGCGAAAAGCTTGTCTCCCAGGCAGTGTGCTGTTATGGATGTGGCGCTGGACACGATCAAGGTCAGTTTATACCGCAGGTTTGATTCCACAAGCTTCAGATGATAGCTTCATCAGCTGCTCACCCATTAATCAGGCAGCTGGTTAGGGGGTAGTGAGCACATTAGAGTGCTGATATCAGCAGATCAGAAGGATGTGTGCCGAGGTTCTGAACTGGATCACGTGAAGTACATTCAAAATGTTGGGGTCATTTGAAAAAATATTCACAAGTCTAATAGCCACCTTCGTCATTGAGTCTCTCATTTACATAATTAAACATGCATTCTCTTTTGTGTAATTTCTGTATTGTTTTAAAAAAATATACATAAAGATACACAGTTATAAAAAACAAAAATGAATTATGCATCATCAGCGCGTTCGGGCCTCATGATTAATGTATGAAATCTAATCTTTGTTGCTTTTTGTGAGTTGGTGGTATAAAGTTATTGGGTTATGTTGTCTCATATCAGGTAAGCTGATGTAAATCATATATTAGAAACATCAGCAAATGATGTGCCATTGTTGGAGGAATCATTGCATCGTGTCCTCCGTGTTTGTTTCCCCTTCAGCAATATTTCCACGCAGGAGGAAACGGTCTGAAGAAGGCTTTCCTGGAGAAGAGCGCCGAGCTGTCCTCACTACGCCACGCCCTGTCCCTCTACACTCAGACCACCGACACACTCATCAAGACCTTTGTCACTACCCAGCATGCACAAGGTAACACAGACCACCACTGCGAGCCCCTGTTCAACCATCAGAGGGCGCCAACTGCAGCTCCTGTGTTTAATGTTGCGGATGCTGAAGTTGTTGACGTGCTGTCGCTGTCTTCTCTTTATCTCCCGTGCTGCCTCTGTGCCAGTGCACAATGGGAAAGGTATTAGGTTAACCCCCAATGAAAAAATACAGCCCAGCAGGGGTAGGTTTCATTGAAGTCATCCCCAGACCCCCACTCACCCTCCCTCTGTACTTGCATCATTTTGTCTCTCTGTTCCACTAAGCTGGGTCGATCACCCCACCCCACCCCCACCCCCCATCCTGCTCTGCATAATCATTCCAAGTCTGTCCTGCATGAACGCTCACTGATATCTGGCCGTGAATTATATTCTAGGCGCAGCTGTGGACAAGCCCATCGGTGAGGTGTCCATCCAGATCGAGCTGTACACTCACCCCAAGAGCGGCGAGCGCAAAGTTACCGTCAAAGGTCAGGTTCGACATCATCGCTCCAAGAATGCGCCCTGTCTGATTGTTTACTACGTGTTTACCTGCGGCTCTTGTGCGTGTTGCAGTCGTGGGAGCCAGCGATTTGAAATGGCAGACGTCTGGCATGTTCCGGCCCTTCGTGGAGATCAGCATGATCGGACCTCACCTCAGCGACAAGAAACGCAAATTCCAGACCAAATCCAAGAACAACAGCTGGTCCCCCAAGTTCAACGAGACCTTCCACTTGTGAGCGTGCTAACGTGCTAGCATAGCATTGGGTTTTATGAATGTGACATTTTCTAGTGCAGCATTTTTATTGAACACTGTTTAACAGGTAATAAAGTCCATGTGTTCATAACTATTTATCATTAGCTGCGTCTTATGTGTAAATACATGGGTGTCAACATTAGCATCATAGTCACAGAATTGAAACAAACACTGTTAAACATTAACTAAAGTTTTTTTTGTTTTGTTGATTTAGTAGAATAAAACTTATTTAATAAGCTCCCAGTTTGCAGCAACCTGTCTACTTGTCTGGTTCTGAGTGGAATAACTAGAATATATCTCTCCACAGCGTCCTTGGCAACCAGGACGGTTTCGAGTGCTACGAGCTGCAAGTCTGTATCAAGGACTACTGCTTTGGCCGCGCCGACCGGGTGGTGGGCGTGGCTGTGATTCAGTTAAGAGACATCGTAGAGAGAGGCAACTGCGCCTGTTGGTGCCCGCTGGGTCAGTGCATCCACATGGACGACACGGGCCTGACCACCATGCGGATCCTCTCGCAGCGTTCAAACGACGACGTGGCAAAAGAATTTGTGCGGCTGAAGTCAGAGACCAGATCAGCGGAGGAGGGCAGATGAGGAGAGACGGGCAGGTGGACCGACTCCTAACGAAGCAGGGAATCGTCTTCCCAACTCTTTCTTAGACCTTGGACGTGTCTTAGCTGCTGGTGACTGTTTGTGGCCGAACTCGCTGAGTCACCTCCCCCCTCTGGTTAAATGGAGCAAACACCCACTTCCCGTGTTCCTCAAACACTCGTTATTTACCGAGCCCGCTGCCTCCTACTCACTCAACACTCCTCCCGCCAGCTGTCTCATTATGCAGCTTTGTTCCTCCTCTCTTCATCTTCTACTGGAGTGGAACCGAGGACACCAGCCACCTGCAGAAGGCCAACCCCCCACCAGTGTTGTGCAATAACCCCCCACCCCTCATAAGTCCTGAAACTGTGGCCATGTGTTTGATGCCTTATGAAGTGTTGTTGGGACTCCCTCCTCCGTAGCGCCACTGTGACGGCTCCAGAGAATGTGAAAATACAGTGTGGAGGTTCTGTGGTTTCTGAAATCTAAGAGAAGCAAAACAGGTACTTGAGTAATAATTTCATATGAGCGAGTTAAATGTGTGCCTTTCCATCACACAACTGAATGACCTTTGCCCTCACACAGTAGTGATGTCATTTTAAAAAAAATGAGTGGGTGTTGACACTACGTTGAAGGTTTGGACAGTATTTACCTAAAGCTCCAAAAACACTTCCTGTCACATGTGGCCAATACTAAAACCATTTTATTTACTTTTTATATTTATTTATTTTTGTCTGTGCTTAAAAATGATATTTTTTAGAACTCGCACAGTGCTCTCGTCCGAACAATTCGTGAACAGCTGATAAACGTGGCGCTTGCATATTTGTTCCTAAATTTGAAGCGGCGTGAAGGAGTATTACAATATTTTCTAGCAACAAAAAAAAAAAAAAAAGGAAATTTGATGAGTTTAGAATAAATGATGGTTTCCAGTCTGTTGTCTTCTTGAGAGTGGCCTTAATGTGGTGAAAAACATGGACGCGTGTAGCTTTTTAATTCATACTTTATCCTATTTCTTTGTGGGGAATTGTGTCAAATATGTTTTTCAAGTGATATTCCCTCTCATTTTTTAATCTTTGATTGTAAATGTTGTAACTACTCTGAGGCTTTATATGACGTCCCTTCCGATGCTTTTTTTTTTTTTTTTGGTGTACGTGTATTTAATATTTTGGAAATTATGTCAATCACCATGTTGTAAGTTATATTTTCAGTTTTATGGACAGACGTAAGTAAACAGCCAGTGAAATAGTTCATAAATGAATGGGGAAAATATTGAAATGTTACTTTGAATGAAGGGTGTTTATTGCCATGTTATGAGAACCTTTATAAATGTGCGTAACTGCTTTATGAGGGGGAAAAGTCCCTCTGCCACTCTGTGAGAACATGTTCCTCGTGCCATGTTGCAAGTGTTAACTGTTTTTGTCTGGTTTTTTTTTAAATGTCATTTATTTTATCTGAACTATAAATACAAGAAATCTCTGCATATGTGTGTTTGTTTGTGTGTGTGTGTGTGTGTGTGTGTGTGTGTGTGTGTGTGTGACTGTGTTATCCGGCGGAGCTGCTCCTGCTACGTCAGAACTGCCACGTCTGGCGCTCTCGGTTCCAACTCACTCGCTCTCCCAAATTCAGAAAGAAGGGGTTATCATGGTTATGAATTCTGAAAAATACAGCTTCAGTAAAGAAGAGAAGTACATTTCCTCAGAGAAAACGTGACTTTGAACCAGTTCAGGTTAATACGCCTTCATATGTAGACCGGCCTAATCCACCCTGGGCCGCCCTGGTCAAACGTTTGGAAGAATTTCATGCCAGCCTGACATGTTTCTTTAGTCATGAAGGTAAACTTTACAGATGGAAATCTTTATTTTCCGTCGTTCAGAACGGGCGTCGCTGAAATGAGCACCAATACGATCCAAATATGACCCGCAGAGTTCAGTAAGCACAATGTCTGCTCGCTGAGTGTGTTTAGTGACATCCAGGTCTGTTACTGCTCCTCACAGCTCTACACGTACAAGCTAAAGCTACACATGGGGTCAAAGGTCAAGACCACTATTAACTGCCCTAATTTTTTTATGCGTCTTTTTGTATCATCAATTTAGGAACTCAGTCAATAAGCTAATATGTTACTTTACCAGCCTTGGTTAATTTCAGGATTATTTTTTTCTCTTTATCTATTTTTGAGGTTTTTGTCTGCACTTGTGACTCAGAGCGCACACACACACACACGTCAACACATCACACACTAACTAATTTAGCAAGAGGGTCATGTTGAGGTCCCCTGGACGACACAGCGTCCCTTTGTTTTCCAGCTCAGGTATTAAATTCCGGGTCTGAGCGCCACGATGTCGTGAGGTCACAATAATCGAGCCTTTGGCCGGTCAGAAGAATGCTGCTGCCTCCCGTCTGCTTCCTGTTCACTGCACCTGTCCAGGACCATTTGAAAATGAGAGGAAGCCGAATCCTCAGTGTGATCATGTGCGCCCATCTCAGGGTGTGTTACATACCTGACCGCCCTGGTCACAACTTTGAACGTTGGCCCTGATTGGTGGAAACACTCACCTGTGCTGTTGTTTTACTGCCCGGCTCACCATCCAGGTCCAAAGATCGCTGCACTGTTTGCTCAAGTCCTGAGCTGTTAGACGCAGGGAGATCCCAGCTTGTTCTGCGTGAACCTGAAACCTCTGTCACCACTGCACCTCCTCCTCCACCCTGTGGGTCTTTCATCCAGCTGGGGGCCCCTGTTGAAGCCCCTTTCTTCAGTATGGGACTGTAAGGTATCTTCCCATCTAAAGAAGCAAAGGACGGACTGAAGCTTTGCCTTTTCTCCTCATGTACCTGCATATGCGCAAAAGAAGCCACTTTTGTTTGAGGTAAGTAAATCATTCTCTCTCTCATCCTCAAAAATGGACAGTAGACATTTTTTTTAAATGCAAAGGAATACCTGACCAATCAAACGTCAGGCCTCGTGAGCGTCAGGAGAGATAGCGAGGTGGAACAGGCTCAATAAAGCTGTCTTTGTTAGTTTGGAGCTAAACTGCGCGAGTGTGCTGCAGATCATGTCAATCATGAGCCAGTACTTCCTTTCATAATTAGTCCAATTTACATATTTCAGCCTAAGAATCAGCTGCTGCTCCGACTCCGAGTCCTTCTGCTCCATTACTGACACCTCTCCCCCCTACAGGATGAATACAAACCTGGATTACCACCCCTCTGATGTGGGCTGGTGCACCTGAACGTACCACCGGCGAGCGAGTCAAATGTCCACCGTCATATCAATGTAGATAATCTTTGTGGTTATGGATTATCAGTTATGGATGTGACTCCGGTGCAAAGGGTTGATCGGGGAGCGGCTCCATGCTTCAACAGCAGCTCAGATAAAGTCTGGATCAGTTTATAATTCCAGGGGCCGCCAGGTTTATTTACCCCCGATCTGATTGATACCTGTATTTTCCTAGATATCAACTGGGCTTCACTTAAAGTAATTTTGTTATTAAATGTTATCCAATTTCTAATGCATGACAATCACATGGATCTGCACAAGAAGAAAAATACCTCACAGCCTTAGCTGCTCCTCTTTAGCTGCTCATCTGATGACCCATGGCTGGATTTGGCCTTCCTGATCCGTTATGATGAGAAAACGATGAAAAATAAAGGATGAATGGGCTTTTCAAAATATTTGGAAATGAATGAACTTGCTATTCAGTGCGTACAAAATGTAAAGATCATATGAACTTGTTTTTTGTCCTGATAATATCAAAACAAATCACGATCAGAACTTGTTCTTAACAGTTATGAAATATCGGATGTCAGCATATAGAGAAGACGGTGATTGATCAATGGTGAGAATAAGTATTGATGAATCTATTGATTGTTGTGGGGCACAAGTCGTGATGTCACCATCAGATGTTTCTAAATGCACAGAAATGTCCAGCCGTGTGCTTGTGAGGGCAAACGAGAGCGCGACAGGTAGGATGTCTCCCTCCATTTTGTTTGTCTGGCGCGACACAAGTGACACAGAAAAGAGTGCGGTTGTGGTTTAGCTCTTTGAAGTTTACAGTTGATTGAATGAGAATAGGGATGGAGCGTATTGATGAGCACTCGCATGGTGCAGGATCAGTTAGAGGACCCTTAAGTCCACTGCTCACATCAAGACTCTCTCCTTCCTGGACTGTGTTTGTTTCCACTTCTGTGTTTCAGCAGATGTGGCGCCTCGTATCTCTGCATAAATAAACAGTTTCCTCTTTCAGCCTCTATCTCGGTCTAATCGAACAACAAAGGAAATCCACACCAACCCTGTGATAAACCCCTTTTCCTGCCCTGCAGGTGTGAAACATGGAGACTCTGAGCTGAAGATGGGATCCCTGGTGTCATATGTGGGTCAGCTGTGGGGGGGCCAGCAGACGGAAGGTGAGATGGTTGTGAGGCTGCAGTGTACTTTTGAAGTGACGCAGACAGTTTAAGGGTGCCAAGGCGGTGCAGTGGTCAGCACTGTGGCCTCACAGCAAGAAGGTTCCAGGTTCCAGTCCCGGCTCCAGCACAGGATCTTCCTGTTTGAGTCTCCATGTTCTCCCCGTGTCTGTGTGGGTTCTCTCTGGTACTCCAGCTTCCTCCCACAGTCCAAAGACATCAAGAGGGGACGAGGCTGATTGACACTCTAAATTGACCGTAGGTGTGACTGTGAGTGTGAATGGTTGTCTGTCTCTATGTGTTGGTCCTGTGATGGACTGGTGACCTGTCCAGGGTGAACCCCGCCTCTCACCTGTAGGCTGCTGGGATAGGCTCCACCCCCTGACCCTTAACAGGATAAGCAGTAGAAAATGGAAGTGGACAGACAGTTCTAGTACTCATGCTGTATTAACCCTTACCTCCCCCTTTTATTTCTTCACCCACAGAGCAGGAGAGAAAGTTACGAGCCAACGATCGACCTTTCAACCTGTCATACCACTACACTGTACGTATTGTTCGCTTGTAGTATTCCAGAGGTGGGAAGTAATAAATACTTCATTACAGTGACCTGTTACAGTTTTCCAACATTTGTACTTGCCTGGAGTTCTTGTCTTTCTGATAACTTTTTACTTTTACTCCCTACATTGCATTACTAATATCAGAGTTCACCACAATTTCAAATCAGAACTTTACAACTTTGAATGAAAATGTGTGTCATCATCATTGTGTGTCTTCCTAACATCAAGTTTTATACACACTGGACAGGGAAGGACATTTACAATTGGAAAAGATGATTCCTTGTTGCATCCATCAGCGCGTGACAGTCAGCTACACCTAAACCTCCCTGTTCAAAGGGACGCAACAATTTTTTGGGAAATACACATATTTTCCATCTTGTCCACAGCCAGAAAAGAAGATAGATCCACTTCTCTCCTCTGTGCTGTCTTATAGAGCTAATTAGCTTAGCACGATGAATGGAAATAAATGGGAGGTGTTAGCATACCCTTGTCAAAAAGCTAACAAATCATAGTAGAAATTGATTAATAGTTGAAGTTGTTCTTGCAGTCATTACCTTAACATTTTGTTTTATTGGTTGATTTATTTTGAAGTGCTGCATCAAATCACTGCGCCCGGTCAGGAAAGTAGTTCCGGCAATGTGTGTGAGTCTAAAATTACAGTCTCATAATTTTGAATTGTTATTTCATGATAGGCATTATATCAATTCTGGCAAACACCGCAAGAGCACATGATGACATTTTACAGAGGCATGCTAACACTTCCCATTCACTACCATTCATTATGCTAAGCTAACTAACGGACTGCAGGTCACCTTGGGTCAGAGGTTCTCAGTAGACTTGTAATATTCCCCAGAGTCATTTTGTACACATGTGACTTCTATTTAACTGAAGACCTTGTGTACTTTTGTACCTCTGATGTATTGGACTCAGACCTTTTTCCACCCTGTTGCTGGGTCTGGCGTACCTGCTGTGTTAACACCTCTTATGTGTGTGTGTGTGTGTGTGTCTATTAACTAATATTTATCTGTCACGTCACTCTACTTCAGAATAATGCCATCAAGACCTCCAAATACAACATTTTCACCTTTCTGCCACTTAACCTGTTTGAGCAGTTCCAGAGGCTGGCCAACGGCTACTTCCTCTTCCTCTTTGTCCTTCAGGTAGACATTTTTCTTCCTTTTTTTTTTCAGAAAAATGAAGGACAAATATTTTGACCTTTGACCTGTTTTTAACGCTTCCAGTATATCCAGTATATTTTGTGTAAATGATACATCATTCATAAGAGTGTGTGTGTGTGTGTGTGTGTGTGTGTGTGTGTGTGTGTGTGTGTGTGTGTGTGTGTGTGTGTGTGTGTGTGTGTGTGTGTGTGTGTGTGTGTGTTGACAGCTAATCCCAGAGATCTCCTCGCTCTCCTGGTTCACCACAGCTGTCCCTCTGATTCTGGTTCTGTCCATAACAGCTGTCAAAGACGCCAGCGATGACATAGTGAGCTGAAATTACAGTACCATGATCTTAATAGCCCTCATTTATGTGAGAACAGAACACAAGCAGCATTAATATTCTTGTATGATTTATGAGTAGAACAGACACAAGAGCGACAATCAAGTGAATAACCGAAGAGTGGACGTCCTAATCGACGGCGAGTGAGTCACATGATCTCCGTATAGATTGTCATTTACTGATTTCCTGAAACTCAAACCTATCGATCTGTGCTGTTTCATGTTTATTTTTCTCTCTGTTAGACTACGGAGTGAAAAATGGATGAATGTTCAAGTTGGAGACATCATCAAACTGGAGAACAACCAGTTTGTCACAGTAAGACCATGCAATGCAACACGACAATACAGAAGAGAAGGGTTTCATTTATTTTCAGTGTGACTTTGCACACTTTGATGCCTCTTTGTGATAAGAGCTGAGCATTAATTAAATTGGTCTTATCAGTGTTTCTCAACCAGTGGGTTGGGGCACATGGGTGGGCCGTGAGGGTGCTGTAATGGGTCATGAAATGTTTTCAAGCTCACATTTTGGGAGGGAATTTCTTTCGAAGTGAAGACCATATACATCTAAAAATTCCAAATTCAAATTGAAAAAATTCATTATGGGTTCTGTAAATATCCTACTTCAAACTTCATTAATTTTAGATGTTAAGTTTGTAAAGCTAACAGCTAATAGCCTGTATTACTGGGAATTATGGAACAGCTCTTTAAGTGCACGCCCATAAAACTTGGTCCTTTTAATTGTATATATTGAATTCCAGGGCTCCAACCTGTGTAACAGTGACTAGTCTGATATCATCTGGACCTTCAGCTGTATAAGAGAGTGTGTTTCCATAGGCAGACCTTCTGTTGCTGTCCAGCAGTGAGCCGCTCAATCTGGTCTACGTAGAAACAGCAGAATTAGACGGGTATGTTAAGTTTCTATTTTGCGTTGTGATGGAAGCGCTTCCTCCTCTGTGTGAGTGTGTGTACCCACACCTTTGCGAGTCTTTTCATTGATATAATACATTCCCTAGCCCCTCACCCTAACCCTAACCATCTCAACCTGACCCTCACCTTGAGGACCGGCTAAAATGTCCTCACTCTGTTGGTTAAATACATATTCTAGTCCTCCATAGGTAACAAGTAAAAGAACAAGGTGTGTGTGTGTGTGTGTGTGTGTGTGTGTCAGTGTGTGTGTGTCAGTGTGTGTGTGTGTGCGTGCGTGCGTGCGTGCAGCTGACAGCTAATGTCTATGACGGTCTTGGATTTCCCTGAATGTCCTCCCGGTCTCCCCCAGTGAAACCAATCTGAAAGTGAAACAGGCTTTGACTGTAACTGGAGAGATGGGCGACAGCATCCAGGCACTGGCTCACTTCAGTGGTGAGATATTGAGATTTCTGTGAAAATAAATAATTTATATAACAATTCAAAATAGGCAATTCAAAACAACAGGGTATGGAAAACTGAAATTTCCAAAAGAAAAAAAATCTATTTCTTCCTTGTGATATCCTCCAATAACATGTCTACATACATATTTTAAGATAAATATGCTGATTTTTACTTAAATGTACTCTTCATTCAAAAATTTGCAGATTGGAATTTGTTAAATCAACAGAAATCAAAGGTTTTTTTTTTAACTCTGAAACGTGAACTGTTAGCATTTCTTTTTAAAACAATGCTTTTCCAACAGCAAATACGACTGATTCGTTTTCTCACAATATGTCAGGTGTTATCAGACTATCGATTCAAATCCTTCTATGAGTTTTTTTAAAGAATAAAAAAAACGTTTGCCAACGAGTGGCTGAACGAGACTTCAGAGGCTGAGCGGACATTGAACGTCGTCACGCTGAAAACAGACGTTTATGGTGACGTTGACGTCTGTGCTGTAGTTCATTCACAGCATAACAGCGCCTCTCTTCTTATATTGTTTGCAGTTATGTATCAAAAACCATCTGACCGCTGAGTGTGTTGTCTGTAATAATCCCAACTCCAGTGTCAAAGTTCCAGGTTGTTTTACAAAAACACACCGTCCCTGCTGCGCTCTACGAGCGACGGCTCACCGACACTAAAAAACAAGTCTTACCAGGAATATTTCTTTGATAAAATAAAATCTCAACCAAAAATGACACTGATTTTTTTTTGTTGCTTATAATTAGTAAAATAATTTGTCAGTGTAATAAACCTTGTTGAATCGATACAGTACTGTCTAGAAACAAGCGCCTTTTCCTGCTGAGACGTCAGCCCGCTTGTCCAGTGACTCTGTCACCATTAAGACTTCTGGACTATAAATCAGACAAATGCTCTCAGCATGACCTGTTTTGTTTGCAGTTCACTGCTTGGATGTTTACCTGAACTATTAACCTCCATCTGTCCCTCCTGGTACCAGCCGTTGACCCCGCCTGACCTCTGTGTCCCTCAGGTGAAGTGGTATGTGAGCCTCCCAACAACCGTCTGGACAAATTTAAAGGGAAACTAACTCTGAGCGGACAAACGTACGCGTTGGACAACGATAAAGTGCTTCTCCGTGGATGCACCCTGAGGAACACAGAGTGGTGCTTCGGCCTGGTTGTGTTTGGAGGTAAACTCCGACCAGCTTTGTGTTACTGTGTCGTATGATTACTCACCGGGAATAGAAACATCCAGTTCCTTCCAGCATTCTCAGAATTATCATCTATTTGTCTGTAAATTGTGTTATATTGACAAAGATTTTGAAGTAGTAATTGAGAAGAAGTGTCAGTTTCTCATTGACCACTATATTCCTTTTTTTCCAAGTTATCTCCGTTGGCCATTAGAAATAATGCAGCTTTGCCCCTACTTTTCGATATATCACATCTATATACTGTATATCTATCTATCTATCTATCTATCATCTATCATCTATCATCTATCTATCTATCTATCTATCTATCTATCTATCTATCTATCTATCTATCTATATACATATATTATAACTGTATATATTAAAGGCAAGTACTAATATTTGCATTTAATAAATGGGGTTTAATGTGCAGTATATATTGGCCAATGTGCACGTATGACAAAAATGGATACATGTTTTATCGCCTTCTTAAAAACTTCAAGCCGTCTGTTTGTGTCTGCTCATGGCAAGTGAGCTCTGCTGTAGAAACGCTGAAAATATTCCTGAGATGTACAAGTCAAAGAAGTTATAACTATGATGAATGCAACTGAGTGCATAATTAGTATCCCATTTCCTGTATCCCATAGAGCACTTCCTGTTTGGTGCAACTGTCACCTAGCATGAACAAGTTAAAGCAAATGAGCTAGCCAGTCACGCTCCTTCACCCTCGTCCTCTGGTTTATTCATTTTTAGTTCAAGTCTGAAGTATAAAGCATAGCTGGATAAAGAAGACATGTATCATAACATCCCAGAGTTTGTAAACAGATGTCCTCCACAGTTTTGCTAGTTAGCGTTGAGCTAACACTACATGCTTAGCGTTTGATTCACCAGGAAGTATATAGGGGGGAAAAAAACAACTTTCTGTGTATTCAAGGCACCAACTTATACTTTTTAGGCGAAGCACTGCTTTCACTGAAACCAAACAGAAATGGAGCTACTTTGATATATCATATAGTTCAATGTTTAAAAATGTTGCATGGGTGGACAAATATCTTATACACATTGAGTGCCGCTTTGCTTATAATCTCCATTTAACTCTAGCTAGCAATCATCTGCCTACACACTCTTGTTTGTTCAACAGTTACTGACACTGTGTATTCAAAGTAAATTTCAATTATTATGTAGAATACATGAGGAGGAGGGGGAGGACTTTTCCCTCCCTCCTTCCCTTCCCTCCCGTCTCAGTTGATAGCATGTAATCATTCCCAGGTCCTGACACCAAGCTGATGCAAAACAGTGGAAAGACGACATTCAAGCGAACGAGCATCGACCACCTCATGAATGTCTTGGTGTTGTGTGTGAGTTTAAAGTTCATGCACCCTGACAGACAGACAGACAGACACACACACACACACACACACACACACACTTGCACAGGTTAACACTGGGCCTCAAAATGTGTTTGCATCTTCTGGGAGATTGTACATTCAACTCACTCACTGACTAATTTGACCATTTCTTCAAAAACAGAGGGTCATTGGTACATTTTACCATGTGTGAAACATAATTTTGTGTGTTTTTTATGCTAATGATATATTTCTAGATCTTTGGATTCCTGGTGTGTATGTGCTCCGTTCTGGCCATTGGTAATGCAATCTGGGAGGTGAGGGAGGGCTCAGTGTTCACCGCGTTCCTCCCTCGAGAGCCTGGCGTCAACGCAGGTCTCTCCGCTTTCCTCTCCTTCTGGTCCTACGTCATCATCCTCAACACGGTGGTGCCCATCTCTCTCTACGTCAGGTGTGTGTTTAGATCAGATCATGACAGGTTTTGTGACAAGTTAAGAGCCTTGTTGAGTTAAACCTCACTCTTGTGATGCCAGCGTGGAGATCATCCGTCTGGGGAACAGCTTCTACATAGACTGGGACAGGAAGATGTACTACCCCAAGAGCGACACTCCCGCCCAGGCCAGGACCACCACACTCAACGAGGAGCTGGGCCAGATCAAATATATCTTCAGCGACAAGACTGGCACGTTAACTCAGAACATCATGACTTTCAACAAGTGCTCCATCAATGGAAAAGCTTATGGTGAGGAGCTTTGATGATGTCAGATCCACAGCCGACGCATCCACATTGACAAAAGGATAATTTCTCTGTTATTCAGGGGAGCTACTTGATTTCTCTGGACAAAGGATGGAAATAACAGAGGTGAGATGAGAAAACTGGGATCGTATGTTAACTGTGAATTTCAAGTTCTACTCAGCTCCTCTGCTGCTTCCTCTCTGCAGAAGACCCAGAAGGTGGACTTCTCCTGGAACAAGCTGGCTGATCCCAAGTTCATTTTTCATGACCACAGTCTGGTGGAGACGTTGAGAGAGGGAAACCCAGAGGCGCAGGCCTTCTTTCGCTTGCTGGCTCTGTGCCACACTGTCATGCCCGAGGAGAAGAAAGAGGGTAAATGTACCACTATGTTTTTGTTACTGTGTGGAAAGTAGCTGCAAGGGCGGGTAAATGGCGTGAAACCCCAAAGCCAATGACTCCCAATCTGGAGTACGCGTGGGTCAAGCAGAGCAGCAAAGTCCTCCATTAAAAATTAAACAGTATTAATTTTCCTGCCTGCATTCCTCAAAGTCCTGCTCCTTCCCGTCCTCTGACTGGCTCTGGCCCTGATCGATCTCACTGTGTTTTCCAGCGATGCCGGGTTTGTTGCATATCCGAGCCTGGAAGTGCACATGAACAACCTGCAAAGTCAGGTGTCTGAACTCCATTTTGAACTTAAGCGATGTGGCTCCACACCTAGAGAGCAGCAGAAACTTTCATCAGCTCTGGGGCCTTCCAGTTCCACGTCCAATGGAACTTGCATTAACTTTAGCGGTGCAAGCCTAGCCATTAGTGACGCTAGCAACACCTGTGGAGGTAATGGGGGGACACAGCAGGAATGTTTCATGAGGTACAGGACTACAAAAAGTTTGGGAGCCAGTGTCGTAGAGTAATACCGATACATTTTTTTCCTATTTTTTACCCATTTTCATTGAGGATATCTTATCTTTCATTGTTCTTTTCCTTCATTTCTATCTGTATCATCTTTTTTTTCCTGGCAGGGGAGCTCTACTATCAGGCTCAGTCTCCTGATGAGGGCGCTCTGGTGACCGCAGCCAGAAACTTTGGCTTTGTCTTCCGCTCACGCACACCAGAGTCTATCACAGTGGTGGAGATGGGCGGAAAAGTCACCTACGACCTTCTGGCTGTTCTGGACTTCAATAATGTACGCAAGAGGATGTCGGTCATAGGTGAGAGAAAGTTGTGGTATTCTGTTTTATTCAGTTGAGATTAAATCATTTTAGGACCTTCGAGAGGCTATATTTTTGGCTTGACCTCATGCTGAGTAGCTCTAGTAACAATTACCATTACCAGTGGATTAAAGGATTCTCTGAAACTGTCTTTTTCAAGTTCCTTCATCTGCCGGCAAGATGTATCGTAGGAGTTCATGATCTTCACAACATCTCAGTGAACTTTGTGTCACTAAAATACTTTCATGATGATTTCCAGTGCGCAGCCCTGAAGGTAAGCTGACGCTATTCTGCAAAGGAGCCGACACCATCATCTACGAGAGGCTGCACCCGTCCTGTAACAAACTGATGGATGTTACCACAGGACACCTGAATGTGAGTGACGTTTTTCCTAAAACTGTAAATGAGTAAAAACTGAGATTTGTGTTGTTGTTGTTTTTTTAAGTGCATTAAACCGTCCATCTGAAACAGGAATATGCAGGCGACGGCCTCCGCACCCTGGTGCTGGCTTACAAAGATTTGGAGGAGCACTATATGAACGAGTGGATGCAGCGCCACCATGAGGCCAGTGTTGCCATGGAGGGACGAGAAGAGAAACTTGATGAACTTTATGAAGAAATAGAAAAAGACCTGATGGTTGGTTTACCTGCTGGATAATTCAACACATTCCTTGATAATTTGAATCGACTTGGTTGTTTCATTGTTTGCTTGGTTGTTTGTATTCTTAGTCTGTGTAGATTTGGATTGGCTTGGTATCCTGCAGCATCACGTACAGCTTGAGTCAAGCTCCATGTGCACATTCAGACGTTTAGGACCTGCAAATTTGTTGATTGACTTGAAAACCCATTCATTTCCTACAGAAACCTCCCTGATCTCTGATGTTGTTGTGAAACTCCTTCTGTTTATTTTTTGTCCGTTATTTGCCTTGAATATGCTGGGGAGTTGGGATCGACCCTGGGCAGTTGACTAGCGAAAAACAAGCTATGAGGCTACGACTGAGCTAACAGGCTACTGCTATTTCTGAAAAGTTCCATGCAGATATGCCACACGCAGTAGGTAGTGAAAAGAACTTCTCGACCAAAGCTAACCAGTGAATCTTTCTGTAGCCTTCCTATGTGTATTTTACAAAATAACTGACACCAGATGATTGGATGTGGACACAAGGCATCGTGCTGTGATCACGACAAACTACAAAACTCAGTCCCACACCAGAAAAGACTTAATATGCAGGGTCACGTTCCAGTTAAACCAGCATTACCTTGAAATGTGCAGAGATTTTTTTTGGCTGTAGCTATAGAATGATACTGGCTATTTCCTCTTAATATAACCACCTTGTAGCTGCTAGGAGCAACAGCTGTTGAGGACAAGCTGCAGGACGGTGTGCCACAGACCATTGAGCAACTGGCTAAAGCTGACATCAAAATCTGGGTGTTGACTGGGGATAAACAGGGTTGGTATCCATAAATTTCCATTAACATCCCACATTTCCAAATGAGCTTTTTTTGTTGTTTTTTTTACCAACATATGACATGTGCTGGAGTTTTGATGTGTTTGCATGTTTGTAGGTTCCATTTTGACAATAGTGAGCGATAAATTTGGAAAGAAATTGTTGGTCCAGAAAACTGCTTTTATTAAACAGAATTTATTCACAAAATACTCAAAGTTGCATAATACAGTAATAGCGTTAGCAAAACTATTACAATCCTTGGCTAGAGGTGAGTTTGTCTGTCCAGGACAGAACAGTTGAACATCCACTTTCTTTGTCTTAAAGTCAGTGGGATTTTCTGAGTGGGTTAAATTTGTTGTAATTTGGTTTTTGGTCGCAAGACCCATGGCGGTGTTACATTCAAGGTTTGCCTAAAAAAAAGAAGAAGCCATCTTTGTGTCTCTCTATTATCATCAAATTAAGTCAAAGTGCCAGCTGTTTAATTCAAAATGCAGTCTACCAATCACATCTCTGCATGCAAAGTCAACAAATGATGAGAAATGATGTTGCTAGTTGGTTAACAAGCTTACACATAGACCCTTTAAATGCAATCCCTGTGATTGTAAATGTTGGCGTGTTGAAACAGAGACAGCGGAGAACATCGGCTATTCCTGCAACATGCTGAGGGAGGAGATGAAGGAGGTGTTCATTGTGGCAGCGAACACAATAGAAGGAGTCAGAGAGGAGCTACAGTAAGTTACTTTAATCAAATAAGTCCTGGTGTAGTTACCAGAGGAGCGTTGGTTCGCTGGGGGTTTCTTTGCCACTTCTTCTTTTTGCATGATGCCGTTTTCAAAGTCCCTCTCACTCTGTGAAACAGCAGTGCAAGTTTTTTTTTTTCTACATTGTTCACGTTTTGAAAAGGGTCATTAGATGCTTTGTTCATATTCAGAATTTCATCATTTTGTGTTAAATCATTTTTCTATCTAACTTTTTGAAAAAAAAACAGTTTCTTGAAAGATTTCAGATCTGTTTTATGAACTCTTCCATCCATCCACACTTGTGTTTATAGGAATGCGAGACGGAAAATGTGCCCGGATGCAGCAGAGGAAGCAGCTGTGATCAAAGCTCGTGCAGGTCTGTTTTGGCTTCAGACGACAGAGACTGTGCAGGACGAGACAGTGGATGGAGACTATGCCCTGATTATCAATGGACACAGTCTGGTAAGATCACTTTATCTGGCAAATCATGATTTCTACTAGCTGCTGAATCGAGAAAGACAATGTTCCACCTTCTCTGGTTTCCACAAGAACCAGAAATGATCACACTGGACATGATGGTTACATTTTGCTGCAAACAAAACAGTTGAACAGTCTTTTAACTGTGTCCTCCTTGCGGTGCAGTGATGACATTAAGACAATTTTTTGGGTGTATTTGGAGGGAGGTTTTGCTCAGGGACATAAATCAAAATGTCAGGTTTTCTAAAATCCTGAATACAATTTTCATCTTGCATCTGCAGGCATTTGCACTGGAGGAGGGCCTGCAGTTGGAACTGTTGAGGACGGCGTGTATGTGTCAGACGGTGATTTGCTGCAGGGTCACACCGCTGCAGAAAGCCCAAGTGGTTGAGCTGGTCAAGAAGTACAAGCAGGCTGTCACTCTGGCCATAGGGGACGGAGCCAACGATGTCAGCATGATCAAGGGTGAGCCTGTTCTACTCTGACGCTGGTTGCTTCTTTTCCCTCTGAAAAAAAACCTCTAAATGTTTCTTCTCCTGTTGATGCCTCAGCTGCTCATATTGGTGTAGGCATCAGCGGCCAGGAGGGCATGCAGGCGGTTCTCTCAAGCGACTACTCCTTCGCCCAGTTCCGTTACCTTCAGCGCCTCCTGCTGGTGCACGGTCGTTGGTCCTACCTTCGCATGTGCAAGTTCTTACGATATTTCTTTTACAAGAACTTCACCTTCACCTTCGTGCACTTCTGGTACGCCTTCTTCTGCGGCTTCTCTGCACAGGTAAGAATACAAATGTTGCTGCTCTGATGAGTGAAGGGTGGGTAGCAGGAAGAACACCCACCTGTACAGATACACATTAACAATGGCGCGTTTGGAATTTATAAACTGCAGTAATGAAGTTTTAGCATCTTGCTACGATGTTGAATACATCATACATTATTAATGCTTCATGATGTGTCGCTAAGTGCCGCGCTACACGCTAGCGATTTAAAAACTACATTGTTTCCTGTAAATGTATCCAAACTACAAAAGAACATTCTCAACACACAAAAACTCCAAAAATCAAAGTATGAGTTGAGAGTAGTTCTGTATTTACAGGTACACTTTTGAAGAATATTCCAAAGCAGGTACATTTATGATCTCAAAAGTACAATATTGGCCTTCAAGAGGCCTGAAGAACAACTTTTGGTTAACAGAAAGGTTGCGAACTCAACTGAAGGGAACACAGCTGTCTTTCAGAAGGGTGCAACCATTTGAACTGTTTCTGCAGAGCTTTATGTACAATACAAGCTGTTCATATGTTCATGCTGTGTGTGTCGTCTTGTTGCTGTTCTTGCTAACAGACTGTATACGACGAGTGGTTCATCACCTTGTACAACCTGGTTTACACAGCTCTCCCGGTCCTCGGCATGAGCCTCTTCGACCAGGTTTGCACTCATGAGAAAATCAGCTGTGACTCTGAAACTACTCAGCAGGTTCATTCCTTCACCCTGGCGTCTGCGTTCTGCCTTTGGCTCCTGCAGGATGTGAACGACCGCTGGAGTTTCCAGTACCCTCAGCTCTACTCTCCAGGTCCCCTCAACCGCTACTTCAACAAGAAGGCCTTCGTCCTTTGCATGCTTCACAGCTACTACAGCTCCCTCATCCTCTTCTTCATTCCCTGGGCCGCCATGTACGACACGGTGCGGGACGATGGCAAAGACATCGCAGACTATCAATCCTTCGCTTTACTGGCTCAAACATGTCTGCTCATCGTGATGAACATACAGGTGAGGAGAGGAGGAGCACAAGCCGCTAAAAGCCGTTTGAACAGTAGAAATCCCCTAATGACACACCGCACCTCAAACGAATGTTGCAGCTGTGTCTGGACACCCACTACTGGACAGCAGTCAACCATTTCTTTGTGTGGGGAAGCCTGGCTGCGTATTTCGCCATAACATTCACCATGTACAGCAACGGCATGTTCCTCATCTTCACCTCCTCTTTCCCCTTCATCGGTGAGCAAATACGCCTTGTTTAACAAGGTCGAGTCTTGGCAGATACTTCTTCTCTGTTCCTGTTAACTTCACAGAGCTTCCATGCTCTCTAATCTGAATTTTGAATGCATCCATAATGTAGGGAATCGGTTTGCAGATAATCTTGAGTGTGTTTGAATTTCAGTCGGTTGAATATGCGGTCACTGAAGGCTCAATGTTCACAGGCCGTGTGGTAATAAACTCTATTAACGTGAGCCTCTGTGGGTTCTGGGGTCTCCAGGCACGGCCAGGAACTCTCTGAACCAGCCCAACGTTTGGCTCACCATCTTCCTCACGTTACTCCTCTGCATCCTGCCTGTGGTTGCGTACCGCTTCACCCTCATTCAGCTCTGGCCCACCATCAATGACAAGGTGGGCACACAACACAGATTATTAAACCCTCCAGTATATCATACACACACACACACACACACACTGTTCTCCTGGTTGGGTTACAGCAGTTCTAATCCAACATCAGACGGTTCCTTGATTCAAACTACAGATGAAAATGCCAAAACTCTCAACCTTGCACTTAAAACCAACAAAATATCGGCATCAGTTGATACAACTTGACATCGTGACTGGATTTTGGTTTGTTTAAAAACTGTTGAAAACAAACAAAATATCAATGTCAGCCTCTGTTTTATAAATGTTGTCCTTTTACTGAATATTAGTCCCCTGAAGTTGTAACCAACAATAAACCAACTGTAAATGTTTAAAATGTTGCTAGCCAGCTCAGAAAATGATGATGTGTTGGATACATAGGATTAAAGATTATGGGTAAGATTAACCAAACTGTAGTTTTAACATTCATAGTCCATCCATCCATCCATCATCATCTTCCGGTTATTCCTACATTAAGGGTCGTGGGGGGTGGAGCCTATCCCAGCGTCAACGGGTGAGAGGCGGGGTTCACCCTGGACAGGTCACCAGTCCATCACAGGACCAACACATAGAGACAGACAACCATTCACACTCACAGTCACACCTACGGTCAATTTAGAGTATCAATCAGCCTCGTCCTCTCTTGATGTCTTTGGACTGTGGGAGGAAGCTGGAGTACCAGAGAGAACCCACACAGACACAGGGAGAACATGGAGACTCCACACAGAAAGATCCCGTGCCCGAGCCGGGACTCGAACCCGGAACCTTCTTGCTGTGAGGCCACAGTGCTGACCACTGCACCACCGTGCAGCCACATTCAGAGTCATATTTGCATAATCAAACATCAGTTCCTGAAACTGGCATCAAAATATGGCTCCCATGTACTGAGTACGTTGTGATACATGTCAGAATGCTTGAATCTCTCATTCTAAAATAGATAAAACTGGAGGGATCCCTGAAGAAGTTGGTGCAGTACGTAGAACAGAACAAATGTACCCATGTCAAGACTGACACCCTCCTCCTCCCCAGGTCAGACATAAGGTACGGAAGGAGACGCTGCCGGCTCCTGTATCTCGCCGCCTGCCTACCAGACGAATCAGCACGCGGCGGTCTGGCTACGCCTTCTCGCACACCCAAGGCTATGGTGACCTGGTGACATCTCGAAGATTCTTGCTGAAACGTCAGCTAAAGAACCGAACGGTCTTGTTCACCCAAAGGGACTCTCCCCTGGCTCAGAATCAGCCTCAGCACTACCGCACCATCGCCGAGGACCCGGAGGAGCCACAGAGACTGGAGGACTAACGCAACTATTTATGAGAAGAAGTTCAGCTGGATGCTTCCCGGGCCAAACTCAAAACTTAAAACTGAGCCTGACTCAAAATAAATTTTGCTTTTAATGGAAGAACATTTGTACAACTGTGAAAACGGTGAACATGGGAGGACGTACTGCCTCAAGGAACCTCACAGGTGGTTCTTGCAGCTCAAGAGGTACAACTCCCATAAGCCTTTGCCTGACTGCTGTTTTCCAGAGCACACCAGGTTTTAGATGGATTTTCTACTCTCCAAACACACGTTTGCTTTGATTTAAGAATTGATTTGGATTGGCAACATAGCCTGTGTGATTAACAACAAAGAAGCTATCAAATTTATAGCTTTACCAAGTAAATGCAATGTAACAGAAACATGAACAGAGTGTAATGCAGGCTTTAAAACAGAAAATTGAAAAGCTTCTGGTAAGTTCTGAGAAAATAACAGTTTGATGACAAGCAGTGACAAACAATTGTATCAGTAAACTATTTCTTTTTTTTTAAACTTTGTCTGTTGTGATTTTTAGATTAGCTGGTTGTTACTATGGCTGATCGGGAGAAACTGGGTGACCACGCTGACTGCAGCATAAAGTTGCATTTTACACATTTCAACTCTATCATTGATATTTTTCTGTGAATTGTCTTTGGTAAGGATGTAATTCTGTGAGAGAATTAAAGTGATACTAAACCCCCAAAACTGTATTTTGCCTTTCAAGTACTCACCAATAGTTGTCTGGAGCTCACCTCCCGCATCACGTCTTTGTGCCTGCGCAGTGCAGAAAGAGCCGGCCACATATAATTAGGTTGAAGCTAATAGCGATTACAGCTAACAACAGCTACAGCGACAGAACAACTGTCCCAAAAATGTCCATTTACAAACTCAAGCGCATTGTCTGGAATAATCTGTGTTAGCTTGATCCAGCAAGATGCTCAGTAATCCATTAACACTTTGATTTGAGCTCAGAACAAACAAACAAACTAGCACTCCTGGTCAGAAGCACGTTAGCTGTAGCTAACCAACTTGTGCTTCTGCACTGGCTGGATAAAGAGGATTTGGATTATTCCACATGATGAGTTGAAGAGTTTGTAAACAGGAGTTTTGTTTTGTTGTAGCTGTCATTAGCTGTCTGTCGCCATTAGCTTCAAGCTAAATGTACGTGACTGGCTCTTTCTGCACTCCGGAGTCACAAAGAAGTGAAGGAGGGGGAAAAAAAAACATCAGCTCAAGATTCCTATTTGTGAGTACTTGACAGGCAAAGCACAACTTTTCTGTTCTTTAATGGGGATTTTATTTGATTAACTTATTTCACAGCGTTGACATAATTATTTACATGAGAATACATTGTTTTGTTCATGTTGTGGATTACTATCGCCCTGTTTTTTGTTTTTTTTAACTGTTCGGCCGTTAATGAGAGGTGGTGTGACTTGGGTTCCACGCAGTGACAATATTGCCACCACTAGGGGTCAGTGTCGTCCTCATAGAGCCAGTCAGGACAGTACAGGTGTCATTTAGAGGGGAGCACAAATCACTGAGAGCGATGAGTCAATTCCGCTTCTTCAGTCCATTTAATGATTTCTTTTCTTGCCACATTGAGATCTTTAAAGCTCATTAATAATTTGTTCAAGAAGGATTGAAACATGATTAATCTTTATTTATACATATCGCCATTTGTGTATGATAAAGTGATGAATTGTGATTTTCATACTGCTTTGACAAAAACTGCAAGATGTAAGATTTATTTAATGCATAAAGACAAGCTATTATCACAAAAACATAGCAGGCAAAAACATTGTACACGCTGTGAGTCATCCGGAGCTATAGAAGGTCAAAAGTGTACAGGATTGTTTTAAATATTTTAAAAGCTGACCTCCTTATGGAAACCTCAACTCAAACCGTCAGCAGATCTGTTTGCATTATGCATGCAGCCGTATTCAGTCTGTTTCTACCTACCCTGGTCTCATACGCTCTTCAGTCACACTCATTCTGTACATACCATAAACACACACACACACACACACATGCTCACACTGCATTCAGCTCACTACCGCAACGTCCTCTATGAGAGCGAGTGATGACATCACTTGTAGCATGCTGTTCCAGAATGGCACGGCTCCAGAAGCCTTCTGTTTGCTTCCTGAGCAACAAGATGAGGAGGAAGAGGAATGGTTTGTGCAGTAATAATGGCAGCTGTGATTCTAGCAATATATATATATTGCTGTATATTTATATGTGTATGTATATATATATTTATGTGTATATATATATATATTGCTATATATTTATGTGTATGTATATATATATTTATGTGTGTATATATATATATATATATATATATACATACATACACATAAATATATATATATACAGTATATATTGCTGTATATTTACAGTATATATACAGTATATATTGCTGTATATTTATATGTATGATGTAAAACCGTGCATTCTTTTTTAAAATTCTTTTCACATCCATGAAGATAAAACAAATGAAGTAGAAATCCCAGGAGACAACACCAGAGTACAGATAAAGATTATTTCCTTTGATAATTTACTTTGATACTATTGTTCATGTATGAACTACCAACCATCCAGATATTCTCAGTATGATGGGGCCAGTCTAACCCTGGCTCGTGGTTCCTCCCCATATGGCCATGCAGCAGAGTCAGCAGACCCAGCCGTCAGTCTCGGTGAAGGTCACTGCATGATCCTACGTTATGGAGCAGGAATGAGGGCTGGCACGCTTTAAAAATAGCTGCACAGTCATGACATAGTAAAACATTCTCTTGGACTTGTTGTTATCCTCAAACTGCCCTGAATCTGAGTTATGGGCTAAAATAATTGAAAAATGAAACTGGAATAGAAAGAGAAGTGGAAGAACGCCAAGAATGATTTAAATAGGATGGTCCCCTGATGGTTCTCAATCCAGAAACTAGGACAATGGCACGAAAGATAAGCGAGACTAACTGTGTCAGACACCATAATGTGGGTGAATGAGATAGATGAGCACTCTCTGATATCATCCTACAACCTCTCTAAGTCAAAGGTCAAGTGGAATGCTGCAGCCGGACCTGATGGGTCGGCTTCTGTAAGAGGAGACAACTTCAAGAGAGAGAGAATTTCACACTTGCCGGTCCAACTTGCGCTGACCATCCAGACACGTCTCAGCCAGGCAACAGTCTCCAGCCCCAGCCCGACGTTATATAAGTGTCTTAACATTTATACTTCATTCAAATGGGATAGAACAATATTCATTAACACTGCTTGGATGGAATGGATGATAATATACTGTATGACACCTTTAGCCATCGCAGGGACACGGAGAGCTTAGCCGGTAATTATGGTTTTATTTCCAATACAAATACTGGTAATTAATCGAATACATCACGTTATCAGTTTCTATAAGAACGAGATTCCTGAGACATCACGTTAGCAAGTGGCCCAGAGAGCACGGCTGCCTGCTGCAGGTTTGAGATATACGCTGACGACTCAGCGCTAAGACTTTTGCCTTTACAGAGATCAACCAACAGTGCAATGGTGGCTTAACCCTTTAGATCTTTGACGATGATGACTGTGTGTGTGTGTGTGTGTTGTTTATGCGAGATGGAGACATACAAAGTAGAGAGTGATCCTTGTGTCTAAATAAAGGATTACCTTCAACCTTAGAAACAGCACACCCTCCCAGCTGCCACATTAGCAGTGGTGTGTGTGTGTGTGTGTGTGTGTGTGTATGTGAGACAGGGGGGGTGAAGCAGCTTTTACCGAACACGTATGACCCACGAGACCATGTTAGTGCCTTTTTATGGTTTATACCGTTTTTCTTTGGTCAGCCAGTGATCCAGCACCGGACTCTGACTCTTGAACCAACGATGACCAGCCACTTTTTTCAGTTCACCCTTCAGGCTATAAAACCACGCGTCATATTTGGCTCTCCATTCGCAGCAGGCCCTGAACTCCCATTTTGAAATCGAAAAGAAAACAACAATCCCATGACTTTAGATACGGACGCTATTTGAACTGGGTCAAATGATTCCCCGAGGCCTCATGTGGCTACTAGGAGCACGTGGTTTGATCCTGCGAAAGTTCAGGGTTTGATACCCAACTGGGGGCCAGTGAATGATGGACATGTGGACCCACAGCAGGGATCAGGTATCACAGGCTGTCCCGTTCACATGGAGACTCACAAGGGCAGGTCAATAGGAGAAGCGTTTTGGTTTTAATGAGACTATAAAATATTCTAATATTCAGCCTTCATCACTTTGGGAATTCTATCGGCCTTTTTTGAGCAACTACTTTTTATTCTTTTTCATTTGCTGCACTGATAATATCTTCTATTTTAGGGTGAGGCTGTAAAATCTTCCCCTAATGCAACTGCTTTCCCTCATTCAGCAAGTCATAAGACAAGATTTTAGTCTCTTAAATTAATTAATCATTTAAAGGACTGGCTGTACCTAAAATTCAAAAAAATGCCACCGTGTGTGTGTGTGTGTGTGTGTGTGTGTACTCCACCATCTACATAGGCTCTGGAGTAGAAGATGAGGAGTGCGTCTTCCTCCCTCAGTACTACTGACAATATAAGCGCTAATGAGTCTTTCCCAGCGTGACTCACCTCTGTGCCAGCGAGGCTGTAAACAAGGCCAAGGTCCTGACCTTTAGTTGGAAAAACAGAAATATAAATAAAGATGATTTGGGCTTGGAGTTCAAAGTCCTCATAAAACTCTCCAAAAGTTTGTTGTTTGTTGCAACAGCAGTAAATGATTCACTAGCACTCAGACCTCAGCGCAAGTTCGCACATTTTGGCTTGAAAACCTGCAGACGGAGCGTACAATCATTTTGTCAAGAGGTGGTAGGGTTTGTAAAAATCTGAGTTTTTTTTCCCTACAATCAGGTGTCTTTTAAAGAATAAGAAAAAATATAAAAACTGTATGATGTTCCTCATTCGCTCTTTGATATGCCACGAGTGCTGCTTTGAAATACCAGAGTCCAGAAATATGTCTGTCACTGCCTTGTGAATTCCATCGGTGGAGGTGAAGGGGACGTTGTTCTTTGTGACGCGATGCAACAGCACAAGCTCCTGCTTTGCCCTTCAGCTCTGCTGACAGGCTCTGGTGCGCCGTCCTCACTTTCTGACATCGATCAGCCCCTTGGTGGGTCATCGCATCGGTGCGGGAAAAAATTGACTCCTGCAGACTTTACAAAAGCATTATTCATTTTTTTTCTTCATTCCTCCTGCGATTTCTTGAATTTTTCAAGAGTACCCCCCCCCCCCCCCCCCCTTTTCACGCAACACGGTTTAATCGTGTGCATGAAGTCATGGCAAGTGGCTACATTTTAGATGCAGGTGGAAACCGGTTGTGGCACAATTAAAAAAAAAAGTGTCATGAATTTGGAGAAATACCAAGAATTGGAATAAAATTGGGAAGGACTGCTGTTTTTTTTGTCCCGGCATGACGACGTTTAATTTCTGCAAGAGGCTATGTAGTCTTGTCGGGCCAGTTGGTAGAAACCATCAACAAAACTTGCTGTGAAATTCACAAGTCCAGTATTTACTGATTTATCTTGTGCCACAGAAAAACATGTTAAAATATGTTCACATAGTATGACCCACTGACCTCGGTCCCAGCAATTAAAATAAAAACCCAGTGTCTTTGAGACGACGGATGTTCAGCAATGCTATTTTATTGTGCTTTGTGGCCCTCATCCAATAATTTGACCAACAAATGCAGAAAATACTGAAGATTAATGGTCTCTTTATGTAGCCCCCCCCCCCAAAAAAAACAGTAAATTGCAATCGTAATTACCTCCAAATATATTTTCTTTTAATAAATGAATTTATCGCCAACATATATTTCCAGTTATAACAGACACCGACAATTCCTCTATTTAACGTGTACATCCAAGAGTACCATTACCATCGCAATATTGCATAATAAGATAAGGTACGATCTGGGATAGAATATAGTTTACAGCGATTAAGAAGACCATCAGTTACTGGAGAAATTTTAAATTTTAACACACTTGAACGAATTAATAAAGCTGCATTAAACAGTCTCACTGTTTGGATGTTAGTTTTGGGTCTAAAAGGCACACTCATAAGACAACAATGGGACAATCTTGCATGCAAAGAGTCCCACGAGATAGAAGCAGCATCAGTTACAACAATGTCACAGTTTAGTGGTAACCGCGTTAGAATACCTGACCATTCACACAGTATCCGCAACAATTATTGCTTTGATTATTGCTGTAGTAAAAGTGAATTATGTGCATTTATTCTCATAATTGTAAGGGAATATTCAAGCAGCATAGAGACTGTAGTAATAAAGTCGAACAAATTTATACAAATGAAATCACCTGCTTTTTAAAGAGGTGTAAATTGCATAATCGCCGAGTGAAAAAGGAAAATGAGTTACATACGTAAAGCTTCAGTGTTTGGAAGTTAATCTTTTTAAGCTTCCATGTAGACACTGGCTATTCAGGGGCAATCATTTAATAACTGTAACATTAAATTGAAGATTTAAGCTCTGTAATTAGAAAAGATAAAACTGAGCTGTTTTTTTTGTCTGCAGCTGCTTTTTCAACAGACTGTTTCTAGGTGAATCAATCGTGCTCTGACTACAGTTTGACACAATGTTTATAACTATTTCGGTAAGACGTGTGAGACAGAGATGAAAAATGCAACTTTTAATAGCCTGTTACATTTGACCGTCGCTCTACATACCTTAAGATATTCGGCGTAATGATGCCAAATAAAACCAAAGTGAAAACTCTTTCAACTATAATGAGAAAAACTGTTAATGATGAAGTTTTCCAAAATCAATTAATTCAGCAGTAAAACATTGTCCATTAATAGCTGGCAAAACAGTTCCTCCTATTTTAGTCCAGTTTAACTAAAAGCATTAAAGTATTACAGGACTGACTGTGTGTATGTACTATGATGTACTACAAAACAGAGGTTTTCAAAGCGTTCCCTCAGACGGAGCTAAGCTGCCCCCCCAGCCCCTCCTGACATGACTTACAGTGACATGTCTGAATGCTGTATAGGACCAATATCAAGTAATTTGATCAGAGTGGTTGTTAGCCTAGCTAGGCTAATATCGCTATTTACAAGACTTTTCAAGTTCACCAAATACTGTGCCCTGGGTCATTTATTCGTTTCGGACTCTAAACTCAGTCCCTCCTAGAGAAAAAAAACAAAAAAAAACAATTATGCAATTATATGAAAGATTAAAAAAATCAGCTAAACTCAGTCCAATATCTGGGCACTTACGTATCTTCAAACTTTCTGCACTTCCATTGCAAAAAGATCACGGTGTCACAACAAAAACTTTAAAACTGCTGCATTTGCCTTGATGTGCTTAAGCTGCCATTTTCCAGAAGAGACGCCAATCGTGTGATGTCAATTCTGCAGCGCTACTTGACACATCATCATCACACTCATGTAAAAACAATGACGAAATAAAATAACAAAGCAGAATAGAAAAAAAAAAAGTATCTTTGTACTTTGAGAACTAAAATATTCTGAGCTTTGTTGGTGATGTAGAATACTAATGATGTAGAACCCATTTTCTTTCCTTACAAATGGCAATCACAACACCAAATCACAATTTTCCAGATCCCCCAAATTTTACTGCAAAAAAAAAAAAAGTCAAGAAAGGCCAACTAAACGTCACTTTACTGCAACAATCGAAACAAAATCAAAATTTAAGAAAATACAGTGAACACTGGAGGGACTGTAAACTACAACTACGTTTTGCCTACATGGTGTATTTGGCCTGCCCCCACACTGTGAAAACCTCTGGATGCGAATAAAACAACATAATCGACTGTATCCTCATCGGTGTGTAATCGCAACTCCTCAGTTCCAGTACCCAGTACCGAAACTTACACTTCACCCTCTAACCTTCCCCCATCCCCCTCCCTCACCGGAACCCCCACCATTTGTGCACAAGCAGGTCGTCTCCATAACCCGTGTCAAGGAAGCGGTTCCCGCATTCCTCCCAGCGACACACCTCACCCTTATCCAACACCACAAACTTCCATTCCACATGGCTCTCTGCAGGAAGGCTGACCACAGTGACCCAATGTCCGTCGCTGGTCCCTTCTAGGGAAATGTATTCCTTCCAGTTTCCCAGCTCCTCCTGGTTCCCAGTGATTGCCACTGTCTGGTAAGGTGAGTGAGTGAGATAGTGGATGCGGAAGGTCACGCTGACATTCTGAGGCATTGGCTGAACCGCCACGACCTTCTTGTTACTTTCCGTGTTTTCATCAACAAGTGAGGGTGCGCTAGTTGGTTTGACCTCCAGGGAAGGTGAGGTATCTGGACATGCAGCGTCTGGGAGAGAGGAGCTGTGATGGCATGCTTCAGTAGGAAGCTGGCTGCTTTTTGCATGGTCCCGAACAGAAGATGGGACAGAAAGGTTCATCCAAGGAAGAAATTGGTAGTTGGTGTCTGTAATCCACTCGTTATTGTCCATAGTCGCCTCCATGATACTTATTTCAGTCCTTTCATGATCATCATCTTTCTCCTGCTCTGCTTCTGTGTCTTTCTTCTTTTCAGCACTTACTCTTTTCCTCTCCTTCATACCTACAACCTCAACCACAGCTTTCCCGTCTGTTTGCCGCTCATCAGTTAGGCGAGTAACGCCGGTTTCTATCTGCACCATGAACTTGTCCATGTCACGGTGGTAGCTGTCTTCAACCTCATGGCCAAACATGTCCTCGTGGGTGTGAAGCCCAAACAACACAGCAGAGGAATCTGTCACAGATACAGGTGCATCATCAGCGTAGAGGTGGATTTTACTCTCTAACTGCGGGTCAGAGTACCTCATCGGCAGCTCTGTGTTGTCAACAGACATATCAAACTCATTACAAGGATCTTGCAAATCAGGACTGACGGCCATGCTTGAAATCCCGCTCTCTTCGCCAACACAAGGGGATGATATTTCGCTATCCCTCAGCTCGCTTTGCTCAAAAGCTGGCAAGAGAATATGACACATGGGAGGGGTAATGTCTTCAGTCAAGACAGGAGTAGCACTAGTGGCAGCTTCATCAATAACTTCTTTAGTTTGGTGAATTGGTTGGTCTTGTGAAGAAGTCAAGTCATCACTGTGAAATATTTCCTCTGACGTTACAGGCACAGCAAGGTAAACATCATCTCCAGCAACGGAATCGGTTGCAGAATGAACTCCCGTCTCCTCAAAAGTGTCGTTCTTGTCCATGTAGTTACTCTGCTGCGCTTTGCAGATGGTTGGGAGAGAGTGAGCGAGCTCTTCACTTATCAAAGAAACGGTATAAGGACAAGCAGCGATGTTTCCCTCATCAAAAGCACCATTATCTTCCTTTTGGGTGCTTTGTTGATCTTTGTAGCTCAGGGGGTCATCCAACGTCGTAGTTGGATCATCACTATCAGGCCGATTTGCTGTTTCTTGTGATGATATTAGAGGGTGAAGGCAAGCAGAATCAAAGTCTTCACCAGCACTTGTAGCTACTTCCTCAACTCTCTCTGCTTGCTCACTGTCCAGTGACATACCAGGAATATCAGCAATACCTAAGACTTGAGCAGTTGCATCATGGGTAATAATTGAAAGACTAGCATCGTCATCATCAGCCTTTCCAGGCTCAACGTGGCTGAGAGGTGAAATAACACGTTCAGAGGAATCATGGTTGTCAATATTCCCTTGATCAGCCTCAGCAGGAACAACACCAACTGCCTGACTGCATGTTACACCGCAATCCTCTTTTTGTTCCATCTGCAGTTCTTGCTCGTCAAACTGTGGTGACTGAGCATCAAACTTCTTCGAGTCCTCTTTGAGTATATCTTCCTCAGCTGCTTCATCGGCTTGACCACCATCATCCTCACAGTGACTGTCCTGACTGGGTGACACCTCCATGTCAGCAGATTCATTTTCTGTCAACCCGCTTTGCTCAAAGGTCAGAAGGTGACACATGGAGGGGTCCTCAGTCACGAGGGGAGCGGCGATGGAGGCAACTTCTGAAAAACCTGCATTATTCAGGTCAACTCTTTGGTCTTGTAAGGAAGACGAAATGTCTCCATGGGATACTCCAGTAGCTTCATCACCTGAAGAATTAACCCTCGTCTCCTCCCCCGCATCATCGCTTTGTCGCGCTTGGCAGATGGTTGACAAGACAGAACGAGATATTTCTTCAGCTATTATAGAAATAGCGACGTTTATAGATGTATCAGGACAAGCGGCCGCACTGGCATCGTCATAAGCATCCTCTTTGCAGCTTGACGGTGGGTCACATGTGTGGTCCTCATCTTTCTTATCCATATTTGTGGCGTCATCAGATGGCAATTGAGGGTCAAGATGAGCAAAATCCTCCTCAGCACTTGCATCTGTGATCAGGTCTTTCTGTCCTTGTTCAGAATCCAGTGACTTGTCAGGAATACTCGCGGTGTCTTGAGCTGTTGCATCAGGGGTGATACCTGACAGACCATCATCGCTAATCTCATTATCCTCCATCAGAACAGGGCTGAGCGTCCGATGTTCGTCATCAGGGGCGCCAGTATTATCACTGATCACTTGATCATCCCCAACATTAAGAACGTCAAGTTCTTGATTGCGCGTTCGACTTGAGTCCTCAATCTGCAGTTCCTCCCTGTCAAATGGTGACTGAGCATCAGCTGCATTGTTCGAAGGTTCCGCGCCAACCGTTTCACCACTATCGTGGTGATCGTCCCAGCGACTCTCTTGAACGGGTGACGCCACCATGTCTGTCACTTCGTCACAATGGTCCTGCTGTGAAGATGGTGGGTTTGTTTCTTCCTCAAATATCTCGGCTTGTTGAGTAATTAGACTGCAAGCAGAGGACACCACCTCCACCTCCTCATTTTTCACTCCTTCCTCGAGTGTGATATGATTGTTGCTGGGATACTGACTGTCATCCGTACGATCTGCATAATGACGTTCATCTGTGCCAGCGTTGCAAGTGGCAGGTAGATCTTTGAGAGATTCTCCAGATTCCCTCTCACTGATAGGAAGTGATTCTTCAAAACTTTCTGGATCACTTGAAAGATTCTGAAAGCTTTCCTCCTCTTCATCGGGTTTCTTGTCAGAGAAATCCTTGTCTGTAGTCACATCCGTGTCTGAGGTCACATCCGTATCCTCCTGGTTTTCTGCTTTGAACTCCTAGATACAATGATACACAGTCAATACTTCTGGAACTAATCATATCTATCAGTCTTTATAAATACATTTAACACGTAAAAGTACACAAAGCTATCCCGGACCTCCAAAGTTGTACTTGCTCGAAGACTCACAGTTACAATCATTAAAAGGTCCAATGTCTACAGTTTAGGGGAACTACTGGAAAAAATATCCCAAAATTAATATTCTGAATTAGTCAATCATCTCAAAGTATAGCAGAGCCCACCATATAATACAGTATAGCAGGATGGAAAAATACTGTGCATTAGTCACTGCTCCAGCTTGGAATAATTGCAAATGTCAGGTGATTCACTTCATACTACAATGACTCACTATCACCTCCTAAAGGAATAGAGTGGTATTGCACTAAGAGACTGGCCCTCGCTTGTTCAGGAGCTTATAAATCATTTATCTGCAACCTTCCCAAAAAGTGGCAGAATTTATCAGCTGCACAGGATGCTACAGCCAGCTTCTGGTTAGCTACACTTACAATAATAAAGGAAAACACCAGAAAACAGCTAGCCTGGCTCCGTTTCATCATGTCGTCAAAGTTATTTTAGCATTAAATGTACTAGTAGGCAGATTTTGTTACATTTAAACTGAGCCAAGTAGAATTGTACCTGACTCAGATTTTTCAAATTTGACTAGGAATTGGCTCTTCTGTATGATAGTTTGATTAACCCCTCGACAAAACTCAATAAAATGCAGCTGAGACATGTATTCCTGGAGCCTATCCCAGCAGCCTTCAGGTGAGAGGTGGGGTTCACCCTGGACAGGTCACCAGTCCATCACAGGACCAACACATAGAGACAGACAACCATTCACACTCACAGTCACACCTACAGTCAATTTAGAGTATCAATCAGCCTCGTCCCCTCTTGATGTCTTTGGACTGTGGGAGGAAGCTGGAGTACCAGAGAGAACCCACACAGGAACAGAGGAACATGGAGACTCACACAGAAAGATCCTGTGATGGAGCCGGGGCTCAAACTTGGAACCTTCTTGGTGTGAGGCCACAGTGCTGACCACTGCACCACTATGCCATCGCCAGCCCTACCATCATATTTAAGCTATATATGCTCTCTGTAATGGCTCCTTTTGCATACAATCGCTCACAACCGCACAAGTGCACACCTTCTCTTCCCTTTCCAGGAGGCATTCATCAATACTCAGCTCAGGCCCCATCAAGACGCTGTCGTTATCATTGATCTCTTCTACATCCCTTAAAGTGTCATCTGCCGCATCCTGCTGGAAACCAACCATATCCTCCACCTCCACCTCATCAGACGAGTCAGTGTCTGTTTGAAGCCTCTGACTGGCCTCTTCAGAATACATCTCTGCCACTTTGTCCATCACCAATGGCGCTTGTTCTGTTTTATTTGGAGGGGTGTGCTTGTTGTCTGACACTTGGGTGTCACTTTTAGGAGCGGACCAAAATGGAGATGTCCTCTCAGCAGTGACAGCAGCAGCAGCAGCAGCAGCAGCAGCAGCATGACGTCGCCTGATTTGGAGATGATCCGCTTCCTCCTGTTGAACTGCTGATGAGTCCTCGTCACTAAGGTCTGACGTAAGACAGAACATTGAATGTAATTATTAAAGATGCAAAGTGACGTGGAGAAAATGTGCCCCGATTTACTTTGTTTAGTCAAGTTTAGCTGCAGTATTCTAGTGGACCAACGGTGTTGTGTCCTATAATCACATCCTCATCATCTACCTGGACATAATTTATTAAGTATACAGAGATAAAATAAACCAATATCACACAACAGCCTTGTAAAAAGTCTCCCTCTCTGCGGGCTATCAGAGTACATACAGAATACACTACACTATTTCTCGATGAATGTAGTATTCTCTCAGTGCGCTGCCATGATTTCAGAAGGTTTATGTCATTGCAAAAGTAGCTGAGACATAAATTAAAAGAAAAGTAAACAAAGCACATTAGCCCCTCAAAAAAATGCATCTGAAGTCATCGTATCAGCCACATAATTTGACCAATTCTTACATTTCTTGTAAAACTTTCACGGCGTCATCCGTGGACATTTATAACCACTTTTCAGAACTTCTCTAAATCACGTCCACAACTCATGAACAAAGTGAGCAGAGGAGGCACCAAGTTCCGATGACTAGAGTTCCAGAAGAATCAGAAAGAATGACGGGACAGAACGGTTCCTGGAGCCCCCCCCCCCCCCCCCAATGTATTTGTAAAAATACTTAATGCTTGGTGTGTGTAGACTGGCAGGTTAGCTGAACCGCCGGCTGCCAGTTGAATGGGCTTGAGAGATGTCCTACAGATATAGATGGATAGATGGATGTCATTGATACGGCACACATGTATCAACTGTTCTAATAACACATCTGCAGCCTCAGATGTAATCCATCTGCGCTCTGACACAGGGCCTGTTGCTTTATAGTTGGCTATAAAAACACAGCCGGTTCCCCAGTGACTTGATACCTGACTAGAAGTCTTCAGACAGTTTTAGCTCCTGTCAGCTGATATCGGCTGTGACGTATCAATCAATATTTGCCTTGTTGTCTATCCACAGGCAGATAAAAGGATGAAGGTCCATGATTATGTGTTGATATGTGAATTTATCCTCAAAGATGGCGGGAAAAAAAGGCTAAAATGATTCAAGACGGTTCTTTTTCCCCCTCCAGAACAAAAGGAGGGATCAGCAAGAACAAAACATCCCGATCAGCCATATAATCGATGTAAACATCGGTATCGGTATCGATCCAGATTGCCCCCCCCCCCCCACGCATTCCTAGTGAGTCAAACATTGTTCATCTTCTGTTAGTTCTTAATATTAGCGCAGTTTATTACTCAGATACATCTGCAGTGCCGAATCCCCATCCTGGGATATTCTTAAAAAATAGTTCTGGCAGATAAAACGCTTAGAAAACGTCATTTTCTATCTTACCTGTTGACGCCACTGTGCCGAGGCTCGGCTGCACCACCAATGCGTCTCTCTCCCCGGTGGCCTTCCTCCGCTTCCCCCTCACGCTCCGGTAGATGATGAAGCCCGCCAGCACCGACACCAGGACGATGACAGCCAGAGCGACGGCGGGACCGTGGCGCCCGATCATGCAGAAGAGCGAGGCCAGATCCATGCGTCTCTCCAGACCCACGGGGTTGCTGTTCTTCAGCGTCATCGCGATCGGTTGTAAAAACCCTGATATCCCGCTAAGGTGCGTGCGTGTGGCGTTCAGGCCCTGGCGGTTCGGAGTGCTGCAGGCTGCCGCTGCTCTCTCCTCCACGCTTTCAAGAGTAGTGATGATCTCTTGTTGCTGCAGAGCCGCAGACGGCTGCAGGTACCCGCCGCTGATTGGCTGACGGGATCACACGGACTCGCATTCATTCATAAAAAAGAAGACACGGTCCTCAGAGTCAATGACTCCCCCTGATGCGATTTGGTCCCGGTCTGAGGAGAGCCTCCCCCGATGATGTGATCACCGCTGAGTGACTGATCGTTCTAAAGCTGAGAAAATGATCAACGTCTTGAAGTTTGATTTGTTTTGTTTTCTGAGTCCCTCGATGTCTTTGTTCAGGATGTTCCCGGCCATGTTACAGGCGCAAACTGACTAAAACACAAATAAGTAATTAAATAGTAATGATTATATTGCGTGACAAATGAAAGTACCATTTCCAAGCTTCAGCCGTGCAGAAGCGACACCTTCAACATTGGGATCTGGAGCAACAGCACCATCCAGCGGACAGTTGTGGTAACGACAAGAATGCAGCACCAGTCGCGCCAGCTCAGTCCCACTACTTGACTCAGCACTTCTCTCACTCTGAGGAGGATTTGACCTCCAGGGTTCTAGTCTCCCCTCCGCCTACGATACACGTCCAGAGACCAAAACTGGGTCGGGACAAGCGGGACAAGCAGTCAGGACCAAGCTTTGTCTTTTACTAATTATCAAGTAATTATCATAATAAAATTGGGGGGAAAAATGTGAGTCAACAAAACAAAAGAAACTGAAAAGAAACAAAACCCTGCCTGCTGGTGATGAGTGCACGGTTGAACTGCACAATGAGGTTTGATCTGACCACCAGATGAATGAATAAAGAAATACCAAACTGTACAACGAAACAATGAGTACACAGGACACAGTGGTGTGTGTGTGTGTGTGTGTGTGTGTGTGTGTGTGTGTGTGTGTGTGTGTGTGTGTAAGAGCTTTGAAAGGTGGTGGGTTGTTGTATTACCATTGTATTTACATGGAGCTCTGTAGCATTGAGGAGCTGTTGGACAAACTTCAAGTCCAGATTCTTGAGGAGACAGAGTCTTTAGTGTCCCACCAGCTGGAGTCAGAGGCAGGAAGCTGAGCATCAGCGGGACGACTGAGTGTAAACACCAGGATGAGGAGGGCTCGCATTCTTACGGATGCCAGGGGTTCAGACATAATCTGCTTGAAGGTTTTGAAGCCTGAAGCTGCTACTTGACCAGATGAGAAGCCTCATATCCAGGCAGAGAGAGAGAGAGAGAGAGAGAGAGAGAGAAAGAGAGAGAGAGAGAGAGTTGAAAACACAACGGCATGTGTGTGTGTGTGTGTGTTTGTTCACAGGCAGCAATACAAACACACACAGCACCGGCAGACATCTAAAGACACGGACTGAACTCTGTGGTTCTCCTGTTTGTGCACAAATGATCATACTGGCAATAAATAATCAAATCAGTGCTTTCGTCTTTGTGCATTTTATTTATTCATGGAAATGAAACTGAGTCTCTGCTGTTGTCGAATCAATCAGAAGTTGCCTTCGTTACCTGGTCTTCACCCTTTTACAGAGACAGCGAGTCTCTTTCTTTAATTAGTTCTTTACACAGTACACAGGGAGACCAGAGCGAAGGGTGTGGTAGCGACCAACCGGCCACTAGATGGCGCATGTAGACCGGTAACAGCTGTTGCCTTGAGAACTGTCACCATACAAATGAGCCAACAGCAGGAGTGCTGGAGTCCTCACAAGTATTGACAGTCCTCTTATGGATTTTAAGGGGGGGGGGGGGGGGGTAGCTTGTTTGATGGCTTTCTTCTAAAATACTTTAACATTAATCTTAAAAACTACAACTACTCTGCGCTGACAGACATATTTGAAGTTTTTGTGCTGTTTTTCAGATCAAAATTGTACCTTTGATTTAATGAACTTGTGGTCATGAGAACAAGCACGTTTCCTCCATGTGATTATTTTGAGGCCACTAGATAATAAGAGGACTTATTGCCAAGCTTTGATGAAACTCTTTTAACAAGTTGTATGTTGTTATGTAGTTTTATCCCTCTAAGGCTCCGTGTATCACCACCCATCAAGTACGAAGAAATAGATAAAAGGTACTGTGTGTAATATTGATGATAATCATGCTTTTAAAAAGAAATAATAATAATATCAAATCAAAATAATGCTGCAATAGATATTCAAAGGTTGAAGACGGGAAGAAAAAAACCCTCTGGAGCAGAAGATGAAAACTATCTAGGGATCCAAAACAATGCTAGCTTTTAAAACAGAGCTGTTACAGGATGAAGCAGCATCAGTGACCTCGTCCCTCCGCTTGTTGTTCACAAGTTAATGCTCACCAGCGTGTGCTTGGTCTCTCCCTCGGCTCCTGTCTGGCTGTCCAGGCTTTTCTACCCAAAAATAGAAGGATTGTCACGCGACTGTGGCAACACAGGGGCGGAGGAGTGAAACAATCGTGTTGGGACTCACCCAGCTTTTGTTTAAGTTCTATTTGTGGAGTTACTCTTTGTATTTTTCTTATTAGGAGAGTTCTGACCTGTTGAGTGACTAAAGATATCAGCAGGTGTTTCAGCTCAAGCACAGAACTTAAGTCTCGTTGCGATTTTGCTGCGGAGCACCCTTTAAAAACACACACACACACACACACACACACACACACACACACACACACTTATCCCCATTCATAATAATCATCCCTCTACCTCACTAAAACTATCCCTCTTTTTCTATCTCCTCATCTGTCATTATTCTTCCTCCCATTTCATCTCTTTGCCTCCTCCATTCCACCTCCTGTCCCCTCGGTCGGGTGTAACCATGACATCCAGCTAGCTTTTTCCAAGAGTTTCACTTTGACACCAACCACACATGGGAATGTTTACTGACTCTGTTATTTCTTCTTTTCTCCCATCTTTCTCTCCAGCTTTACCCAAATCTTCAGCTCCCTCCCTTCTCACGTTCATTGCCTCCACCCTTACACTCATTTCCCCATCGTCTTACACACACACTTTAACAGCCTCTTAATCAACAGGGCGTGTTTGCAGCAGACAGCTTTTATTGCTAAAAAAAATAAAAAGGATGACTCAGTTTTCTGAGTTTACATGTGTGTGCATGAAGATGTCTGGGTCTGTTTATGTTAATTTGAGGCAAAAAAGATGCCACGCAGCAAATACAAAATGGTGGGTTATCAAATGTGACATTAATAAAAACCAGCATCACCCGGTTTAAAGTGACAGTTGGCTGAAGAGTTAGGAAGTTCTACTGTGACACGTCAGATGGTTTATTTCACAGTCCCGTCTCAGAAGCCGCCTTTAGGAAAGGACGTACGACTGACTGTTTTTCAAGACCTGCATTGCCGGAGGAAAATTAGCCCTCTGCCTAACTGCGGAACATCTACACGGATGCGAAAGCTGACCTGTTCACTGTGCATTTTTAGATAAATAAATGAATGAATAAGATATGCAAATGAACCTGACTACCCATGGCAGCATCTACGTTAATCTAAATAATCTGGAGGCAAAGGAGAACGGGAGTGACAAAGCGGCTGGAATGCAAGTTTGGCAAAACGGCCGTAGTCTGAACAAAGCTGTTACAGGGGCTTTGAACTGTTAAGTAATTTACCATCTCTCAACTCTATGCAAACATCTCAAGATGATATATGGACGCTAAACAATGAGAGGTGCATGGAAAAAGAAAGTCTTGGATTAGATTAAATCCTCTGGCTACACTGAAAACCCAGAATACTGGCCGTCGTTCCCTAAATTCCATCAGCGCAAACCTCTTCAGGCGCCTCCATCGTTGTTTTGAACGGACTCCTCGCTGTCGTTACACCTAAACTCTGATGGTTAACATTGGACATAGAATAGTCCACCTCCCAGAGCGGCTGAAAGACAAATTTACTGGACCCTCTCTGATGCCTAAATAGTTCATTTGAAGCATCTGACTTTGATACGGGACTTTGACTCAACTGAGAGTTAACATGTAGTTTCCCTTGACAGAACCCACCCCTAATCACGTTAGCTTCTATGTGATTTGGAAAGCATTTACACTACAAATGACACAATGTTGTTCTGCCAATAAATAGACATGAAAGGGAGCTTTTTGAGGAGAAAATGATGAACATATTTTGTTCCTTATATATGAGGATTGTGCAATTAGTAACATGCATCAACAAAACAAAGGTCCATTGTCCTACTTTAACTCTAATCATAAGGACGCTGACGACATGAAAATAAGTTGTATAACTGATGTTTATGCAGCATTTTTGCCCTTTTGGGGAAACATTACAGGAACATGACAAATATTCCTCTGTTACTTATTGTGGGAATCTGTTATATGCAGCAAAAGGTCAAATATTTTTTTATAAATTGTGCTCACAAAGACTAGATTCTATAGCACACACACACACACACACACACACACACACACACACACACACACACACATGCATTCACTCACACATTTCCTGTGTGACTTTGAGGGTCTCTGGTATTTGAACAGATGTGGGCAGACTGAGCGTGCCTAGATCCCCCCCAATGACCCCAACGTGCACTTCCTGCTGCGAAAGCTAACACCCAGAGAGAACAATCGTAGTCTGTATACGCTCCGAGCATGCACACACAGTCAGAGTTGCAGAGTTGAAGGTTAACATGCATGCAATAAATACACATAAAAACACACCATCAAAGACATTTTCATGCAGCACAAATGGTTGTGTGTGTGTGTGTGTTTTTTAAGATGGCACGGAAGTGTGAATGAACTTATGTCATTCCGTCGTGATGCAAACCACATCAACCAATCAATATGTCAATCATTTAATCCAGCTTTATCAATACAGCACCTTCCAAACAAATCAAATGTAATTTTCAAGTGCTTGATATGTGGTTGACTGAACAGAAGACATTGGAACTGGAAAAAGAGTTTTCGACCAACGCACACTGAAGGTTCAAAGAACTAAAATATGAGCTGTCTAATACATACATAACCGCAGAGCTCACAATATAAATGCATGAATAAAAACTGAATTAAGAAATGAAATGATGAAATGTACAAAATAAATCATTTATTGCAACACTGTTATGAATACAACATGTAATAAAACAATAAAATAAAACCACTAACAATACAAAGCACTACATAAAAGCTAGACTGCACGGATTGAAAAAAGATGTCTTCTCCGATCCCGTGGAAGCCTGTTCATAATACGGAGCACAGCTTCACCAAATGTTTTTGTTTTGCTCTGTGGAGCAGCTAAAAAAGGAGTCCCGGTTCACAAACCACGAGTATCTTTGAGATGTAGTCTGGTACAGGGCTACTTGGTGGCTTGTAACTCATAGAATGATTTTGAAATGAATACGGAAACGAATGTAACAGTGTAAAGCGTTGAGAGTGATGTCACCTTCTGGTCTAAGGCAACACTCGCCCAGAAGAATTTCCGGTTAATTGTAGCAAACTGCATTCTGTTCACTTTGTATCTTTTCTGTCAGGCAAATTCTGCTTTTCTGGCCTCATCAGGACAGACGTTGTACTTCTGAGGCAACAAGTGCTTCTCATTTGAGAGAACATTCCTCAAAATTGTAAATGTAAATAAAATAACTCTCCTCGTGAACTTGTGAATTAAATCTAAATCAAAAGTCCGTCTTTGGCACCTATTTCGCGTACTTGAAAGGTAAAAACACTTTTCGGGTTTAGTATTGCATGAAACATCACCAGCTGAAAACAGAAGAAGCGCAAAGCTAATTTGAATGACAACAAAGCTGGTTCATCACATTAACACTGTGCTTATAAAAATCGCATTAATGATCAAAAATCATAAAAATGGCATTCATTTTTGGAGTTCATTTTGCCGAACAAAATGTGTCCGTGTAATGAAAATTGTTTGTCACTAGAGTTTGTTTTCAAGTTCGGCGTCTCATGTGAGGCAGTCAGATCAATGCTGCTTGTCCCGGTTTCACTTTGTAATATCTGCTCGTGTTTCCAGCGTTCAAAAGTTACGTTTTACTTTGAAATTTCAAGTTTTCGTTGCCATTGTACGACACCTCATCAAGTCCTGGTTTTTCTCCTCGTCTCTGCATTTGGGTCCTCCTCCACACCATTCCTGTGACGCTAATTCTTAACAGTAATCCAAAAATAGTGACAAAAAAAAAAAATCCATTAAAAGTTTGGTTTGAGGCAACCCTTGGCCATCCAGGATGGCTACAAAAATCTGTCTTCCATGAAGACATCTATTTCAAACTGACTTTTTCACCATCAGCGCTCAGAAATGTTGATCCACTTTTTAACTCCACGGTTTGGCATCTGTTTCATTCTGACAGTACATGTTTCTGGAGCATTTTCATTTTCGTGTGCAAACAAATTGACTTCCTTCGTGCCTTAACCTCCGTGACCTGTCACGCTGGGATATCCCATGTAATGCATTGACTGAATGAAAGTGCATCAATATCTCATTTGTGTATGTGTCTTGAATCAATTGAACTGTGGCAACATGATCCAGCTCTGGCTGAGATACGGTGAATGCTCCCTCTGTAGGACTGTCATGAAGACGGTCAACAACAGATTACAGAGTTCACATTCTTCACTTTACAGTGCCCTGCGCGCGCGCGCGCGCGTGTGTGTGTGTGTGTGTGTGTGTGTGTGTGTTTTGGGAACAGTGAGACATCATGAAAATAAAAGATGAGATGGACAGCTGAGGTCAAAGGACTCGAGAAAGCGAGAAAAGAAGATGAAATATGAGAGCTGCAGAAACCAAAGGAAACGTGAAGACAAATGTCTCATAAACTGAGAAAACAGAATCAAATTTATAGCCGGAGAACAAAAAAAGACAATTCTGATATATGGAGAGAAAAATCGAAAGAAATAACTCAACTGCACGCTGAGGGAGAGAGGAGCTTGAGAATATTCATGAGAAAGTAAAAAAAAAAAAATCTGCAACTGCAAAACTTAAGAGATGTGGAAAGAAATCGACAAAAACAGTGAACAGGAAAAACAGCCGACGACAGGGTCATGGACTGGGAGCTGAACCTGTGCCAGAAGGGCAGATTGGAAAACCAGAGCCAGTTTGGGTACGTTCAACAGGGGAGGAATAGCTTAGCATCATCAAAAACAAAACAATTCTATTTTTAGCCTCGTTTTTTTGAGAATTGATCATTAAGTGAATAACAACCTATCAAATATACATGCATAACAGGGGGTTTAAAAATAGAACGAGACAGTCATTTCCAGTGTGGCCACAGTGGTGAAGGTCTGGCACGATAGCAAAGGAAAACTAATAATAAGCAATAGATGTGGACTTACGACGGCGAAGTTCAAGTGTAATTCCAACATAAATCAGTTTCGATTCGACACTGACACTTCAGGGCTTGAAACAGGATATCAACAAAGCGCCGCCGCAAACAGCCACCCAGAGGCCCTTTGTAACAGAACGTTTTATTTAACCCTGAAAGTGAGGCATCAATTTCTGTGTTTCAGAGCTGTAGCAAGTTCATAAAAAGATTTATACCAGCTGTTTTTACAAGCCAATGCCTTCTCCAAGAAAAATCTTTGGACACAGTGAAAATATTTCTCGCAGTAGCGAATGTGGTTTGTTTGGAGCAAAAGAACAGATGAAGCGGGCAGCAGAAGCTTTTAGAAATGTAAAACAAGTGTAAGACCCAAAGATGTTTAACGCCACAAGAGGACCAGGGCCCGGGGGTCGAACTGGAACCCTGAGATCATAGCACATTTAGCCTCAGTTTGCCTCATGAGGTGTTTACATGGTGCCTCACAGGTCAGTGGCCACCAACACTGTAAACAAAAACAACAACTAATAAACAAACTTAAAAACTTCCAGTTTTAACTTAAACTGAGCTCGTGTTTTACAAGGTGACACTTGGAAAAAGTTCACCGCAAACACAAAACTTGTTATAACTTTAAAAAGTTATGTCCCATTGCCTTAAAATTTGAAGTTGACGGAACACGAGAGGACAAGTCGAAGAAATTTTGTTAGGAAGGTTTGTTTGTTTTGGACGATTACAAAACCGCCTCAACTCGTCTTCTCCAGTTGCATCAACTCAAAATTCTTCAAACCAGTTTTTTTTTTTTTTAATTACAGTGAACATTTTCCAACTGATCACCTTGTAAACCGCGAGATCCCAAATGTAACCAACCAAGTCAAAGAGAAACCTGCATGAGAAGTGGTTCAATTATGTTTCATCACTTTACCCGCCTCTTGTTGTGAAGAGGAAACACTCCAGCTTGATTTCACACATCTAAATTGTTTTCTGGCATTGTGCACTAACACCGCCTCCATCGGTTGTTACTGCGTCACCATCTGTCGGGCTTTTATGGAAAAATGGCACCCGTTCTCCATCTCTTTCGGGGAGGGCAGGATACCTGGTTGAGTGAAACTACCTTCCTGGCTGATAACATCAAGCACAATAAGCTCCAACGCAGCGGCTTCTGGAACAACATTCACAACCTGTTCTTGAAAATGTGAGTTTCTGCTTGTTCAGTGCCAAAATCAAATGGTTCAGCCATGTTAGCGTAGGGTTCACTTGCCCCTGGAGGTCAAACTAACTAACTAACCTTGAGGGATTCTCTTCACGTAGAGCACAAACATCCACTCAAGGATGAACCGAAAAGGGTTTGGCGGTGGAAGGTCAAGGTCTCTGTAGCAGGCGCACATCGCAGTAGCACTCAACCGCTAATGCTCATCCATTGTCACTCCATCATTTATCCTGCTTCAGAGTCTCGGGGGAAGTGGAGCCTCTCCCCGCTGTCATCGGGCGACAGGACGCCGGTCCATCACAGAGCCACACTCACACTCCCATTCACCCCCACTGCCGATTTAGAGACTCCAACTAACTTATCTGTTTTTTTGGTTTGTTGGAGGAAGCTGGAGTACTTGTAGGGGACCCACGCAGTTACGGGGTTCCAGCGAGGCAGCAGTGCTAACCGCTACACCACCGTGACAGCCACAGTGCGATATTTCAAATTTTTCTTTCCCCACAGTATTTGTTAAATATTTGATATGATCCAGTGGTGTGAGGCTGCTTAACAACTGCAGAGAGACCAATGCAGTTCCCCATCATCTCGTCTGTCCTCACACTGGGTGTGTCTGTGTGATGGTAACTCACTGTACTTGCGGTATGAGCTGTCACTGCAATACCAAAATATCTGCTAAGTTTTTGACTTTTCTGTCATAAGTGGAACTTTTACTGTATGGAATCATGCAAATTGTACTGTGTAGTACTATGTTAACAGGCGGCGGCTGCAGCTACAGGAGTTAAGAGTGTATCCTTAATGTCAGCTTGCTAACTGCAGCTACACCACCGCAACACTAGATGGCAGTAGGGCTTCTCAGCCACTGTGTTGAGTTTGTTTGTGTAGTTCAAACAATGTCAGGAGAATCGGAGCAGGACCTGTTGGAACTGGAGCGAATAAATGTTCAACAGTAACTAAAATAACTTCAGTGCAGAAGAAGAAATTAGACCAGAGGAGGAAATGGTGTGGAAATGAGTGTGTGGAAGGTTAGGAGGAAAAGTGATGCCATGAGGCCTCAGAAGGAAAGAAAATGAATCAGAAAAGCAACACGTACGCTTCAAGTGAGACTTTACTACTGTGATTTAGCAGCCTGGGTTAATTTTTGCTGACAAACTTTGTTCCACAACCGCTGAAGTTGACACAGACATTTAAGTTAATGACATTAACAGAGTGACTGAAAGAGAAGACTTGATTTACACAGACAATGACTGTGTGTGTGTGTGTGTGTGTGTGTGTGTGTGTGTGTGTGTGTGTGTGTGAGCCTGCAAAAAGACAGACTGTCATGACATCACTGTTTCCACAGGAAATCATGTTTCCAAAACCCTGGTTTACCACTCTTAAGCCCACCTCACACACAGCTCTCCTCTCTTCTCGTTCCTCCAGGTCTCTCTGTCCTGCACATGATCCTGCAGCATGGCAGCCATCAACTAAATCAGCTTAATTGTGTTTGGTGAAGTTGTAGTTCCCACCAGCAGAGAGGGGGATATCATATTTAGTGTGTGTGTGTGTGTGTGTGTGTGTGTGTGTGTGCGTGTGTGCACGCGCGCACACAGTTTAATGGAAAATTAAAGGACATTGCAGGTCTCATTTTCATCATTTCCAGCTTAATTTTAACAAATGAACAGAGACAGATATAGATAAGGAGTGGAAGCGGAGAAGAGTTGACATAGTAACCTTAATTTCGTGTACACACCAAAGGCGAGTAACATGAGTTTCACCATGGGATCGTTTGTGTTTCTCCTCCCTCTAGTGTTCTCCTTGAGGACAGGAATCCTGCTGTTTCTACCTATTTTAAGACTCTATAAGCATATAAAGCATATTAACTTTAAATCTTAGGTTGTTTTTAATGTGAACATTCGCTGAGGGGATTTCTGAGAAGTGAGATGTCGCTAGCATGATGCTAATGGGACCAGTTAACATTCCTAGCAGCAAACGTTGGGATGACTGGGACTTCAGGGCAGCTTCGTTTTATCTCATGATGGTGGTTGACATTGAATAAACAACAACAACAAAAATCGCAACTGTCATAGCACATAAAAAGTGTGAAACGTGTCACCCACTTTCAAATTGTGTATGTAGTTTATCAGAGGCTAAATATTCGGACTCACACAGCACCAAAACCCACTCCTGCACACACCCTCGCCTGCTCTGCTTACACAAAAACACATAACCCTAGGATTTAATCCAAGCGCAGTGACCTCACCGCTCACGTGCACACATACACGCAAACATTCAGGTCCAATCATGCAACGGTTGAGGTGAGCTCAGATCTCTGTGAATTGTTTGTAAAGTTGAGAAGTGAAATCAAAGCAGAGCTTAGCCATCCCTGTGGTCACTGCACCGTATGATTGGCGGTTAGAGTAAGACAGTGGTACTTGGGTCACATCTGGTTGTGGTGTTGTACTACTAGATGAAATATTCAGCTTTTATCATCTTCATCAGCATTTCACTCTCATGTCTTCCATTAATAAACTGCACACAGTACATGAATAATCCATCCATCCATCATCCATCCATCCATTGTCTTCCGCTTGTTCCTATTCAGTGTCGCCGGGGGGGGGTCGGGGGGGGGGGGGCTGGAGCCTATCCCAGCAGCCTTCAGGTGAGAGGCGGGTTCACCCTGGACAGGTCACCAGTCCATCACAGGACCAACACATAGAGACAGACAACCATTCACACTCACAGTCACACCTACAGTCAATTTAGAGTATCAATCAGCCTCGTCCCCTCTTGATGTCTTTGGACTGTGGGAGGAAGCTGGAGTACCAGAGAGAACCCACACAGGAACAGGGAGAACATGGAGACTCACACAGAAAGATCCTGTGATGGAGCCGGGACTGGAACCTGGAACCTTCTTGCTGTGAGGCGACAGTGCTGACCACTGCACCACCGTGCTGCCCTACATGAATAATACTGGTCTCTATTCAAGCTACATCACAAATCTAATTCCTTCTTTCCTGGACCCCTTTAACATTTGTCACTTCATGCATCTCATCTGATAAAAGTTGGAAATGAAAAAGGGGAAATATAATCTAGCGTGTTTGCTGCTGAGGTATTTGCACCACCAGAGACACATTTCAGCTGATTTAAGTGATTAATGTTAAGATTGTCAACACTTATATGACAAAGATGTTTTTGAGTGATCGTGCATACAGAAGAGGGAGCGATGAGCTTCGATGCAGGGAAAGAAAAACAGTCTGAGATGACTTTGACAGGAAGGAACTGAGTATTTTTCCTTCTGACCTCAAATTGAACCAGAGACAAGTGATGAAGGCTTGTACTTGTTGAAAATTCTCCAGAATGCAAAAGTAAAAAGGTCCCTTAAAACACAGACCAGAAATGTTTGTTCCTGACACCGGGCTGACCGGGGGGAAATTACTTGGCCCTTTTTTCATTCTCCGGCCGACCGCCAAACAGAAGAATCGACAGATATTTTGACCCCTCACTTCCTTTGGCTCACTTACTCAACTGATATTTTAATTTTTGCAAGTTATCTGCAGAAATGTCAGTTCACCAAAGGCTACTTAAAGATGGCCTTAAACAAAAACAACTGGAGTGCTGAGGTGCAGGCAGCAACAAGTGCACCCTCACACCCACTGTGCACGTCGCACACTGTGCTGTGCTGCAAATAACACTTTCCGCGTCCACTAGGTGGCGCTAGAGAACACATATTTTGTCATTGTAAAGCCAACACAGTGAAATTTTGATGGAAATCAAGAGACGTTTGTCCCATCAGGCTTACCTCCTGTGACCAGGAATAGAGGTTCCCGGCTCGGGACTGCAAATAAGAGTGACTGTTGTTGGATGATGTGTTTCCAGGGAGGGACATCACCACGTCGCAGTCCCCCTCGCTCACTGATCAGTTCTTTTTTGTTTATTGTGGCCAAATTCATGTATTTATGGTCTCTTAACGGGACTCTGAGTGTGTTATTTGGTCCAACATGGGGGTGTAGCCAGGTCCCAGGGGGGCTCAGAACTGCCTTTTAACCTTTCAGTAATTTGCTACAGTGCTTTGTCATGGATACACAGGGAATCATCCTGTCCCCAGGCACAAGCAAGACACACTTCAGACCGGATTCTGCCCACACACACACAAACACACACACGCGTGCGCGCCTTTCCTTTAACATGTCTCACATTGCTCTCTTTCTCACCTTCTTTTAAAGTTTTTTTTAAACTCGTTTCCTTTTACACATTGCAATGGTAAAGAAAACAGTGTCTTTCATGCGCAGTAATTTTTTGTATATTTTCAAAAGGCACACAGTACTTTCCATATTACAAAACATCTACTTGCTTGAAATCTGCTCACCAATACAAATGTAAATAATGTGGTTGTTGTAAAGAGCTGTGCAGTGATATTATTGACCCTGAATCACTCAAAGTTTTTTGAGGAATAGTTTCCTCAGAAGGAAAACAATCCTGGCAGAGTGCGAATGAACTCTGACACCGCTTTGAATACATACACACATGCAAGCGTGGCCGCTTAGTTATGTTTTGCAAAAATACAGAATTGGAGTGGAAATTGGCACAGTTTTCCCCAACAAAAGAAAAGAAAAAAGAAGAAGTTCCAGCATGTTTACCTAAACTGCCTTCAATTATTTGACAAAAACTTTGATGTGAGCGAAAACACTTTTAGTGACCATCTTTACGGTTTGGGACCTGTTTATGCTAGCGCTAAGCTCCAAAAGCCAGCGCCTTGATCTGAACCAGCTAGGTTGTGCTCATTCATGCTAGCGCCAACACAGATGGGTTACAGTTTGTTTGTTTTTAAGTCAGCTCAAAGTGTTTGTGGATTACTGAGCCAATAGTTGGATTAAGAAAACATAGATTACATCAAACAATGCTCTTCAGAAGGTTTTTTTTTTCTATTTTTGTACAATTTGGCTATTGTTAGCAATCAGCGGCTGGCTCTTTCTGCTCCCTGCATCTGTTTGTTAATACTTCAAAGGCAAAACTTACTTTGTGAGTGAGGTTTCATTTTAACTCAAGAAAAAGCCACCACGTTAGTCTGGATTAGTTGAACCGAGGTGCTATGAATACCCAGACTGCACTGAGAACAAGAATGAAAATGACTCCATTCAAGGTCTAACAAGGATAAAGAATTAATGAATAATAACCTTCTAACTCATCACAATCTAAATTTGGACAATTAACCTCAGTTAAACAAAGTTCAACTTGAGGAAACCCACAAGGTTTTTTTCAAATTCGTTGCTGCTATGCGGTAGAAGGAAATCGCCCTGACAAGCCAATTTAGGAAATCCTTGAGAATTTTAACATACATAGGAACATTTTACAATATTTTTAAAATTGTTTTCTCACAATGAAATAAAGAAACAACAACAGTGTAATGTCTGACCCCTCTCACCTTCATCTTTTCCAGCTCCTCTCTTGGTGATACAGGTCCCTGCCGATGAAAACATCCCATTGTGTTTTTGCATGGAGACCTCACGCGAACTCCTGCTAGGTTAGATGGATCTGCCCCAAAACTGAATGGGTTCCTCCTCACCTCTTGCTGCATCCCTCGAGCAAGTTTGTTAAAAAAAAAAAAAAAAAAAGGGCCTCATAGTTTTGATGTAATCCTGCCAAAATCCAAACAAACAAACGACACTGATCACATTACCTCTTTGGCGGAGGTAATAAGTGGTTGCACATGGGAATAGAACAGTTTCCCACTGTTAAATCCAGTGTTGCTCCGCCCACTAGCTTCACCAACACTGTTCCTAATCACCACAGCTGATAGAAGTAGGTATAGTAGGCAACTGCTTTCCCACACATGTGGCAGATGTGCTCGGTTTCTATTAAGTGGCGGGACTGCAGTCAGATTAGGTGGATAAGGACGATATCCTGCCAGCCTCTCATTGGCTCTCATTAATCTTTTGGCCATTTCCCTGCACCATACGAGAGAATCCCGTCTAAATTCAGGCTAAGTTTTTCCTCTGAGGGTTTAGAACACTGATTCAAAACAGAACCTCTCTTTCCGATCAAGATACATAAGATCTCTGTAACCGTGGGATTTTCTTTTTCCCCGTTTTTGGCTTCCGAAACATAATATGTCTTATTTTAGTGACACCTTGGATTTACTTTTAAGAGAAAGTTGCATAAAAATGTATGACATCATGGTGGGTGACTTGCCAATTCAAGTTAATTCATTTCCAATGAAGGAAACTGTTTAATTTCTTTGGTGCATTCCATTGCTATGACATTTTCAGACCTTTTTTTTTTTTGTACTTCCAATTGGATGAGAATACACAAACAAAGCAAAACCTGACCTGAAAAGTTTGTATTTATGTGTCTGCAGATGAATCTGCTGACCAAAATAAGTCTATTAGTACATTTTGAGTACCAATACACTTTTCAAGCTCTAATATCTTGTTTAATCTTAAAAGAGGCATTGTCGATGTGAACGGGATTAATTCAAGAATCCAGTAAATCAAATACAAAACTGGACTGCAGAACCTTTAAAACAGCAATGCATTCGGGAACAAAAGGAAAATATCGTAAGGAAAAACAGTAAGCACAAGTTGCTCAAGACCATGTGGCTGACTGAGCCTCCAGAATGTCAGCACCATTTTTGTGCAGTCCACCACTACATGTTTTCCGCCAGTTTTTGTTAAACGCATGGGACGTGCGGTTGCCTTGCTATAGGTGATTGACCTTTAGCAAATGCTTTTGGTCAGGATCTCTACTGTGTTTTTTTTCTCCCTCAAACCAGCATTTCCCTGGGGTCCTTTTCTTAACGCCGTTTGGACTCAAAGCTCTCGCATGAGGTGCCAACACGGAGGGCACAGGGTCGTGAGACAAGAAAGGGCTCCTTTTTTTTTTTTTTGTGAGAATACTGCACACTATCATCTGGAAAACTACTGGGGTTTCAGAATACAAGCAAAGGCGCATTCCCTCTGGATTCTTTTGCTTGTTGTATGAAATTTCTAATTTTTTGTTATTCTCACAAGTCAGACAAAGTTGCAGAGTTTTAAATCTCAGGCTGTACGACATCAGGTTAGGTCATTGACCGGTTGGTGAATTCATTGACAGATAGAGTTAACAGACTCACCTGACCTCGTGACACGCAAACACGCCGACAGATGCTCTCTCCATTTCACTCTCCCTCCCTCGCCTCACTCTCGCTTCAGCATGAGTGACATTCTCATTGCTACTCTGACGGTGGGTGATCTGGGGAGCTTGACCCCTCTTTATTGAAGTTGCTGTGCTAAATGTCACCACTTTGATGTAAACGCACAACAGCTCTTGTGTGTGTGTGTCTGCGTGTGTGTGTGTGTTTCCTCTTGTACATTCTTAACATGCCACGGAAGATGTCACACAGGGCGACATACATGCACCCTGTCTTTTAAACCATATGTTAAGGCACTCCCCAAAACCCCCACCGCCACCACACACACACACACACACGCGCACACACAGAAATACATGTGTGTTCTATTGTCAGTACGATCAGTACGAACACAAGGCCTACAGATGGCTTGGAGCTGTCCATCTGTGGGAAGAAAGGGAGAAAGAGGAGGCCTCCACTCACTCAAACCTGAATAGATGCTTTGATATGTGGACAAGTTCATCTGGGATGGATGAGCCTCTTCTCCACCTCATGTCCTCTATGCTCAAAAGCTGCTAGCATCGCCGAAGTGGCAGTAATGAAGGTAAAGCACGCCAGTTTGTTGTTTGTTGCAACAGTTAAATGTCAGTTAAATAACACATGGAATAAAATGCACAAACATGTCCTTTTGCAGGATAATATGTTCTAAGATTACATTTGGCATTATCTTCCTGGGCGGACAAATACCCGGAAAGCAATGGTTCACCTCAGCACTCCTTTAATAAAACCATAGTTTACTGACTCGACAACTGCTTCAACCCTGAATATCTAGAAACAGAATCTGTAGTCGAGGGAGAAAATGTCTGGACAGGAAAGCTTCTGGTTTCTGTTACAGTAGCTTTGACCAATCACATTTGAGCGAGCCTCCTTGTATAAACAGTCCATGTGGAGTTCTAAAGGGACAGAGCGCATTTGCTGAAATGCACGGTGGGAAACATGGCTTTGGATTCAGCAAAGCAGCTGTGGCGGTTTTCGACTGTTAATTGAAGAAACTGGCCACTTTTGAAACAATCTGCCTCTGTTCGTGATCTTTCAACTCCATGCAGATGTTGCAAGTTGCTACACGGACTGATGCAATGAACGGCGGACAAGGAAGGAGGAAGAATAAAGAAGTCTTGAACCGGATATCCACTGCTACACCGGAACCCCGAAATACTGGCCCTCGTTCCCAGAGGCTGAGTCCTGGCTGACGGGCTCCTAGACTGGTCGTCCCTCACCAACAACTTAACATGGAGGATGCTTTCTCATTCAGCGTTAACACAAAAATGCTTCAGACTAAACATGGATTTATAATTTGTCAGGTGAAGGTGATGTGTTCTACTAACCCTCACATTCAGGAATAAATACATAAATAATAGGTTAAAAATAAATAATCATCTGCCTCTTGCAAATTTGCTGAGATGGTTAACTGGCACATTTACAGTTATGTCCAGTATTTGCACTTTAACCATAGCTTTGAACCATATAAAATAAATAAAGGATGGTTTATGATGCAAGTAGCTGATTTGACTTATCAATTAATAATAATTCCTTTCTATTTCGGTGCCGGGCCTACTTTTGTGACAAAAACTGTGCTCTTTCTGTGACACTGAATGATGGAAAACTATATCCTAAAGATTAAATATGATCTCACATTTCATTTGAAATTACTAAGATATAAAAATATATGTATTTTTTCTAATTCATAACATTTATTCCGTCCCGCAATTGTTGTGTCTCGTACTATATTTTCACTCCGTGCTTTTATTTTCTCATGCTCTGTTTGCTGCAGGTAAGTATTTGATGAATTGTGCTCACCGACGCCGTTTTAATGGCATCTGGCACTGAGAGAACTAGAAAGAGCTGAAATGTGACTTTGTCGAAGCAGACAAGGGGTTCTTTTACCTCTATGGGCAGGGACCATTTCCTCTCCCCCTCCCTCCATCCCTCCATCCCTCCCTTCCTCCGTCTCTCTCTTTCTTCTTTAAGTCTTTATATCTTTCCTTTCCTATGCAGCTCCGTGTCATCTTTCTCTCATTCACTCTCTTTTTCTGCCGGTTACAGCTTTCCTTTGCTGACTCTCTCTTTTTAGGATTCTGGCAAGGGAAGAGAGAGTGTGTGTGTTTTATCCACAGGTCCTCTGTGTGTGTGTGTGTGTGTGTGTGTGTGTGTGTGTGTGTGTGTGTGTGTGTGTGTGTGTGTGTGTGTGTGTGTGTATGTGTGTGTTGGTCAGGTCCTTCAAAGACTTTGCAGCTGAAACCAGAGTCTCTCCACAGCCTGCAGCGTCCCTATAAATCACACTAACCATAGTACTTTGGAAACACACACACACACACACACACACACACACACACACACACACACACACACACACACACACACACACACATACAGTTATGTTTCCATCACTTCAGAGGACTTCTTATGGATTAACATTGGATTTTTTTTTGCTGCACCTTCTCACTACCTGTTCCCCTCTTACACCTTAAATCAAATCCTCATCCTCAGATTTTTTCCTTTTCCTTTTCCTTTTCCTTACTTCATTCCTCAAAATCACTTTCTGCATGATGACTGATTTAGCATCTTCATGTCCCCAAAACAACAGTAAAGACATTTACACATTAACATCATCCATGACAGAGAGGGAGAGGGAGAGAGAGAGAGTTTAATTTTCATGTTAAAGATATGAAGGAAAAAATCCCAGAAAGAATAAGAACGTCGACCTGGTTTGGCAGCGATGGAGAGCTGGGAGGAGGACAGGGTCAGTTCCTCTATTTAACATGAGATAAACAGGGTGTTTCCAGCCAAACCCTTAGTTAATTTATTTTAGTATCCAGATGTAAGCAAAAAAATGAATATGGAGAAAATGGAACTTGGTTTTTGGTGTTGTTTTTTTCATCGTTTATATCTTTTTCATAAAAAAGGATGTTTTTCTCAGCCATGGCCTGCTTCATGCACACCCCAACAGAAGGGAGAAACATCTGGTAGACACAAGAGCCACATCGGCTGGAAGTTATCCCGTCTGTCTTTGGAGTTTAACCCTTCTAGCTTTGTTACATCAGTTATATGGTTGTATGATTTACATACGGCTTTGAAAAATCTTCAGGCCAGGACGCCCATCAAATGTTTGAAGTTTGGAAAAGGTCTGAACGCGGCCGCCTCCTATAACGGTGAACCCATCAGCAAGTTCTTGATGCCTTTCTGACCCAACCTGAGATGGATCTGCTCAACACAAACATGGCATTTCCTGTTGCCACTACATGACACTCCGACAAATCTGCCTCAATTGGTTTCAAACTTCAAAATGGGTTCTTCTTCAGCTCATTCTGCACCCTTCCACCAAGCTCGGTGAAAATCCGCATCATAGTTTTTTTTTAAATTCTGCAGACAGACAGACAAATGCCACAAAATCCCAATCTCCTTGGTAAAAGTAAAAATGCTGTCAGACCTTGACAAGTTAGGAATTACCGTGACAACACGAATCCCCATTTGTAGAACCTGTAACGCTCACGATAACCCCAGCGACCTTTGCCCCGAGTGCTTTGACCCAGTCTTTCCTGTGAGGGAAGCATAGAGAGTAGTGACAAATTAGAGGAAAACCCAAAATAAAGAGTCAAAGTACAGACGTTGTGTCACCAGAACCTCGTCAATCTGCTTTGGGGTACTAAAAGTCACTGGAAATATATTCTGTCCTTAAGTCTCTGATGATGGTGATGGAGAACACTGTCTGAGCTGGTGGCTGCGAATCAGACCACAGGGGGCGTTTAAAGTTTCCATGTGACAATATGCAACATAAAGGTATGGTTAATCAGCTATGACCACATGAAAAACTGAATAACATGTGGAACAATTTCAGGTTTTACAGTAGAATCAAGTAAGGTTGAGTAAACACTCCTGAATGCACTATGTTCTCAATAAAACAAAAATGAGGTCGGCCTATCCAATACCCACAAATGGGATTTCCACAGGATTTGATAAATACACCAAAAAAACCAACTCCAAAATATGGGACATATTGATATCTCACCGGTGGATTAAGCTGCTTATGTTGGACCAGTATTTAATGTGAGTGTATGTGTATTTTCTACCGAGGCTGCTAGCTTACATTTCTGATAACAAATTGACTATTGAGATTTGGCTCAATTTCCTGTTCATTCCTGCGATTTCTACGAAAGACCTGATCCTGGATTTTGTTGGGACTCAATGACTTTGGACGTGTGCACATCTCCAGCTGTTGCTGTGGTGTGAACATTGAGTTTTTAGACAACATTTTCTCTGGTGGGGAGTTTTAAGGGCAGATTTTCTTTACACAATGCTTGAGAAACACAGCAGTCAGCACAGCATCACAATGGGTGGTAGATCCACATCCTCCCTTCAGCCATTAAAACAAATAGCTTTTTATCCAAGAATGTCTATGTGTTTGTGTGCCCGCAGGAGGAACGGCGTGTGCCTGAGTAAGAGCAGACATGCATGCATTTATCTGTCTCTTACATAATGATGTTTGAGTACACACACGTTTGAATGTGTGAAACTATGGAATCATGGCTTGGATGATACGTTTCATGTAACGTTCTGCAGGACTGATGCATTTTTTTGTGGGCCAGCCTGGGTGTTAGCATCCCTTGACAAAAGCTCAATGAGCTTTTAACTTTGGATTTTGGATTCCATCCATCCATCTTCTTACACATTTTGTTTTGTGAGATAATATTGACAAATGATCCCCATTTTTAAGCTGCACCACAGATGCAACTAGCATCGCTCTTCTTTTGTTTCTGGTGTGTTCAGTATCAGTGACAACACTGGTGGTCTTCTCTTGCTATTTGTTACCAACTGACATTTTTTTGGACACATAAAAAAAACTTCAAAATTTACGAGTGTGGTATTTACTGACATTTAACAAAACATTTAAATGTCTTAAGCTTGTGTTAAGCATAGACTTAATTTCATGTATTTAACCAAAGACACTGAATTTGAGACGAGGAAACGTCATCTTCAATAATACTAAACTCCATCTGGGTTTTTGGACTCATGTTTTAAAACTACTGATTCCTCATCAATGGATTTAATGCATCCGTAAAAAGTGTCACTCACAAGAACGTAAAGTAGAAGTACAAGGTACTGTACAGTAGTAACAACAGGAGGAGGTACAACACAAATCAGTGAGTACCGTGAGAGTTTAACCCTCAGCCTCTGCCAAGGAAGTTAGCATTTTATAGTGTGGGTGAACACAGTTAATTTCTGGGGAGGTGCTAAAGCAATAGCCTGTCCAGGTCAGGTCACATTGCACCTTTAATGCTTAAATGTCCTTTATGTTGCTCGAGAAGCGATTGGAGTCCAAATGAAAGTTACAGATATGGAAAAGTTTGGCCTCTGTGACCAGGGCTCATTAAACTGCCTGGCAACAATAATATTAACATTCTATTAGGTTTGGAAGAATCAAACCTTCCAACCAATCAGGGAAGGTCAAAAGGTCGCGAGCTGGAGAAATTGAAATGAATAAAAGAGATGCCCCTGATCCCATAAACTGTTTTCAGACTCAAAGACCTACAAATTGCCGTAAGGGAGTATCCAGCTTTTTGGCCAGGTAAATAATGTGAACGCGAGCCGTAGTTTCTGCCCAGGGGGCCGTAGCCGGCAACAGGAGGCGTAGTCTAGTGGCACATCCTGATAACACATCACACGTTATGCTAGGCGTGTCTCCCCCCATGTCGTCGCTCAGCGTGAACACAACAGGCACCCCAGCAATTTGGGGGGCAAAAACACAGCCTTTGTGGCAGTGTGAAAAAGGCTGCAGATGCAGGTGGGGAGGGAGGTGGGAGAGGAACGCTTTCAGATTTTGATTTCAGTGGAAAACAATGGAGAAGGGCTGCCTTCCTATTTTTATATTAGCAGCTACTGCTGTGTTTGTAAAGCTGCATATACATTGTAAAAAATATGGAGAATCTAACAAAATGCATACAGAAATAGAGAAGTGCAGATGCCAAGGAGAGTGTTGGCATGTGTAAAATTTAAAGTGCGCGGAGAAAATCAGTCGGAGAGAAGAACTGGACAGATGGCTCACGGGAATAGATGATGACAACCATGAGACATGAGAGGATGACAGTAGCAGGGGAAAGAACGTGTGAAAGACGGGCGAAGAAAGGGAGAAATATAGGCAGTGTAGTGCAAAGAGTGTGAGGGTTACCACAACCATGCCACTGAGTGGTGTGTTTACATGGTACCACACCACAAGACTTTAGACCACAGACATGGCACTGCTCAATGTGTGTGTGTGTGTGTGTGTGTGTGCAGCTGTGCACATGTGTATTCTGTTACAGAGACATACAAATGTCTGTGGATAATTCAATACGTTTTAAAATGAAACCTGTGATTTTAAGTGCAAACTTACATTTAAACAATCTCCTCATGTAGCTGAACTAAGAGGTGGAATCTGAAATCGACAAATTGATTGTGACAGCCTTCTTAAATTGATCAAATAACACATTTATGACATAAAAAAGTAGTACGTTTATTTTAAAAAAGTTCGTTTCAAAACGAAAGCCTGTTAAATCTGACTTTTATTAAACGATAATGACTAGTAAAGGACATCTGTTGTGTACAGAGGTTGAAACACGTTTGGGACGTGCGTAACGCGTCTTGTAAGCACTTTTTAAGGAACCACACTGGCTGCGTTTGTGCTGCATGCAGAACTAACAGCCGTTTCTATAGAGATTCCACCACTGTAGATGATCAAGCCATCCCGTGAAGAGAAGAGACTTACTGCCAAAAAAATAGAGACGCATCTCACACAATAAACTTGGTCATTGTAGTTGCTTACTGACTGCAACGACCATTGCTGCGCTCATGGTGCACGTGGTGAACCTTGAGTTTTTCAGGCGTAAGATGAGGTATAATGGTCTGCTCTGTTACCTACCAACATGGGGGTCAGCAGCTCAAATCCCCATGTTACCATTGGCTTAGTTTGCCACCACCAGACATTATTGGCAGAATCTGTGAGTGTCCTGGTCTCTGCACCGGTGCCTCTTCAGTGTCTGTCCAAGTGGAAGGGAACTGTGCCACGTCCCTCTGGTGAAACCCTTCGCTGTCAGGTGCCTGCCGACTCCGTGTGAGAAAGCAATGACCAGAACAGCTTTTAGAATAATTGGCCATGTTCAAAGATGAGGAAAAAGAAGGACAAAAGACAGGCGTAGGAAAGCTGAAGAAGAAAAAGTAGTTGAGAACTTATTAAGAGCCAAAGTTGCTGTGAGTAAAAGAAACAGAAGTGAGGTACAGACAGACTCGCCAGGGCGTCAGCTGGAGGTTTTCAGAGGAATGAGTGCCTTTTTTAAAAGCAAGGTAAGTTGGCAGGAAAGGGTGGGGGAGAGAAGAGCGAAAGCAGATAGAGAGGGAGACAGGAAGGAAAAGAAGGGCGAGCGAGAGGTGCCAGTGAGGGAGAATGAGAGAGTGAAGACTAAAAGGAAGAATGGGAAGGATAAAGTCGTTTAGAGAGGTAGGTACCAGCCATGGAGGGACAAAGAAGAAGAAGAAGAAGAGGAAAAGTGGGGGGATGGACACAGAGGACGGGTGAGGTGTGTATGTGTGTGTGTGTGTGTGTGTGTGGGGGGGGGGGGTTCTTCAGCTGCTTTCTGAGGAAAGCAGTCTAAAGTAATTGGTTCCTGATGTGAACCTGAGTGTAGTTCTCCAAATAAAAGGCCCTTCTGTCAGCTGTAATGGGTTTTCCATGCTATGCTTCTCTAGTGGGGGCTACATTAGCATCTTAGCGCAGCTCCTGACCTGCTTTGCATTAGAAGGTTTGCAATAATGCAAACGTTTGACAACCTAATTAGATCATGAAGGTTTCTGTGACTCATCAAATGAATCTATTGGAGACCATTAAAACTGGTATTCTGATCAACAATATAAAGACAGAGTTGACGGTTTTACTTTTTGGAATAACAGTAGCAGCTGTACCTACTGTCATGGACATCTGACCAACTTATTTTGGTCAAACCATTCCTATTGAACTTAAAAGACAATAAAACCCCATCGTTTCAAGATTCTGCTGTTACTCCTTTTTTTTTGTCCTTATACTGAAAAATGACAAGAGTGTCAGAGGGTTGCAAACTGCTGTAAAACCCCAAACTTGAGATACACATTCTGAGTCTGCTTTATACGCGTCCAAAGAATCCAACAAAACAAAAACATCTCTGCACATCGGCGTTTATGAATGACTCAGCTCAACAACCGTTCATCTGATCAACATCAGGAAGACGAACGGCGAGTATAAGGTCAAGCGTATTAGCAGGTCTGGGCCTGAGATTCTATGGCTGACAGGACCCCAACCCTTAAACAATGAGCATTAATGATGTCACATTATGATTGGATGACATCACACTACTCAAGACACTCCCCTAAACAGTACAGTACTCCTAAACTCAATGTATATTGGTGCTAATATTAGGGAAATATATATAGATACAAATACTCTGACGTCTGGCATTCATTCATGTCTTGAAACCCTTTTTCTGTTTACCATGTCCACAGACTTTTTTTTGTGAAGGAAAACCTTTGTTGATGGCTAGAGGAACAACCATTGCTACTAATCATGGCTGACATTGTAAGCGAGGATGAAGACGATAATCACCAAATGCTTCCCTCCGGCTACATTCACCGCGCTAAGCTAAACAGCTGGTTTCTGTGGGTCTCAGCTCCCTAATGCACCTACAGGGGAGAGAATGGAAGTGTATTTCTCTAAAAAGTTGTCATGTTCCACAGAGCTGTGAAATGAAAACTAATCTAACACTAACTAATGTGTAAACATCCACATTTTTCATCTTAATTTTATTCATCCGATCTAATTAGACTAGTTTTTTATTTCTGCTGTTGGCAGCCTGGCAGTAATGGCAGCACTAAAAGCGATGGCAGGTGAGGCTGAGAGTCCATTAGAAAAGGAGCTCTTCGTCACTGCTTCAGTCGTCAACAAATAGCAGCGTTTACCGTCTATCTCTCTGTCGCTGAGGCGGAGGAAATGACCATGGCTAATCCGTCATAATAGCTCTTACAATTGGACGGAGACGGCCTGACTGTCATCGTCTGGATTGGGCAAATACAGTCAGAGAAATACAAGGCTAAACGAATCACAGAGAGAGGATAAATAGAGAGATGTTACTTTAGATAACTGGGTGGATTTTCCTCTTCTGGACAGGATATTGTTGCTTAGCTCCCAAATCATGACTAACATTTATGTAAAGCTGAATAAAACCTTCATCTGTGGTCGTGTGTACGACATCAACAGCTGCGTCTTCGTGATGAGACTTCAATGACAGATCATAATCACCTGTTTCCACGCTCCTTCATATTGACTCTGTGACATCACCCCTGCCTCGGCGCTGTTTATGTAGCCTCCCCCCCCCCCCCCCGTCCCCGTCTACTCTTTTTCCTTCCATTTCCTCTCTCTTTTTTTTTCTTTTTCTAAACCTAACCCCTCGATCTCTTTCACTCTTTGGCTCCACAAGTGAAATATAACCTTCCTTACAAAGCTTTCTTACCAATTATTCTCAGAGGTTCTCACCCTCCTCTAAAAACTAAACTCGCTTGTGTTCAGAGCGAGAGCAGCAGTCAGTCGGTAGCTGGGTTCGTGCTGGAGGAGGGGACTAAAACACAATGTCAAGCCTCCCTTATCTGCGTTACTAAATGTCACACGGAGCAGGACCTGACCTGCTGGCCTTCCAAAAGGAGACTGAAACTATTTGCTTTCGCTTACAATTTCTTCCAGCAGCTTGAGGGAAATTATAGAGCTGCTTATTTATTTTTTTAATCAATATTAAATGAAATAATATGTAGACCAGGCAGTCCCAAACTTTTCAGCTCAGGATTCCCATAACAAAAGTGCCACATATTTGTGACTTCCGCTGTCTCTAGAGGTGGTTTTGGTCCAAGTATGCAAGCATTGCACACACATGCATTATCTATTTTCCACAGTAATTATACAGCTATTTTCATATGTACAAACAGTCAAGGTCTTTTGACAAATATTTCCATATTTTGTTTGTATCTCTGGAAATCATTTTGCAAGCCCCTCAGGATCCTAACACCACGTTAGGGAACCCCTGACGTAGACAATTTAGCATTTTTGTACACTGCAACCACTAAAGTCAAGACCAAATGGCTCTGATTCACTGAAGACGATTTAAAATCCTATCCACCGCTTTAAAGGGACACAAATACAGCAGACTGAGTCACGTAGTCAGCTTGTCACTCAGATATCATCGTCCTCGAGGGCAGGAAATAAGCTATTAAACAGAATATGATCAGCGTGGATCGAGATGTGTTGCAGTAACCGCCGGCTCGCTTACAATAAGAATGGGTTAATCAACAAAATATATATTCCATTTTTATTCATTCTTCTTATCCATAACTATTTTTTTTATGTTTTATGATGCAAAGCAAAGCCAGCTGGCTGAGACAGTCTCCATCACGTCTTGTGGGATGTCAGAATTTCCACTACGTAAGCGTTTAGTAATTGCGACTGGATTTCTGAGATTATTAGATATCATAATTAGACTAGATTCCCTGACAGACTGTCTGAAAAACCTGATGCTTCTGAAACTGTACATTACATGTAACAAGATTTTTAAACTGGAAATTGAAAAATATGTGCTCTGCGGTGCAGCAGCTACAGCCACTGACCTCTATCCAAACGAGCCTATCAGCTTTATTTTTTTTTTTGTTTTTTTGTTTTTGGTCCACGGTTTATTCAAAAAGTTGAGTAGCACTGGACACAAACATCCCTCTGTGCTCCTCCCCTCCATTCCTACAATTATACTGCTTTGTTTACTACAAACACCTCGGTAAATGTTACCAGACGGAGCACAAACCTGTGTCTGTGCCACATAAAAACCAACTCTGGTGGATTCTGACTTCATGCACTGTGCTGCTGACTCAATTCTACCTGATGAATGGGATGCACGCGTCTTTTGAAAGTGGAATGAATGACTCTGGACATTTTTCTGCAACGATTGATGTTTAATGATGGAGAACAAAAGATATACAGTAGGTCTTAAAAATATATCTGGAGCCTTACGGGAATTAAATGTGCACTGCGGGGAAATGAATAAAAGTAGTTGCTCATGGGGGAGGGTGGGGGATGAGGAATATTTCATTATCCTTTTTCCATTCCTGCATATAAACTTAAAACTTTGCTGTCACTGTCAGTGATTGATTTCACAACACAGCTTAATAGCTGAATATGATGTACTCCATTGAGTTTGAGGCTCGGGATACATAGAAGCTGAGGAAAGCAGTACATGGACTGTGAGAGGAAGCCTGAGAGAACCCACGCAGGAACAGGGAGAACATGGAGACTCACACAGAAAGATCCTGTGCTGGAGCCGGGACTTGAACCCGGAACCTTCTTGCTGTGAGGCCACAGTGCTGACCACTGCACCACCGTGCCGCCCCCCCAGTTTCTGATTCATTATATAATTTTTGTTTCCACCTGTGATGGCGGACAGACCGTATCAGAGTTTCTCTTCACGACTTTCAAGGACAAAATAATTATCCCAAGCAAATCAAATAAACAAACCAAATAAAGCAATCAAATATATCTGGCTCGTATATTCTTTTTCACCCCTCCTCAGGATGTCAGGTTTTCAGTTCTTACGCAAAAACTAATAGGCAGATTTCCACCAGATTTGGTGGAGGGCTGTAATATCAGCCCAGGAAGAAGCTGTTACATTTTGGAGCAGATTAGTGAAAGCGCCACGCGGTCGTAAGAGAAAATGACCGTCTGATGTCCTCCTCCTGGTGGGTCGACCAGATCAACCTCAAGTATGGTCCAAAAACACTTTAATAACTTGGTGATGGGTCACTGAGAAAATTGAGAGTTTAAATTAAACTGTGTTAACAGGTCATGGTGGCAGATTTTGATATTTCAGCATGGAACAGGAAAGTTCTCTTTCTGGACTCCATGTGAGCAAATTTTTTCTAAACTTCACATATTTGATTACCGGTAGACATCTACAACCTGAATAGCACCACCTAGTGGGAATAAGAAGAAGTCTACTGCTTCATTATTACTAGAAGTAGTAGCAGTAGTACTGCACTGTGCATTTGATTCTCATCAAACAGTACACAAGCACTGATCTCCATTTCTCTTTGGTCTCCCCCTCCAACTAGGAGGTGGGATTCTCCTTTGGCTGCCTGGTCCATGTTTGCTTTCCATTGTGGGACACCACGGTTTGGACTTGGCCTGTTAGGGTTGTGTGAAATAGATGAGCTTCTATCACAACAAGAGCACAAATGTAGCATAGCGGTCACGCGAGTAGTTTGACAATTCACTCAAAGCAAACAGAGTTCCCCATCGCTGGGCTCAATGTGGCTCTACTTACTCCCCTCTCATCCTCATAAGCCACTGCGAGGGACTACTTTACGATACACGACTATTTCGCCACATTATTATGCTACGCTCTCCACTTTGAGGGAAACAGGGGAACCACAAAGATGTATATGGGAACCAGTAAATCCATGTGGGTGGCTGAGGAATAACAAATAGCAAGGCCTTGTTGAAACGTGCTCTTAGCGTGGTGGCCGTGTTAGATTAGATAATAATCGTGATTTAAACATGGTTTTTGAGAGTCATGTTGCATTAGTTTGTAGGAAGCCATCCAGTTTATTTAGATTCATTCAAGAGAAATGAAAGCATTAGACTAGAATTAGACCTGAAGTTAAATCTTCTCAGTGGCCAAAACCTCCCACTCAACATAACCGACTATAATTACAGGCACACTTGTTGAGACGGTCGGGTCTGCAGAGACTTCCATTTCTGCAGGAACAGAATACTTTTAATGTGGAAAATACCCTGCTTGGCTTGATTTTGCACAATTACATTGAGTCCATTTCAATTTCGTGTTTACTTGGCTGTTACGGGGGCCTAATAATGCAAAACAAGTATAATTTGTCTCATATTTGTACCCACTTGAAAACAACGATGGCTCTCGAGAGGATTGTCAATGCTATCCAGAATCTTGCCTGTTATTCTCGACCGCGTAACTCGGCACTGCACTTGTACTGCACCAGAAATGTAGACAGGATCTTTTTGCTTTCATATCTGCTAATGTAGTCAGGAAAATAAATAGCATGTCTATTAATATCAGAGCTCTTTCTTCTTTTTCCCGACGATGACAAGTTTGTGGCACAGTTAGCATGTTTGGCCTACAAACGTCTCTTGATACTGTTTTCTGTAAAACTCTTTTGGCCTCTCGGGTGAGTCACACTCTTTAGGGGCTTGTAAATCTGTTAATTTAGAAGTCAATAATTTCCATCCATCCATCCATCCATCCATTTTCTACTGCTTATCCTGTTAAGGGTCGCAGGGGGGCTGAAGTGTTTGTAAGCTCCTGATTTATATTCATTTCTGGCTGGTATCTGCACTGAGTGTGTTGAAAATGTAAACTTTTCCTGCAGGTTTTGGAAAGACATTGACAGTTTTCTAGCAGAAACAAGCTAACGGGCTAACAGTGAGCTAAATAACAGGCTTTTCTCTGTAGCTATCCCTGTTCCAGATATTCAACACAATCTTTAAAAAAACCCAAAATGAGCTCCTGATCAGGCTAATCGGGCGGCATGGCTCAGGGGTGGAGTGGCCGTCTAGCAACCAAAGGGTCGCTGGTTCGATCCTCGACCCCAGTGACCATGTCAAAGTGTCCTTGATTAAGATACTGAACCCATAATTGCTCCTGATGAGTAGGTTGGCGCCTTGCATGGCAGCTTCCACCATCAGTGTGTGAATGTGTGTGTGAACGGGTGAATGAGACGACACTGTAAAGCGCTTTGAGTACCGCTAAGGTAGAAAAGCGCTGTATAAAATTGAGTCCATTTACCATTTACCATTTAATCGGCGAAGGTTTCTGTCCACCTCTGGGGACATGATGTGCTAAGATACAAACACCAGATGTGACACCAAACATGAAGCCAATTCCCAGGAGTTTGGTCACTGGAATATTTGTCTTTATTTGCATGAATTGATATACTCGATTGTTTGTGTTGTCTATTCACATTTTCATGCATATTCTACTCATTATAACGTGGTGATTTTATCAGCATGATCCTTATAATTTTCACACTTTAAATGGAGCTGCTGAAGTGTGGATCGTGCTCTTTGCCAAACTTTGCATATCCGCGTGATGCTGCTTGCATCATTTGTGTAGCCTGAGAACGGATGCAAACAATTGGCTTAGAATCCACTTCAGGACTTTAGATACGATGTGGGTGCCAGGAAAGATGTGCAATCGTTTGCATGAATAAACATAATTCTGCTTTTTATTGATATTCGAGGGATTTTTTTGTTTTCCTTTTAGGGGCGTTGCAGGGTGGACTGAAACGATCTCTGCTTTATCTTTATTAGCGCTATAACTTGACCAAAACTGAATCATGTACCGGAAAAGATTCTATTGGTTGTTTCGGAAGACAATCATGACGCGTCTTTTAGTTTGGAGATCAAGTTTTCTCCTCCGTGACCTTTGTGATGAGCCAAGTTGACAAGGAAGGACGTGCGATGACGGGATGGAGAAAATATCTGATGATTTGGCCTTGAAAGGTGCCTGATGGCTGAACATGTCATGCTTAATGTATTGGCGTATGAGTCATATTTTCAGGCCCGTCTAAGTCGAAGTGATTAAGAAGACAAATGGGAAAATCCTCAGCCTGTTGTGGCTTTAACACTCTATTTCATTCGACAGCGAAGCGGCTGCTTTGTACACCTCAGTAAGTGTTCCCATATGGTGTGAAGCTGGCAGACGCAACTGTCCCTGAAAACTTTCTCACAACCTGAGAACGTGACGGTTCCTCAACCTTGCTGGATGCAGCAGCCTCTGGCAGGCAGGAGGACATATTTCCTATATATTCGCTTAATTGGAAAGGAATACAATATGTCTTTGAGTCCCTGGGTGTGAGTCTCACGCTCTCTTTCTCTCTCTGTCACTCCACCCCTCTCTGCCTTCCTGTCTCTCTCTTAACAAGTTACTGAAAAAAATGTGTTTCCAATTAGGCGCTGAGGGGAAAAAACAACTGCGAGAATACAGCGAATGTCTATTGCTGGGGTATTTTGCAAATATAAACCCGAGGTTCCACACAGATTTATTTGTTGCCAGTGAAGCTGCAGGGCAAAGAAGTCAAAACAAAACAAAAAAACCCCCAGTATTTTCAGAAAAATGAATCGTGTTTTGTCCATTTTGCAGTGAAAAGTCACATTCTGCAGGCAAACTAAGATGTCCTGCAACTTCCAGTTTATTCAAATTTCCGCCGTGTGTGTGTGTGTGTGAGAGAGAGAGGGAGAGAGAGAGCGAGAGAGAGTGAGTGACGTCATGGACAGACAAACGGTCTCTCCTGCAGAGTGTGTGGCAGGGAGAGAGAGAGAGAGAAAGAGAGAGAGAGAGAGAGAGTCGCAGAGCCAGCGCTGAGAGGCACGGAGACGGAGCAGAGCGCATCCAGGCTGTTTCATCTGGAGAAAAACTACCAAAAGAACTTAGAGCATAAAAAGTGAGACAGGCGAGGAGAAAGGGGAAAAAGAGGAGGCATTGCATTTCTACTCGGACATAAAATGAAAGGGTTACCTGGCTGTTTGTTGGATTTGGAGTCTTCTATTGCACCGCTGCGACTTTGACACGAAAGCTGTGCAGGCTGAGATTGTAGGAGGAAATTTCAGGTTTCCAGAACCAAACTTGAGTCGGACAACCAGGAACCAGTCGGGGAGTAAGCTGAACTACCTACCTACTGCTCTCACTGGACGAACAGAGTCGCTGTGAGTATTTCATTTCTTCTGTTACTATTTTATTGAATGGTTGATTGATGATTTTAAATCCCCCCCTCCGGAGTCTCGGGCTGGCCGTGGCGCGTGTGTTTATGCTTGCTCGACGTGGGCATCTTTATATAATCAGAAATACCTGCCACGTAGACGCGGCTGGAACGCATTTGGTTCCGATAAAAGCTTTGATGGCATCAACAGATGCCTGAATCTGCCGCGCACCGTTATGTCGGTGGATAGGCGCTCTTGTGCGCCTTGCAGGGTGACAAGGAGGACGCGGCAGGACTTGTTGCGCCAAAGCTGGGATCTTTATCAAGCTCTGGGATCGGAGCGATAAATTGAAGGGAGTAAAAAAAAAAAAAGATAAAAAAAATACACGGTTTGGTCTGGGAGTAACATTTTGGACATCTGTCTTGATTTGCCACGCTGCTCTGTGAGAATGTGTTTGACATTTAGGGATTTTTCTTCTCCTTGTAGTTTTCCCTCCTCCCTCCGCATGTAACCTCCCTTCCTTTGGAACAAGCTCTCATCCTGCACCGTCCAGTTTAAGGTGTGACTGCTCCAGCATGATGACACTGATAGTCCTCAGCGGGCATCATACCAAAGTTGACAGACAAGCAGGAGCCAGTGCGTCCTTCACCCCACCCTCCAAAAAACACAAGAAATGAAAAATACAATAAAAAAATAATTGATCAACTGGCGTAACCTCCAGTGTTGAAAGATGTCTGTGAATCGGGGGTGTGATGTGGTACTCCCAGGAATTGAGGGCAGACAGGAAAGAGATCATTCCAAAACAAAATGTGGCTCGACCTGAAGAGCCTTACTGAACTTCTGATTGGGCTTCTTCATGATTGTGAAAGCTGCGTAAAGTTTGTCATGCATTTAAAGTTCAAACCCTGGTATCAATGAAGTCTGTCGATGCTCAAAGCTGAATACTTCTTTTCTCCTCGGAACTGTTCTACCAGGTCAAAAGTTTCTCTTGGCAGTCGTTAAACTGTGGCAGGAGGAGATATTTGCTGTTTGTATCAGTCTCACAATATTCCACACATGCATCAAATGTTGTTAGTTCCAAAGTCCAGCCTTGAAACAAAAGGGCTCCTGCAGTCCTGGGGAACAAACTTCTCCTCACTGTCAGATCAGATGAGTTGGAACCTAAAATGTTTGTTAAAAAAAAAGAAAAAAATACCCTCCAGACCGGCACCTGCGTCATGTTGACTTATTTTATCTGTGTTGGATCACTTATTTAAACAGTTTTAAGTGCGTTTTCTGTCTTCAATGTTGTTTCAATTTCATTTTCGAATGTTTGCTTTACTTCTGTCTTTTTCTCTATGGTGGTTTGTGTGGGACCTCAGCTCAAGGTTTGGATGGCACCATTATTATGTCGAATAGACAGAAAATAACGTGACTGAGCACTTTCACGTACCCCAGAGGGGACACACACACACACACACACACACACACACACACACACACACACACACACACACACGATCTTGTTGGATGACATTATAACCGCCTCCCCAAAGTCATCCATTGCAAGTCAGGTTGCCATTAACAATTTCTTTCTGTTAATTGTTATTTTTTTTGTCAGTAGGATTACACAAAAACTATGAAGCCAATATTCACCAAACGTGTGGGAGTACAATGAGCCAAGAAGGAATCCAGTCCATTTTGGAGTAGGTTTTTGCTAGCGCCCCCTGGTGGCAACAGGAAATGCCATTTTTTTTTAACACTTGCACTCCACATGTACTCCTCCTGTCGCGTAGACTCGTAGTTTTAGTGAAACGGCGTTACCGTGGTAGTATAATTTTGATATTTCACCATAGAAAAAGAAACTTTTGTAACTTAGCGAAGTGCAGAACCAACGTAATGCCAACGCAGCTCGTGGGTTGATACAGCGTTCATTTATTCTGCTACAGATGTGTGACTTGCAGATGTTCAGGGGTGTTGTGTCATTCTGGCTGTGTCCTTCCACGCCGAGGCTGACTCAGCGCTCCAGGTTCCTCTGCAGGATCAAGCAGAGGTGCAACACTCTGTACCTACACAAATGTGACGGATGTTTGCACGTTTACACCGAAAGGCGACGTCGGCATGGCAAAACATCACCATTCTGGTGTCTCTGCAAACAAACGACGCGACGTAATAGAAACATGAATATTTGTGAAAAAGTAACTTGAAGTACCAAAAGTGATCTATTTCTATTTTGGTCATTATTATTTGGTCTTTATTGCAGTGTTTAACATGTTGTTGTTTTTTTAAACATTTTTATAAAATAACCCTAACAAAAGACTATATATTTACACACAGGTGGCAATGAAAGTTTGACTTTTTTAATGTGACATTAAGGAGGCTACGTCTCCTACGTGCTGCCCTCATGCTTTTGATGTTACTTCATTAATACGGCTAAAGTGTGTGTGTGTGTGTGTGTCAGTGTGTTTATTTGTGTATTCTAATAAGAGCGCGAGGACGCTGTTTACCCACCACCCACCACCACAGACCTCAGGGGGTCTTTGATGCTGTGGTGGAGTGTGAAATGCATTTACACTTCAGTGGATGGATTAAGGGTCAGGGGGTGGGGGGTGTCAGTGTTTTTCAAGCTGTTTTAATTACAGAGTCCAACTCCTCAAAAACATTTTGCCTTTGAGCCTAAACTGATGAGGTTTCTACACAAGTTTATTTATTTCCCAAGAAATCAACCTTCTGCTGGTTGGAGCGCTGAGACCTGAGAACGAGTTCAGTTTTGGGACACAGATGTTTTTGGTGTACATTGATGGTAAACAAGACTGAGAAATCCAACAGCTGCAGCAGGAGGCGGCTGAACTACGGTCTCAAACGTCTCCAGTCTGGCAGTGAAAACAAGTGATTTAAACTTTATTGACACAAAGAAATTCCACTGAAACACAACCACAGCCCACTGCTGTACCCACACATCCTGAATAGTGACCAGTGAAAAATTCTTACAAATATTTACCATTAAAAAGATAAACGTATGTCAAAGACTAGAAAGGAAAACTTTCGTCGATGTAAATCAACCTGTATGACAAATGAACTGCATTTCTGATAACATAATTATCATTTAGTGTGGTTTCCTGTCATGGAATGACTTTGTAGTTGCACGTACTTGAATCCTCTATCGGGGTGTAAGATGGATGTGACACATTAGAGCTGGAGATGACAGGAAGAGACCAAAGTCAGAGCAGTTCAATGACCGCACTGATGTTGCATCTTGACTGCTGACACCGTACTGCAAGATCTGACCTCTGGTCAGATCCAATAAGTATGATTTACTCCTTATTTAACCCGTTCCTTTAGTCTGGTGAGTTTTCAGTGATAATCGTGGATCACCTTGGATACGACCTGCCTGCTGTCTGCATGTGAGGGCAATAATCAGAGGAGCAGCGCCAACTACCAATAACTGATTGATAGATTTGACTTGATTGCAAACACACACACACACACACACACACACACGCACACACACACACTCACTCATCGAAAATACATTTGATAAGTTGGCAATAGGAAGGCAGCAGCTGATCCTCCTGTCTCTCCCTCTCCAAAGACTTGTTGTCTCTCCCGATGATGAGTGTTTTATCTTTCTCCTCATGAGCTCTGACATCCATCAAAAGAAAAAAGGTCCTTGAAACATCTGTGTTACAATTACTCAAAGCACGATTTCTCCTCCCCCTCGTCTAAGGACCCGCATTCCAACCATTCCTCCTCCCGAGGTCCAGATTGCTTCCACATCCAGGTAACAGAGGAGCGTTTAGTGAGCCATGGAGGCAGACAGTCAGCTTATCCTCAAGGCCAGCAGGGGATGGATTTGACCTAGCTGGGTTCTACCTGTTGGAACAAACCAAATGAAACATTGTGGTAAAGAAGCAGTGCTTTACATGTGTGTGCTAAATGTTCTCCACACCAGATTCTGTTGGAATCTTCAGCTGCCTAACTGAAGTTGGTGACGTTTTACACGCGTGCAGCACAAACATCAAAACCTGCTGCTACATCATTGGTTCGGACCTCCTGGATGTCGGGAATTTTTTATTCATAATACTTTGTTTTGGAAGGCGGTTCAACTAAAAAGGGTTTTATAGATGTCTCCGTGCCACTGTTACACTTGAGTCTGATTTATAGTTGTGTGGTAAATCGACTGTAGGCTTTGCTGTCGGTACGTGAGGCTGCTCAGCCAATGTCAGGCCGAGACTCAGTCCTCCTCTGAGTTTATTTCCTTGGTTTTGTTACGTTCCTGGATGTTCGCGGGATCATAATTGTTTTTTGACAGTCAGTCAATAGCTGAACCAAGATATCCAGATGTTGCTTTATTACTCAAGTCCCAACTTCTACACTTCTACAGTTTAAAGCAAGCAACACAAGCAAGACTTAATTAAATTCAAACTAAATTAATTAATTAATTTTAATTCAAACTAAAATATAAGATTAGAGTCGAATACAAAATAAATTTCATTTATTAATTATGACTGTGAAAAACAGTAAAACTACACAAAACTGCATTTGAGCCATTCTACGTTTTTGGTTAACTAGTTTAAGAACTGATGAATTAATCTCTCTCCTTCATTTACTGAGCTCCACCTGCAACAGTTTGGAGGCCTCCCCCCACCCCCACCCCCCCACACACACACCTGACATGCGCCTTCCCATGTTATCACCTCTCATTTAACAGACATGACCTGTCTTTTACTGCAGGTTCTAACTTCATTTTACACCCCCCCCCCAAAAAAAAAGGTCCCACCTCAGGACGCAGTACCTTCTGAAACCCCAGCAGGTTGTTTTTGGGTTAACACTTCTGATTGGTTCAGTACTCGCTATTTCAGCAGCCATTTTTAACAAACGCTTCCTGATCAACAGTGAAACCCAACAACTGGACAGCTTGATGGAGCGATGACCAGGCACAGGCACTGACATACAGTGGGAATTAGACAAAAGTGCAGCTTTGTCACAGTTCAGCGGACGAATGAGCCTAATCTTCATGGTTCTTTAGACTGCAGTCAAAACGCAGACAACTTAAGGCCAAAGGAACCTAATCAGTTCCAGGACCAGTCGTCTCCTGAACTGCTGGGCTTTAGCCACTGGAGTCCACCTGTTCCTGTGTAATGTAGCCTTCCATTTGACTGTAAGGTAACAGAAGCTCCTGCACAGCGCCTAGGAGACTTTAAGATGGTATGATTCCTGATAAAAATTGTCTCCTCTGCCCTGCGGTTCATTGACTTCATAAGGAATCTCTTAGCAGACATAATTTTATGTTGTGTGTCATCAAACAGTAGCTCGTGCACAGGGAGACATTAATGCATCTCGAAAGTCCCCTCGGCCCCGGCTCTTATCTCATTAGAGGTTTAAATAAACAGTTATTCACAGGAAGCAGGAGGAGGCTGTCAGTTTGATGACACTGCTGCCATGGCGTGCGTGTAGGAGAAATACTCTGATAACGAATGTCATTTAAGAAAGCAACAGACAATTTTGACATCAGCATTTTAAGTGGTTTCTATTTTTTGTAACCGTTTATCATGCGTTCCAGTTATTCTAGTGGCTTTGGCTCAGAACACCTCCTGTCACAGCCTTTTGGTTTTATACATTTCCATCAAAAAATAAATTCCCTCCGCATTAATGCTACAACAGTGAGCTGAGTAGTGAGTAGCATCCAGGCATGAAGGAACTTACAAAATACATAGGTTTCAATTTGATACATCACCAAAAAAGTGTATTTTGCCTTTCATAATTAGCCTGAAGCAAATGGTGTCTCACAGCTGACAGCAACAAAACTGCCCCCAAAAAATGTGCTTTTACAAACTCTGAAAGCATAATAATTATAATCCGTATCTTGCCAGCTCAGTAATCCAACTATACACCTTCTGGTTTGGTGTTGTTGTGAATAAGCAGGAGTTGGTTGATCTGCATGTGCCAGCTGGTGCTGTAGTTTGTTTCTTGCTCGAACAAAAATGGTGGTGGATCTATTGAGTGTGTGGCGGGATGAAGAAGACCATATCATTGCGAGTTTGTTCACTACTGTTGATAGTTTGCAGGTTGCTATTAGCTTCAAGCTACTTATGTTTCTGGCTCTTTTTGCATTCTGGCATCACGAAGACTTGATAAAGAAAAACCTAATGAGCGAGAGTAAGGTCAAGACACATATTTGAGTACTTGAAAGGCACAACACACTCTGGTGAAGTACAACTTTAAGCTAGAACAGCTAGAAGTAGTAGCTACTACAGTTTGGTGCGCTGAAATTAAAACAAGTATGACTGTGGCAGTGGTATGTGCACTCTGAGAGCTGTCTAGCTGGGTATGGAAGGGGGGTTGGGGGGGGGGGGTCTGTATACCCACGACTGAACTAGACAGCACAGAAAAATAAAAGGAGCAGAGGCGCTCATACCCACTTCCACTCGTATGCGCCCATACACTGGTCATGTCTCAGCATACCTGCAGCGCACCGTATCCTGTGCCGAGGTGCTCCTGCACGCAAGCTTCCACGCGTGTGTGACTTTGACACGGACAAGAATTTGACCTGGATCAGAATGTTGTCTGGTGTCAGTCAGTTGTCACGATGCTTCATCACTGTAGTGCTGAGGACAAATCTGCCTCAAGCACAGTTGGGTTGAGCTTTAATAAACAAACCAGAGGTCAGGAAACTGTCTTCAGTGCTGGCTACATACTCCAAGATGAATTAGCTCTTTTAAAAATCCCTGCAGGAATTGCCAAATTGTGAGCTCATGAAAAAAAAGATAAATAAATACACTTCCTCCAATAAATGAGACCAAGGGACACTTGTTAGTTGGTGTCAATTATCTGTCAGTCAAACATGTGGCTCATTGGCCACTGATGCCACACACACTCAAGAGTGAAACTGTTCCTAAAAATCTCGAGAGCGCAAGCATCAGTGATGACGATTCAGATGAGCGTGCTGCCACAGAGCATCGGCTGATGAGAACGCACACCCTTTACCAGGAGGGTGTACTCTGTTCTCGTTAATTTGGGTTGTGTGCTTGTGTGAATGATGAGGATGTGGATGAGCTCATTTTGAAGAAGTCAGTCATAAGAAAGACAGAAAGAGGAACACAAATGTGAAAAGAAATGCAAATGCATGCAGCTATGATTCTCAGTTACACTTGAAACTGACCAATGGAACCCGTCAGTGCGGAGGTGACGGCATACGAGAGGGAAGCTGAACAGAGACTTTGAACACACTGCTTGATTCCTACATGTCGAACATGTTCAAATGTGTGTGTTTGTTGGTGAAGATGCTGAATTTCATCCGTCAAATGTCATGTTTGAAAAAAAACCCAAAAATCAGTTACCTCATCCAAAATTGAAAGCCTGACAATAAGGCTTTTTTTTTTTTTAATTTGCGCAATGGCGCAAAACCTCAGTCGGCCCTCCAGTACACGCAATTATAATACAAAATTTTTAATTAAAAAAAAAAACCCTCTAAAAAGATGAACTGAACTCTGCACCCCACGTCCAAGCGTGAATCAAGCAGGGTCAGAGTCAGCTGAAGGTCTTCAAATTATCAATGAGTGAGTTTATAGATCCAATATGGATGAAGACAAAATCAATTTTAAAAGATGAAAGATGGGGGGGGGGGGGGGGCATGGCTCAGGGGTAGAGTGGCCGTCTAGCAACCAAAGGGTCGCTGGTTCGATCCTCACTTCTCCCGGTGACCATGTCCAAGTGTCCTTGAGCAAGATCCTGAACCCCTAATTGCTCCTGATTGCCTTGAGACGGACTGGTGACCCGTCCAGGGTGAACCCCGCCTCTCACCCAATGTCAGCTGGGATAGGATCCACCCCCCCCCCCGACCCTTAACAGATAAATGGCATAGAATATGGATGGGTGATGCAAAATGTTTCTTTCTCTTACCAGTTTTTTGCCCTCAGTCTGCTTTCCAACAAAAGAACTACATGCTCATTTGGACTGAGGTCAGCTCATTAAAATACCTGGTCAGTGGTCAAGAAGCACTTCGTACGTCGAGGTCATAAATCTTGTTTGTTTGTCCCATACGTGCATTTTAAAAGCTGCTACTACTGCTACTGAAAATTGGAAATGAGGGGTTATTTGGAAAAAACTAACAGACAAAAACAGGATAATCTGTAACTGAATACACACACAAAACCTCCAATCTTACTTTTTATAACTGTGGTCTACTGGAATAGAAAGTTAACTACTTGAGTCTATTATACCTCTTTCACACTTGAGAGAAAACCCACTATCACCCTCTAATCTGGCTTTTGTTTTCAGAGGGAAAAGTTGCAGTTGCCATTCATTCTCAAGTCAAATGAGCCAGCCTCAGTTGTCACGGAAGCGCGTGGAGTTGGTCGCGCGACAGACATTGCTTACACACTTGTCACCTCTTGAGCACAGTGCTTTAAAACCAGAAATATTGGCTGCATAGTTTATACAGGCTATGCATAGCATGGCTAACCTTGCAAGCTAACGAGCGACTAGCCACCACGCTGAGATGGAACTCTCATGAGTGAAAGCATCCCTAAAATAAGTATTTACTCAGTGCAGGGTCACGTGGAGGCTCTGACCCTGACAGGAGAGGCAACTCATGCACTGGTCCTATTTTACCCGTCTGGACGGTGGCTAGCTGCTAACGTTCAGTCCAATTCTACTGCTACGTCTGTCACTCACACAAGCAGAAGGGCAGATTTGTTTCATAGCAGTGGAAAAGCCTACATTTACTGGGTTAACCTGTGTATTGATACTATAATAATGACATGAGGTGGTACTAGACTACTTTTCGCAGTCAATTTTTTTTAATTTGTCAGTTTAGGATGTCTGACGATAAACCTTTTGTTTGTTGAGTGCAAAAGTACACACAGAGCTTCAGATTCACTCTCAATTCGGAATATGGCAACAAGTTTTAGACTTGAAATAGTCACTTATGAATCATTTGTTCTGACCCTCAATATGACCCACAATCCTTTGTGACCCCATCACAAGCCACGGTCATTTGAGGTTGAAAAACACTGAGAAATGGGACATTTAGGGAGAGATTTTGTTGTCTGTTAAAAAAAAAAAGTTACTTTTTTTAAAGGTTAAGGGACAATCATGGTTTTGACTCGAGAAGTGAAAGGTCATAATTACTGCAGCTGCTAGATGGCATCTGTCACTTCAGTGTCAATACGTCACTGCTAGCGATGACTCAAGTACTCTTTTTTTCTTAGGAGGACAGACTCAAGTAAAGCTACATGCAACACTTGGATAGTCAAACCCTAAACTCTCTGCAGACCGCACTGATGCAATCCCGTATTGCATGTGAGCTACGGTGATGTAATCTGTCTCCAATAGTGTGATTTCATTAACGGATGAGAGAACACACCCAACAATGAACTGCAGAGAAACCTGACACATCTGGTAGAGAGTGTTTATTCTGACCGGGTCAGTGTTTAAGAAGTTGAGAAGTTGGAGAAGTTGAGTTTTCATAGTGAAACCATTTCCAATGGAAACATTAGATCAAGGCCAGCATCAGTCAAAGAAACTGTCAATAACTGTAAAATTCTGGTCCGAGCAGACTTCCCTCCAGCAGACAGCATTCAGACTTTTGTCACACACTGCAAAATAACCTTGTATCGCTACTTCAGTGCGCTGTGTTCTTCGTGTTGGTGTGTGAGTATATTCATCTGTTAGTTGGGTGGAACTGATTATGAAGTATGCATTACTGTAATCACGTTGCATTTATCCGCAGTGCAGTTTCTGCCTTGATTTGCTGTTTGAAATTAGCAATGTGACGAATGCAGATGCTTTTGATATTTTGAGAGAGATATTGTGTTTGTGTGTGTGTGTGTGTGTGTGTGTCTAACGCGCTTACACAGTTAACATTATAATCTTAATTGATACCTTACGTGACAATGCATCTAAGGTTACCTTACAGAGTAACACAAAAGTAATATAGTGAATTGTGCAGGTTTTTTTATGCATGTATTGTATCACATCTGACTTTGTCAACATGTGTCGCGGTTGTTCTGACGGTGTGAGAAAGAAAGCGTGTCCTGCTCGAACTGGAATCAAGTGCAAATAAAACACAAGTAAGATACAAGAAAAATGCACAAATGCTGCTAGGTTGAGGTATCAAGAGCTGCACTCACACTAACTTTTAATGCTCATATTTGTGTTTGAAGGATTAATGTTATGTCTGTGTAATTGTGAAAATGTGCTTCTGCCATTTAGCCTGAAAACCTGCTTTACAAACCAGCCGTCGGCAGAAAAGGCCCTTAAGTTAGTAAAGTCAGTGGATGGTCATTTACTAAATGAAAGGGTGTGTTATTTGCTGCTCCACTGAAAACTCCAGTTGTTATTAGGCTTTCCCAAGATGTGATCCCTGGAAAGTAAAAATGTTTAGACCTTTTATGTGTTATTTACGATCCTGCCTATTATTTAGAAATAAAATATGACTGTCAGTGTTCCTGGACAAACCAGAAGCCACTGTGAAAGCCACGGACTCTGCAGAGTTGTGAGTAATTTAGCAGCAACAAGTTAACTCCTTCACTCAGAATAAATCATGATTTTTGACAGGCTGCACACAGAAATGCTCAGTGGTGCTTCTGCTAGTGGTCTGATGAAAATCCTGCCACTTTTTATCATTCAGACCACATTTACACACCAAGACTGAAGATAAAACCCCAGCGTTCTCATTGTGTACCGCGCCGCTCCTCAGATGTGCAAGTGGCATGTGTCGAGATGCGTGAAGGGTTTACAGTGAGTGTTTGGAGGGGTGTCATCCCATCACACCGGCTGTCTCACACACGAGTCAACAGCTACTCTCAATCCATACCCTTGTACTGCAACTCTGCCAGTACGCAGCAACTGCTGCACTGTATGTGTGAGAGTGTGTGTGTGTGCTTATGTGTACCCGTGCATGAGGTTACAGTGAGAAAAGTAAAGCCTGTGTGTGGGTGTGCATGTGTGAGAGAGAGAGTGTGTTGTTGTGTATTCTGGGTTGTAGAAGTCCCGTCTCTTTTTCTTGGGTGGGGGAACGTGAACAATGGGCACATTGTTTTGGGAGCTGGCAAGGGAGAAAGGAGGGGTGGGTGAACGGAGAGGAGTGGAGAGGAGAAGAGGAAAAGAAGAGAGCTGAAGGAAAGGAAGATGAGAGATGAAGATAGTGACAGAAAGAAAGAGGGGGGGGGGGACAAAGGATGAAAGCATGTGGAATAAAGTTAGGGGATGCTGACCAGTAACGCAGGAGAACTGGAGGCTAATGAAGGATGAGCTCACTCATTGTCATCAGACAGCGACACATTCATGGCCCTGGTTGTGAGAGCAACATCCAAGCTCCCTTTTGCTTCTGTCAGCCCTGCAATCCTGACCTTTCTTTTCCTTAACCTTTTGAGTTTTGTGCCTAAACCGAATCAGCACTGAGTAACAAGACGCGGCTTAAAAATATCTGTCAGAGCGATGCTTCATTCAAAAAGAACACTTTTGCCTTTCAAGTACATACAAATGAGCTTGTGAAGATATTTTTTCCCCTGATGCATTACTTCTTTGTGACCAAAGAATGCAGCAAGAGCCAGTCATGCATATTTTGCCTAAAGCTAATAGCGACTGATGGCTAGCAACAGTCAATCAAAGTGTTTTTGAATGAAGTTACTGAGTGTACGGCTGAATTGAGAAAGAGTGGATTATACCCCACGATGCTAGAGTTTTATTGTTTTTAGCCATCAGCCGCCATCAGCTTCAAGCTGGATAGACGGGCTTTCTCTCTGCATTCTGGTGTTGTAATGCTGGAGGGAGAAGAAACATCTTGTCTAGCTCAGCCTATTTGTGAGAATACAAAAGACAAAACACACTTTTAGGTGAGGTCTTGCTTCAGCTTGACGTTTGTTTCTGCCGTATACGGCAGTGTAAACTGTGTCTCCGTCGCTGTTGTTTCCTCGTGGTAAATGAGGAAGCTAACATTCCCAGGTCAGGAACCAACACCCGTCTCCTGATGCAAATATGTGTGTTGGTGGGAGCCATCCTCCACCCCAGCCTTCCTCCTGCAGGCCAGTCTCGTGCTGTAGCCCTACAGCCTTGTGTGCTAGACATCTCCCTAGAAATATGGCTGCACATTGTCAAAACAGATGTGACCTACCCGCTTTTTTCATCCCATTTCAATCTCTTTATTTCCACACGCTTAATTCCACACCAACTCCTCTGATCGGAGCTCTTTTCAGCATTGCGATTTCAATAAAGGTAACTGTTGTTCAGCATTTATTAGCTCCACGTGGTGACATAGAAGCCCCGTTGCCAATCAGCATTTCTATACGCAGATAAAAGATTTCAGTGCACAGAGAAGCGGTAAACCTGGCTGCAGTGGAAAAAAATGGGCTAGCTTGCATAGTCTCACACATACTGTATGTATACCACTGCTGTGTGGCAAATGCAATTACTCACAGGGTCAAGAATCTTAAAGAGTAAAGGAAGTGTAGCCAGCTAAGGTGTTGGCGGCTGGGTTTCCATGCCGCTGTGTTGAGTTTCCGTGTGCTTCTAGCGACAGTAATGGAGTAAATAGTTCTGTGTGGAAAAAATAAATCCTAAAAAAAAATAAAACGTGAGAATATTTCATGTATGAAGCTGAATGTGCCTCCTAATCCAATCGGTTACTGCAACATTCCCAAATGCCTTGAATTTCCTCACCCGCATCACCTGATCTCTCTCCTTTCTTTAGTCCTTCATGACTTTACCAGACCTGCAGTTCCATCTTCCAGATTATCTGTGTGCAGAGTTGCATTGTGGGTTATAATGAAGTTTGCAGTCTCTCACAGAGTATCGGCAACATCTCATCCTGCAAGTTAAAACCGAATTTGGCTTCGTTTCCTCAGAGTAGAGGAGTGTATGAATGAAACAGAGAAAGAGAGAGAGGATAATTAGTGTGCTAGATTAGACATGTGTTACAAATATATAGATGCAGCCGCGGCGCTGGTGCTGGTGTAATGACCTCACTTGCGTGGATTCCAGGGTGGTCCTTCCATAGCCTGTCAGACACTCTCACACACACAAAACACACTTTATTCTCCCTCCCCACACAGCCAGACTTTATCACACATTGCTAACAAGCATGGAGAGAGTGTGTCGACACACACTCAGCCACAGTGAGCATTTTGTTCTGTGTCTTTAACACCCGGGATTCAACACATTGTACACACACTCTCCGCCATTCCCCTCTCATTTACATCACACACACACACTAAAATGCTTCGACAACTTAGTCACTGGATCACTTACTGCACATGCCGACTTAGGTGCCTGAACACAGAAAACTAAAATCCCCTTCTTTCTGTGTCATCTTTCTTGCTCAATCTTTCCCTTTTACAAGACACACCCACGCACACACCAACACACACACACACACACACACACACACACACAGACACACACACCTCATGGCAGGATCTCTCTTAGCCGGTTCCAAGGGTCTGATGAAAGTGTTGGGAATGTGTACTGAGACGCCAGTGACACTTCCGCCTCTCTCTTGTCCTGACTACTCACCTCAGGCATCTACTGCCCCGGTGACGGTTCCTTCCAGATCCTTAATGGTCATAAAGTGGAGATGACAAGCAGAAGAGATCTGCTGTTGTAGTCCAGCTCCCTCCTGGCGCATCAGTCCCACTGCTGTCACTCCGCTGCTCCTTTGGGTGCTGGTAATAGCTGAGTCACACCTCTCCAGTATACAAGTAATGATTTTAAATCATTTGAGAGCACAGGAGACTTTCATCTCCTGAAATATTCAACACTTCTAATGGATCTAATGGAAGCTGCGAGCAGCAGCGAGCGGGCCTTCACACCAGACGCTGGGGAAACCTGATCATGTTTGGATTTTGTATGTATGAACAGACTAATGCACGTACTGTGGTACTATCATCACGCCCTAAACAACTTGATGGCCATAGAGAACACACACCTATTATCTAGTCGTACATCGCAAAACATTGGCTGGTTCCCGACTCATGAATGTAAAGATGTAAAGAAAAATGTCTGGCTCTTCAGCAGACGGATTGATCAAACCGCTGTGGGCTCTTTACAGAGCAATCTTCAATTTTTTTCCAATTAATTGTTCCTCATGAAACACAACATTTTTGGGTGTTCAAAAATGGAATTTATTGTTGTTGTGGGTTTTTTTTAAAATCGTGAATAAATCTAAACCTACGTAACATAAAAGATCCATAAACACAACAGCCACTCCAGCCACGGTCTCTTCACCCGGTCGCCGTGGTGATGCAAATATATATGCTTCTGCTGCAGTTTATTATTATTATTCAATTTTTCTTAACGGCCATATAAGTGCTACAAAACATGTTGTGAGATGATATAACGTATGAATCTTATAATAATAATTACAATAAAAATAAATTTTATCATAAATGTGCCAATTTGTTGTCTTATCCATGTAGGAATCAGAAATGACAATCAAAGTGGTATCAATCATAACCGATTGCAGCCGATGGACTGGACCGGTGCTGTTTCACTCAATGAAATAACAAACATGGCTGCCACCGGAGTTCCTTATCACCTCAGGAAACTGAAGATATAAACAGAGTTGATAAAATGTTGACTTAATTGATTAATGCTGCCTTGATAGTGTTATTGGTACCCTGCCATGCCTAATACACACACACACACACACACACACACACACACACACACACACACAAAACAGTTTTGGCTAAAGAATCAAAGGATGGTACACTGCCAACATTGGGAGCCTGTGTACTGCTTTTGGCTTCAGATTAATAAACGTTCTAAATTTGGAATTTGTACTATAGAACAAAAGCCCACTGAGAGACGACATTCGCTACTGTCCCCATACATGTTATGTAACGTGTCCTCTGCATCAAGGCCTTCAAATCAGGGAGATTTAGTGCTCCTCCTGAGGTGCAGGAGTAGGAAAATATCTTTGGTGAACGTCAGCTTTCATAACTTTCAACATGGCTTCATTTCCCTGGAGGATCCAGTATTTTTCATGAGAGTTTTTGAGAGGTGGAGGTTGTGATCCAAGCAGGAGAAGAAAACACTCCTCCCCTTTCTATGTTTGCAGTTTTCAGTCTTGGCAGAGTGAAGATCTTTGCTGTGTCACTGCAGGGAGAGAGAGAGAGAGAGAGAGAGAGAGAGAGAGAGAGAGAGAGAGAGAGAGAGAGAGTAACAGGGGCCTCAAGGATTGGGACTGTCATATTAAATAAGAGAGAGGGATTTCCGCTAAACACTGACCTTTGACCCATAACCGCTAATACTCATTCTTTCATTCCTCTTGTCTTGTGTCTTCAGTTGCTCCTTATTTTGCTGCTCTGTCTCTTACCCCCTAAACACACACACACACACACACACACACACACACACACACACACACACACACACACACATAGCCTTAAGGCCCTGTTTCCGGTCTGGGTTCTATGAGACAAACTGTCCAGGGTCTTTGTATATTTGAGTTTATTACACACATACATGCACACAAACAATGTTCACAGTATGGTATGTGTGTGTGCGTGTGTGTGTGTGTATATGTGTTTGTGTGAGTATGTATTAAAGTGTAATGTTGCTGTTGTTGCCTTTAAAAAAAAAAATCCCAAAAAACACTCACATGAAACTCAACCAGATGGAAAAACTGTGTCACAGCTTCATATCACACTGAGGTTTATGCAGTGTGGGGACAAATAGACACACACATGAACACACACACACACACACACACACACACATGCATACATACTTCCTTATGAATTGTTGCTGCCAAATGTTAAATGTCGAGAATACGTGTGTTGTCTGGCACATAAAGCTCTGTCTGTGCCTCAGTTGGTCTGTGAAACAGTCGCACACAAACCTGACAAGTTTAGTCCAAAGAGGATTTTTGTTTTTCTGTGTGTGAGAAACCGGCTTAAGCTCACATGTTTTCTTAAGCGCCACTTCTTGTTGAATGTGACGAAATAGAAGAAAAGGCTTTTTTAGCGGATAATATAGATTAACTCATTCTTGACCAATAATAAAAACGTGGTCGGCGCGATGAACCCACAGGCTGCTCTGGTTGGTGGACAGAGAGCTTGAGTCCTAAATCCAGCTAAACACATATTTGAAATGAGTGAAATCGTCACGTTTAAGTGCAGTATGTTGTCATGCAGTGAGCCACTTAATCC